>NC_090929.1:1729106978-1729783951 GCF_040938575.1 Ambystoma mexicanum
ATCAGCCCTGGTTTCAAGGTGCGCCGGTTATGTTTGGTGAGGGTCTGGAAATTATTTGTTGAGGTTTTTTTCGGAGAGCCATGCCCTTCCTGCGCAAAGGGTTTGAATTAGCCAAACCGCATATGAAGACAGCTGCTACAAATATTGCTGAGGATGTGGTATCTAGTGCAACAACCTCCATCGCAAATCGTTTAACCAACCAGCACAAGAGGGTTCTGGCCCAGTTTAACATGGGTAATAGCCCATCAAAAACAAAAATGCAAGCGGTGCACAGTCGGGGGCCTACAAAGCCGCATAAAAAACTAAGATCAACAACTAGATCCGCTCAGAAGAGAAAACGCATGACAAAGAACAGACCGGGCAAGTGAAATAAAAACAGACCCAGCATCAATATTTTCTAAAAGATGGCCTTTATCCGCTGTGCCTCTGGGGATTGTGTGAAGTCAGAACTAAACCTGTTTGTCATACCCCCGACACATACGAGCATCGAAAACAGTTTTTTTCATGGAAGTTTCACCTCTAGCGGCACTATCTCCTTTAGCGCCCATAGAGTTTTACATATCGGGCTCAATGGAGACGTACCTGGATCTGAATGACACCTTACTCTACCTATCCTGTAGAAAAACAAAAGAGGATGGGACAGCTATCAGAGCTGCCGCGAAGGTTGCCACGATTGCCTATGCCATGGCACCCTTTTCAACCAGGTGGACATTACTCTAGGCGATCGTCTGATTACGCAGAGTGATATTTTGTGCGCCTATAGAGCGTACATTGAAAGCATTCTGAACTACAGCAATAAAACTTTGGACACACAGCTCACGGCGGGGCTTTTTTATAAGGACATGGCGGGGCATATGGAGATTATGCTCTAGATGGCACCAACACAGGCTTTATAAGAGAGCATTGTATGCGGAAGGTAGCAGACATTTTGATTTACTAGTTCATCTACACACTGATCTTTTTTTCCAGGAGAATCTATCTCATGGTGAATGGTGTTGATCTGAAAATTAAACTCTCTCAAAATAAAGACGTCTTCTGTCTTAACACTGATGATGCAGAAGTCTAGAAGCTGGTGATAGTATCAGCGAGTTTATTCATTAAAAGGTCAATGTGTCACCTACGGTAGCCTCGCTCATGCTTACGCTCTACAAGTATCAAACTTGAAATACCCTGGATAACTTATTCCTGGGATAACTACCTAATATAATCATTATTGGTTTTGTGGATAATACTGATTTTTTAGGGGATTACGCCAACAATCCTTTTAATTTTTAACATTAAAACATTAACTATGCTGCTCTTTTTAAGGATAAGGTCGTCATAGCGGCCAAAGCCTACAGCCCCAGTTTTCAATACAAAAATATGATTAGGGAGTATCTGGGGCTAGTTTCCATCAGTGGCAAGCACATGCGTGATAAAGGCTTTGTGATACCTCGTGACGACTACGACGGAGGTTACAGCCTGTTGGCTTTTGATTTGAGACCCGATAATGCCTCATCGGGCCATTATAACATGATTAGGAATGGTAATTTATGCATCGAGGTTCGGTTTGCTGCAAAATTACCAAACACTTTGAATCTTATTATTGTGGCTCTATTTGACTCAGTCATAGAACTCAACAATCAGCGTCAGGTGTTGTACGATATGTAATGGATACCGAGCAGATCATTTGTTTCCTGCGTTAAGACAAACATGCTATGAAAACATTCCAGGGCATGTATTCATGTGATAACAGTCCAAGGGATTTACCTGGTGAGTGGCTCATCAGCCTTGTGGTGAACACAGACCCCCAGCATCAAGAAGGCACACTTTGGATAGCTATGTTTATAGACACTGGTGCAATAACTGTCTTTGATAGTCTGGGGTACTTCTCCAGCTACCCCATATATGATGCCGCTCTATTGGACTATGTTGAACACATCGCACCCATATTACATTATAATAGAGCTCAGGTGCATCATTCTGAAGCCGCGACATGCGGGCACCACTCTTGTTACTTTGTAACTAAAATGTCTGTGAAACAGTCATTGAGGGACGTTATGCAAACATATTCTCTTGATCTCAGACAAAATGATCAGATGGTGGCTGATTTTGTGAACAAGAACAAATATCACCGGTCCCCTGTAAATGTATTTAGCTTTTGTCAGAAATCTACTCTTGTTACTAAACAGTAGAGATGTGTACATGTCTAAATAAAAAAAAATATTGTGATTTTAAACAGCTGTCTCCTTCTTACTTGTGTAATGTTCAATTAATATTTTAAAAAACAAAATGCATGAAAGAAATTAATGAAAGGATTAGATGCAAAATGCTTCATTGGTAGAAATAATCAGTTTATTTTATTACAAACACAGCCTTTGGTTATAAAGCTTGAAGGGGGTATGCATCTAAAAACATTTACATAAACACATATTTTATTACCAACAGAGTTTTTGTTTAATCTGATTGGAGTTTTGTACTTATAAGACATTTACATAAACACATATTTTGTTACAAGCAGAGCATTTGTTTAATCATCCTGGTGGGGTATACTTATAAAAACATTTACATAAACACATATACATATATACATATTACGACTGTTAAGCCTGATTCTTAAATTTAAAAAACACACACAGTTACACACTAAACCAGGCTGAGCATTTGGGATTCTTTTACTTTTTTATTTTCTTAAAGGCAATATATAGAGAATCAACATTGTCTGATGGGGTTTTAACACCAGAGTCTTTCAATGTCTCAAGCAGCTCCCGATGACCCATATTTGCCACTAAAGAAGCAGGGATGTTTAAATCCGCAGTGGATTGCATGAACAGATCCCATCCTCTAGGTTTTTTGTGTCTTCCAAAGGCCTGAGGATTCGTAATGCTGCGAACTAAATCGTGGACGCCTGCAGCTTTGACAGCCACCCCTTTATGTACAAACTCCCCCTTGTTCCAGGCTACCACCCCCTTGTCACCAGTCATCTTGTTCAACAATAGTTCATCATTTTAACAATAAGGGGGTTTAATGGTGTTCAGGATTTCTGCCACCATGGGGTCTGAAACGGGTGGCCTGGGGGTTGTGCTGTCGAGACGTGTGGGCTCTTTAGGAGGCATGTACAATGTTAGTTTATTCTTCTCATTTTCGCTTTGTCTAAAATGTGTTAATTATTTTTGGAGAATAGCTGAATAGAGGGTTGTCAAGGAGTTCCCCTCTTCTCACCTGGGTCCGTTCTTTGATGGAGGCTGCCTTCTTGCGGACGGTCCTGGTTTTAACTAAGGCTGCTCGAGTCTCTTCCGACTCCAGGGCGCATTCAGTTCCGGGAACGCGGAATCCAGGAATCCAAGGATCTAGGATGAGTGCAACTATCACACAAGTCCAGGAAACAGGAAGAAAGGAAGGGGTAAGGAGCGGGTAGGTGAACAAGGACAGAGAAAGAATACCGTGAGCTACGGATCACACGTCTGATGGCTACTTGCAATAGCATTGAGACGCGCGGAGCCGCGGAAGGCGTGGTCTAAAAATAGAGTAAGTTACGTCCAGCGCATGGAGCGAGAAAGGGTCTTAGCGCTGGGCGACCATGTTGGGAGTATTAGAGAATGCAAGCCCTGTTGAGACAAGGACCAGGAGGTCCAAAAGGGGCGTGTTCTGAAGTTCATGACAAGGGTAACCTTGTCGTAGTCTGATTAATCATGATGCCTCAGTGCCTCTTGCCTTTCAGAATCGAACCGCAGAGTGGCTGATTTTTGAATATCAGGTTCTTCACGGTTTTGGGTGCTCAGACCATCCAGTTGACACTTGTCAAACAGATACATCTTCTGACTGTGCTCCATTAACTTCCCCCTAGAAGCCTGGTGATCAGAGGCAATGCAAAGCCTAGTAGCGAGCCTATGAAACCTCTGGATTACTTTAAAAGCTTTCTTTTAGCTTTTAGGGAGGCCCACTCATTACCCAGTTTCTTGAGGATGAGATTGTTCTTTTTTAAGGCTCCTAACTGACAGCTGGATAGCGGAACGTTCCCCTTGAAGGTGTTGAAGGCAATCTCGGCTATAGCCGATACTAAATCATCAGAAGCGGAGCACAGAATGGCCTTGCGTTGCTGTGGTGGTGCCATTACTAGCATTTTAAGGAGAGCGTAGTTACTACATACACATGCCGTCATAATGATCGGTCGCGAGTACTAATGAGGGCCGATTTTCTCCTCATTGGGTTTTTCTAGAGGACTTTTGTATGTAAACAGCCAGTAGATCAGGATAGAAAAAACCAGTGAGCAATCTGTAGTCCTCTAAGGTGTTTGTTTTTAAATCCATCATTAAGTAGCCATAAGGTTTCCGGGTAGCGTCTTCAAAGGCCTCCATGAAAAATCGACTGTTACCCAGGTACATCTGTCTCGCTAGAACAGAGAGTTGTTGTTTATCTCTGGGGTTCTTAAACAGAATGATACAGCTGGTGTTTAGTGTTATTGAACAGTTGCCCTTGCCCTTGTAGAATCAATTCTGAACAATGTAGCAGATACTAAGGTTACGCTGGTGTGAATACTGAGTGAATGTTTTTTCCATTTCAGAGCTATGCCGCCCTCCTTCATAAGATCATCTACAATAATCATATTAACAAGGTTCGGCGGTAGCAAACGGTAGTCATTCAGAGAATCTGTTAAGCCCTCCACAAACTTCAGGTTAAGTATTTTAGCGGACAGTTCATTATACAGGGTTGCCAGCAAGAGTAAAACCAAATGACATATCTGGCGTGGCAGACATTACTGTGTGGGCATTTTCTAGGAGCTGTTTAATAAAATAGCTTTTACGGCAGCTGGAAGGGCCCACTAAAATGCATGAAAAAGGGTGTTGAAATCGGGTGTCCATCTTACGCAATGCTTCCTTTTCAGCAGTCGTAGGGTAATGTCTTGTAGTCATTTGTGAGCATCCATTTATCAAACAGTACCCTCAAAGTCTTCTGGGTACTAATTTCCCAGCACTTTTTCTCACACGCTAGGGATGGTTGCTACCCTACAATAGTCTTGGTAGTGTTTTTTAAAGTGTACCCCTGTACTAACTCTTTCAGACTGTCAAAATTGATTTTCATGCTGTTGCTCACGTTCTAAGTGATACCTTTTACTTTCATGCAGACTGCCCCAGTGGATGTCCGATACAAATAGGTTTTGGGTCCTGCAGAAACAAACTCTATAATGTGCTCACCCAGAGCTAATTCGCTTGTTAGATTACCCAGATAAGCACCCAGTGGGGGATTCTCCTGGCCAGGGGCACTAACAAAAATGACTGAATCAGTGTTGTTGTACAAACACCGTTCTTGGAGAGTGGCCATGATGGTATGCAGTTCCAAACGGGCATGAGCGGTTGTAAAACACGCAATAAATATATTTATATTGTTGGAACACATTGGTTACACCTCAGCGTACTTCGAACAGAGGCACACCATTTCCTTGTCTATAAACTGCAGGCTTGAAATTTCATAATCTGCATCAAAAAGATAGGCTGTAGTGCGTCAGGATCGGTTATAATGGTTGTGTTTGGTAAATTTCTTCTCTGAGCAAACTTACCCCATAAGGAATTTAAACATAGCTTAGCTAGTTGATGTCTGGAGGGGTTATTTTCAATGAATTCTGGACTTAAACGGAAATCCTGATGTTTGTAATAATCATCTATGTACTTCTGGCAAGAAGCGGGGTCATCGAAACCCTCGGGGTATCCTGAAGATTCCTGTTTAATTTGCAGGAACATACGAATGTACTCAGAGAAGAGCTCTACCATGATGTTATCAAAATAACATATTTCATGAATCTGCCCCAGATGGTACCCTTTCTGGAGGGCCACTTCTAACTCGACGGTACACCAGGTACCCGTAATCAAGCATTCCTCATCGCTGTGTGTGCATTTTGCAGTCTGTTTTGACTCTGCACAATCCATACATAAATGAAACATGAGCTTACCAGAAATCCTCTGAGGGAGTACCGGGAAAATAAAGCTTCTTAGGGGGGTACACCTGGCATTTGATCAGACCAAAATACTTCTTAATATCCCCAACATTTTTGTAGATTATACGGGATGCCTTAAAGGGTAGGGTTTTGAATGGTTGACAAAGGAGTAAAGGCTGGTAACGTCATAGTGTATCTTCTCACCCGGGGATGTTTCGTGATACAGCTTGATGGCATTAGTCCTACTTCCAAAAAGAGCATCATGTGGTTCTATGGGTTCTGGTAAATTCTTCTGTTTAATAAGAATCTTTAAGTCAGCATTGTTTTTTGACATTTCAGACCATTCCTGCTCCCAAAGCGTAATAACGCGCAGGCCCTGGGTCTCAAGAAAATTATTTTTCAAAAGAATTCTTCAGTATAGATGAACAGAAGTACAAGCCATCACAGTGTTATAGTCATCTTTCTGATAGCATTGTGGGCACCTGTGAAAAAAACACCTGTTAAACTCATAGGCCTGTTGTTCCCCATTTAAAGAAGCATAGCCGTCTAGAAAATAGGGGCCAATCTTTTTCTCGCCACCCCTCAGGGCATGCTGTATAGGACTCTTGACCTGCTAAATCATATACATTAACCACTGAATGGATGGTGTGGTAAAGCATTTTTGTTTACCGTGGTACATGTCTGGGGTATGAGGGCTATTGCTTCAGACTTTAGAAACAGCTGTTTGCATATATTCATACACATGCTAGCCAGTGTGATAAATGTAAAGGGATCTATGTAGGTAACACATTTTATCATCATCTCAGGGTTGTCAGGGTCCTCCAGAACGTGCACATTTGGGGTCAGGTCAATGATACCGTCTTGAAAACTTCTACAGGCAGTTCTCAAAATATTTACATCTTCACAACAATAGGTTTTTAGCTCTCTCTTAAAATCAAAAACCTGTGTTCTGGCCTTGGGATACCATTTAGGAAATGCCTCCTTATCAGCAGGCATCATGAATTCTGAACCATAACACTCAACACTCAACAGGGGGGATGGGACCCACATAATTCTGATCCTGTACAGCGTTAAAGAAATGTGGGAAATAACCTTTCGACCCCGGGAAACTAAAAGCCTTAGACAGTTTGCTTAACTTCATGGGTAAAAAATTCAAACTATTGATAAAGTGAATTTTAAGGTCTGGTATCTCGAGGAGCTTCAGCTTCGCACTCTGAGTTATCAGTTTGACAGTGACTCTCTCTTTAATCAATTGCTGTATTATGAAGTAGCCATCGTAGCCCTGACTGTTGTGGGCCAAAAAGCTATACCCCTTATCTTAGCCAGCAAGGTTGTGATAAATCGACTGACATAGTCAGAACCGTCAAATTCCCAACAGTCTTTACTAGTGAGATGTTAGGCATAGATATAGTTGGGGATTTGTATATCTGTCTCCTGCATACACTCCATGTCAAAGACTATGAGCCTCATTACGTGTATGGCGATAAGGCAAGAACGGCACCGGTATGGCTAGTGGCACCATTGCTACCGTACCGCCATACTAGGAGTACTGCTCGCGGGTGCCCTTTCAGCCCCCAGGTCTGACCTGGTTGCTGTACCGGCACCAGTGAGCAGAACATGATGGTACCTTTGCTACCATCCTCCCCATTCCCATTGAGCCCTATGGGGTCTCAAATGGGAATGGGATGTAGCAAGCCCGGGACTCGGGAATGGGCAATTACCGGGTCCAACTGGGCCGGACTAGCCCAGTAATAGCCCATTCGTGGGTGGCCGGGCCCGGATGCGAGTTTGGAGGTAGTCATGCTGGTAAAACCGCAAGGCTACCTCCAACCTCGTAATGAGGCCATATGTATTTACTTCTACTTCTATGCTACTTCTTTTGGGGCGTCACGTAACACTGATGTTCATCCATTGAGACAACTTCCACATCACATCGGGAACAGATACTCCCCTTACAATTATGTTTGACCTTTATAAAACGGCAGCAGGACCAGCAGTCTGTTTTAAGCTGACATTCTGCTATACCTTGAGATGCTTTCTCAATGTGTTTTTTAAGACATTCTTCGGACCTGGCAAATGTTTTACACTTGGGACATTTAAAGTCGGTTTCATTGATCACAACGCACCCGTCTCTCTGACACATGTTGCAGTGGAAGTGGCACCTGTGAGCCGCCTTATTGCTGTATATGTGACAACAATGAGGGCATACATTTCGAGCTCCGAGGAACCCCTGAAGATTTAAGATCCCATAATAGTGTTGATTGTGGTGTAACATATATACAGTGTTCTTATTAACCTTGTCACCAGCCAGGAAGTATTTCCAAAGCCTATCCTCATTATACAGAATTTTGATAGGTACCCCGAAATGGTCTTCAAATAATCACAATTCATTAAACCCAACCATTATATCAGGGGGTATACCCAGAACTTTGTGAACCTCCATAGCCTTTGTCTGGATGTAGCCGTCAGTAACAGTTCTAGCCTCCAGCAGACCTATAATGCTTGCAGCCATACATATGTTCAACGCCCCGTAGTTAAAATCCAAAAGCCAACATTTCTTCTTGGCCACCACCATGCTGTAAAGTGTTTTCTTCAGGGGTCTGTACATGCTTCCCTCTCTACACCAAACAACCACAGACACTACTCTCAACTGTTCTGTTACGGCTAGTTCCACCTTACTTTGTAGAAGTTTTCCTATGTTTTCTAGAAACTGCAAAACATCAAAGGTCTGCCGAAATGAATGCCTGGTGAAAAGCGGCCTGTTTAAAATCGTACTGTCTAAAGGTATCTGGACAAAATTGTTAGGCCTGACCGTTTCAAGGATCTAGGAGACAAGGCTTTCAAACACCTCGGTTATCATTAAAAACTGTTGTCTGGTTGATCTTAATTGATCTAAATTTACAAAGCTGAACACTGTATGGTATTCAACACTTCTAAACTTTGGTACATCTCTCTGGTATGTGCCATAGTCTGTTTCGGACGGCAGTGGTGTGCTTTGCGGTTGTGACTCTAACTCTTTAATTGAGCACTGCATGATGATTATTTTTGCTTTTCTCAAGCGTTTCAGAAACATTTTTCATTGCCTATGGGTTCAAAACCATTTTAAACGCTGTGCCAGTAAATCATTATAGGTATGCACTGTTTTTTAACAGGGTTTGAGTGTGTGCTTGTATCGTTCAACACTAGCAGCAGTGTCTTAGGCTCTGCGCTTAACTAGGAAGAGCCGGTACACAGCCTGCGGTCTACCCCGGGTCTTAAAGGCTCTGGGGGGTCTGCACAATCTGGCCTTGATTGTATAAGCTTTTTTAACAACCGTTTCTTTTTTTTTGTTTGTTTTTAAGAGTTAAGGGTCTTTTATAATTCATATTTTTTTTAGATGGGGTGTTCACCCTGCTTTTAGATGCCTTAGTGAAAAGGCACGCTTACGCATAGCTGCTAAAGATTTTTTTACCACGGATACGTCTCAATCTACAAGCCTTGCGTCATAATGGCATCATAATCTAGAATTGTTAACCACCCCTAATAAATGTTTTTCCTTTCTCCGTTTTTTTAAACCTGGTGGCTGAAATAATTGCTTAACAACACTATTCCTTTTAGAGTCTACAGTATTTACACAGACATTTGATGTATTAAGATTCTTAGGCTTTGTGGAATTTAAGGTCTGTATATTATGCTCTGTACAATAAATAACGGTTGTACAGTGCTGTTTGTTTATACCATTTGGCCCTTGGTAGGAAAGATCAAGGGGTTTTGGGATATAGCCTGATCCACAGATAACAAACAGAGGCATATACAAAATCTTGAGTCTCAATTTTTAAAATGAAGTCTGAAATAAGTATGACTGGCTCTTTTATGGGTGAATCAGTAATTATTATAATAGGCTCATAATCTAGGGTGCCCCTGGTGCTTGGGTGATCCCTAAGGCAGTCTATATCTTTAGAATTCGAACCATTCTGCTCATGGTTGGGGATCGTTGGTGAGAACGCATGGGGTGGGGTGATCTTTTCACATCCGGGGGACCATGGCCGGGGGCTACCCGAGACTCTGACTAAAAGGGTTTCAGTGCTCCCTACCAGGATCCCGAGGTCCTGTATAATGTCACCCCTGTGCTGTACCTCCTGGGTAGGTCTAACATTCATAGGGTCTACTGGCATGCAAGATTCACCAGGTTGGGGTATATGGTTGTTGGGAACAATAACACATTGCTGGTTAGTAGTAACTAGAACATTTTCAATCCCTTGAAACCACCGCCCCTTGTTAAGAGATAATCGCTGTCTTTTATTTAAAACTTTATGTAAAGCTCTGGCTAACACATTATCAGTGATGTTTGCTGTGTACAAGGGTTGTGCATGCGGCTGAGAAGGCAATGCTGAGGTGTGCCAGGGTGGGGTCACAGAGGTTGCTAGCGCTATAACTTCTTCCTCCGCCGCAACACAATCCCTTAAAATTAAAAAAAAGAAAAAGCAGTTTTAACATGGTATTACAGAAAAAACTGTCCAAGCAATACTTTACAATGAAATGCTATGGTAAGCCTAGGGAAGTACATAAACGTATTAAAATATTAAAGGGCATAGTTGGGAAAAAATAACCCACGAAATACGATATAATGAAATGAGAGTGTCTGCCTTGGGCGTTACAAAGACACCTTGAAATATTAACGGTCATCGCTGTGGAAAAAAGGGTTTGTTCATTAGTAGTCATACAAACGTAGAATGTGTATCGCCCGCAGGTTGTTTCCGCTTTAATGACGGGACAGCCGCTGAATAACAGTCGCCATTACCTGCTACAATGACCCATGTCTCTCTCCCAGTGGAGAATCAGCTCTTGGCATAATTATGGTCAGCTGTCACCCCAGGAAAATAAAAGAAACAATATACATTATTGTAAAAGGAAAAAAAGATTATTTTTGAGAAGAAAAAAACAAAATCTAATTACAAATATTAAATTAATAAAAATGAATAACAAGTATTCAAATTGGTAAATATTAAAACCACATATTAAAACCAAATATTATTACCAAATATCAATAACAAAGGTTACATTATTAAACATGAATACCAAATATTAATGACACATATTAACAAATAGTAAATTATTTAAAAAAAGAGTAACAGATATTAGTAACAGATATTAATACCACATATGAATAACACATATTAAAGTATTAAAAAATATTAATACATATATTAAATTATTAAAGGTTAAAATCAGATATTAATAACCCATATTAAAATTATTAAAGTCTGATACCGAATATCAAATTGATACATATTAATAATACACACCAAAAGTCTCAAAATTAATTCTATTTTCATTCAAGACGGCGGTAAGGGTTTCGGATCTAGACAGATGGACTTCAAATGTGCTGCACATTTAGCATATTCCTCTGCTAAAACAAATTGGCTGCACACACTGCAAATGATCAAGCCCAGGGGCAACAAACACATAGCCGCACCAGAAACACAACATGCTTTGCGGGGTCCCATATGCGCTGGTCAATGGGCTTCAGTTTAATGAGCTACTTTATTGTGAGGCTAATAGTTTTGACCAGCTTTGCTGAATCAATATTCTTTAAAAAAAATGTACAATTTGCATCACATTGCATTAAAAACCTCCTCCTGGGGTGCAAATCAAACAGTGTCACAAAGGGCACGAATCCCCATTTGCATCTGGGGAACCTGGGGACATGTTATGTGTTACATCACTCTGTGGGTAATAGATGTGCCCAGTCTTGCTAAATAAATATGTTTTACAATACGAAAGCAACCCACAGATAATGGCAGCTGCGGGCTACTTCTGTATTTGGAAACCTTTACACCTCAGATGGTTGCTGCTAAGGGCCCCTTATTTGTGGGGGCCCCACACCTTATGGTGCAGGATCAGCACTATTTTTTTTAATGGGGCTGCAGGGTGAGCAGCCCACCGCTGAACAACCTGCAGAGCCCCTTATTTAGTGGGGTCCCCACACCCTAGGGTGCAGCATTGTGCACTGCAGGAAGAGCAGCCTACAGGTGATTCCTCTGCAGAGCACCTCCTTTGGGGGGGGGGGGCTATACCTTCTGGAGCGGCATTGCGCGCCATTATTATTATGATTTTTTGTTAACAGGGCCTGCAGGGTGAGCAGCTGGTCTCAGGCGCAGGTGTTCACTCCTGCAAACCCATTCAAATAAACCATAGATTGGCCTGTTTATGTAAATGCTGGTGCTTGGGAAGCTGCCGGCGGGCTGTGAGACCCCTGTTCACACGCCATCAGCATTAAGCTGGCCGCCGCAAGCTGCTACCCTCTTAAGGCGGATGCCTGGGGGCGCAGGGGCCTCGCAGCCCGCCTCTGTGCTCCCCCAGCCAGCAGCCGCCTTAAAATAAGAATAACCCATGAGCGGAAGCTCTGGCAATCTGTGCGACGTTGATGGGGGGCTGTGAAATTCATGTCACACCTCCCCCATCCCCCGTGCACAGATGGTAAGCCGCACCCTGAGAATGAGCGGCTTGCATATGCAGGCCTAGGGGTACAGAGACATTAACTCTCTGTGTGTGTCCCCAGAGTCGCGTCACAAGGCCTTTAATAAAAGCAGTGTGCAAGGAGTGTGTAGGCCTGTGACAGCCCGCACTTTTAGATCTACACGCAGCTACATACTACTTGCACGTTATTTTTTTTAAAGTATGCTGATGAGGCCCTGGATGCCTACGACCATTAGCACACGACACCCCTGGGCCTAATCTGGCGGGCGAACGCGCCAGTGAAGGTGGCATGGCGGGCGCCGCCCCTTAGTGGGGGTTGCCCAGCCGACCTCCTCCCCCACGACTCCAAAAAGACAGGGGGCGGGGATGGGGGAGGAACACGTTAGCCATGCCCCCGGAAGCGGACGGGAGCACGAGAAACGTGAGGGGCGGGACAGGAAACCGAGGGAGAAGTAGGCCCCATAAAGGCACAGGCTTTTCTAGACAATTGCACATTCTCCCTCGGTTTCCTTCCTCACTGGATCGTGTTTTTGTTTGTTGGTATCCTGCCTCACGCGGAGAACCCTCGTGGAAACTGGTTCTCGGGCATCGTCGGCGTCGCGGTTCCAAGCGCGGTCCAGGAGTTGGAGATGTACGGATTTCGGGAGTTCCGGCGGCCGCAGCAGGTTTCGGTTCCGGTCGGGCGAAGAAAGGTACGTCTGGTAGTTGCGGGGTTCGATTGCAGGACGGCCCGCGGTGAGCGGCTTGGCGTCCGCCGAATGTAGATGTCGTTAGGTGTGCGGACGAGACTGCCGTAGGGTATGCTTGGGAATTAAGAGCATGTTACTCATAATGAGGGGACAGCATAGGGCATGACAGTAGGAGTACTATGGCGCGCATACCTAGCGTTCACCGGGGAGCGGGGGGGGGGGGCATTGGAGCGATTCTGCTGCGTAATGTCGGTTTGGGGCAGGTGCTGCGTCTTTAGTCGCAATTTAATTGTCTGGTTGGGTCACGGCATATGGGTGCGGTGAGGGGAGGAAACGAGAATATGGGATTCAAATGGTGTACTTTCGCATGTCAATGCATAAATCAAGCAGCAGGAGTCGCTTCCTTGAACGCAATAGTTCTTCCGCTCGTGTCACAGCCAAGTCGATTGGGTGCGATGGGGTCAAGGAAGGGTTAAGCACAGCGTCGGCTTAGGCGCGCGGGGAGGGGACAACAAAGCAAAATCCAAATGAATTTGTGTTCATTGCATGAAAGGGGTTTAACCATGGTGGGGGGGAAGCGGTAAAAAGGGCATGATGGCGCCGCAACTTTGCGCGGGAACGGGCGAGACGGTGGGGTGGAGGGAGGGCGAATGTATTTCAATGGGGAAATTATGTGGATGATGTGTTGCACTGGAAGGTTTTACAGGGTTTTTTGGGTATGTATGGCCGGGGCGCCACGGGCATCATTTCAAGTATGTCGGCAGTTTTGGTACTTCAATGTCGTCACATGTGGTAGCCCAAGTACAGGCAGTTTGTTGGCGCTAATTTGGTGCCTGCCGGGCCAGCGTTAAGTATGATCAGACTATAGGTACGCATTTCATTGCATATGCAAAGTGAATGGTGGAGATAGCTGAGAATGGGAGGGTGGGTTATGTATAACGTGCTCGATGACCACAGACCGGACATAAGGGGACTGGTATAGGTTGGGCTGGCAGCGGGTTTTGTCAGCGTTAGTGTCGAGGCTGGGGCTATCGCCAGGGATTCAGGGACCAGTTAAATCAACCAACCTGTTATGAGACTTGGGGCGGGACCCAGGGCAAGGAGGGGGGGGGAGGCATAACTCAGGGCACATGGGCTGTGGCAGGCTGGCACAACATGTCCGGCCCCAGGTGGGAGGAAAACAGTCAGTCGGGCATAGAGGGGGATCAAGAGGGAGCGCAAGGATGGCCGCCATAACTCAGGGCACATGGGCTGTGGCCGGCTGGCACAACATGTCCGGGCCCAGGTGGGAGGAAAACAGTCAGTCGGGCAGAGAGGGGGAAAAAGAGGGAGCGCGAGGATGGCCGCCGTGCCAGGTTCTGGGGGGTCTCGCGCCTGAGGCTGCAGTGCTTCTTGCGTGCGATGAGGGGTGTACCCTCGGGTACGGGTATCCAAGCTCTGGTTCACGGTGGTTGGGGGGGGGGGTTTCCATTTAAGCAAAGACAGCCGCGAGTGGTATGGCCGCTAGGTGTTTGACGGGTGAGTTGCGCAGTGAGCTATGGCGAAAGAGAAGAGGGAAGTAAAAATAGGAAACGCAATATACTGCTACATCGCCATTATGCAATAATTTACAGCAACACGTGGCTGGCCATGACAGGAACAATGCACACGGAGTTCAACACTTCTCTGGCTTGGGGGGTGTTTCTGCCACACGGCCTGGGACCCCGAAAGGGTTGCACGGTTGCACGCATGAAGATAGTGGCAGGTATACTACGGGATTCACAGAATGGATCACAGGGTCAGGGCGGGTGTGGGGATTAGGTCCCACATGGGGCACGTGGATTGGCTTTGTATTGGACAAATGCTGGGCATGCGTCATTAAGGGGTAACTAGGGGTACAGCCTGGTTTCAATTTGAAGAACGAGTCCTTAGGTGCTACATAGCCCCCGGGCACAGGGTTTCTTCGTTTTGCTGGGAAATACTTAGTACGGCGGCGGTAGAACAGCAATGGGGGGGCGAAAGGGAGAGCGGTGGAATGGAGCAGTCTGGCACTTAGGTATACTAAAGTTAGGTGATACCGTCACCCATCATATGCCAATAAAGTAAGCAAGCAGTACGTACTCCACAGTGACTTAAACATTTGTTTCACATAGGTTGACATGTCGATACACGCAAGCGCAGTTAATTAGGCCCTCGACGTCGTAGAGCTTGTGCTATCGGAAGACCGGCAGGCAGTGGAGGAAGCAGCCGGATCATCAGCTACGGTGCGCGGAATGGATGCACAATCTTGGGCTGAATATCTAGCCCTCGCCGAGGTCCTGGGGTGGCAGGCAGCCATGGCAAGGATGGGTGGGCCGGTAATCGCCAACGCAAACGCTACCCCGGGAAACAACCCGGACGGAGGAAAAAACATCCCGGAGAGCAAGGACTCGCCAAGCGGCGAAGGCACGGGCGGCCACGAGAACCCGCCAGCGAGTGTTGGACATGAGGGGGGGCCCCCACAAAAGCGGACGGCGAAGGCAAGCGGGGGCCCACACCTAAAGAAAACAAAAAGGGATCTGGAGGAAGAATTGGCAGCGTTAAAGGCACGGCTGGGGGCGACACCGGCGGGCCCCACAGGCACCCCAAACCCACAACTACCAACCCCACAGCCGACCGCCCTCCCGCCTAAGGCCCAACTGAAATTGATCACTCCTCCGGACCTTGTGGCCGGGCTGGTACCGAGCGGTGCGCCCATTGGTGGGGATGGTGAGTCGGAATTTATACAGAAAATCGTCAGGGCAGTGTTGGCGGCGCAAGGGGCAAAGGCCGCACTGGCCCCCACAGCAAGCAGGGCACCTGGGTCGAACACCACCAGGGCAAGCAATGTCTGGTGGGGGGGAGTGAGGGGCAATAAGCGGTACTCCGGCCACCGGCGCAGCGATCTGTACCGGGGCAGAGGGGCAGGCTGATAAGGAGCTTGCGCGTCAGCCCAGGGAGGGCACCAGCACCAAATTACCGGCTACAACAGGTGGCGATTACTCAGCATGGCTTTTGCCGGAATGGGTAAAACAGGAAATTTGGGAGGGCAAATTCATAGATATATTATCCCTCTTGGAACATGAAACAAAGGGCAACGACACCCTGCGTGGGACAGGGGGTAGGGAATTAGCCAAAGCCAGGAAAAGAGTGAGGCCCGCAGAAACTCTGGAAAACTGGATCGTTGCGTTCAAGATATTAGCCCAAACCCTCAATGAAAAGGACCCAAACTTGGGCCCGCACTTAATGGGATACAGGGCATGCGTCATCTATGAATATAACCAACAGGGAGGTAATGAATGGTTCTTGAGGGATCAGCGTTTTCGTTTGCGTATGGAACATGATCCCAATCTTAAACGGAACCATAAGTCAGTCGAGGACTGGCTGGAGTCTTCCAGCGGGACAATTGAGCAAGCAGATGGGACTATCATCCTGGCGGGAGGCCGCACCAATCCCTGGGCAGAGACGGGGGAAGGGCTCTCGGCAGTTGGGACAGGGTTAACCAGGGCAGCTACGCCCCCCAGTCCAGTGGCACCGAGGGAGGGGAGGAGGGAACTGACAGCATGGGGCAATATCATGGGGCCGGAACCAGTCCTGGGAACCACAGTACCAGTACAGTCGGCCCCCACGGAAGCTACGACAAGGCCAGCGGGTGGAGGGAGACCAAACACTGCCAACGGGAGGGCACCGTTATATTGCAGATTTTACAATGATGGGGCATGCAACTGGGGCGTGACTTGCAAATTCAGACATGCTTGCTCCACGTGTGGGACCCACGGGCATCCAGCCCGAATGTGCAGGGGACGGCCAGCGGCAAGCGAGCAACCGAAATAGGCACCACTAAGTCGGCTCCAAAAGGGGGCATACGGTGCAAAGTCTAAAATTTGTCAATTTATATTGTCATTAGGTTTCAAAATCAACACTGTATACTAAAATAAACGTTTTTCCGTAAGGGTGTCTCGATATTTGGTACGTCAAGGAGTGAAGGGACAAGGGCATTCACAGCGGCGGGAGCAGGCAGGAGAGGCAGCAACGGTAATGATGGGGGCAGGGGGATCGGGGGCGAGGTGGGTTGGGAGAGGCCAGGGAAGGGCCTCATTGACAAAGGTTTTTCCCCATCAAGGTCGATAGCCTGCTCACATGGTTAACACAGTATCCGGTGGCTCTGGGAAGGGACGTGCTGGCACAGGGGTTTGTGCAGGTGTTCCGCATCCCCTACAGGGGTCCTGTGGGGGCCAGAACAGCAAACAATTCCAAGTCAATTACCGAATGGGCCAATGTGGCCAGGGCAAAGATCAACAAAGAAATTGATTTAGGCAGGATAGCAGGCCCTTACCAGGGTCCCCCATTGAGTAACCTTATCATCTCACCATTGGGGATGGTACCAAAGAAGGAACCTGGGAAGTTTCGCCTCATTCATAACTTGTCACACCCCAGGGGAGGGTCGGTGAATGATGGCTTAGACATGGAGGATTGTTCAGTAACATATGCTTCATTTGACCAAGCCATAAGCCTAGCTCGAGCAGCAGGTAAAGGGGCGCTCTTGGCGAAAGTGGACATAGAGGCAGCATTCAGGCTGCTTCCAGTCCACCCGGTAAGTTTCTTCCTCTGGGTTTCCGGTTTGAGGGACAGGTGTATGTCGATAAGTGCATGCCTATGGGCTGCAGCATCTCGTGTGCTTATTTCGAAGCATTCAGCTCCTTCCTCGAATGGGCACTTAATAAACTGGAGAGCAGAGGGGGAAAAACGCATTACCTGGATGATTTCCTGTTCGTGGGTAGGGGGGGCACAGAGATTTGCGCAGCACTCCTCCAAAATTTCATGCTATTAACTGAGGAACTGGGAGTACCTCTGGCGGGGGATAAGACACAGGGACCTTGCACTAAGTTAACCTATCTGGGGATAACAATAGACACAGTGGAAGGGGCATGTAGATTACCGACAGAAAAGATCAAGGAATTCATTGGGGATATTGACATGGCGTTGTCCGGGGACAAGGTGACCATAAAGACCATTCAATCCTTGGTGGGTAAGTTCAATTTTGCCGCCAGGGTCATACCGGCTGGGAGAGTCTTTGCGAGACGTCTGGCGGCGGCAACAGGAAGGCACGAAAAAGGGTGGCACAAGATACGCCTTGGGGCGGGTTTGAGGGAGGACCTCAGAGTATGGAGCACCTTTTTAAGAGAATTTAATGGGGTATGCCTGTGGCAGTCCCCTTGGACGGCGTGCGCACAGTTATTCACAGACGCGGCAGGTCGGGTGGGATTTGGGGCCATATTAGGAAAGGAGTGGTGCAGGGCCGACTGGCCAAAGGATTGGGACAGGAAGGGGTTTTGCAAAAACATAACCATGCTGGAACTATTCCCGGTGGTGGCAGCAATGCACATTTGGACGCGCGAACTAAGTAACAAACGACTAGTGGTGTGGTCCGACAATATGGCAGTGGTGCAGGCGGTAAACACTCATTCAGCAAGATGCCCTGCCACGTTGTGCCTACTACGCCACATGGTGCGCAAATGCCTCAAGATGAATGCAGCGGTTAAAGCGCGCCACGTACCTGGGGTGGATAACACAGCGGCCGATGCACTTTCTCGTTCACAGATGACGCGATTCAGGAAAGCGCACTGGCAAGCACAGCCCATCATGACTCCGTTCGACAAGGAACTATGGCAACTAGTGAGTTGGGTCAAGGAATGAGGCAGCTCGCTTCCAGAGCGTTGTCTGGGAGCACATGGACTCGATACAAGGCTAACTACGATACTTTCTTGGAGAACACCAAACAACTAGGGGGAGCTAGCGCGGAGGAGAGGGTAGACTGTTTTGTGCTCTGGGCCAAAGGGGCTGGCAAATCGAGATCATGGCTGGCAGCGCACCTCAGCGTGGTGGCATTCCATTCCCAGCTGGCAGGCCGGCATGACCCAACAAAGGGCTTTTTGGTAAGAGCCGCACTGAGAGGTTGGGACAGGGGCAGGGGGGCCACGGTACCGACTTCAGTGAGGAGGCCCATTGATTTTGAGCTATTACAGAAGGTCATGACAGCAACTACAGGGGTGTGCTACTCGCAATACGAAAGCACCATGTTTAAGGCATGCTTCGCATTGGCCTTTTTTGGGGGCCTACGGATTAGTGAGCTAGTGGCTAAAGCAAAGAATGACCAGAGCTGCAGAGCGTTATTATGGGGAGATGTATTGCATAAGGGGGGGGGGATATCGGTCATCATCAGGATATCAAAAACAGATCAGCAGGCCAAGGGATGCGAGCTAGTGTTGGCCAGACTGGGACAGGAAGCGTTTTGCCCAGTGGAAAATATGACTGCATATTTTGCGATCAAGGGGGGGAGCCAGGTTATTTGTTCTGACACCAGGACGGATCCCCACTTACCCAGTTCCAATTCAGGCGGGTCTTGGGGGGGGGCCCTGGCAAGTTCCGGCGTCAATCCGGTTAATTATTCAACCCACTCGTTCCGCATAGGCGCAGCAACGACAGCAAGCAGGGAAAGCCTGGGGGAGGACAGGGTCAAAAAGATAGGGAGATGGGTATCCGACAAATACAAATTATATGTACGGTAGCCAGGCCAATGCGCCTGAGGTGGGGGGAGGGCCTGGTACGGTGCCGGGGTCATCAACTATGCCACATATCTAAGATGACCACTCATGTCGCCACAGAAACCACCAGGGTATGGGTCGTGGGCCACTACTTCGTGGCCAGGGCAGCTGCCAGAGCACGGATGGCTTTTTGGGACGGTAACCTGGGCCTCCGGAATACACAGATCAGTTGGATCGGCAAGGGAGGCTTAAAAAGCACGTTCTTATGGGATACATTGGAACAAGCAGCTCAGGACCACCCTTCGCCCAACATCATCTTGATACATATTGGGGGCAATTATCTTGTAACAAAAGGGAGGAAGGATTTGACAGAGCTATTAAGAACTTTACTAACCAGAATAGGGAGGTCATTCAGGGAGTGCGAGGTGATGTGGTCTGAGATAATCCCAAGGCAGGAATGGAGGGGTGCGCTACGCCATGGGGCCATAGAGGAGGGGAGGAGAAAAACTAACAGCCGTATGGGGGGTTTCCTGAAAAGTAGGGGGATGGTATGGATTCGGCACCCCCTTATTACCTTAAAGGTACCTGGTTATTTCGATAAGGACAAAACGCACCTGTCCGAGGTGGGCACAGCAATAATGTCCTTAGAATGGAGGACGGCACTAACAAACGTGGGATGCACGTGATGGGGTACAGATCGGAAGGTTGTGGGGGGGTAAAGGGGAGTCAATTCCGCCTCTTACCACCACCCCCCACTCCCACCAACCCTGCTCCCCCCCCAGCCCCACATCTCCCAAACATCCCCACAAATGAAAAGAAGGGGAGGCACGGGGGCATGCAAAAAAAAAAAAAAAAAAAAAAAAGGGAGTGCCCTGTGCAGGCTGTGGGGAACTCCCCGCCGGCAGCCAGCAGAGAGTCTGGAGGTGTCACAGGTCAATCCCTTTAACGAAGCACTGGCAGACCCATAGGGGAATGATCAGCCAACAGATTAGATTTACGGCGCCCCAAGAGTAATAGGCTTGGGGGAGGCCCTGGGAAAAAGGGGAGGGATGTAGGGGACTTGGGAGCCAATTCCAAGCCCAAAATCTGCGCGGGGGGGAACGAATAACAAACTCACAAACAAGGCCATCAAGGGAAGACGGTCGGGGGGGCATAAGGGGGAGGGAGGTGGGGGATACAAGACAGGGCGGCAAGGCGAATAGAGGGAACAGGGGGGAGGAAGCCAGTACCAAGGAAAGGGAGGGGGGCAAGGACCAAAAGCTGGGGGGACAGGAGACGGGGTACGGAAGAACAGGGCTGGGAAGTATGCCTCTGGGGGGAAATGGAGCCAGGATATGGAGGGGCAGAAACGACAGGGAGGGGGGGCTTGGCGGGACCCAAAAAACTGGGTCCCTGGGGAGTGGAGGAGCAAGCTTGGGAAAGGAAGGAAGGAGAAGGGTTAGGGTACCCGGAAAAGACATTACGCTGGCAGAGGGGCACTGGGTCAGACTTCACAGAGAGGCCTTGGGGGAGAGGGAACTGGGAAGTTCCTAGGGGCTCGGCAAGATGGAAGAGAAACATGGGGGGCAGCGTAGCACAGATAGGATTGGGCTCCCAGTACAAGCGGCAATTGGGAGACGAAGGGGGGGACAGAGTAGAGTAGGAAGGACTCGAAATAGACGGGCATCGCAAAGCGATGACCATATAGGCAGGCAGAAAGGTGTGGGCAGCACCGGAGGGCGGTGTCGGCCTCAACAACCGTGTGGGAAAATGTGTAACGTTGGGGCACTTGTGGTGGTGCCGGTATAGGAACCTGAACACTAGCGAGGCACCGCGTGGCTGCCGGTTTTATCTAGACCCAGACCCAGGACACGGGGTAAGTGTCAGGGTAGGAGGGGGTGGCAGGGCGTTCCCAACTAAGACCTAGAACAAAAGGGGGGGCATAGGGAAACACGGTCATGGGAAACCTACAAACGACCGGGGGTAGAGAGAGGGGATTAGCAAGGGCCGGGCTCAACCTGAGGCGTCCACCGGACGAGGACGGTAAGGGAGAGGGGGGGAGGGCAAGGGATACCTAGGTAGCCGCACACAGAGTAGTATACCTGTGGTGGTGAATTACGGATCGCCTGTAAGATAACTTCAAGACTTTATGCAAAATAAAGCTGCTGAGGCATTTTAATCTTCCAACTTTACAATGTGTCTGAGTTGTTTTTTCCAACATCTGATGTATGACATATGCCGGGTTGCACGAGGGGAGGAGGGGGGGGGAGTGAGGGGCCAGGGCATGGAGGAAGGGGGAGAACAAGGCACTGGGATGCCCACGCTAAGTATTTTGTTTAACTTACAAAAGGGAGTTGGCGTAGAATGGGCAGTAACAGCCCTGAACAGCATAACAATTAGAAAAGAGCTGGGAAGCCTTTAAACGACCCACATTTCCCCTGCTTTTTTTCTAATTGGTCTACTGTTAAGGGCTCTGAGACATACAGCGATATGCAATTAAAGTGATCTGTAGGACACACACTTGACAAAAAAACCTATGCATGTCAAGGGGCTACACGTAAAGCACCGTGTGTAGCCCTTGAAATACACCGGACTGGCAGTTTTACTTTTTTTTAATGGAAACTGCTGAGATGCCCCCAGCCAACATTTTACCCCAGAGAATAACAAACGTAGGGGCCTATGCACACGTAGATATTTTGAATACAGATAGTATTTAGAGCATAGTAACCTATACATATTTTAAAGATAAAAATTAAACATTACTTGGCACATGGATAAAATGTTATTCATCATAGAACGAAGGGGCATAAGACTGGGGCTATAAGAATAAAATGAAATAAAAAAGAGTTAGCATGGCTTTTACACAAAGCTCTGCTCTGCTACTGCATTTCAAAGAGTATACACTGACTTACTAGCTTTTCGGACTGATCTAGCTCCTGCATGGCCTCTCTAACAGGCAGTATGGCTCCACACGTGGGCTGCAAAGGGTTAATTCTGGAATAGCCGTCTGTAAAAGATCTTGCAACACCTCAAACCCTGTATTTATGAGGGTCTAAAAGTGGCTGGCTTTTCAGTTAGCTGTGGAATCACCCAGAAGATCAACACTCTTTGACACTTAAGTAAATCCCCAGATGGCTTTAGATCCATGCATTTCCAATCTGGCTGTTGTGGAATTTCAGTTGGCACACAGGCATCCCCCAAGGAAATTTCAAGGGACACATCAGCTGTTGTCGTTTAAGTAATTACCCAGATATCTTTAAAGACACGCACATCCTATGCGCTGTCTGCTGGGGCTTGACTTTGACAACGTCCATTGCCAGGGACACCTCAGCTGAGGCTAATAGCTGTATTTTAAGCAATATATACTAGTCATCCTTGGGCTTACACTGTTTGTGCAGGCGTGAACCCTGCAATAGCTGCTGGCTGCAGAATTCTCCACACCGTCCAGAGCCCTGTGCTGCTCCCCAAAGGTCCCACCGCCTGGCCTTTTAAAAGAACACAGGCATTGCTTCAAAAGCCTGGTGCGCTCAGAACTAGCACCCCCTCAATAGTTATGAATATGAATATTAATATGCATATATGAACATTAATATTCATATTTCTACACGAATATGAATATTAATATGCATATAAAAATATTAATATTACGATTTATTTATGAATATTAATATGAATATTTGCAGAATTTTTTTTCTTCAATTCTTAGTATAGCTGTCACGCTTTTCTTTGCACCGCTCTTTTTATAAGGGAATACACACAACCACCCACTACTAAAAACCCTCTTTAGCAAAACTGACAGGCAAGATACCCGAATTTTCAACCTTATGTATACCTCTCCTTAACTGCAGGTATCGCTGACGCTGTTTTAGCAGGTTTTTCTCAGGCTTCATGAGAAGCTTGTATCTCCCCCCGAAACACCTGTATACATACACCCTGCACGCCACAAACCTAAAGATGGCCCCAGCACAGACATCATCTCCAGGCGCCCCACTGCGACACACTTACGGGTCTTTGTGGGGGACATCTGGGGGAACAACCAGTGTGGGCCCTATGGGCTGCAGGCTCTGGGGGCCCTCCACAGTGACACCTATGATGTGGAACACCCCCGCTAACCTAAGTTCCAGCTAAACACATCTACATCACTTCCGGGGTGGGGCTTCCACTCAAGCGGAACTTCCAGGTCACCTGCATGATGTCACTTCTGGCCCGGGACCTCCGCTAGGGCGGGACATCCAGGTTAAAGGGGCGTGGAAACCTGTCAAGCTTATTTTGATGATTTAAGGTATCATCCCCATCTAATCCAGTATTACCGGCCTCGGCATACGACTGTCCATGGAATGGGGATTTGCCACACTTATCGGCACTCATAATCCAGCTGTAATTCTGCCAGACTGAGTGCCAGTAACGGTATTACCATTTTGGTATCCTTACAAATGTACTGCAAAGTTGTAGTGACCCCCATATATTTTGATTAATCATGCTGTGCAGGTTTTCAGAGGATTTGAGTCTGTCCTTGATGTACAGGGAGCTGTTCGAGTGTAGAGAGTGTGGAGGGGTCATACCTTAGTCATGCAGGTGTCTTCTAAGTGCAGGAAGTGATCGGTTTAAGTTCTGCATTTGTTTCTCAAGTTTTGGAAATTCATTTCTGTGTCACTTTTTGTCATCTCTGTGTACAGAGAAAGTACTTTAATAAGTACCCGTCCCTTCAGCACCCTGCTGAGCAGTCATGGAAAGAAGGAACAGCACCATGGTGACAGAGTTCATTCTCGTGGGATTCACTGGTGGGCCGAGGCTGAAGAGCTCCCTCTTTGTCATTCTCCTCTTGACCTACGTCATCACTCTGGTGGGGAACGGCATCATGATAGTCCTAATATGCGTCGACCGAGGACCCCTATGTACTTCCTGCTATGGAACCTCTCCGTGCTCGAGACTCTGAACATGACAACTATCCAACCTCTGATGTTAGTGCATATGTTTGCATTGCAAAAATCAGTCTCATTGGCCAGTTGCCTTACACAGTCCTTCTTCTATATCTTTTTTGAAACCAATACTTTTGTCCTCTTGCCGATCATGGCGTATGATCGTTATGTGGCCATATGCAATCCATTGCGTTACACCACCATCATGAATGATCGTCTCTGCCTTCAACTCATCATTAGCACTTGGCTGGTAGCTCTCCTTTTTGTTCTCTACCCTACTATTGCCGTCACCCGACTTTCTTACTGTGGCCCCAATGTTATAAATCATTTCTTTTGTGATGGTTTTGCAATCATAGAACTGGCCTGTTCTGACACTGGCCTTCTCCAGTTAGTCAATATCATCTCTTCTCTTATTGTTCTGCCGTGCTCACTTGGGATGACCACTGTGTCCTACATCTTGATTATTGCTACGATTCTGCGAATCCCATCAGCAAATGGAAGACGGAAAACCTTCTCCACCTGCAGCTCTCACCTGGTTATGGTGTCAATATGCTATGGAAGTGCCCTTTTTGTTCAAGTGAGTCCGGCTCTGCACCCTTCAATAGAGGTCTACAAAGCAGTGAACATGTTCAGCTCCATTATTGCTCCTCTGATGAATCCTATTGTTTACACATTCAGGAATCAGAAATTCAAGGAAGTGCTAAATAAGCACTGGAGACTTTAAACCAAAGTTGTAATAACAAACAAGTGCCAGTTTTCTATAACTATGACATTTGTGAATCGTTACCAAGTGTGGCAATATGACAGGATTTGACAATTCCCTACCTGGGGGTGTTGCTCATATCTTGTTGAGGAAGATTCTGCAATTAGTGTTTTCCCTGAATCCAAGTCATTGTTATTTGTTTGGATTTAGAGATTTTCTCTTGCTGCGTTGATTCTCATCTAGAAGGTGCCATCTATGTTTTAGAATTAATCCTGTTAGCCTGTTTCGCATCTAGAAAGTGCCCCCGAGCTATTACTGTGTTTATTCTGCCTGAGTTATTAATGTGTTTTATTCTGCCTGTTCCAGACACTTATATGTCTTCCTGTCAGTTTGATTCACATCTAGAAGTGCCCTCCGAGATAGTACTGTGATTTAACTGTCCCACACACTTAGAAATCACTCTTGCTACATTGATTCTCACCTAGGAAATACCCTCTGTGACTTAGAAATTGTTCCTGGTACCCTGATTCACATCTGGAGAGTGCCCCCTTAGATAATACTGTAATCTATTTGCCTGTGCTGCTCACTTGGAATTTCCCCTGTTAGCTTAACTTGCACCTAGACAGTGTGCACTGTGATATTTCTGTGATCTAGTTGCTTCTGCCGCTCACTTACAACTCCCTACCGCTACCCCCTTAGCCCTCTCCCACTGCCCCGGTAAGCAAAAGCTTGAGGCAGATTGAACATCTTGGGCCTATGCATCTACTACTACTAGTTCTTCAACCTGTAGGTACTGCACTGAACTCCCCAGGATGGAGATCCCAACTCCTGATATACCCCCTCTCTGGCCCGTCTAGACCCCTAGCCTCCCGTACCATACCCACCCCCATCCCTCCCCCCTTGCGGTGCATTGGCTGCGCTCTTGCACCCAACTTCATGACCACCCCCTGTGTTCCCCTCCTGATCACAATCCACGCCCACTCCCCATGCACATCAATGCACCCAGACAAAGTCCGCCCACCCTCCTACCATCATCCCTCGTCCGACTATAAGATCATAGGAGCTCTCTGGCGTGCCAAACATCTCCCCCCTCAAGTGCCTAACTCCCTCTCCCCTTCCCACCCTAACACATCGACTTCTACTCTCCATCAGACATCTGTTGAGAACACCCTAATACCCCCCACCCATACACCATGCCCTCTATCGAACTCCCAAGCAAGGGGAGCCCTCTGGAACTCCAAACAACACAAACCCACCTCCAATTCTACTTTATCCTTATGCCCTCTGAGGAACTCCCCTTCCTCTGTACCAACCTCCCATGCCACCCACTCCCTCCCCTTAGCCCACTGGGAAACCACACCACCCCCTTGACTGGTCACCTATACCACCCCCTCCAGCCCCCATAACCAGTACTTGACCCCTGCCAACAAACCACCCCTTCATATCCCTTCCCCTCTCTGAAGGTAGCGGGTCTCACCCTTGCTAGAACGATAGCCTCATCTCCCTCCCCCTCCAACCCCCCACCCTCTATCACACCCCTATGGCACCCTCCCAGTCTCTCCCTTCTCTACCTCCATGCACTCCCCTCTCCCCTCCCCCAGTTTCCCCCCCTTGCTCTTGAATTCTCACCCTGTACACCTAAACCCCCTTTGCCCCCAGACTCATTCCAAAATCTTCCCACCTAAAACCCCTTACACCATCCGACCCATTTACCACCCTCCCAACCCCCTTGACCCACCCCTTGTCTCGCACATTCCTACCTCCCTGCCTACTCTTCCTGCCCCCATTGACTTAACCTTCTCAGCAGCCATTTGGGCACCAAAGGCACCCAGACCCTCCCTTACCCCTTTTCAACTTGTCCCAACACCCCTGAAAGTTCCTACCACACCCTCCACCCCACCGGGCATCCATATCCATCAAGCTCTCACTCCGATGAGCACCACGAACACCACGTTCCCTCACAAAGTCACCTGCATCCTCTTTAACGCCCGCTCGGTAGCAAGAAACAGATACAGCATTTTTGAGCTCCTTTCCTCTGACAAGCCGGACCTAATTTTTATCACCGAAACCTGGTTCACCGATGACTTTGCCCCTCCTGACAAATGCCAAAAAACAAAATAACTCTCTTGAACGCATATGGCGAGCATCAAAAACCGATCTCAGCAAATCCATGTTCGCCTTGCACCACCGTAACTACGAAGCTGAAATCCAAAAGGCCAAAAAAGCCTATTACAATAAACAAATTCTCAACTGTGGCAACTGCAGCAAAGAACTCCACATGATCATATCAGAATTCGTCAAAACCACTTGCTCCTCTATCTAATCCACCCCCACACAATCACTCTGTGACTACCTCTCCCTACACTTCTACAACACTGCTCTTGACAGGACTACATCCCTTAACACCAAACCGTCCATCCTCTCCCCCCTCACCAACCCCTCGTGATCCCATTGCCCCAACGCCCAATTTCCCCACCTTTGACTCCTTCAAACCCAGCTCCAGAGACAAATTCCTTGACCTACTATCAGCCAGCAAACCATCCGGGTTATTGATCGATGGATGACAATAAACCACTTCCTTTTGAACCATGCTAAAACTGAAATTATGGTGTGCGGTAATACTGCCCTTCTACCACATCCGCTGCCATGGCCCCCGTCCCTCAGGCACCCTCGACCCCTCTGACACAGTGAAAAACCTAGGCTGCACTATGGACCCTCTCCCATCAGATCAACAACGTGTCGTAATGCTGTCACTACTACCTTAAACTTCTCAGATGCATTTTTCCCTACCTCTCCTGCCCGAACAGACTTGCTGCAGTTATGTCTATTTGTCATGATCCCAGTCAGTTGGCAAAGCCCTCATTCAGGCTTTCAGGCTAGGCAGAGAACATTAGATACAACAGAAGGTCAAAGTTGGGTGTTAACATGGCTCACATGGCATTTACATCATTCTCAGCATACACTTCCATAGACTTTTGAGATGTTTTACAGTAATTCCATACAATTAACATGGCCGCCGCAAGGTCCTTTTATAAGTTGCAGCACGTTCTATTCATATTACTGAGGGCACTATTTAAGCCCCGCCTCCGCTGGAACGTGCACTTCGCGTCTGCTCCGCTGACAGCGGGTAACACTACCGGTGTTTCTCCTCACAGAACCTGTAAAAGGAGATAATAGAGACATTAGTTTAACAGCAAACTACAGAGTTCAATAAGTTAATAGAAAGACTTACCAATCTAAGGTGATCTCCAAAGCAACTAGCTTCCGCCAGAAGGTTCACTCACTGCTGCAGCATCTTCAGTCAACAGTTTTCATTTGTAGTTGCAGCAATTTCAGTCAGAAGTTTCCTCCGCAGCCACTGCATCTTCCGAAGGTTTTTTTCCTCAGCTTTCCGAAAACCTGCACACAAGACAAGAGGTATTTAAATAACAATAAATGAATTTAATAGTTAAAGAAACAAGATGTTTAATAAGCATTTCACGTACCTGAAAGTTCTTCAAGTTTTCACCTCACAGTAGTTTCCGCGCACTTCCCCGAAGGCTGCAGTTGCTCTGTATAAGCGAACTTACATTTTAATACGTTTCCTCATCCTGAGTAACTCTGCAGCCATCCGCAGCCATAATTCTTTTTCCTATATTCAGGGAACCTGCAAAAGAAAGAAAAAAGAGCTAGTTATTTGAAAGAGAGATCTCTCCAACGTAGGAATTAATCCAAGCCATACCCTAAAGATTACAATATTTTCACCAGCTACTTAGCCCCCAAGTCTCATTTTTAAAAAAGTTAAGACATTTTGCGACAAGAGACTATAGAATACTTCAGCTACCCAAGTTACTACCGTTTCTTCATCTCAACGCGCCCCTGTAGAAAAGCAGGATGGAGAGCTCCACAAAAAATAAACACAGGTGAGAAGGGAGGGATTAAAAGAGTACACATCTCATGCAGTAGTATCTTAGTCAGTAGATGTTATAGGGGGTCATTACGACCTTGTCGGTAAGGGGTTAATGGTGCCGGTAATGGTGCCGGAGCCGTCAACCCCTTACCGCCCCATTACGAGTCTGCTCGCGGCTCGCGGGACCCGCAAAGGGCGCCTGGTAAAACCAGCGGGTCCTGCTAGCAGACCAGGCAGCTAACAACGGGCCCGTTATTAATGGGCCCGTTGTTAGCTCCCTACCCATTCCCATTTAGCCCTATGGGGGCTCGAATGGGAATGGGGATGTACCGGGTCCGGGTTCCTTGAATGAGGAATTACTGGGTCCTCTAAGGTTGGCAAATTGCGGCATGATTACCTCCAAGGTCGTAATGACCCCCATAGTGTTCTATTATTGTTATTGTTGTTAAACAGAAAGAGAATCGGGTCCACAGGCTGAAAAGGCCTTACGCTCCCGAAGAGTCCAGGTAAGCGTTACAGAACGCGAAGCCAGTACTTAAAATACTCCACCTGAGCATAATGGAAGGCACAGAAGTAGAAAATGTATCCCAGATTCTGGGAGAGTTAAGGGCAGAAGTCCATGCAGCTAGGCCAGAAACCAATTCTCTCAGGAGAGACTTTGTGGTCAACAGAGAACGCACTGATGAATTGGGATGCCAATTATTAAAGTCCAAAGCAGGACAAGCACCACTTCCAGGTGGTGCTCCACAGGGTCAGGTTTCCGCTCCCAGTCCAACACTACCGGTAGTTTTACCCGGGAACATTCCACTAGCAGCCCCAGAAAGGTTTAAGGGGGATCCAAGGCGTTTTGCAGTTTTTATGAACCAATGTAATTTACACTTTCTGTGTAGACCCGGGGTCTTTCCTTCAGAACAGGCTAAGGTGGCATTTGTGTTATCATATCTGGGTAGACATACTGCTGACTGGTCCATACCCTTAGTCAATCGTGATGACCCATTATTGAGAAACTTCCCTGGTTTTAGGCGGGAGTTGGTGAAACTCTTTGCCCATCATGCTCAGGGACAGGCCTTAGATAATGAGCTGCTCTCTTTATGCCAAGGTAACCAATAACTATTGGCTTTCATAGCTTCCTTTAATTGACTAGTAGCAGAGACTAATTGGCCAGAGGAGAAGAGAACAACACTCTTTTATCAAGGATTACAACGGAAACTCAAAGACATCTTGGCGCAAGTAGTGAACCCTCCTACAAGTTGTGCCGAATAAATTGATCTAACTATACAATTGGATCACCGTCTGCAGGACAGGCACTCTGACCGGGCCAGATCAGAGAATAGATCAATCTATGTTTGCTCAAAAGACAGTGGAACTCATCAAGTGACCGAAAGTCACTCTGAACCAATGCAGATAGGAGATGTTCGGGGTGCCATTTCTAAAGAAGAAAGAAACAAATGAAGACAACAGAATGTATGCCTCTATTGTGGTTCAGCTGGTCATCATTTGCGTAATTGTCCAGTAAAACTGCTGTGGAAACCAGTGGGAGTAGTAGACAAAGCGGACAGGAATATAATAAAAGATGAACCGATGGAAAACTCCAACGCCCGACAAGTGTAGAGGTCGACTTGTCGAGCCAGAAGAAGGAAATTCAGATCTCTCATTTCGTTGTTCCCGCTATCTTAAGTAGTGACCTTCAACCTTCCAAGATATATGCTTTGGAAGCATATGTGGACAGTGGTGCGATTGGGAACTACATGGATTATGAACTAGCAGGCAAGATGGGTATTAGTATGCACCCTGTGGTGGAAAATGTCACTGCAGTGGATGGTACTCAACCGATATCCGGACCAGTGACGAAGTGTACTGTAGTTTGCACCTTGCATTGCCAGGAGGGACATCGGGAAAAGATCTTGTTTGACCTAATTAGTGCTCCACAATTTAAAGTAATCTTAGGAATTCCATGGCTAGAGAAACATAATCCACAGATTGACTGGCGTTCCAGAACCTTAGCATTTGCCAAAGGATGCAAACACTCCTGCTATGTTCAAGGCGGATCCCCTGGAAAAGAAGTTCAAGCGATCTCAAGAGAAGAACCCACTTTAGGATTAATAGGAACTCTTCCACCAGAATATCAAGATTTTCAAGAAGTATTTGAAGAAGAACAGGCCAACGTGTTGCCTCCACATCAGCCATATGATTGTCAAATTGATTTAATCCCTTGCTCAAAAATCCCATGCAGTAGAATTTATGCCTTAACCGAACAAGAAAATATTCATTTGAAGACATATTTGGATAACTACATAGCCAATGGTTTTATTCGGCCCCCTAAGTCCCCCATGGCCTCTCCTCTGTTCTTTGTGCTCAAGAAGGAAGGGAACCTTCGTACTTGCATAGACTATCGCGCCCTAAACCAGATCACAGTTAAGAACAGGTACCCCCTTCTACTCATCCCAGTGACAATGGACCAAGTTAAGGATGCCAAAGGTTTTACAAAACTAGACCTCTGAGGAGCCTACCACTTAGTGGGAATCAAAGAAGGGGATGAATGGAAAACTGCCTTCCGAACAAAATGTGGCTTATATGAGTACCAAGTCATGCCTTTCGGCTTATGCAACACTCCAGCAGATGTTCAGAACTTCATGAATGATGTCTTGTGCGAATTGGTAGATGTCTGTGCCATAGTGTACCTCGATGACATTCTAATTTATTCAAACTAAATCCGAGAGCACATAACTCATGTAAGGGCAGTACTGATGAAACTAAGGCAGCACAAGTTATTTGTCAAGCTGGAGAAATGCTCCTTTCATTCGACCTCAGTGGAATTTCTGGGATTCATCCTGTCACCAATGGGGATTCAAATGGATAATCAAAAAGTTGAAGTCGTTTTGAATTGGCCTTCCCCTACGTCAGTCAAAGGAGTCGAAAGTACTTTAGGATTCCCAAATTTCTAAAGACGCTTTATTGCAGGATTTCCCCAACTAGTCCATTCAATAACTTCATTATTGCAAAAGCACAAGACATTCTTCTGGACCAAAGAAGCAGAAGAGGCTTTCCAAAATCTGAAAAAACATTTTACCACAGCTCCCGTTTCGAGACACCCACAACCTGAGCTACCGTTAATAGTAGAAACTGATGCGTCCAGTGCAGCAATGGGAGCTGTATTATCTCAGAACGATAGGTATCACTACATAATATTCCCAACAAAAATATCGCTGTAGATATGGCCGTTTGGTTCGCCATAGGCAATATTTTTGGGGGGGATATTATGTGGGGGAGGGTGTTAGAGAGAATTCTCTTCTAAGGCTAATTCCCCTTACCCTTAGAGTCCCCCAGCAGCTTTGCTGGATTTGAAGGGTTTCATTTTTTCTCCTGCTAAGAGTAAGACCCTTTTTCCGCACTCTTAGACAGATTGCTGATGTGTGTTTTAGGCTATCTTGTGTGCTTCTGGTCTATGGGGTTTTTCACACCCCCATAGGAATCATCCTTTTAACATGTGTGGTACACAGCACCCTCCGTGCCGTACCACAGGGGTGTCGTAGCGACCCCAAACATAGGGCCTCATTATGCGGTAGGAGGTAAGGGATTACCGGCACTGGTAATCCCTTACCTCCATCTTCCGAGGTCCATTAGCGGGTCCCTTCCTTAATGCCTGGTCTGACCAGATGTTAAGGATGGGACCCGTTAAGGGACTTCAGAGCTAATAACGGTACCGCAAATTGCGGTACCGTTGTTAGCTACTTCCCCATTCCAATTGAGCCCTATGGGGGCTCAAATGGGAATGGGGAATGGTTCTCAGAATGGGGATTTACCGAGTCCTCCAAGGTTGGAATGACCCGGTAAGTACCCACTCTGAGAACCCGGACCCGGTATGCGGTAAGGGGGTAGCCATGGTGCTAATAGCACCATGGCTACCGCCTACCGCGTAATGAGGCCCATAGACTCCAGACCCTGGGACTGACTACTGTCTCCCAGGGCATGTAAAGTCCCCATTGACTTTACTAGTCAATTCTTATGAACAAAACCAGTAAAACCCATCTTACTACGGAAGTACTGGAAAGGGTTAATAGTTTTTCCCTAATGTTCATTTTCGAGGGGGTAACATACAGTCCCTCTCTCAAAGGTTTCTGGCTGGTGGCAGTGGTTACTACCTTAAATATTCGACCGCAAATATTTCCCTATGGGATTTTCCCATTGTTCGAGGCTACGACTTTTACTGATAGCCTCTAACATACCGGCGGTTTATTTTTATATTAACTTTACTCCGTTAGATTTTTATTGCCAGAACTTTGATAATATTTCTTTCTCGTGTCTTTTTCTATAATCCTAACCCAGGTCGGGGATCCTTTGTTCGTCCTTTTGGCGGGCTTCTGCACAGAAGCCCTCCTCTCGGCGCCACTGAGTCTGGGGTAGACAGGATGTGTGGGAGGAGGAATAGGCACCCTGAACAGGGTTGCCTACGCAACCCAAGTCGAACTCTGCCCTGATAGGCTGGGGGGTTTCCCTGCCAGGAGAGCCACCTTACTGTGCGAGTGACAGCTAGGCTTTATGAATGGGGGTCTTGCTGCATAAAAGCAGGGTCCTGAGGACTGGAGGAGAAGACGTCGCCACTGGAACTAAGAAACCAAAGAGGAGAGAAGCTGAAGACATCTGCAACGACTGAACCACTGGTGAAGCCCTGCTGCAGATCCTCACCACTTTTCTCCAATGACTTGAGAAGATCTTCCTCGGAAAGAGTCTTCTTCCCTTGAGCTGGTGGGGCCAGCCAGTTTGCCAATCGCCTTCCTCGACCTGCCTTGTTTGAATCACCAGTGCCAAGCACTAGGAGACCGGATAGCCAGACACCCGTCCACCCGGACCGCGATTTAAAGGAGCGTAACTTTTATACATTTGGCAGCACCGCAGCTGGTTTCATCCCTGGGCAGTGCAGTAACTCGAGCCTTCCTCCACGACGAGAGCCTCTCTTCATCTGCTGGTTCTCCCAAACTGCTGGAACTGCCAGGAACTACCGCCACCGCAGGAGCCTATTCTACTTTAAAGGTACATTGTTCCGCCAGGCCTCCCGTTTCGTTGGGTATCGCTAAAGGTGTTTTAAATCCTTTACTTACCTACTGGGTTGGCAACTACCGCCACCGCAGGAGCCTCTTCCACTTTAAAGGTACATTGTTCCGCCAGGCCTCCCGTTTCGTTGGGTATCGCTAAAGGTGTTTTAAATCCTTTACTTACCTACTGGGTTGGCCACCCCTATCATCTAACATTGTCTTTCACCCTCTGCAACCGCCTTTTCGAGTCGTTAAACAAAGACTTGACTGCAGCTACTAGAACTGTTAGGCAGAAACCTGTGCAGTTCCCTTAGGGACCACTGCAAAAGATCTAAGACTAGAGGTGTTTGGCAGTAAACCCACTTGGTAGCAGTCTGTACCACACAGATTCACTTGGTAGCTGTGGCTGAGCAGTCAGACTTCCCTCAAGAAGAGTTAGGCAGTATATAGAGTATACACAATAGGTACAGAGATACAGTAGCACAAGCAGACACTGACCGGAGCTTTGGTGTAAAAGTATATAGTTATTTATTTAAAGACACACTTGTAGATTACACTAGCACAAAGATAAAAGTAAATTCAGCACACAGTCACTATTATATATATACAACCCTAATTACTTATTAGACAAGTCTTAATGAGAAACACCACTTATTTTCAGACAAAGGTGAGCGCTTAACATAAGATGGCACTCTAATAAGTTATTAAAAAGGGAGGGAAAAAGGCAGAGTTATGGAAGCACACAAATTTCAATACTTTTAAAAGAACCACAGTAAGGCAGGATAGGCAGAGTTCTACTGGAGAGCAAGGAAGTCAATTGCCAGGCCCACTCTTGGAGAGAGCAAGCAAAAGGGGTCCAGGTTCACACAGTGGGGTTATGCCCAAAGAGTCTTGTAGGTAGTTCGCACACACAGAATGAAATTGAAGTCAGGAAAAGTTAGCTAGGTTGTCCCAGGCCAGCCCAGGTTAGAAAGTCGAGGCTTTACTGTCACCCCGAACGATATGTCGCAAGGGAAGCCAGGCGGGACACAGTACCTTAAGTGTGAAGGAAGCTCCAGCGGGGGCAGTTGTTCCTGGCAGCGGGTGCAAGTTGGTGTTTCATCCAGAGGAAGAGGAGGTCTCGCCGTGGAGGAAAGATGAAGGTCGGTGCACTGCTAGGGAAGAAACCAGCCGCGGAGTTCTTCGGTTAAAAGGTATTACCCTTCTCTTCGCGGTAGTGGTAAGTCGTGGTATTCCGGTTGCTGAGTGCTTGGCACGGGCAAGGAGGCCATGAGATGCTCCAGGAAGGTGAAAAGAAGACAAAACTGGTTATCCCCACCAGTCAAAGGAAGAAGACTCTCTGGACTCGAGATCTCCTCTGTCGTCGGGAAAAGTGGTGAGACGGTTCAGCAGGGCTCCACCATTGGTGTCGTCGTTGCAGGTCTGCTCAGCTTCTCCCTCCTTGGATTCTTAGGTCCTGTGGCGACTTCTGAAGTTCCAGTCCCCAAAGCCCTGCTTTTATGCAGCAAACCCCCATTCATTCAGCCTAGCTGTCAATCAAACATGCTAAGTGGTGAGCCGGCCGGCTCACCACTTGGGCCAATCACACAAGAGTGCGACTTGAGTTGCCAAGGCAACTCAGTCCAGGGTGCCTAAACCCCCTCCCACACCCCGTGTGCTACCCAGACAGAGTGGCACCACTTTTGGAGGCTTCTGTGGAGAAGCCTGCCAAAATGTGGAACAAAGGGCTCGACTTGGGTTGGAGTCACAGAAGAGAAGACAAACGCCATTTTCGAATCGAGTTCTGGCAAAAAATACCAACCGGTGAATTAATATTAAATAAATAAACTGGCGTTATGTTCGAGGCTATAGGAATTAAATAATTAAAGTTGGTAGCCTCGAACAATGGGAAAATCCCATAGAGATATATTCGTGGTCGAATATAAAAAGTAGTATCCACTGCCACCAGCCAAAACTCGATCGGGGGACGGAGATGTGCCCCCTCGAACAACAGACCCCGGGGCAATCGAATTGCCCCGACCAGTACGTCCACAATATGATGGTTTGTACTGGTTTCTGTTCATAATTTGGGACTAGTAAAGCCAATGGTGACTTTACATGCCCTGGGAGACAGTAGTCAGTCCCAGGGTATGGAGTCTATGTTTGGGGGTCGCTACGACACCCCTGGGTTACGGCACGGAGGGTGCTGTGTAACACACATAGTAAAAACACATGAGACCCTATGGAGTAAAGGACCCCATAGCCCATAAAACACATTAACAGTCAAAGGAAATAAATAAACATGTCCAAGAGTGGGAGTAAAAGAGTCTCACTCTTAGCAGGAGAAAAAATACTTGCTTTTCTAAAATCTGTCTTTGAAATAATGGAGGTCCACGAAGTTCGACCGGTGCACCAGGGGATCCCCCAGGAATAACGGGTGGTTGCTTTAGCGAGACTGTGTGAGGTGAAACCAAAGGGGACTATCGCTCTATGCCCCACCCGGGCATGATGGCTCACTTTCTCTTTCTATCTTTTGTAAACGGATGAATTATCTTTAGAATTCCGTTTCAAATTTTTGATTTGATTTGTTCTCTATTTATTTTTTGTTGTTGTGTGGATTGCATATATGTCCTAATGATAAAAAGTTTGGTTTCAACCTATAAATCTAATTTAAAAAAAATTGTAGGAGTGTAATGGAATCCTTTTCGGCAGTGCTGCTCACTATCACATGTAAAAAAAGAGGGGTGAGGCGCGCACTCCAATTCCTGGCCAATATACTACCTGAAAAAAGAAAAAGAATAAATGGGTTAAATCCCAAAGTGTCCAATTCACTGGGTTAGATCCCAATTGTTGCAAAAATATTCACAGGGTTAAATCCCTTATGCATTAGCAATTTAATTGGATTCACCTGAAGTGAAAGGCAACACAGCCTCCCTGAAGAGTGTTGGGACAGTACCATGCCACACTTCCATGTCATCTGCTTGAGGCTGCTGATTATATGTTTGGGGTTGCCCCTGCGTATACCCTTGATTCTGATATCATTGACCCTGTTGTGGATACCCTTGTCCTTGGGGCCCTCGGCCCTGCTGCTGTGACCCATACTTATACCCCATTGCAGACCTGCTCCTGCATTCCCTTGCAAAATGCCCCCACCTTAAACAATTCCAATATTGGGATGGTCCAAACCCACCACCTCGGGGTCTAAAGCCTCCCCATCTTGCTCCTAGAGAACCCTCTCATCCTCTCTGCGGTCCTCCGTGTTGCCACTGTGGGCCGGCATGCTGTTATCCCCCACCCCACTGTCCTTCTCCTTCTTCAACCCAGAGCGCACCAATAGTGGCACTCACAACTTGTTGGGTACTCTCTTTCCCCTCCACCTGTACAGGCGCTGACACTGGCACCTGAACGATAACCTTTGCCAATTTCTTTTCGACCAATTTTGCTCCCTCTGCCCGACTCCTTTGAGCAGCTTCCTTCTCCTGTTCCTTCATCCTTTTGCAATGATGCATTCTCTGTATCTCCGACCACCCCTTTGCCTCAATACCCACAATCTTACCTAAAGGTTTTTGCCCTTCCTTTGGTAATCCTCTCTTTACAATAAACAAAAAGAATGATATTGAACAATCCCACGGTCCTCCCATTTCAGCTCTTCAGATCTCTTGTGATTTAAGAATACATTTAGCTGGATCCTCATCATCCCCCATTGTACACTGCATCAGGGACTGTACATCGGGGGTATCTGGGAGAGCCATCGATAACGCATCCCACACTTGTGCTCTAATTCCGTTGAATAATTCTCTATTATGTCCATCATCCCCCAGTGTATCCAGCTTTAACCCACATGTCCCCAGCCTTGTCCCCAATTATAGCAACCATCAAGCTATTGATGTCCCCTGTTTCCAAGTGCACCCCTGCTGTTTGGTTTTCAAACTCATGTATCCACTTGTTCGCCCCCTGCTGTGAGCTGTGGGAGGGCCTTAATTAAATTATTTGTATCCATCTGGGGTCTCATTATGTATCAGGGGCATCTGCACCCTTCTTCACACTTCTTTTTCTTACTACCACAATCCGGCCGCTCCTACTCCTGCAACTTTCCCTCCCTTATGTGCCTACTGCTTGGGGGGTACTCCTAGCCGCCTCTTCACCAGGTGTTAGGGAGAATTCTCTCTTTGGGCTGAATTTCCTAACCTAGTGAGTCCCCCAGCAGCTTTGCTGGATTTCTGGAGTTTGTTTTTTCTCCTGCCAAGAGTGAGACTCTCTCCCACTCTTGGACATGTTTATGGTGTTCCTTTGACTGTTAATGTGTTTTATGGGCTATGGGGTCCTTTAATCCATAGGGTCTCATGTGTTTTTGTGATGTGTGTTACACAGCACCCTCCGTGCAGTGACACAGGGGAGTCATAGTGACCCCCCAGTATAGACTCCATACCCTGGGACTGACTACTGTCTCCCAGGGCATGTAAAGTCACCATTGGCTTTACTAGTCTTAAATTCTGAACAGAACCAGTACAAACCATCATATTGTGGACGTACTGGCTGGGGCAATTCAATTGCACTGGGGTCTGTTAGTCGAGGGGGCATGTCTCTGTCCCCCCTGATCGAGTTTTGGCTGGTGGCAGTGGATACTACTTTTTATATTCAACCGCAAATATTTTCCTATGGGATTTCCCATTGTTTTAGGCTACTATCTTTATTTAATTATTTACCGTAGCCTCGAACATACCGCTGGTTTATTTAATTAACATTAATTCTCCGGTTGGTATTTTTTGCCCTGTACCCTTAATTGAGTCAGGCAGGGTCAGGCAGACCCAACTCTAATCACACATCTGGTACCCATTAACATCACACAGGTGTATAAAGGGAAGCTGCTGCTGCTGAGGAAAGGTCATATGCAGTTGGGAGACCAAAAGGGAGGCTGCAAGGCAGAGACCAGCAGAAGATCCCTCTTCAAATCCCAATGTTAGGGAGAATTCTCTGTTTAGGCTGAATTTCCTAACCTAGTGAGTCCCCCAGCAGCTTTGCTGGATTTTTGGGGTTTATTTTTTTTCTCCTGCCAAGAGTGAGACTCTTTCACCCTCACTCTTGGGCATGATTTGAGTGTTTCTTTGAATGTTAATGTGTTTTATGGGCTATGGGGTCCTTTACTCCATGGGGTCTCATGTGTTTTTAATATGTGTGTTACACAGCACCCTCCGTGCAGTGACACAGGGGTGTCATAGTGACACCCCACCATAAACTCCATACCCTGGGACTGACTACTGTCTCCCAGGGCATGTAAAGTCACCATTGGCTTTACTAGTCCCAAATTACGAACGGAAACCAGTACAAACCATCATATTGTGGATGTACTGGTCGGGGCAATTCAATTGCCCCGGGGTCTGTTGTTCGAGGGGGCACGTCTCCGTCCCCCCTGATCGAGTTTTGGCTGGTGGCAGTGGAAACTACTTTTTATATTCGACCGCAAATATTTTCCTATGGGATTTCCCCATTGTTCGAGGCTACCAACTTTAATTATTTAATTCTCATAGCCTCGAACATACCGCTGGTTTATTTATTTAATATTAATTCACAGGTTGGTATTTTTTGCCAGGACTCGATTCTAAAATGGTGTCTGTGTTCTCTTCTGTGACTCCAACCCAAGTCGAGCCCTTTGTTCCACTTTTTGGCGGGCTTCTCCACAGAAGCCTCCAAAATTGGTGCCACTCTGTCTGGGTACCACAGGGGGCATGGGAGGGGGTTTAGGCACCCTGGACTGAGTTACCTTGGTAACTCAAGTCACACTCTTGTGTGATTGGCCCAAGTGGTGAGCCGGCCGGCTCACCACTTAGCATGTTTGATTGACAGCTAGGCTGAGTGAATGGGGGTATACTGCATAAAAGCAGGGCTGTGGGGACTGGAACTTCAGAAGTCGCCACAGGACCTGAGAATCTGACGAGGGAGAAGCTGAGCCAACCTACCACGACGACACCACCGGTGGATCCCTGCGGAACCGACTCACCACTTCCCGACGACAGAGACGATCTCCCGGCTGGAGAGGCTTCTTCCCCTGACTGGTGGGCACAACCAGTTTTACCTTCCTTCTTCGCACCCCAGACCGGTTTGTGGTTGAACTGCCCGTGCCAAGCACCCCGGAGGCCAGATAGCCACTCACCACTGAACCGCGAATCAACGGACCGCTCCTTGTACCTGAGAAACTCTGCGGCTGGTTTCTTCCCTGGCAGTGCAACGGACTCCTGTCTTCCTCCCCGACGAGATCCTCTCTTCCCCCAGACGAAGCACTGACTTGCATCGGCTGCCAGGAACAACTGCCCCCGCTGGAGTGTTCTCACCACTTTAAGGTACCGTGTCCGCCAGGCCTCCCTTTCTAAAGATTGCTACAAGGTAATAATAACTCCTTAACCTTCTGGACTGGGCTAGCTGCCCTGACCCTCTAACTGGTCCCTTTCTTTGGTCCAACTCCTTTTTGAACCTTTACAAGACTTTTGTGCACTGCAACCGTGTGACCTTGGACGCATTTCGTTTGATCCTTTGAAAGTGGATCCGGCCGCTTGAACTCTAACTTCACGGTTTTACTTTGCCTTCCTTTCTTGTTATGTTCTTGTAAAAGTGTTGGGATCTGTTTCAACTTGTTCTCTGCTTTTCTCTCCCTTTTAAAAACGAACTGTTAGAGTGCCATCTACATTAAGCGCTCACCGTTGTCTGAAAATAAGTGGGGCTTTACTTAAGACTTGTCTAATATTTTTTTAAGGGAGTGTATATCTTTTAGTGACCGTGTTTTTGAATTGCTTACTATTAGTGCCTGTGTGTTTTTCTAGATGTGGTTTTTAAATAAATAATTATATCTCTTTTACACCAAGCCCTGGTCAGTGTTTACTTGTTCAATTGTATTCTCTTGACCTATTGTGAATACTCTGTATACTGCCTAACTCTTCTTGAGGGAAGTCTGACTGCTCCGCCACAGCTACCAAGTGAATCTGTGTGGTACAGACTGCTACCAAGTGGGTTTACTGCCAAACACCTGTAGTCTTAAATCTTTTGCAGTGGTCCCAGAGGGAACTGCACAGGTTTCTGCCTAACACCAGGCCCGGCTCCAGGAATTTCCATTGGGTCTGAGTGTAGGAGTACCCTAAACACATTGAGCCAGATTTCCTATATCTGTGATCCAGCAAACAATTTCTTCCCAGATCCGCAAAAATCCATTCACACCCTTCAATTTGTTTCATCTGCCTGCTTTAAAAGGTGCATACACCTGGATTGCATCACACAGAAAAATAGTGAAATTCAAACCAATAACAGTTGTGAAAAGAATCCACAAGGGAATTTCCCAGAAGAAAGAGGTGGATACAAGGGGACAAATATACATGGAGTCGGACGTAGAGGAAGAGGATCAGTCTTTAAAATGTATTCCTCCTCGAGAAGGATATTCGGCAAAAGGAGGCAATTTAGATATAAAAAACTAGGATAACATCACTTACCGCCTTTTGCTAGAGAGTGTCCTGATGAGAAAAGACAATTTGGTGCTAAATTGCACCAACATATTACGTCTGTTGCATTGTATTCCTTCATTGAATCATATTGAAACAACAGACTTTCACTTGATTGAATTTACGTAGGACGAACGACTAGAGAAAGTGGTAATTTATGATGTCTCTAGAGGAGAAAAGAACAACATCATGAATGCTGCTGCTAAACTATTAACCATGGGCTTCAAAATAACAGAGTACAACAAGGATGATCAAACGAAATTTAGGTTTGACAATAAACAAGAAGCTGGATATAGATCCTCGAGAGATGATAAGCGTCAATGTGTAGAGGAAGACATTTATTTGGAACAAAAGGAAGCCCGCGATATAGCCCTGGAACTGAAGGAAAGAAGTGTGAAAATAACAGTGAAAAACAAAGAAAAGAACCAAAATGGACCCAAAAGATCTACCCTAGGGAAGAAGGTGAACTCCAATGAAGACTGGTCTTGGTTGGTGGGGGTTTTAGGGGACAAGAAATCTAACTTATAGCCAGTACCTAATAGGACCAGTGACCCCGGAAAGAACTATACCCAGAAAATTCGACTAGCCTCTTGGAATACAAGAGGCTTTTCAAATTTTTTCAGGTGATCTTCAGTTCGAGACATTTGAAATGATATGTTTACAAGAGACGTGGCTGCGAGAGAGACCACTGTTGGAGGGATATGATGTGTACAGCAATCAGGCCGTAAATGGATCAAAGAGCTGTTTAACGGCGGGACCGCTGACGAACATTAAGAATTCAGACCATCGCCACTGATCCTAATTGATACAAACCCTCTTACTTCTTAATCTCTATTTTAACTCCGGAGAGCGTAGAGAGGATCATTTTGTCAAATTGGTAGTCAACATCATGGATGAGGCAAGTGAAATAAGACCGGGTTTAGAGTTCTGCCGAGATCTAAACATTCTTTGTTTCAATAAAGAATCTCGAGTTAAACTAAACCTACCTATAAATCCGTTGCCTCAGGTCGTGAGGGGCTTTTTTTGGAGAGAAGAAATAGAGGAGAGCCATATCTCTAAGGGAAATGGATGTTTGGCTGGCGATGTTCCAGCTAAACCTACATGGAGAAGAGGGGAAGATCATCAAATTCTGAAATATTTATTTGCTTTAGAAGATCTAATCTGGAATTTTTTGGATTTTAGGGTCACAGAAACAGACACAAGTGACCATGATATCATGACTGTGAGTTATGAAAACTAGTCATATAAAGTCCTGAATGATGTTGGACTAGATATATGGGTACAGCAGTGGGGAACGGACTGCGAATGAATACTGGAAGTTATCATCATGCTTGCACAGACTACATTTTACAGAACTTTAAGCCAACCAACACTAGAACATTGAAAGGCGGCTTTAATAAAGCTCATACCTTTAATGTGGAGAGAATGAGGAAAAAAAACCCAGGCTTACTTAGTCATTAAAAAACTGAAACAACAATGGAATAAGTGAATAAAAGGCCACACATGGCTGCTACTACATCGTGATGCAGAAGAGATGTTGCGATTGGTCGCAAATAAAAACAGCGCAGAAATCTGGAGGACAATAACGCCTTAAATGCATCTCAAGAATCTTTGGTAACTAACGGCGTACCATCTGATGATTGGCGAAAGCATTTTGAGGAATTGTATAAATCTGATGATCGGATCGAAAAGAATAAACAGTTTTTGACCCATAATTGGTCATTTTCACCGGAAAAAGATGAAATGAAAACTTTGATACTAATAGCCAGTAATTCAAGGGCTCCCGGCCCAGACGGCCTCACCAACTTGACACTAAAAGATGATCCTGAAGGCTCGGCAGATACCATTTGCGAACTGTTTATGGAATTTTTTTTAAAAAAAGACTATCCCTACATCATGGTCCTCTGCCATCATTGTGCCAATTTTTAAGAAGGGCGATAGGTCAGAGGTCAGAACCTACCATCTATAGACCTATCGCCCTCTTAGACGTAACGGGCAAGATCTTTGGAGCATTGATCCTTAAAGCAGTTAATACATGGAGGAAAACCACGGGCCATTTTGATAAATAGCAAGCCGGTTTTGAGAAAGGTATTGGAATGGCACTGAACCTCTTCTTGATCAATTATATGCAATCCATAGTAAAACATAAACCAGGAAGAAGGCTCTATTTAGCATCTATAGATCTTGCTCAAGCCTTCGACCTGGTAGAAAGATCTAAAATATGGGAGAAATTGCTGAAGGTTTCACACTGTGACTGCACCACACATATTCACAAATGTTGAAGATTTTAAACCACTGAAATAATAAGCATGAGCCAGTGGCATATCAAATATCTCCCGTGGGAGGCCCTTTTATTGACATGTGTTTTGGCTCATATCGAGCCTTTCTCAAAACAGGGCATATCTCATGGTCATTCTGTCACTGTTTTTAGACACAATGGGCCTCATTATGAGTTCGGCGCAAAGGGATACCGGGCACCGGTAAGGACACCGGTGCCGGTAGTCCCTATGCACCCTATTCCGAGTTCCCTTAGAGTGTCCCTTCCTTAATGCCTGGTTTTACCAGGCGTTAAGGACGGGACCCGTTAAGGGACTTTAGAGCTAATAACGGTACCGCAATTTGCGGTACCGTTATTAGCACCTTCCCATTCAGCCCTATGGGGGCGCAAATGGGAATGGGGAATGGCTTTTTCAATGGGGACTTAGCGGTCCCACAAATCGGAATAGACAGGTAAGTCCCCATTGAACGAGGGCGGACTCGGTACCGGTATTGGAGGCAGTCCTGATTTCCTCCATATTCGGAATGAGGCCCAATGTGATTTCACTACATACATTTGACAGAGATTAGGGATGGGCGAAGGGTAGGGTTAAATGGAACAAAACATCCACAAAACATAGTTGGTATCTCAAGGGCAAAAGAATTGCAGAAATGTCCAGTCTTTTCTACTTGGGAGTAAACATCAACAACAGTATTGCGGAGGCTCTGCAGGAAGCAAGGTTAAGAATGAAAATGAGAAGATTGACATCTCAGAGGAGAATAATTAAAAACAAATATTGCAAATTCACATTAAAACCAGTGATCGATTTCTACAAGAGGAAGGTAGTGCCAATCGTCACATATGGGTCACAATCTTCGCTCTTGCTCCCCAAAGACATCTGGCCAAAACTTGAAGGGGCCTACTGGAGGCAGGTTCTGAGGCTTCCAATATCGATCCCTATTGAACTGATCTGTGAAGAACTGGGCCTAACGTCATTATACGCCACTGTTGAATGGAAACAGCTGGTCTTCTTCCATAAATGCCTGCTGGACGATTTGGAAGGTGGATTTACAGTACTGAACAGAGCAGTGAAAGATGACTCTGAGCAAGAGCTTAATAACTGGAGAGACTCTTGCTTGAGTACTCAAGAGCTTAATAACTGGAGAGACTCTTGCTTGAGTACTCAAGAGCTTAATAACTGGAGAGACTCTTGCTTGAGTACTCAAGAGCTTAATAACTGGAGAGACTCTTGCTTGAGTACTCAAGAGCTTAATAACTGGAGAGACTCTTGCTTGAGTACTCAAGAGCTTAATAACTGGAGAGACTCTTGCTTGAGTACTCAAGAGCTTAATAACTGGAGAGACTCTTGCTTGAGTACTCTTGCTGATTTAAGTACATGTGAGGAAACGCTAAAAACTCAACCGGTGAAAACAAAAAAAAGGCTCCTGGATTTGGACTGGATCTCCACAAGAAATAAGGTTAGAAGCCTGAAATTATATGGTCTAAAAGATCCAGCCCAGCGAGCTTGACGTGAATTGCAGCAATACCTGATGAAATGTCCTGGCTACTATAGAAGACAAGACTTTATGAGATTTCGAATGAATCTGTGGCCAACAAAATAACCTTTGGAAACACGTAAGGAAAAAAGCTTACACGAATATAGTTGTAAATTGTGTAAGGGGACAAAGAGACTCTCTTGCATCTGACCATGACATGTCCTACCTTAAATCACATAAGAAGCAAATGGCAGAACAAGTTTTTATGCAATATACGACAAGAACAATAAAGGACTGGTGGGCTGAGTTATTGTCAGGAAACAGTATTTCACTAACACTTGCCCTCTTAGCATTTCTGAAAGAAGTATTCTTAAAGCTAGAGGGACTGGACATTTTATCTTGAGTGACTACAGTTAATAACCATCCTCTTTACAGAAAGTTTGGAGAAGAGTTTAATTTAGATACATAGGGCCTCATTACGAGGTAGGAGGTAGCCATGGTGCCATTAGCACCATGGCTACCCCCTTACCGCATTCTGGGTCCGGGTTCCCGAAATAGGCACTTACCGGGTCATTGCAACCTTGGTGGACCCGGTAAATCCCCATTCCGGGAACCATTCCCCATTCCCATTCAAGCCCCCATAGGGCTCAATGCGAATGGGGATGGAGCTAATAATGGTACCGCAATTTGCGGTACTGTTATTAGCTCTGAAGTCCCTTAACGGGTCCCATCCATAACGCCTGGTAAAACCAGGCGTTAAGGAAAGGACCCGCTAAGGGACCTCGGAATAGGGTGGTAAGGGATTATCGGCACCAGTGTCCTTACCGGTTCCGGTAATCCCTTACTACCTACCTCGTAATGAGGCCCATAGTATTTAGAGATTGGGCTTCATTACACGGAAGGCGGTAGCCATGGCGCTATTGGCGCCATGGCTACCCCCTTACCACCGTCGGAGGCCGGGTTCCGAGAATAGGGACTTACCGGCCTACTCCGACCTTTGCGGGACCGGTAACTCCCCATTCCGGGAACCATTCCCATTCCCATTTGAGCCCCCATAGAGCTCAACGGGAATGGGGAAGGAGCAAATAATGGTACCGCAATTTGCGGTACCGTTATTTGCACTGAAGTCCCTCAGCGGGTCCTGTTCTTAACGTGTGGTCTGACCACACGTTAAGGACGGAACCCCCTGAGGGACCTCGTAGTAGGGCGGTGGGGATTACCGGCACCGATGCCCTTATCAGTGCCGGTAATCCCCTACCACCTTCTGTGTAATGAGGCCCATTGACTTATTGTATGCTCTTGTTTTTGTATCTTGGAACCCGTAAATTGCGGTTCCCTTTTGTTATTCATTTTTCCCTTATCTCCTTTCTTGCGTCCATTTGTAAATTGATTTAATTTTTGTTTTGATCACTTATTTTACTAGCCAGAGTGCAATATTGACTCTGCCTTTCTTTTTAATTGATAACTTCTTGATTACTGTTGAGGAGACTTTTTATGATTCATTCTTTTTTTATGTTCTATGTTCTAATTGCTTAAGGTTTTGACTGTTTTAAAACCAAATGCAAATTAAAAAAAATAAAAAATAAAAAAAGGTTGTCAGAACTAGGGGCAAGACAATTACCCATAACACTACTTGAATGTCTGATCAAGATGCTTGTAAGGATGGCACTCAGTGGCAGATTTAAGGCAAATGGCTTCAGGCACAAGACTGACAGAGTGCTCTGGGTAGGCTGGCATGGGGTGGAGATTAGGGTGGGAGTAATTAATGGCTGTCACAAGTGCAACAAACCTTCCATGTTTTTAATGTATTTTTCCTGACAAATTGATTTGCACAGAATCACTTGTGGGAAAGCTGCTCTCCTCATCCATCCGCTCCCTTGTTCCCTTCCATAAACTCACACACTACTTTGAGCTTCCATTTGCTCCTCAATTCTGCTTCTATCCACATGCCCCATCTCCATGAGGAAAACTATTTTCCAAACATGAAAAATAAAAACTATATACTGCAGATCCCTGAACAAGAGCCTGAGAGGTGAATCCCAATCAACCATGCCTTAAGAACAAAAGTTATGTATCTTGTTTCAACATAATGCAATAAATGAGGTATAAAAACAGTACAGAGAGAAAGAGAAGCGAGCAACATTACATTACCAATCTTCCCTTACCATCCTATCTGCTCTCCCCTTTATATTCTCTCACCCCCAGGCACCTACCATCAGCTCCCTCTTGTAGAGGAGCAGTTACATGCCTCTGCACAAAATCCCACCCCCTACCTCCTATATGTTGGAAGCCTGAGATTGTGCCACACTTAACACTAGCTGTTGTGGCCATACCACAGCCAATATTCGAAAGAAGATACCCACTGAGACAGCACTATCGAATGTATCCCCAAAGAGACGATAATCTATTGGAGGAACTCCCTGAAGGAATATGAAAAGGAGCAAAAAGAGGAGCTGGTGACGTCACGAAAGACGAGCGTGACGTCCTCGGGATACTGGCTGAAGAGAATGCATGAATCTTACAGAAGCTGAAGACAAAGGTAAGAATCGAGTAAACTTTCATATGTGAAAAGAAGATTGCACGTGTGCGACGCATTGCAGAAAATGCAAGCCGTTCAATAACTGTGCAGATGCTGTAACGCAAGTAGATTAAATCATCTTAGAAGCTGGCTATATGTAGTGAGTAAACTGTGGGCAAAGCTGCCATTGTATAGAAACAGTACATCAGTGTCATGAATTTAGTAAGCCAGGACCCATGGAGAAAAAAGGCGAGAACTGTGTCACAGTAAAAATAAGCTGAGATTGTGATAACGAATGTCAAGGTTGGCTGGCCTGGTATCAAAGCTGAAGCAACCAAGGTCGGTTATCTATTCTTGAAGGCAGTGAACACGCAAAGCTGAATCGTTCCCTTTTTAAGGTGCAAAGAAAGAACACCAAGCGTGGCAAGTTTTATTCATTTAAGATATTTAAATGCTGTAAAATGGACCAAATCCTGGTCTACTGTCACGTGAGCCAGGGATGCAAATAGAGTTGAGCGTGGAGTCCTAGAACAATGATAGTGATTGCTCGCACTCCCATATATTCCCAGAGACAAGAATACTTTGCAAAGCCAAGTTCAAAGACAATCTTCATGGCAGAAGGCATGGGTGATGAGAGATGTTGGGCTAATTGGGTGGGAGTCAAGTCCACCTCCTGGCACCTGGGTTTGAGTTTACGTGCTGCTTAGTGAACCGAATGTTGCAGACAATGCACAAGCGTGCCAACCAATTATAGAGGGCTGTATAACGAAGGGCCTTATAGTTTGGAGACCAATGATATACTGTGTACTTAATAGTGTTGAAGATTACATGTTTTTAGAGGTGGGTATAAATTGTCCTCCTGAAAGGGGGCAGCCAATCACAATCATAGTTCTTATGCAATGCATACTTAGATGTTCCCCTTAAGCCTATAACAGCCTTTAATAGGTTTTCTATTATTTGCCACATAGTATGATGTCACGTTTGATGTATTATTTGCATATAAGGACGTTTTTATGAGAAATGCACTGAGACCTTGAGCAAACGTCCGTTGATGTCTGTTGTAACTCCCTGTTTTTGGATCATTGTTACTAAAACAGCACCTTGGCCATCCTCCTGAGTTGGTTTGATTATCTGATGTCAGAGTTATTCTGCATCCCCATCCATTGCATGCACGATACCCAAAGGGCGATATGCTCACGTGGTGGTAGTGCGGATGGTTGGAAAAGATCCAAACTAGCTTGCCTCCAGATTTTCGGACAATCGGGCATCCTCCGCCATTAGCCGAAAGATCACAGGGTTTCCTGTGGGGAGCAGCCGATAGAAATAAACTTGCAAGAAAAACAGAGACAGTGGGCAGGTACCCCTTTGACGAAATCCCTGCCCCGTTTCCACGGGCGCTCTGCGGGAGGAAGGCAAAGTGGTCAGATTGGAGAGGAGTCCATACTGAAGGCCTCGAGTCGATTAACGTAACAAACAAATGGTGAGTAGACTGGTGAGGGGAATGACAAATGAAGGGGATGGGATTGTGATCATTTTTAAGTAACGGGAAATATTGTGTGAAGAAAAGGTAGCACCTAAGATTCCTGGCAGGGAGTTTCAGAAGGAGACGTTTCAAATCCCAACAGGCGTAGAGCAGAAACATATAATGCGTAAATGGGTTTATGTAAGGTGACGTCTCAAACCCGGCATAGGGCATTAACGTAAAGGCGAGAGAGAAAAAGGTGATAACAGTGTTTATTAATGTCGTCTAGTCCGTATGTTTGTTGAGTAAAAATTTCAAAAAGTGATAATAGTTGTGATGTAAATAAAAAAGTTGAGAAGCAATAGTGATTAAGCATAGCAAAGTGATTGGTACCAAAAGATACAGATAGCTAATTAAGAAATTAGAGGCTTGAGTGGAGATTGATGGTGCATGCTTATATTTGTTGTTTTAAAGGCATTGAAAAAGTGGTGATTTAAGCCAAAGTATAATGGTTATTTCATAAGTGTGGTAAGTATTGACAGTCAATTGAGACTTTTCATTATGGGAGATACTCCTCTGATGCACTCATGTAAAGCATTACCAAAGCACAAGTCCAAGCTCAAACAGTATAGTGCGGAATGGGTGTAAGGCACAGCAGATAAAATGTTCATGCCATGGCCACAAGGGGGATCATTGTCAAAGGCGGTATTGCAACACATGACCACATGCTTGCACGCTATGTACACAGGGAAGAAGTTAGAGGAAAGATTCGCGATTTTAGAGCTGTGGAAAATGCACCAGGAAAAAAGGGAAGATCTGCCACCTGAGGAGTGGAGGCTTATTCAGAGAAAGGAGGAAGATGTTGAGCCCTCAGCTCCCCTTACCTCACCCGAAGTAAAAGGTGCTAGCACGGAAGGAATAGCGTTGTACCCTTTAAAGGAGTTGAAAGCAGTGACAGGGTATAGTAATCTGATATACAAACCCCCGGCTTACAATAGTGATGTTAGTCCAGAGGAGGATAAGAGAAAAGAAGAGATCTATACGATCATACAAGACAAAGAAGAAAGGAGTGAGTGGTCGAATCTGCAAGCAGAAATAGACAGGGAAATTAAGAGATGGAACAGAGAGAAGGATAACGCTGACAAGATAGCGCTCGTGCAGAACGAATGGATGGGAGGACAGATATTACTTAAATAGATGTGAAAAGTATGGAGGAAGTTAGGCAAAGAGAAGATAAGGACAAACAAGAAAAAAAAGACAAAGAACAAGAGAAGAGATTGAAAGAAGACGAGCAGAAAAGGAAGAGCAGGGAGCGACGAGAACAGATATATCAGGAGGAGCAAGAGAGCAAAGAAGAACAGGCCGAAGAACAAAGACAATATGACAGAGAGCGACAGAAGAGAAGGAAGTGCAAAGACTAAGGGACAAAAGATTTCAGAGACGAAGGGAAGAAGAGGAAAGATGGGAAGGATTGAGGAGAGAAGAACAAAGGCAAGAGGAGGAAAGAATTAGAAGGGATGCGAGAAAGCAAAGAGAACTAGATGAAGAAATAGAACAGAAAAGAAGACAGCAGGGTCTTGATACTGATCTCATTCATAAGGAACCGGTAGGGCCAAGCCCTGAAATACAATGGGATGGAATAGAAGAGATTCCTCTGATGGAGGAAGCAATGCCAAATGGCAGCTAGAGTAGTATTGGAAGAAGAAAGCTTTGATGCAGTGAGCATCGGAGAAAAGATCGATAAGGCGTATCAAGAATTAAAGGAAGGTAGCAAGTATGTAATTCGAGGGAAGAGGGATCAATTCCTAGCATATTAATCACAAAATGAAGAAGAAATTCTGTTCAGTCACAGACGTAGAGTATTATCCTAAAGCAGACTGAACCTAGACAAAGGTGAGGAAGATAATAGTGACACTATGGGCCTGATCACGACTTTGGCGGTAACGCCGGCGGTATTACCGCCGGCGGTATTGGCCCTACTGCTGAACTCCCCGGCACTAATAGCGCCAGATCACGAGTTTGGCGGTAATGTAATTCCCCATTCCCCATTGAGCCCATTCGGGAATGCCCCATTCCCCATTGGGCTCAATGGGGAAAATTTGCGCTCTTACCGCCGGCGGATTTCCTGACGGTGGTAATAGCGTGAATTTTCGGCGGATTTCCCCCCAGCCAAGAGCTGGGGTGAAATCCGCCGAAGTCCTGATTTGACAGACCCTTAAATCCGGCGGTAATAGCGCGACCGCCGGATTTAAGGGCTACCGCCAAAGTCGTGATGAGGCCCCATGTCATGACCCCCACCCAAAACCCCCTCTGGCAAACCCATTGGCCAGGTGGAGTCAGGACTCGGGCCTCTAGAGCCTGGCATCCTCTTCAAAAGCCCTCATGGGGCCAGTCCTGGCGCCTATGGCGCCAGGCTCATACACCATGAAAAACAATGTGCTTGGGAACTACTTTATTGTATTGTCAGCCAACATGGAGGCATCCAATTAGCTTGGTTCCTGAGAACCAAGCTATGCGGTCTAGTGTTTGGGTGTTGTAGCCTAGGGACTACTTTAACTGGACTATTTTGTTGGGGCTATTTAAACCACACCCGAGCAAGACAACACGCTTCGCGTTACTTTGCAGCTTGCAATGTGACGCTCACCGTGTCCAGCTATTCCCTCGAACCTTGGAGAAGCATAACTTGCAAGGGGACAAAAGGAACATCATTAGCAGCAGCATCTTACCTGAAGTCTTCATCTTTAAACTCTCACAGCTACTGGGAACAGCTTTGTCGAATCTGCACGCCTCCCGGACAGAACGACCTGAAAGAGGAAGATAGAGGCAACATTAAAGAAAGCAGTAGAGACATTTACAAATTACGAACTGCTCAAAAGGCTTACCTGGCTGGTCGCCTCTTGGCTGGCATCACTCCGGACATTCCACTTGCGAAGAACACCGCGACCTACAAGGAAGGAAAACACAGGTTAGCAAAGGCAAGACTTTGCAGCTCTGCGCGTAGCGCTTACTTACTGCATCATAGCACTCTTAATGCGCCATCATTTACCAGCGGGGCTCAACCAAGCCAGTTCGCGGCGCTGAAGCTCTGCATACCTAAGGCCGCAGATGGACAAAGATAATTTAAGGTGTAAGCTCCCGAGTTTGACTTCAGGTGCTGGGAAAGGCATATATGAATTTGAAAAAATGACAGGAGGAAACACGCCAGCTATAGAGGTCCCCTGGCAGATATTCTTGGGGAAAGGGTTGATGACGTATGGAGGAGAGCAGGATATTCAAGTGTGACAGCACAAAACACAGTGCATGAAGGAGTGCTGTTTAATAATTATAGAGCACACTTGTGGAGGGCTCTCAGGGTATAGTACCCTGATGCATCAGATGTGGATGCAATTATGACACGGAATATGAAGACCCTATTGCTTACATTCAGGATATTCAGGAAAAATGGCAGCTTGAAAATCGCAAGCTGTGGGAAAAGACAGTGGCATTATTTTACCACATTTTATGCCAGGGGTTGCCTGAGCCAGTACAGAGACAGATGAAAAAACAAGTAGGGATGGAAGCAACACCATGGGCTTAGAAAAAACTGACGATAGTACACCATTGTCAGTTATTACAAGAGAAAAATAGGAAGAAAAAGGAGACTATCGACGAAGCCAAGTTAGGTCAGAAAAAATGTCCCATAAAGAAGGGACGTTATTGACAAGCAGAGAAGGATTGGGAGTGCAGGAAGGAATGGGTGCATCGCAGGCGAGTAATCAGCACCCGATGGATCAAGGTGGATATGGGTTTGTGCCACGAGGCAGAGGTATGGGCTATAGAGGAAGAGGAGGTGGATTCCAAAATAATCAAGATGGGTTTCAGAACACAGAGAATGAGAAGGAGAGTACCCAGGGAGGATATACCCAAGGCGGACTTGTCAGACGGTCACCCCCAGTATGTTGGACTTGTGGGATGACAGGGCATATTGCACGCATACGTGGAAGCCAAGGGAAAGTACAAAATGGCCAATTTTCAAGAGGGGGGACAGCTTATTCTCCACCTTATAGTACACAAACTAGAGAAGGGTTCGCCCAAGATCACACATTATTTCAAACACAAGTGCCGTGAGTACAGTAGGTACAGTAACAAGAGCAAATGCGAATGAATCCACCACAAGGGCAGTCGCAACAAGCCCCTATGCAGACACAGCAGTTTGCAAACACGGGACAAGTGCTGAGGAAATCCTTTCATAGGGACAGGGATGAGCCTGTACCCACCATAGGACCGCTCACAGGGTGACTTGATGTGTTCAGTTCTATCTGTGACACCAGACCCCCAAGAGGAACCAAGGGTCAATGTGACGATAGGAAGCAAATCCTTTTCTTTTGTTGTTGACGCTGGAGCAACTCATTTGTGTATACAAGAAGGAAAATATCCAATGTCAGGAATTGTCAGGAATGCTCCAGGGTTCTCTGGAGTTACGAGTCGAGTTCCTTTTACCAATGAATTATCAATCTCTGTAGGAGAATGTGACATGTCTGCTCCTTTGTTAAATTCACGACAGGCACCGGGTAACATTTTGGGAAGAGATTTGATGACACATCTAAACATGACAATTTCATTCACTGATCACGGAATAGTGTGTCCCACTCCAGGAATCCACTATTTAAACGTGGGAAAATGTATACTGGTGTTCACAGGGCAAGTGGCTCTGCGAGGCGTTCCAGTAGATTCAGAGATTTTTCTATATGAAGTGAGCATTTGTCATGGTACAAACTCCCAAACCTCTGGAGCTTATGGGCCTACCCCAGTCACTGGCACCCTTAGGGACTTATCAATCTCCAAAAGTGTGCCCTAGGATTTCCTGGACTCAGTCCTGGCGCCGTTGGCGCCAGGCTCATAACATGTGCTAATTGCATGGGACTACATTCACAGCCTAATAGGGCTGAGCCTGTCTGTATACCCTGGGTGTGGCTGAGGGACTACTTTACCTGAGGTTGAAGGGTGTGGCTGAGGGACTATTTTACCTGGAACTACTTACAAGGCTATTTAAACCACACCCTACAGACAGAACACGCTTTGCGTTATCCTGCACTCCTGCAGCATAATGCTCACCGTGTTTGCTCAGTACTCGAACTTCTACAGCCACGCCCGTCCTGAGATCCCGATCCAGCGGCACCTGAGGGAAGGAAAAGAAGAAAACAGGAGTTAGTACAGCAACTAAGGCCTTACCTGCAGTATTCCATCCAATCGGTTGCGCCTTCAGCTGCTCTCTGGGCTGCCGCACCTGCAGAGAAGAAGGTATCTGCACGGACACCCAATACTCACCCGGGGTCTGCATTCTTCAGGAATTTCATTGAAGCAGTTCTTCCCATCACCGTCCTGGAGCCGCGCCTGCATAAAAGGAAAAGAAACAGCAGGTTAGTCGCGCACGGAAAAGAAGCCGTTATACAGACATTCAGCACCACTCAACCGCGCTAATACTCACCTGCAGGAAATCTGCTCAGCATTTTAGGAAGAGTCTAATCTTCATCTGAAAAACGCTCAAGAGCGCTCCTGAAAGAAATGAGAAACACAGGTTAAAACTTGGGCAATAAGGAAATTAAGCACCTACACCAAGCATCCATTGGCATAGAGACTTACCTGCTTAATCCAGCTATTCAAAAACTCTGCAACAGCCCCTCAGGATCAGTGAAGTAACTTGGTCCTGGGAAAGACTGTGCATACCGCGCCCCTGCTAGAGATTGCAGGACGGAGAGCCTACCAATAAGAACTCCAGGGTGAGACAGAAGAGGAGAAGGGGCATCAGAAGGTTAAAGAAGGTGGAACCAATCCGGCTCCACTCAGTTAGTTAATATCTTGTTTTGACATTGCAGGCAAACGCGTCCTGGGGTGATATCGAGGGAGAAGACGCGGGCAGGCATCATCACTTAAGCTGTGCAAAGCCAGTGCAGACATCATTCGTGCGGCTGTGTGTTACGCCGCCGTGGAGACCAGGTGAGCGTGACAGCATTCTAATGACATGGCTACCTGGCCTGGTGGGAAAAATTGAGAGGATACTTGATGAGCTTTTGTTCAGACCACACATAGCTATGGACAAAGAGGGAGGACAGACTATGCCTATAGAATTAGAAGCAGCCATAGTGTGAAGGGAAATGTCAATGCTCGAAGGAGTAGATGATGAGGGTAGACCATGAAGAACAGAAATCAAAGTTTCAAAGTTTATTCGATATACATATAGCAACAAAGGCTTTTTATAACACATTACATCCATCATGAAAAGCTTATGCACAAACAACAAGATTAAAAATCTACTAAAAAGCAACTTTTAAAAATATCAACGATATGGAGATAAAACAGAACAATAAAATACATTAAATTAATGTTGTTTCCCGTCATGAAATTCATCCATAACTCTGAACTTTCATTCATCTTAAGAGCATTATTGTAAGATTTAAAATATTTTGTACATAAATCTATTAGACTTTCACATTCCATAATCACATGTTGCAGAGTTTCAGTACTCAAATTACCACATAGACGACAAAAACTATGATTGTACAATATGGGAGACTTTCTCGCTTTTGATGACAATACTTTAAAAGCATTGAATTTAATTAAAAGATATATTCGAAAAGTGCGAGGACTAGGATAGGTAGTGATATATGTAGGAGGAGAAGTTCTGGACATGATTTCATGGCAAAAGCTACTGCTGGTAGACTTATTTATTTATTTATTTCTATAGCTTAGCTCCTATATGTACCAAATTCTTCTCATATTCAACAATTCTCAGGTGTTTCTTTAACCACTGTTTCTTTGCATTAAACGAATGGTTCTTATTGCATTCACATGTCAATTTTTGTGAGTACGCAATACAATACCAAATAAGTTATCGGATATTTTATCAACTATAGAAAGAAGAGCTTGCATGAAGGGACAATAATAGTGTCAGTTTGTAATTTTAACAATTTCTCTACTTACAATACACACTGAGATGTGTATGTGCTTACAATGCCTTTAATATCAAATTCTAGATATATATGTTCAATGCTTACACATTGTGGGAGACGCAAAAATCTCCTCAACAGTTTTGCTTCAAATGCAGTAAGGCGCTTAGTATATTTTGAGCCCCATAAAGCAATCGCATCTGAAAGCATAGCCTTAATTTTATCATTATAGATTGTCGTGACACAAGAGGCCGAATAGCCATCATTTTTGCCCATGAAAGTGCTCAATGCGTTCACAGCTCTAGTGCACCTAACTTTCAAATCAGACCAATGTAATTCCCACTTCAACTTCTCATCAACAATGAGACCTAAGTACTTACATGAAGTGACCTGCTCTAAGTTTTCGTCAGCTAGATTCCATCTGTATTTCTTTGGACAATGTTTACTTGTGAATACCATAATTTTACTCTTAGAAGAGTTAATCGTCAACCCATTGGCTTTCGCATATATAACTGTCAGGATCCATCCCTGGGAGCTGTGGCATAAGTGGAAGATATCGTCACGGAGAACCCTCAATTAGCGGGCTAGTCCTCATCCAACATGGCTGACAGTGTTGTATCTGTGTTGTTTGCCTTGATACTAGCACTCGGCTAAACCTCCGTTTGGCTTCTCCTGTGCCTCTTGCAGTGTATTTCCTTCCCGCTTGTCTATTCCAGCCTTCACCCTTAGTATTCCACGGCTCTCTGCCGTTTCTTATTCTCTGTCCTTTCCTTTTTCTTCCGGCGCCCTGCCGCTCTTACTCGCGGCTTGTCCGCCATCCTCACGATCCTACGTGTTCCTCCCTGTGCCTTTCGTGGATCCAACTATATCTGGTAAGTAGGCACTGTTACTACCCTTTCTTCTATCCTTACCGTTTTGTTTCATTACAGAACGTCTCTACATTCTGGGCTACACCCCTCTCCCCTTTTACTCTCGTATCACTTCACTTTGGCTCCTTACCTTGTATCCAGCAACTGCTACATGGATTGAATCCTGCCTCCTTTGCCTCAAGTCTTCTTCACTGTTGTTAATACAGAACGGATTTACCATAATCACAGTGTCCTGTACTCACTCGGGATTGCTAACATCCACTCCAGCCTTTGAAGAGTCTATTTCCAAAATCCACCTCCTGTCGAAGTGGCCTCCGAGGGAGCCAGGCCCTATTTACATGACAGGAAGTCCAGAGACAAGCCCGCAAAGGAAGATACAACAAGTAAAAGATCAACTGCATAAGCCAGCCATCCCAAAGTGAGATTATTTATTTTTATCGGGTTTGCTAAGGGAATATTAAATTCGGCTTGCATGCCTGCCAAATATAAATTAAATAATATAGCTGCGATCATGCATCCCTGTTTTACACCACGGTATGTAGCCATGGGTTTAGATAGTTTACCATTGGCATTTAATCTTACACGAACTGTGGTGTCTGAATGGAGGAGCATCAACGTTTTTAGAAGACCCTGTGGGATCCCCATGCATCCAGTTTCTGCCACAAATGATTTCTCAGAACAGCGTCGAAAGCGGTGGAAAAATCGATGAATGCTCCATAAACATCAATATTCCGTCGCTTCCACAAATGCTCAACTGCAGAAGTAAGCATAAGCAAGTTGTGGGAAGTGCTCGATTTTTCTCTAAACCAAATTTGATTAAGAGGAAGGATCTTATTTTCAGCAACCCAATCATTCAGCTCGTGAAGTAACACTTTCGTGAATATTTTAGAAGAAGAGTCGAGCATGGCCAACAAACGATAATTTTTTGGATCATCCCATCGCCCTTTCTCATCTACAGTTAGTATATTACTAGACTTCTACGATGGCGGTATAACTCCCTGCTTACCGATTTGGGTGAACAATAGATGGAGTGCAGCACCCCATAATTGGGGGTCTTTTTTGATTACTAAATCACAAATGCTGTCTGGTCCAGCGGCACGTGATGACTTTAAATGTTCAATGATATTTATTATATCAAGTACAGAGGAGTGACATTCCCATATTACTTTCAGAGTTGGAAAGACTGAGTCAATGGAATCAGTGCTCCCAAGTGTCAAATTAATTTGATTCTCCTAGGCCACTTCATTAATACAGTTAATTGACAAGTCTCATTTCTTGTTTTTACTGATAAGATTCCAAATGCCATTCCCATCACTGGCGAGAGCCGGTCTGGCCATTCCCATCACTGGCGAGAGCCGGTCTGGCCATTCATATCACTGGCGAGAGCCGGTCTGGCCATTCCCATCACTGGCGAGAGCCGGTCTGGCCATTCCAATCACTGGCGAGAGCCGGTCTGGCTATTTGCTGCCATAGCTGCAGTTCATTTGCTTTTTTATGAATCTTTAGCCATTGTTTATGATTATTTTTTATGATCTTAATCTGCGTAGCAACAGATGGAACTGGGATCATATTATTATTATGATGAATTATTCTTCGGATCTCTTTTCGGGGATTACACTTTGCATTCTGTATCAATTTATTATTATGAGACTGTGTGTCAGAAAACGCTTCAGGTCTTGTGATACCTCTTCGGTTCTCTTTTCTTCTCGTAGCCAAAAGCGCCTGTCGCGTTCGAATATCAGACAGGAGGCGGGCTTGCATTATCCACGCTCTACTCGCGGTAGACATTTTCGTCGGGAACGTAGTTCCCGACGCCTCACGTGGAAGTTACCATGGAGGTTACGTCAGTGGGCGCGGCGTCTTCCACGTGATAGAAAACGTACTGGGTCACGTGACCATCTTGTTGCCGGTAGTTCAGGTACTTAATGATCCGGCGCCCACTTCTCGCTGCTTCTGATCCCATATTGACAGTGGCTCTTCTCGCTTGAAAATTTTTGGTGTTTTTTTTTTTGATCTCGGATTACGTTTATTGGATTGCTCACGGATTGCCCTTACCTGTTCTAGTATTTTGACCTCGGATTGTTTTTTGGTTATTCTTGCCTAGTGGTTTGGTTAAGTTGATTTCGGACCTTGAAGGTTGGGAGACCTCTTACCTTCTTTCTTTCCTTCCTTCCTCTTCCCCTCCTATTTCTTCCCTGTCCTTTCCTCCAGGGTGCTGTAGGCGTCCTCGTGCCGGCAGGAATAGGCTAGGTGCTGGACTAGAGACTTCCTGAGCACCTGTTAGGCGTCCTCGTGCCGGCGGGAATAGGTTGTTGCTGGACTAGTGACTTCCTTGCACCATTGGATTGTTTGGTTCGTCGGACAGGGGGCAGATACCATCACACAGTTCGTACAGAAAAGGAGAAGGAGATTTGCCAGAGACGACCACTTCCAGGGAAACCAGGGTAAGAAACTTAACTTTCCTTACCATTCTCTACAACGCACTATCTGGTACTGATTGTATTTTCTCTTCTTATGGTCTCCAGATTTCCCCAGTATAGAGGACATTCTTGCTTGAAACACTTCTGGTTAAAATCCGTTTTCTGCAGGTTAGTCTGTTAATTATTTGTTAAACGTTTATCCAGAAAGGGGTGTATTTGATTGTTAATCAGTGTAATATTCTGCAGTCGTTGAAAGGAACCTGGATTCTCCATCTATCGTGAAGTTTGCGGTCCGCTCAACTCTACCGATCCCTACGACTCTACACCATCTTCCGATCAATTAGTTTCTCAGTCTGTCCTTTCGTACTCCTGAGAATCACATTGGTAGGAAGAAATATATTCTTCACGACGGGTCAACACGGAACCGTGCTTCAGGATTTGTGACAGAATCAGAAGCCTTATCATGGATGCCGCGAATGACCCGTTGGCCGTTTTGGTTCAGTTGGTGGCCGACCTACGTGCCGATATGACGGCGGCCCAGGCTGACACCCACCGGCGCATTGACGAAATGCAAGCTGGTATCAGGGAAGTGGTTACAGGATCACCATCTTTGGCCTCCGCTTCCACTTCAGGTCAGACAGGGCCTTCGGTCAGATCTGATTCTACGCATGTGTACATGGCCGCTCAGTTCCCGCTTGCTCCCCCAGAAAGGTTTACTGGGGATCCTAAATCCTTTCGGACTTTCATTAACCAATGTAGGTTGCATTTCTTGTGTCGGCCTACCTCGTTTCCTGATGCGACTACAAAAGCTGCCTTTGTCTTATCAAACCTCGGTGGTATGGCCGCTGTTTGGGCTAATCCTTTGTTAGAACAAGGCAGTCCGTTATTGTTCGACTGCGATGCATTGATCAGTGCTATGACTAGGGTGTTTGATACTCGCTACAAGACCCAAGCCACGGATCTGGAATTGTTAAATCTCCGTCAGGGGGATACTCCTTTGTTATCATATTTGGCTAAATTTAATCAGTTGGTTGCTGAAACTGGTTGGCCGGAGGATAAAAAGGCAGCCCTATTCTATAAAGGATTGTCGGACTCATTGAAAGATACTATAGCCACGGTTCCGGTGGTTCCTACGTCCTTTCCTGATTTCTTGGACCTAGTACTTCAGATTGATGCCCGACGAGCCGAAAGAAAAGGGGAGAAGAGAGTAATTCCGGTCAATACTACCGTTTCCCCAATTCCTGTTTCTGGCGGTGATGAACCTATGCAAATCGGGGCAGTAAGGGGCCCGTTAACATCGGAAGAAAGAGAACATCGCAGACGGAACAATTTGTGCTTTTATTGCGGTTCCGCTAATCATCTACTCAGTGCATGCCCAAAGAGACCCCGCAAGTCGGGAAACGCCAAGGCCCGGTCGTAGAAGGAACCCCTACGCCGAGCTCTTCCATGCAGGGTTCCTTGTTGTCCAGACCCTTCTATATTGACGTTATGTTGAGTTATGACCAGGTCACGCCTTGGAGTTCTGCAGCTGTTCTTGACTCTGGGGCAACTGGTAACTACATTGATGCCCAATATGTTCGGTAATGGGGTATTCCCTTATTGTCAAAGAGTGTTCCTGAGGTAGTCAATGCCGTTGACGGATCAACCCTTCTTTCTGGGCTTGTTACTGAACATACCATTCCGTTACTGTTAACTATTGGTGTTGAGCATTCGGAAACCATCACATTTGACGTCATTATGGCACCGCAATATAAACTAATCCTGGGTTTACCATGGCTCAAGCTTCATAATCCGGTCATTAATTGGGAGACCGGGGCTATCGCTTTCAGTTCTCAGCAATGTCTTCGATCATGCAATTCAGTAGAATCTATGTATGAAGCACCTGAAGCTCCTAGTCGGGCTTTGTTGAACTCTGTGGTTACCATTGGAGCTGTTGTTAACACCGTATTGCCTGTCGAATACACAAGTTATAAGGATGTTTTTGACAAAGGGAAAGTGGAGATTCTGCCGCCTCATCGGCCCTACGATTGCCCAATTGATCTCAAACCAGATGTTAAGACACCATCGGGACGTATTTATTCCCTTACCCAAAAGGAAGAAGTCGTCCTTAAGGAATATTTGGATAAAGCCCTTGAGTTAGGTTTTATTCGGCCTTCTCACTCTCCATTTGCTTCACCGCTATTCTTTGTACCCAAGAAGGAGGGTGACTTAAGACCTTGTATTGATTATCGGGAGCTCAATGCAGGTACTATCCGAAATCAGTACCCGATTCCGCTGATTTCTGTCTTACTGGATCAGTTAGGGTCTTCAGAATTCTTCACCAAATTGGATCTAAGGGGTGCTTACAACTTGGTCCGGATTCGTCGAGGGGATGAATGGAAAACCGCCTTCAAGACCCGATATGGCCTATTCGAGTATTTGGTGATGCCATTCGGGCTTTGCAATGCCCCGGCTACATTCCAGAATTTCATCAACGACGTCCTGCGTGACATGATCGACAGGTTCGTTATCGTCTATCTAGATGATATACTCATCTATTCTCCATCTATGGAAGATCATGTACGTCATGTTTCAGAAGTCTTACAACGCTTGCGGGAGCATCACCTTTTTGTCAAGTTAGAAAAATGTGTATTCCATGCAAATCAGGTCGAGTTCCTTGGATATGACATCACCAACAAAGGAGTGCAGATGAGTAGTAGTAAGGTAAAAGCAGTCTTAAACTGGCCTGTACCAACTTCAAGGAAAGAGTTGCAATCGTTTCTGGGGTTTTCTAACTTTTACAGGCGGTTCATTAGACAGTTCTCTTCTATTGCTGCACCCCTCACCGAATTGACCAGTAACAAGAAACCTTATTTATGGAACGATAACGCCCAAATAGCGTTTGAGTCTTTAAAGGCCGCATTCACTACAGCTCCTGTTTTGCTGCATCCAAATGTCAAACGTCCTTTCGTCGTCGAAGCTGATGCATCGGATATTGCGGTAGGAGCTATCCTGTCCCAGACATGCGCTGATACCGGGGAATTAAATCCAGTCGCCTATCATTCACGCAAGTTAACGCCCTATGAGCGCAATTATACCGTAACTGAACGGGAATTGTTGGCTGTTAGGGACGCATTTATGGCCTGGCGACATCATCTTCTTGGTACGGAAGTACCGGTCCAGGTCTTTACTGACCACAGAAACCTGTTGGCCTTGCAGTCCTTGACGTGCACCACTGCGAGACATGCCCGCTGGCATGAATTCTTTTCTATGTACAACTTTACGTTGACTTATCGCCCAGGTGTTCTAAATTCCAAGGCTGACGCTCTATCCAGAAGCTTGGGGAATGATGTTTCACGTCCACAGGATGGGTCATTGTTATTACCAACACAAGTGGTTTGTAGTTGTGTTCTACAACCCACTTTGAAGTCAACGCTCCAGACCTGGGTTGATAAAGAGCCCGCAGAATTGGCAGAATATAACATGGATATTTTGCATGGTCTTCCTTATGTCCAGGGTCGTGTCTTTATGCCTGATCAGGATACCCGGTGTGCAGCTATTTCCTTATGTCATGACGCTGCTATCGCAGCGCACCCTGGTTCACAGAAAACCCTCGAACTCCTCAAACGCTGGTGTTGGTGGCCCTCTATGCGAAGAGACGTCTCGCAATATATCTCGACCTGCGCCATTTGTGCCCAATGTAAATCCCATTCGGCGAAACCTATGGGGTTACTACAGCCATTACCAGTGCCGGCCAGACCATGGGCGATGATTACCATGGATTTTGTGGTGGAGTTGCCTTTGATCGACGGTTTTGATACTATATGGGTGGTGGTTGACAGCTTTTCTAAAATGTCTCTATTTGTTCCTTGCCAAGGTTTGCCATCAGCTGCTAAGCTGGCGGAGCTGTTCTTGCGACATGTCTTCAGGTTTTTTGGGTTACCTGAGATTGTGGTTTCTGACAGAGGGTCCCAGTTCACGTCACGTTTCTGGAGGCATCTTATGTTCTCATTAGGGGTGGATGAACGGTGTTCCACAGCATTCCATCCCCAGACGGATGGTCAAACAGAGCGGGTGAACGCTACTATGGAGCAGTATCTCAGGTGTCTCATCCTTCAACATCAGGAATCCTGGTTAGCCGTTCTTCCATTAGCGGAATTCGCTTATAATAATTCCGGCCATTCATCTACGGGAACATCGCCATTTTATGCCTTATATGGGCAACACCCACGCACCCTACCTCTTGATTGGAAACTACCTGCGGATTGCCCGGCAGTTCAATCTTGTATCAAGGATCTGTCTCTGGTCCGTGATAGGGTGCTGGAACATCTGAAACAAGCTCAAGAGCAGGCAAAGAAGTACGCTGATCGGAATCGCCGTCCTGCACCCAATTACGTTCCAGGTTCGCGGGTATGGTTGTCCACAAAGAATTTACGCATTCCAGGACGACGATGTTTGTTGCCACGTTTTGTCGGTCCTTATGTTGTAAAGGATGTCTTGAGTCCATTGGTAGTCAAGTTAGATTTGCCGTACTCTTGGAGGATACATCCGGTCTTTCATGTGTCCATGGTTAAGCCTTGTGTGGACAGTACCAGGGTAGTGGCTTCTCCATCTCCGATATTGGTTCAAGGGGTAGAGGAGTATGAAGTCAATTCCATTCTTGGTTCTAAGGTTTCTCGTGGTACCAGGTATTTCTTAGTGGATTGGAAAGGTTACGGTCCGGAAGATCGGACATGGGAACCAGAGCAGAATGTGCATGCCCCGTTGTTGGTGTCTCAGTTTCTGGCCTCACGGGGGCATGGGGGTCCTTTGGGGGAGGATACTGTCAGAAAACGCTTCAGGTCTTGTGATACCTCTTCGGTTCTCTTTTCTTCTCGTAGCCAAAAGCGCCTGTCGCGTTCGAATATCAGACAGGAGGCGGGCTTGCATTATCCACGCTCTACTCGCGGTAGACATTTTCGTCGGGAACTACGTTCCCGACGCCTCACGTGGAAGTTACCATGGAGGTTACGTCAGTGGGCGCGGCGTCTTCCACGTGATAGAAAACGTACTGGGTCACGTGACCATCTTGTTGCCGGTAGTTCAGGTACTTAATGATCCGGCGCCCACTTCTCGCTGCTTCTGATCCCATATTGACAGTGGCTCTTCTCGCTTGAAAATTTTTGGTGTTTTTTTTTTGATCTCGGATTACGTTTAATGGATTGCTCACGGATTGCCCTTACCTGTTCTAGTATTTTGACCTCGGATTGTTTTTTGGTTATTCTTGCCTAGTGGTTTGGTTAAGTTGATTTCGGACCTTGAAGGTTGGGAGACCTCTTACCTTCTTTCTTTCCTTCCTTCCTCTTCCCCTCCTATTTCTTCCCTGTCCTTTCCTCCAGGGTGCTGTAGGCGTCCTCGTGCCGGCGGGAATAGGCTAGGTGCTGGACTAGAGACTTCCTGAGCACCTGTTAGGCGTCCTCGTGCCGGCGGGAATAGGTTGTTGCTGGACTAGTGACTTCCTTGCACCATTGGATTGTTTGGTTCGTCGGACAGGGGGCAGATACCATCACACAGTTCATACAGAAAAGGAGAAGGAGATTTGCCAGAGACGACCACTTCCAGGGAAACCAGGGTAAGAAACTTAACTTTCCTTACCATTCTCTACAACGCACTATCTGGTACTGATTGTATTTTCTCTTCTTATGGTCTCCAGATTTCCCCAGTATAGAGGACATTCTTGCATGAAACACTTCTGGTTAAAATCCGTTTTCTGCAGGTTAGTCTGTTAATTATTTGTTAAACGTTTATCCAGAAAGGGGTGTATTTGATTGTTAATCAGTGTAATATTCTGCAGTCGTTGAAAGGAACCTGGATTCTCCATCTATCGTGAAGTTTGCGGTCCGCTCAACTCTACCGATCCCTACGACTCTACACCATCTTCCGATCAATTAGTTTCTCAGTCTGTCCTTTCGTACTCCTGAGAATCACATTGGTAGGAAGAAATATATTCTTCACGACGGGTCAACACGGAACCGTGCTTCAGGATTTGTGACACTGTGTTGGTATTGACAATTAACTCTTTCACGGACAGATTTATACAACCTTTGGGAACCATCCTTACTATGAATATTTGACATAATAGTAGAAAAGTTACTAATAATTAGTTCATCTAAATTGGGGCCATTGATACCAGATTGAATGAATTCAGGAAGTAGTGCAACAGCAGCGCAATGTGCTTCTTGAATATTATGCTTACGTCGCAATATTCGATTTTGAGCATCACTCAAATGGATATGCCCATTTGTGCCGTAGTAAGAATCAGGCTGATTTAGGTTTGGTATGTCAAACCAAAGACATAATGGCAAGTGATCGATTTCCTCGCGCGCAATTATACCCATGTCCTTTATATACTGCATGCCCATTGTGTTTGAGAAAATATAATCAATTGTGGCTGCAGATCGACCATCAATTCTGGTGTGTGCCATTTTGTGGTCCCCAGGAGTATTACCATTCAATCTAACCAAATTATGGTGAGAAAGATTTGTATGCCATTTATTGCCTTGGTGATTAGAGTGATGGTCGATTGTATCAGAATCCTTTGAATACAGAGTACACTAATTAAATGGCTTAAGATCACCAATTTTTGCATTAAAATCGCCTACTAGCCATACAGGTAATCAGTGACTATAAAGTTTAAGTATCGAATCAACTGTCGACATATGTTCTTTTATTTGAACCATATTAGGGGGATCATAGATATTAATAACAATAATGTCGAATGATAGCCACGAGATCCTTGCTATCAATATATTCGATGTTGATTGAGACAATTTCTTAATGTTCCAAGGTGCTTGAACAGAGATCAGCAGTCCATCTTTGGGACGTCCAAGGTGGCCTTGTGTGGCCACCTGGTGAACTGTAGCCCAATCATCGATTTGTAGCTCTGCCGTAAGCCATGTTTCCTGCAGGGCTACAATTTTAAATATTTCTATATTCGCTAGGATCCCTTCCTCATGAAAGATATGAGCATGACCACATGTATTCCAAGAAAATAAAAAGGTCTTGTTCGCCGGTCATTGAGATTCGGAGGGGATCCATTGCCAATGGCCTTCATGAGGAGTGGTACCGTGGGGTTTTCCATTTTGAACATTGTTCAAGCAGTCAACACAAGGAAGCCTGACAACTTTAGCACCATGAACAGTTGGTTCAACAAGATTCACGGTAGACTTGATATGCTTAGAGTGTTCTGGACCATTCCTTTTTACAACAGGTACTTGAACACATTGTGCTATAAATCCCAGTTGTAAAAGATCGTCCTCAAATTTGAGCCTAAAGTTTAATGTTGCCTCATCATCCAGACATGACCAGACATCCCAGCCCACATCCTGGAGGCACACACCAGGCATGTAGAAGCCCGCGTAAGCATCCGTGTTTCGCGGGAAAGTACATGCCCAAATAAGGAAGGCCCTGGGTCGGCTCGACCTGGGGAAGCTGAAGGGAGCAAGATGGTCAGCGGACAGGACAAAGGAGCCTCGTGGTCTGGCCATTTTGGGAGCCAGGCCACCATTTTGGGTTAAGCGCGAGAAACGCGCTTAAAACGCCAAAAGGAGCTCAAAACACAAGAAACGATCGCTGCCACCATTCCCGTCCGTGAATCACTTGCACCGATCAGTTACAATCCTAAAAGAATATCTAGGGCCCGTAGAAGGCTAGAGACCCAAGAGAGCAGTAACTTAGCTTACAGTGCCCTCTTGTGTCATGTTGCACGAAAGCCGCAACATGATAAAAGAAACTACGGAAAACAGCGTTTCCCGGTACTGACTGTCTTAAGGGCATGTCAGTTTCCCCGTAAGAATGGAGCGAAAGCCCAGAGGAGTGCGGCAGAAGGCTGCACTTCTCTGGCAAAGTCGAGAACAAGGTGAAAAACAACAGAAAAAAGTTTAGGGGTTGCCACATGGAAGGAAAATTACCTACAATTACGAAATCTTTCCTAACACTCGCCCCTCCCAGACTATGGACAGGGGGAACTAATCCACCCCTGGATGAGTCTCTTGTTCAGGTTGGTTAAACATTCTGGACAACCCATCAGCATTGCTATGTTGGACACCTGGCCTATGCTCAATAGTGAAGTCGAAGCCTTGTAGACTTATGGACCACCTAAGCAACTTTGGATTCTCCCCCTTCATGTTCATTAGCCACTTTAACGGCTTATGGTCAGTCTGCACAGTGAAGTGGGTCCCATAGAGGTAGGGCCTCAGCTTCCTTAGGGCCCACACAACAGAGAAACATTCTTTCTCTACCGTGGACCATCTGAGCTCTCTGTCCTTAAACTGGCGACTAATAAAACCGATAGGGTGTTCCTTACCCTTCTCATCTACTTGTGATAGTACAGCTCCTATCCCAGTGTCAGAGGCATCCGTCTGCACGATAAAAGGTCTTTGATAATCAGGGGCCCTTAGGACAGGGGCCTGGCACAAGGAGTCTTTTAAGCCATTGAAGGCCTTCTCACACTCGTCGGTCCAAGTTACCTTCTTGGGTTTCTTCGGAGTTGTGAGGGCAGTCAGAGGAGCAGCTATGGTGCCATAGTCTGCCACAAAATTGCGGTAATACCCCGTGAGTCCTAAGAAGGCTCTCACTTGGGTTTGCGTAGTGGGGGTAGGCCAGTCTTGTACTGCTTGTACTTTACTGGGTAGAGGCTGTATCCTCCCTCCACCTACTTCATGTCCAAGGTAAACCACTGAGCCTTGTCCAATCTGGCATTTACTAGCCTTTATGGTCAAGTGGGCTTTCTGAAGAGCCTGGAGCACAATCCCGAGGTGTTTCACATGGTCTTCCCAGGTGGCACTGAAAACTGCTATATCGTCCAGATATGCAAGACAGAATTCGTCCAACCCATTCAACACATGATTCACAAGCCTCTGGAAAGTGGCAGGTGCATTATTCAACCCGAACGGCATTACCCGGAATTGGTAAAGGCCGTCTGGAGTAGAAAATGCTGTCTTCTCCTTGGCATGTTCTGCTAAAGCTATTTGCCAATAGCCAGCAGTGAGGTCAAACGTGCTGAGGTACTTGGAGGCACCCAAAGTATCCACCAGCTCATCTGTTCGAGGCAAGGGGTGTGCGTCTGTCTTGGTGACAGCATTCAGAGCCCTGTAATCCACGCAGAACCTCAATTCAGAAGTGCCTGCCTTTGGAACCAACACCACTGGGCTGGACCAAGGACTACTAGAGGGTTCAATCACCCCAAGATCTAACATCTTGTTGACCTCGGTCTTAATATAAGACCGTACTTTGTCTGACATCCTGTATCCCCTACTTTTTGTAGGTACACTGGCCCTCATTACGACCCTGGCGGATTTTTTCCGCCATCGACGGACTTTTCCGCCATGGCGTAAAGTCCGTTTACGCCATGGCGGATGGCGGACTTACCGCCCCATTCCGAGGTTGGCGGGGCGGTAAGTCCCCATTGACCCATTTACCCTTCCCCATTCCCATTTCGGCCCCATAGGGCTCAATGGGAGTGGGGAAGGCGTTAATTACGCCACCGTACATTACGGTGGCGTAATTAACACCAAGGTCCCATAGCGCCATGGATTTTTACGCCCGCAAAAAGCGGGCGTAAAAGTGACCATGGCGCTTTGGGAACTCGTAGTTGGCGGTAAGGGGTCGGCACAGCTAACGCTGGCGTAAACCCCTTACCGCCAGGGTCCTAATGAGGGCCACTGTCTCCTGTGTCAATGTGATGTTTGCACCAAGGTGTCAAACGAGGCGACTGTGAAAACAGGGGGGAAAACTGCCTAAGCAAACTTTTCACCTCAGCCTGCTGATCAGAAGTCAGGTGAGGGGCCACTCGGACACCCTCAAAGGAGCTATCTGAAGGACCGCTTTGGAACAGGTCGGGAAGAGGTTCAGACTCCTCTTCCTCAACGTCTGAAGCCAGTAGCAGTGCTGCGATTTCGACTCTTGGGACGAAAGCCTTCAGCCTATTCACGTGGAACACTTTTGGAGCCTGTCCAGGCCTTCCAAGGTCCACTAAATAGTTAACCTCACCCAGGGGCTCCACCACTGTGTAAGGGCCTGACCATTTGTCCTGTAAAGCGCGAGGCCTTATTGGATTCATGATCAGGACTTGCTGACCAGGTGTAAAGTTGATGAGGGAAGCTTTCTGGTCGTACCAATGTTTCACCAGCGCTTGCCCTGCCTTCAATTTATCACTAGCCAAGCCCATCTGAAGTACCATCCGTTTTCTGAGCCCTAGCACATAATCAACTACATTGGTAGTAACAGGGGGAGTGGGCATCTCCCATCCCTCTTTGACGATGGCTAAGGGTCCCCGTACGGGATGACCGAACAGAAGTTCGAAGGGGCTGAAGCCAACACCCTCCTGTGGTACCTCTCGGTAGGCAAACAGTAAGCATGGTAAAAGAAGATCCCATTTTCTTCTCTGAGGCTCCTCCAGAGCCCCAATCATGCTCTTTAACGTTCTGTTGAAACGTTCCACCAGACCATTGGTCTGGGGGTGGTATGCAGAAGAGAACTTGTAGGTGACCCCACATTCTTTCCACATAGCCTGCATATACTTCGACATAAAGTTGCTGCCACGATCTGACACAACTTCTTTAGGGAAGCCAACCCTAGTAAATATGCCGAGTAAAGCTTTTGCAACTGACTTGGCAGTTACAGTTTTCAATGGGATGGCCTCAGGATACCTGGTTGCATGGTCGACCAGCACCAGGATAAACCTATTGCCCGAGGATGTTTGCGGGTCAAGGGGACCAACGATGTCGATCCCTACCCTTTCAAATGGTACCCCCACAACTGGGAGCGGTACCAACGGAGCTTGGATTGTCGCGCCAACCTTACCAGACAACTGGCAGGAGGCACAACTCCTGCAGTGACTTTCTACTTGCACCCCCATCTTGGGCCAGTAGAAGTGCATGGATAACCTTTGCTTGGTCCTCTTCATACCAAGGCGACCAGCAAGGGGAACTTCATGCGCCAACTGCAGGAGTAAGGGCCTAACAGCAAGGGGAACCACCAACCTCCTATGGTCTCCTTCTGTAGACTCTGTGGGCTCACTATACAGGAGTCCACCTTCCCAATAAATCCTATGCTTCCCAGGAGGTTCACCCTCAAGCTGGGAGCAGGCCTGTCTCCTTAGGCCTTCCAGAGATGGGCACTCACGTTGGCCTTTACTGAATTCGTCCCTATCAGGACCTCCTTCAACTAACAAGTCTTTTAGTTCAGGATGATCGTTGGGGTCGAATACTTCAGGCATCGCCACCTCCTCGTCAGGCCCGGGCGATTGACCAACTTCCTCCACCGCAGTGGTAGGCGAGCTCGGGGGAATATTCTCTTTCCCTCGTTTTGACTTGTAGACTCCTTTCGCCTTGGGTTTCCCCTTTGGCTGGGGCGGCGTATTGGACTTGGCCAATGCTGCCCGTGCTTGAGACCGTGTGTAGGGTTTTTCGGCAGTGTCTCCTACGAGCCCTAAAGCTCTGAGATCATTACCTAACAAGACCTTTCCCGGGACGTTTCTCTGAATGCTCACTGGAATCCTGACTGCTGTACCATTTAAAGTAAGATTTACAGGTATTACTGGAAACATACGGAGGGGGCCGTCAGCCAACTTAGTGGGCATCAGAGTAGCTCTGGCAACTTCCTCTGAGTCTACCAAGGTAGAATCCACTACAGTGCGACTGCACCCACTATCCCTAAGAGCTGGAGTATCCACTCCATTGATCAGCACACTGTCTTTAAAGTAGTGCTTGGTATTATCCGGAATCCTAGCATAAGCCTCTGCGACTTTAGGCTCCCAGGAACCCAGGGACACTAAAACTACCTCAGCCTCTATCCCGCTGGGAAATGAGTCTGAGGAGAAGGATGCTCCTGTAATCTCTTCTTCCTCGTAGGAGGAGAAGGCCAGATTAGCGGAGTGGACCCCCAAAGGTCTAACCTTACAACGGGGATCCCCCTTCACGTGGTCAGTTGCTCCACAAGAAAAACAAGCCCCAGTGGGTCTGTTTACGTAGGGAGGCTTATCGTAACCAGAGTTCTGTTTCGGAGGCTGACCTCCACTACCCTGTGAGTTCTCTTGTGTCTTACCCTTGTTTTTCTTTTTGTGGCCCTTATGGGAAGAAGATTTAGCAGATTCCCCACCCTCCATATCTTTGGACTTTTTCCCTTCCTCCTGCTTACCAGGATGAGTTTTGTCCTTATGGGACACTCGATGTGACACCCATAAGTCTGCTGCAATGGCCAGCTTCTTAGGATCTATCTCCTTCGAATCGGCCAAATGCTGCTTAAGCTCCGGGGAAGAAGAAGCAAAAATATGTTCCAGCATGACAAGATTTATCATGCCTTCGAAGGTAGAAACCTTATAACCTTCGACCCAGCCAGTTAAGTTTTTCAAGGATTCAGCGACATAAAATACCCAAGTACCACCTTCCTTTTTCTTATACTCTCGAAAACGCTTTAAATATTGGGCCGGAGTCTTCCCAAACTTTAAAATTAGAGTTTGCTTTAACATTGCGAAATCAGCTCGCTCAGCCTTCGACATTTCCATAATGGCACTACAGCCAGAATGGGGCAGTCTACTGAGCAACCACGCAATCTTATCAGCATTGTCAACTTCTTGAACCTCGCATGCATACTCAAACGCATTCAGCCAGTCCATAATGTCATTCCTTTCTTCATACACACTGAGCAGATCTTTCGGAAACCGTGGATGAGAGGAAGCCCCAGACCCATGTCCAGGACCCTTGGACCCATTTGCAACCTGAAGCTTGGCCAGTTCCAACTGGTGATCCCTGTCTTTCTGTTTTTCTGCCCGTTCGATTTTTAGTTTGGCTATGCTGAATTCAAGCTCCTGCTGCCTAAACCGCAGCTCTTGCTTCTTGAATTCAAGCATAGCCTCCCCATCAACACTGGCAGAGGAAACATTAGACATTACATCCTCCCTGTCCTCGTGGTCGCGATGGATCAGTGCAGCGACAGAACCGTCGGTTCTGCCAGTGAGAGCAGCCCCACCACCTTCTGCACCGTCCTCGGAAGTTATAGCGTCAAGCTGCGCTTCTTGCCACGCCACGATTCTCTGGATCATTTCCAATTTTGTGCCTTGAGAGGAAACACCTCTCTCCGCACACATCTTTTTCAGCGTTTCTGATTTGAAGCATTTAAAGTTAACAAGGTATTTGCTTCCATACTGTTTGATAGGACTATGGCCTTTTTAAAGTTATATTACAACAATTCACTACGTGCACTGGTTGGAATAACCTGAAATGCCTTAGTTCGTGCGCAACACTGGATACCTTCAGTCGTATCCCACCGCTGTACACCAATTTGTTAAGACGGATTTCTGAACTCTGTCCTGGTGGCGCAGAAGTTCAGAAGGCCAACCTAATTACTTGGAACAGGGTAACCTCTGGACAAGCCAGACCAATCAAGGTAGCGATCGCGGCGGTCAAGACTAGGTCTCAAGAGGGGTGAGGGTGACTGAAAGCCCGCAATGAGCACACAAAGCAAGAGCGCTTACAAACTACTCCAAACAGTTGTTATATCAAAAATAGATACACATTTATTTTAAGGCCTTTAAAACAATGACCGTAGCGAGAAAATCACAATATCACAATATTAAACCAACACATACCATATCAACACAATATATATACAAATACACAGTCGCAAGCGTTTAAAGCACGAAATATGTAGTCCACCTGAAAGGAAAGGAAAACAGGCAGTGCGATAACGCTTTAGACTCAGTTCGCCTTCAGAGGCACCTAACTAGATGGAAGTCCGAGCCCTGCGAAGAGTGGAGCCTTGTGCTCAAAGTACCTGCCACGCCGGTGCCAACGGGCAAAAGGGGAAGCTCTTCGGAGGAAGTCAGGCAGTTCGGGTTAGTGCACAGCAGAAGGAGAACAGGTTCCGCAACTCAAGCGCAGCCTCCACAGCGGGCAGAAGCAGAGCGCGAGTACGGCCAAAAGGGTGCTGTTTTTACACAGCAGGGAAAAGCAATGGGATACTGCAGGAGGGCGACCAGATCCTAGCTAAACTACTCACCGGTCCCCGAAGCAAGCAGACCCAGGCTTCTCCACGTTAGTTTCAGCAGCTGGCAGGTTCAGAAGAGCAGGGAACGCCTCGTAGTCGTGTAGAGCAAAAAGACGTCCCAATCGACGAAACCAGCACAGTTTTGTTGCCGCAGCAGGACAACGGAGCGGCCGTGTGTATTCAAGTCAAATGTACACTCCTCCCTTCAGACTTGGGAACGCCAAGCGTACGAAGCGTGGGAGAGTGACCAGGACTCGAAATACAACACAACCTGGCGGCAGTTACAGAGCAGGACTCCCTTGTAAGCTGGTCAGTCAACTGGATGGCCCAGAGACACTTCCGAAGGCTTACTTGGCAGGAGAGGATGAAGTCGCCGGGAATAGCTGTTCCTGCTATTCCAAAGGTCGAAGCACCAGTACAGGCCTTCTGGTTCGATCCAAGGAGGAAAGGGTTTCACAGGACGACAGCAGTGCAAAGGAGGATTCCTTCAGCGGGTCACCAGCGATTCCTCGGTCCAGCCTCGTGGTTGCAGGATACTTGGCTCCTGTATTCCTTCGTTCGTGAGAACTCAGGAGATCGACATGGTAGTGGTGTTTCCAGCCCCCTCTTATCCACGGTTCCCTTCGCGCCAAAACGGAGGGGAGCCAATGGGTGATCCGCTCATCAACACACATACCATACGTGGACCAATCACGGACCACGGTGGCCCCAGGCATTCACACCACCCTAGACTCTCTGGCACCCAGGATGTGTATTGGGACCAGACATCCCAGCCCACACCCTGGAGGCACACAAACGACATGTAGAAGCCCGCGAAAGCAACCACGTTTCGCGGGAAAGTACATGCCCAAATAAGGAAGGCCCCGGGTCGCTCGACCTGGGGAAGGTGACGGGAGCAAGACAGCCAGTGGACAAGACAAAGGAGCCTCGTGGTCTGGCCATTTTGGGAGCCAGGCCACCATTTTGGGTTCAGTGCGAAAAACGTGCTCAGAACGCCAAAAGGAGCTCAAAATAAACAAAACGATCGCTGCCACCATTCGAGTCCCTGAATGACTTGCACCGATCAAATACCATCCTAAAAGAGTATCTAGGGCCTGTAGAAGGCTAGAGACCCAAGAGAGCTGTAACTTAGCTTACAGTGCCCTCTTGTGTAATGTTGCACGAAAGCCGCAACGTGATAGAAGAAACTACGGGAAACAGCGTTCCCCGGTACTGACTGTCTTAAGGGCATGTCAGTTTCCCCGTAAGAAAGGAGCGAAAGCCCAGAGGAGTGCGGCAGAAGGCTACACTTCTCTGGCAAAGTCAAAAACAAGGTGAAAAACAACAGCAAAAAGTTTAGGGGTTGCCACATAGAAGGAAAATTACCTACAATTACGAAATCTTTCCTAACATGAACACTTTGCTGTTTGAACTTTTTCTTTTTTCCTTTATTTGACATACATAGCTGTACATCTTGATCACTGGGGACAAGTAAGGGTTTTTTTTTGGTAGTGTCAAGTCAACAGGAATATTCACATTTGTTACAGGACAACTATTATGACATTTCCGCCTTAAGCAAGAATGAATTAATAGAGATTGTATGTCAAGTTTTGTCTCCAAGAGTGTAAATTTTTTAAATAGTTCGGAGAGTACATTTTCTAAAGCATCAAACATATCATCAGAGTTCATACTCAAGTCAGTGGTGTTAATATCTTTGTCTTCACTTGGATTATTATTGTTAGCCTTTGTGGTAGATAGCATGTTTTTCGTATTATTCAAAGTATGTATAACCTCAAAATTGGGCACCAAGGACATATTAGTAAAATCGATAGGTAATCTTACCATGTCATTAACTATGGACTCCACTTTCCGAGGTGACGATACATTAGACTTACCCAGCTTAATAGTATTAGTGGGGGGCATAAAATGTGTCGGGTGGTTATAGGTATTTCCATTGAGCAATCATGATCATGTCCCAAGTACTCAGTTTCCATTTCTTCAAGTTTTGAGGCAGAAAGGTCGATTGCGGGCATAGTACTATTGGTTAGAGAAGCTATGGGCAAAGTTGGATCAGGAGATTTAGACATCAACTATAACAGCTTGTAGAATTTCATTCGAGAGCATGTGGGCACTGACTATAGGGTCGTCCCCACAACAATAGTCATTGCCACCTAATACATCATTTAAAAGTTTGGAGCTCACACAGCCTAACTTGCATGATAGTTCAATAATCAAATCATCAGTTGAAGTAATTAACTGATTGGCCAGATTTGCCTGACTCTTAACATGCCCATTAGTCAGTGTATTTGATTCAACGGTTTTAGAAAAATACTCTGTGATAGGGTTACTCACAGTAGGAAGCTGTTTAGGATGGGATATGATTTTAGGTACACATATCCGTCGATTCCTTAAATTTTTGTGCATGTCTAACTCTTTCATAATATCAGCCATTAGGTGGTAACTTACATGAGCATGTCACTAAGATATACTGCCTTAGAGCACACAACCAGGTCAAACAGTTACTACCCAAAGAAAAACAGTCAAATAAAGCACTGTGACAATAACAACAGCACATCACAATGAGACCAAAGCCGACACAAAAGCAGAAGCTAAGTAGAGTCTGTTACAACGTACTAATGTACTAGTGAATCAGTTCTTCACCTTTTCACCTATACACCATTAATTAAGAGCATAAAAAATATGCGCGAGGTATCTTAATGTGGTAATATAAGTGTCAAGGTAGATGGTGCCAACCACAAAGGTACACCAATATAAGCTGCTTTCAGTTTAAACGACCATTAGGGCAAACACATTCACAGGCTTTCCAAGGTTATGACTGACACAAATAGAGTATTGCATTTATCAACAGGCAGCAGACGCTATAGGTATTCTAACCATTATTATGACTGCAATAATGGTGAACCGCAAGACAGTAACATTAGGATGTCAAATGTGAACAGAAGCCAATAAAGCTTTAGAAAAGTCTGCTAATGAGAGGGGCAGAGAGAGGGGCGAGGAAGTGTGCTGGGCTGACACGCTGTTGCGCTGCAAGCAGCGAACAGCCACTTCTCAGCCACTCCAGGAGCGCGTGCGCAGGAGCGCATCGTGGCTTCTTTTTATGAGGCAAGAAAAGGGGGCGTGGTTTACCTAATAAAAATACATAAAATCGAGGGATTTAAGGTCGTACCAGGCACAGTCTTTACACATGGGTAGAAGTACTCCACAGCCGAACAGCCACTTCAGGAGCATGCGCACAGGAGCCTGTCGTGGCTTCTTTTTATGATGCAAGAAAAGGGGTGTGGTTTACTAGGCACAGTCTTTACAAGTGGGTAGAAGTACTCCGCAGCCGAACAGTCAAACAGCCACTTCCCAGCCACTTCAGAAGCACGCTCTGGACAACAGTAATAGCTCTCGAGGAATGGTACAGATTGACTGACATAACTGATGATGACATGTTCAGGGAAGATCAAACAGATGATGAAGTGGTGTTCTTTATGAGCATCACATACTGGATAAGGATGGAAAAGAGCGAAGTCCCACAGCGAATGGCAATAATGCGGCAGCATCCAGTTTTTTTTCAGGAAGACTTGGAGAAGGTGCCTAGCATCCTTTGGAGCACAGGCCCTTATGACGTAGGTTTATTAAAGGGAACAGAGGAAGTTAAAATAAAGCTGAAGCCAGGAGCAATTTTACCTCAAGCAAAACAGTACCCCATATCTCGAGAGGCTGATGAAGGTATATTTCAGACCATTTCAGCATTGATGAAACAAGGGATTCTGGTGCCATCAGAATCTTTGTGTAATAATGCGATGTATGCGATTAAGAAATCTAAAGGAGTGTCGTGTAGATTTATACAAGATATGAGACCGATTAACCAGATTGTAGATGCAGAGTTTCCTCTAGTTCCTAATCCGGCGACGATACCATGCAGTGTATCCCGGTTGAAGCTCAATATTTCAAGGTGATCAATTTAAAAAATGCATTTTTTCTCGATCCCGTTGCACAAAGACTCGCAAGACCTGACTTACTTTATGTTCCGCCGAACTCGACTGAAACATACTAGGTTGCCCCAGGGGCACTGTGAGTCCCCACCGATCTTTAGCGGAGTCTTACAGATGGATTTAGGCAATATTGATCTTAAGAGTGCAGTGATGCAATACGTCGATGACATTTTAATTTGTAGCACCACGGAAGATGAGTGCAGACAAGATTCTATTCAGTTGATGACTATTCTAGCAGACAAGGGATATAAGGTAGACATGGAGAAGTTACAATACTGCCAAGAAGAGGTGTCATACATAGGGCCGCTAATTTCACATGAAGGAAAGAAGGTGACACCTCAAAGAGCTGAGACGATTATGAAAACCTCAAAGCCAAATACAGTGAAACAGATGCAACCGTTTTTGGGGTTATGCAACTATGTTAGAGCCTGGGTGTTTGATTAGAGTACATATACAAGACCCCTTTTGCAAGCTTTAAAGAAAGCACATGTGGATAAAGTAAAAATAGACTCGACTGAAGAAATGGAAGACGGGTTTGAGGAGCTGAAAAAAGCAATATGTATAGCCCCTGTTTTGGTAATTCCCAATTATGCTGAGGAATTGTATTTGTTTTCGCACAATAATGGGACTGTCATGACAAGAGTGCTTACGGAGAGAACTACATTGAGGTACAAGCCTTTAGCATATTACAGTGGGATTTTAGATCCAGTTATGAGAGGCCACTTTCCTTGCAAACAATCTTTGGCTGCTACCGTGTTCGCAATTGAGAAGTCTACAAGCATTGTTATGGTCTGCCCATGAATCTCTTCATGGAACATTCTCTTTTTAAAGAAACACAAAAGTACATTGACATTCCAAAGAGGTTCAGCTAATGAGGTAATGATTTCTAATCCAATGATTAAGATTGTAAAATGTAAAATTCTGAATCCTGCAACATTTATAGCTGAACCAATAGAAGAAGGGGATCATGTGCATTACTGGGCTAATTATGATTATTTACCCCGAGTGAAAGAGAATGCTTTGGCGGGAAGGGAAATGATCTTTATTGATGGTTCTTAGAAAATTGATCAGACTAGTGGGGAAAAGCATTCAGGCGCCGCGGTAGTGACACACAGATTAAATGGAGGATTTGGAGTTCTAACAAGTGCAAGGCTACTGTTTCATTTTTCAGCGCAAGCAGCAAAATTGGTACCGCTCGTTGTCGTGCTCGAGAAACACGAAGGGCAAGAAGTGATGGTGTACAGTGACTCCGCCAACGTGACATCAACCCTACATGCAGGATTATCATGTTGGAAAAGGAGGGGTTACCTCCGTGCGGACGGCAATCTGGTGCAGCGCGCATCCTTGTTGGACAGGCTTATTAAGGCACTACAACTCCCAGTGTCTCTAGCGGTTGTTAAATGCGCAGCGCATACTAAGCAAACAGATTTTATCTCTTGCGGGAACGATGCCGCAGATAAAGAAGCCAAAAAGGTTGCATATTCCACAGATATTTCAGGGGTAATTCATAGAATTCAGCACACAAGTGGTGCACGCGGCTGGCGCAGAGTGTGCGCGTGTGGCAGTCTGTGCCAGCCGCGTGCACCAAAATCAATTTCCACACACAGCGTATTCATGGATTAAAACATCCATAACCAGCCATGGCGCAGAGTGGCGCAGCGACCCTGCAGCAGCGCCAGTTATGCCCCCAATCCCTCCCCGTGCGCCATGAACAGCGCACAAATCCCGTACATGGCGCACAGGCCAGTGGACCAGCATACAGCCCCCCAACCACGAATGCGAGCGGGGTACGTGTATTTCGGGGGTGCGCAGGAAGTTTTACCTGCAATTGGCTTTGTGCGAGCGGGGTACGTGTATTACGGGGGTGCACGGGGAGCATCACACGCGATTGGCGCTGTGCGAGTGGGGTACGTATATTTCGGGGGTGTGCGGGATGTTTTATCCGCAATTGGCCTTGTGCGAGCGGGTACGTGTATTACAGAGGTGCGCAGGGAGAATCACACGCGATTGGCCCTGTGCAAGTGGGTATGTGTATTTCAGGGCTGCGCGGGAAGTTTTACACGCGATTGGATTGGCCCTGTGCGAGCGGGGTACATGTATTTCGGGGGTGCCCCAACAAATTGTTAGTGTGTGTCCTCCCAGGTGTGCCCTCTCCCCGCTCCCAAGGGCCTGCAGGCAGACCACAAAACAGGGGAACACACTGCACCCCTGGCCGTGCCCCACAGGCAGCCCATCCACCCTTGCGAAGCCCCCAAACCAGCCCACATGTCACCACGCACAAGTGAGCACCGACACATGTCCCCCAGCACCCCCATCCACCCAGCATTGAGGGTCAGGGCCCGACTCATGTCCCCCAGCACCCCATCCACACAGCATTGAGGGTCAGGCCCCGACTCATGTCCCCCGGTACCCCATCCACCCAGCATTGACGGGCACCTGCCAGCAGGCCCCGACTCATGTTCCCCAGCACCCCCATCCACCCAGCATTGAGGGTCAGCCCCCGACTCAGGTCCCCACCCAACATGTCATGAAGATGCACATTCATGGGCCTCATGTCCACCAAAATCGCATTGCATGCCACCCCAGTCTTTAGACACAATCAAGTTTCCCATCCACCCCACATTGAAAGGCCAATTACTTGTCACTAACCAAAAGTCAAATATGCACATCAACACATGTCCGTCACACACACACACTGGGTGCGAGTGATTGTGTAAACCCACATTGTGACATGCAGTAAACCAAAGAGCAAATACCACACATGGAATTAAGCAATCAAAATGTATTGTGCACAAAAATAATAAAAATGATTCAAAGCATGTAAATAATCATAAACAAGAATACAAGGCATGCCCAAATTAAAAAAAAAATAATGATGACACAATCCAAATGAATCCTAAATAAAGTTTGTCAAAAATCCTTGTCCACCAAAGTAAATCCAAAGGAAACCAAAATCCCAAATATCCATTGATCCATGGTGAGGGTAAATGATGTTCGAAAAGAAACCCACTGTCCAACTATGTACAAATATTGCAACAAGGGTCCATGAGCCCAACAAATGAAATGAAACCTATATATAAAACCCTACCTAATTTACAACTATATACAAAAACGTGGGGCATTGTCCAAGAGTCCCAAAATAATAAAAAAAAGAAAGGAAACCTATCACTAACTAACTATATACAATGGCGGCGGGCAAGTCCTGCGGCTCACTCTGTGATGTTGCGGGCCAGGGCATCATCGAACTCCATGTCTATCTCCTGGAGGCGGGACTCTGTCCTAGCCCCGAGGTATCACAGGGATACACTCATGGCCTGTTCCAACTCCCTGCGAGTTGCCTCGAGGCACTCTGCCCGCCTTAACACCCGACGCATGGAGAACTCCGCCCTGACCATGGTGAGCCGCGCCTCTTCCGCCCGCCACCGTTCCGCATCTATACGCTGGCCGAACCACAGCCACACGGAAGACACTCCCATTCCAGGGTTCTCCTCCCCTCTGGTCGATGCCTGCCCCTCTGATGTTGATGGCCCCGAGCCATCATTGCTCCCACCTAGAGCCTGCTCCTGCTGCTGCTGTCCTTGTGCCCTGTCCGATGGTGCCTGCACATCCTCGATCTTCTGGTCTCCAGTTGTTGGGGTGTCCACCCCTGCTGGACCGCCGACTCCCGACTGTGGCAGGGATGGGATCTCCACCAAGCTGGCTGTGTTGGTCGTGCCAGGTTCACAGGGGGCCCAGGTGGAGGGGGCCCTGGTGGAATCTGGGCCGGAAGACGGCAGGGAGAATGACTGGGGCATATTCTCTACATAGGAGGAGAGGTCCGCCAGAGTGCACGACACATGTAGGAACCCACTGACCAGGGCCCCTCCCAACAGTGCCACGTTGCCATGCAGCTCTTTGTGATGGCGTGCGTGTTCCCCCCAGGAAGCATGCATGTCATCACGAATGTCACGCGTGTGCAATGCGACACCAGTCAGGACGGAGCCCATACAGTCATGGGACTCCTTGTCCACAGGTAGTGGAGAGCCAGATGACGTGGGCCTCCCCCCTACCTGCGGACGGGCCTGGGACGGGGCTTCCCTGCTGGTGCATGGTGGTGCAGTCACAGGGTCAGGGACAGCGACATGCACAGGTCCCTCCACGGTGACCTGTGCTGCCTTCTGACCCTGGCCCTGGACTGCACCACTTGCACCAGTGGTACTACGCCCACCAGGCCCCATGTGCGGCTCAGTAGCGGGCTCCTCCTCCTCTGTGGAGACCACCAACCTGGATGTCTCTGCACCGTCTTCCGCCATTGCAAGCCCCTGTGGGGGCTCACCCAGCCCTTCCGCTACAGCCATAGTGGCAGACGCAGCACCAGTCCCCTCGCTCCCGGATGATGGCAATTCCTGGCAGGGTGGCTGGGCCTTGCTTCGCCACCCAGTGGAGGCATCCCCGCCGCTTGGCTCCACAGCACCGTCTCCGCCCTCTTCTTCACTCGATGCTGCGTAGAGGGAGACATAGAACACAAGCATCAGGGCACTGTAAAATAGTGCCCTAGACAGGAAGCAATAACACATGAGTGGCACTGTCAGACGTCATTTCCATCCTGTCCCTCCAGAACACATGGGTCAATGCACGCAACACACATGCAGAAACAGGCACGGCGCATGCAATCAACATCAGCATCCATGTACAAGGCCCTCCATGGACATAAATGTTGCCTTCAAACTCACATGCATCATGGCTCATACGGATCCCATGCACACACATCACCGGAGGGTCATGCATCATGGCTCGTACACCACAGACACAGTGGATACAACGGTGAACAGACTGCATGAGTGAATCTACAAATCGTCACGGACATGTGTCATGCATCCATGGCGTTTCAAAGTCACACACATGCTTCTCAGACACACAGACATGCACACCATACATGTACATGAGAGCAGCACCCATCTCTCACCCCCCACCCATGTCCAAGAACAGGGACTGGCATGCATACATATGTGCATTCAGCATGCAGCTCCCCATGTCTCATGGGAACACATGCACCACTCATGTGGTTCACGCATTACTGGTCTCACATGCATTTCCATGATGTCCCGGCGCACACACATCCATACATGGCCTATGTTACACATACAGGCAAGTAGCTGACTACCAGCACACTGCAACATGCCCTGTTTCACACAGCAATGCATGGCCACTTACCGCTCAACTCCAGACGGGTCTTCCTCCGAAGGATCTGGGCGTGGAGCACTGGGCTTAGGCATTCCAGGACCCTCATCTGGATGTTGCTCAGGTGGACCTGGCACCCCTCTGCATCCTCTGCCTTCACGAGACGCCGGGCCTTGTTGAGGGTCCTGGACCTGAGGTCCTCCCAGCGCTTCCGGACGTGCTTGCTGTCGCGGGTTGCCACCCCCTCAGCGTTGATGGCAACCAAGACGTCCTCCCAGATCCTCTGCCTTCCTAACTTGTCAGCGCACGATGGTGTGAAGATGCCATGCCTGCTGTGCCACTGGCGCACACATTGGCAACCATCATGGACTATTTGGAACTCATTTATCTTCATAATACTCTTTGAACAACCCCTATTCACACTTTGGTCCTTAATTTCCATTTGCACGACTTTGGTACTTTCTTATTTAATTCAGCTAACTACATGTACCATAATGCACCTTGCTACAGTTATCAATTCCTGGCTATTCCCATTCATCAGTATTGGAACCACAATCCCCAGAAGCCCTAGTGATCAGTGCTGCTTCCACCTTCTCAGGACCAGAGAGGGAGGAGGCAGATTACCTTCAGGTGTGTTGCTCCAGGTGCTGCCAATTAACCTGCCTCAGTACAGGACAGGGCCGTATTTAAGCAGCTGCCTGCAGGAGCACAGTCTCTTGCATCAAGAGTTCTCCCATCCCCTTTTTGCCTTTAGCCACAATTCGTATGCTGTTCCTGTTGCCGTATTATCCTGCTTCTGATTCCAGCGCTCCTTGCTGCCCTGCTCCTCTGGGCTCCCTGCCTTGCAGCCTGCTACACTCTTCTGCCTTCAGCCCTGGTCCTCTGGGCCCCTGCCTCGCTGCCCTGCTCCTGTGGATTCACTCCTTTGCTGCCCTGCTCCTCTGGGCTCAATGCCTTGCAGCCTGCTACACTCCTCTGCCGTCAGCCCTGCTCTTGTGGGCTCACTCCTTGCCGACATGCTCCTCTGGACTCCCTGCCTTGCAGCCTACTACAGTCCTCTGCAGTCTACAACAGTCTGCCTGCACCTTGTGCCATCCGTTACTGCAGCCCTGCTTCCTTGTTTGCAGCCCCCCTGTTTCTTGGCTACTGCTCCCTTGCTCTCTTCCTTGTTTGCAACCCCCTGTTCTTGATCCCTGTCCTTCTCTTCCCTGAGTCTTCTGTCCTCCCCTTAGGTTATCCATTTCAGTTATACTGTTTCATTCTTTTCCTTCTGCTAGCGTTCTCTTGTCTTCCAGCTCTGAGTTACTGTTCTACTATTTCGTGTACAGTTTACGGTCACCATTCACTACAGTTAGATACTAGGTTTCTGCCCTTTCTTTCTTCTGGATTCTGTTCTTAACCTTGTTCTCTTTGACTTCCTTTTCCCTGGATATTTCTGTTCTTGTCTTCACTTGTGTCTTATGTAAATCCTTTGTACAGAGCTTGACTGTTGGTTTCCGGCAGGCAACCTCTGCCCCTTCCCTTGTCGCGTTTTCAGTGTTGTACTTCGTGTCATTGTTTGGTTCCTGCTGGACCCGTACAGGCTTCAGTCTTGTGAAGTACTGTTACCTTGTTCGTGCCTTAGGGTTCAGGTACAGACACCCACTGCTGTTGTTCCCAGCCATGAGAATACAGAGGGGGCCCCTGTTATAGCAATCTGTGCAGAAGGCTGGAGTTTCCAAAGGTCCGTGGAACACTCTTTCCATTTCTGCATACACACCAAGAGGAATCCAGTTTGTTTGTACCTTTGTATTCCCTGCCCCTTTTTGTTCACAGCTACTGTAGACTATTCTTCTCTTGTTGAGTTTCCTGTTGTGTGTGCTTATCTGTCACCTTACATCAATCAGCACAGCCACCCAAAACCTACCTCGGTGCCCGGTGCCACTCTTGACAGAGTGCCATCCTTGACAGAAGAGGGCATCATAATGCCCCAGGACATGCTCCACCAGGACACCAACTTCCTTCTCACTGAAGCTGGTGGCCCTCTGCCTCTCTGGCTGGGGGTCACCAGTGGTCTCGGATGGTGTTTACCCCCGACATGGCGACCCCCGAGGCAGGCGTGGGTGGGCAACTGGGTCCTGGGGCTGGGCTGTGGAGCGATGGTATCCCAGTCGGGAGTCTTCTGTTCCAGCAGGGGTGGACACAGCAACTGGACCCCTGCAGATGACTGACGTGCAGGCACCAAATAGAGGGCACGTGGCCAGCAGGCAGGCAGGCAGGCAGCAGAAGATGGCAGGTGGGAGCATGCTCGGGACTCTTGGGGGCAGGAAAATGGCCTTTTGGGCAGGAGTGTGGTATTCCATGTGTTTTCACGTGGCCAGCTTGATACGGAGAGATTTGGCACGTGAAAAAATTGCGGGTCAGTGTGTAATTTGAGGAAAGGCCCTTAGCGCGTAAGCGCGTCTGTGACGTAGTGCGCACAGGCGTTTCCCTCAACACGGGTGCATAGTGGATCAGCACGTGAATGCGTGTAAGTCGAGGAAAGGGCCTAAGCGCGTAAGTGACGAGACGCGCGCAGGCATTTCCCTAAGCACGGGTTAAAGGTGAGCGGGGCCAGAAGTTCGCTGTACGTGCCTTTCGTGGAGACCGGCGTGTGTGTTGCTACTTCGTGTTGTTTTGTGCGCCATCACAACTTCACAGTGGATCAAGGACGTATCTCTTCTTTTGGCGGGGGTATTGGCTACGTGTGTTTTTCATCATCGCGCTAGTCTGACGGTGAGTTGCACACGCTATTTTACCCACTGCGGGTGCCCCTGTGTTTTGCGTACCCGTTTTTGAGGTCATAGTAGCCTGCGTGTCCCATGCGTATGCGTTTTTCGTGTTCCTGGGTGCCACTGCGTACTGCGGGAGGTTAATTCCACGCACGTAGGCTGAAGGGTTGTGTGCATGGTTTTACTGCAGTTTTGGGGTGCCTGAGTGTTGCGTGACCCGTCACTTCATCACCGGGGTCACATACAGCCTTGCAGGTGCAGGGGTGCTGTTAACATCTTGCATCTCAACCCTTTCACCCCAATTGCCCAGGACAATTGTAGTGTACACCTCCCATTGGCACTCCTCCATCTGTGCCGGCACTACTCCATTTGTGCCATGGTTGGGAGGCCACCAAAGGTGAGGGGCGTCTCAGCTGGGCGTACTCCTCATGGCGGGCGTGGTCAGGGATGTGGCCGAGGTGACCAGGGAGTAGGGGGACTCCAGGGTGTCCAGGGTGGCCGCAGAGGGGGAAGAGGCAGGGGTGCGCCACTTGGGCACGATGTTGTGCCATGTGTCGGTGCAGCCATGCCACCACCCCCTGTGGTTCCGGGAGATGCAGCTTCTGCATCTGGCACTGGTGCGCATGTGACCCGGCAGTCCGTTTCATCGACTGCCACGGGCCCAAGGGTAGTGGTAGCTGCAAGTGCAGCTGTGGACACCACCACCCAGGCTCAGGGTCTGCCAGCGCAGGCTGCGTTGGCACTTGAAGAGCCCTTGGAAGATTTCCATCAGGGCAGGAGGCAAACTGTAGGTGCACGCAGGGCTGCCCTGACCGAGACACGTGTCCCTGGGGCAGTAATGTCATCTGCTGCCCCGACCAGCCGGGTGTTGGCAAGTGCAGGGGCAGATGCAGCCAACAACACCCGGGATGTGAGTCTACCAACCAGGACAGTCGCGGTCAATGACCCTGCCACAGCGGATGTTGCTGCGCAGGGTCCATTAGAGGGCACCCAGCTGCAAATGACGCAAGTCAGGCCTTTGGTCGTCCCTCCACCTGCCACTCCCTTGGCTCAATCCACCGGTGACACTGGCCATACTGATCAGGGCGGCATTTGCCAGCCAGGGTCTGCACCACAATCCAAGAGGAGGAAGATTGCACCTTCAGCACAGGCTGGGACCCCACACACTGCCACAACCTCCTGCATGTCGAGGAAGAAGCGTTTCTGCAACCAGGAACTGGACTTCCTCATGGACTACGTGCAGGACCACAGCCGTGACATGCTAGTGGGGCCTAATTGTCAAACTACGGCTGCCCACCGTGATACCCACTGGAAGAAAGTTGCAGAACATGTGAGTGCATTCGGCCATGAGGTGTGCACGGTGCAAGAGTGCAAAAAGCATTGGAATTACCTCTAACGCAGCACTAAGGCTAAGCGTGCCTCAAATTACAACTTGACTCTGGTGACTGGCAGTGGGCCTGCACCTGAGGAGGAAGAGCTCACTCCGCACAAGTCACTCGTTGCGGAGTTCATACCACCTGAATCGGTCGAAGGAGTGGGAGAGATGCCAGACTTTGATGCCCAGTCCAGTGAGTGTTGCTGCGTGTTTGTCAAGGACATGTGTGTTTTACTTGTGTGATGTGTTGTGCATGACTGCCACTACATGTCATGTGTACATGGTTCTGATGTGCAAGTAATGCAATGCTTCACTGATGCATGTCTGCTCTGCAGGATGGTGTACATGTGGAGCAGACGGGGACTGTCGGCATTACCACTATTGCACCCTACTCACATGCTGGTCACCTGGATGCCCCTCCGGTCCATGTTCCAGCTCACTGGCCCTTCTGCATTTAGCCTGGGGTGACTTTCCTCTCAGCCCTGGGACTATGTCATAGCATGACTGACGTGCATGTGTACTCTGCCTGCATGCGGGTACTCCACGTAGGCATGCTCCCTTGCCCCTCCACCCTCCCTCTGCACCCCAATTTCACCTTTGCACTAGTCTGCATCAATTTTGCCGTAAAGTACTTGCCTGTTCATGCGTCCTGTCTACATGCTAAATTCCACCAGCCAACCTGCCAGGCATATGCTGTGGTGTGCATCCTTTGTCCTTGATGCATGGTGTCTCACTTGGACTGTGCAGATGTCAGATGCTCCGCAGGGACATGAGTGGCCATTCATGCTCCATGTGCATTCCATGCATGCCCCTATGTGTCCTTGACTGGATGATCATTGTAGTACGTGTCCAGGGTGACCTACATTGCATGGCATGCATCAGCCTTCTCATGGCCACTGTGGCTCAGTCCTGCGTCCCACACATGTTTAGGGTGTGACAGTCTGTGTAGGTCACATGTCTCAGCCTGTTTCATGCCCAATAACTCTGTCCAACTGGTGTAGTGTCTTCTTCACACATGGGTGTACTCCGGAGGTTTCATCATGTGTCCTGCTTACTGTCCCATCATCATCTGCTGTGTTGTCACTTGACTCACATGATGCAATTGATTCTAGTCAGCACTGTCTGTCAATACACAGGTCTATGGTCATCCTTTTGATACCATGCAAGGCATCCCTGCATTTCCACTTGGGGGGAGAGGTGGTTTGCTTGTAGCCATGCTACCCATAACATGCACATTGCACGTGATGCCTGAAGTTGACCTTGCACTGCCTTCACGTTTTCAGATACACATCATGAAGTACTTGCACATGTAGATAGTGAGTAACGTACAAATTTGCTGCACTGCAATGACCCACTTCTGAGTGGTATAACACCCTTCTACATGCCTAATCACAGAAGCAATGTCAAGTTGACCCAGCATGCATGGCAGGTTCTCTTTTGTGTGTGACATGTCTGCTTGATGTGTTTGGTGTCTGTGTGATGTCTGTGTGTGTGTGTTGTGTGCATCTAACATGTGTAGTGACCTTTTTTCTCTCTACTTTTCAGATGATGACGCAATGGAGCCAGAGGATGGTATTGTCATGCCAGGCACAGGGTTGTTGTGGGGTGGTAGGCCACGAAAACCCACATGTGCTACAGACCATCTTGTCTTTGGCTGGCAATGAGTCCAGCCCTGATGACCACTCTGACGTCCATGTCGAGTTGGATGTGCATCAGGTCCATATGTCAGGGGTGAGTGATTCTGATGTGGGCACTCCTCTGTCCGCGACACCTGCACTGAGGGGTCAGACAGTGTTGGAACCTCTGCCTGTGGTGGATCGGGATCAGGGTCACCCTCCACACCAGTCGCTGATGTGCCTGGGCCATCACGTTGAAGGGGGCATGTAGTCGTGCAGACGTGGGCGGGCCAACCCAACGAGGACACCCGGTCCTTGGGTCCCGCAGGTGTCAAGCCCAGCAACGTGGTGGCCGTGCGCAACCGAGGTATACTGAGTGGGAGCAAGACATGACTGCCAATTCTGAACGCCAGGGGGCAGCAATGGAGAACATCGCTGTGAGCATGGAGAGTGTGGCCCAATCCGTGCTCCCCCCTGCTAGGCAGGTGCTTCTCTAGCAGCGGGCGGCACGGTCCACGGCCCGCTCGCTCAGGCTGGGCATGGCGGCCTCAGACAGGGCACACCAGGCTGAAATGTTGTCTCTGCGTGAAGCAATTGCTGCTCACGCAGAGGCACACATGGAGGCCCTGCTGAGTATGAGTCCCTCAGATCCACTCTGGGTGTCCTCTTGATGTCCCAGAGGCCGCAGTCAGAGGAGAGGTTTGAGCAGCTTGAGCGTACCATCTCGGCTAAGCTACGTGCTTGCCGGGAGGTGCATCAGTTGTCCAGTCAGGCCTTGCAGGAAGAACTCCGTGTTACCTTGCAAGAGGAAGCGCGCGTATCACGGGAGGTTCTGCATGCAGACCTACCTGTCATCGCCACACAGAACCAGGCTCACCAGTCCGGCAGACTTGGTGCCGACGAGGGGCAAGCTGCGGCTAGGCGTGGTCAGGCTCCTGTGCCAGTCCTCCTTTTCAGGAAGAGCCAGACTCGGACGACGAGGTATCTCCCACATAGGTCGGGCTGTGCAGCGTTGAGCCCATGGAGGTTTTTTTTTTCCTAAACATCATCGCATGTGGGTGTTGAGCAGCACCCTGTACCTCCCCCCGCCTGGATGCCTCCCCCCCCAGGTCATATGTGGCCATTTTTGATTTTTCTTTTAGTTTAGTTAGTTAACTTTCAATTGGATAGTTAGTTTAATTAGGTAATGTAGGTTTTTCATAGTTAGTCTAATTAATTAATATAGTTTAAAATTGCTTGTCTATTGTGCTTTCATGTGACGGTTTGGTGCTTTGTGGCTTTTGAAAGCACCCACTGTCTGTTCCAGCTGGTCCCTTCAAGCTTGTCTCGTGTACGTGTTTGCAGCTTGGGGTCCAGACTCACACATGCCACTCCTGCTTCACTTATCCATGGGCTCGCAAGGATGGTTCGGTGTTACAGCTTATTACACAAGGGCTTAGGACTGTCATATCTGTGGCATGTCTGCTGCTGTCTGACTTGTGTTAACACCCCTAGTGGGGATGATAGGGGTGTTATTGACCACTGGTCTGCTTTCGCTAGATGGGAGGTTTCATGATTCATGTGTACATTAATTGCTATTCATTGTGTAGTATGTTTCTTATCTTTGCTGTACATGTGCTTGATGCAATTCATGCTGTAGACAGTGGCTAACACACTTTGCCTGTGAAAGTCGCACTGATGGAGTGATTTCTGATGTACGTCTCTGACATGGTCCAGTCATGACATGCCTGAGGAGACACACACAGGGAAATTTCTAGCATTAATCATGTGTTTTCTGCCCTTTCTACAGGGGTATGAGCCTCCAGACCACCTTTCCCAGCAGACATGGCCCATTGGACGTCTGGAAGCTGGCCACGTTCGGTGGTGCAGACATGCACATGTGTGCGCAGGCAGAGCCACAGGGATTGCGCTCATACATCCTACAGAAGCTGACGTGTTTCAAGGAACTCCAGGCAAGGTGAGCAGCACAAGGGCGCCACACCGCAGCCAACCTTCCACCAGGCCAGTTGCACATGCATGCTAAGTAGCACCACTGACGGTGAGCTTGGACAGATATTGGTGTTGAAGCGCACAGTACAGCTAAGATGCGTTGGTGGACTAATGGCTAGTTGATGGGAAAGTTGTCAGGGGCACATGCAGGGGCAGTGGCACATATCCTCCAGTCCACCATGGTCCATTGAGGCAGTTGTATTAGCCATGTAGCGTTCCAAGACAGGGAAAGAAGCAGCTCACAGGGACATACAGCGAGGGACAGACTTGTGTGCAGTGCATTTCATTTTAATTTTGAAATTGCCACATGCACTACCTACTTTATTTAGGTTATGCTCGAACATGACTTGTACTGAAGTCGTACCTTGTTAAATGCGTCTGGCTGCTTACCCAGGGAACATTGGATGTTGTGTGAATCTTGACACATTGGTCTTCCATTTGCCACGCACCCACCAGCGCCTGACTTACTGCATTGACTGTGTATGAACCATCACGGAGGAATCTTACATATTGGTACGAAGCTCCACACCAGATTGTTAGTTTGTTGAGTAGTTTGTTACTTTGGGGCATGTATGGTGGTGTGTGTGTGTGTTATGGGCACGCACAGATTAGTAACTCTGGCTCTCTTTGCAGCATTGAACTGCTCCTGTTACCGGACCTGAGAGTGAGTGGGCAGGAGGCCAGCACTCACCCCAGAGATAAATTTCTCTTTGACTTCCATTTGAGTAATTTGGTACTATGTGCATGATGTACACATGTGGTCTGATTGTGTATGTGTTAATGTGATTAGTATATTTTTGTACATTCCCTACTTTCTCTTGTCAATCCTACTCCCCTCTCCTGCCCCTCATTCCGGTTATCCAGAATACCAATGCCTGTCCCGACTACATATCCCTGACCCTCCTTCCCCACCAGGGTCTCAGAGGCCTGTGAGAGTTTGACCTTGCAGGCACCCAGACCACGGTGGGGGTGGTTGGTTCGTGCCACTCCTGCGCCTGGACACGGGAGCTGTGACAGTACACATCAGTTTGTGGTGCATCATTCTATATTATGTACTGTCAATCTGGAAAAGGGAATACCCTTCATTTGAATGACAGACGTAACTTGATGGCCGTAGGCCAACCGTTTTATGCACCGAATTATAGAAATATAGACTGCTATGCTTGACCAACAAGTGGTCATTTTAAACGTAGCAAGAATCGCCATTTTGCTTGTTAAACCATTGCTCATTGCTTTTTGTCTAAACTGCTTTACAGCTTGCAATTCTTGTGAATTCTGCTTACTCTGCTGAACTGTTGAACAATGTTGTCTGAAAATGAAAGGACAAGGTCGCGGGACTTAGGAGTTCGTTGAAACTCCTCATGAGTAGCCCAGAAAGGAATGCCCACGCTCCCTCTCTGTAGCCTTGGGAGAGAGCTGGAGGGCATTTAATCACTTCACAGCTGCCAGCCAGTCTCGTACGATGGTAGAATATGTTAGAATAAAACAGCTAAAGGCTTGAATTATGCTCTTCCTACGGCCCCCCTTCGCAAAACCCTTTAGAGCGTGTCGGCTCCCAGGACACGAATAGTACCTCAGAGATAGCAAAGCATGGAATGTGGCTCTTCCCCCGTGTGCAGCTTGCTTCCAAGAACAGAACCACTGTGTTCTGTTCAACAACTAAAAGATGCCTCCGCACTTTCTAAATTGCACATTGTTACTAGAATAGACATCGAAAGTGTCATAATTGTCATACCCGCGGAAATGTCCATCGTCATCCCGAGTTCAAAGAAGCTAACCAAAGGGGGTGTTAAACATGACATTGCTGATTGTATGATATGCATTTTGTATATATGTAACTGATGTACGTAATTCGCTCTCTCGCGTCCCTCGAGGTCTAGGAAACTCACGTCACGGGGCGTGAGACCAGAATTGGCCAATTGAGACTATTTTTGCTTGCAATAAACCCTAGCATTGGGAATTTGAACCTCGTGTCTGGCGTATCTTTTCGTGTATGGTTATTGCCTTGTTTCCATTGCACAAGGGACCCCTAGGGGCCCCTTTCAAGATGGCGCCCGAATAGGGACCCTCCCCCACTTGCCCCATCGTATACGTTGTAACGGAGTAAAGGCGGAAGAACGACGAGGACTGGACGATCGAGCCGGGATCAAGCGGTGTACGGGGCGCCCTGTAGAAGTGAGGAGAGATTCCTTCCGCAGATCTGCACACATCTGATCCCTGATCGACGTACCGGGCCAGAGGGCAAAGGAGGCGAGGGTGAAGCCAGAGGAGCGCAGACACGACGTTGAGAGAGGTTGCGTTAGGACAGGCGACTTGTTTTATCAAGTGAGTCATTCCCCGATTCAAATAAAAACCTGATTTTTGGCAGAGTGTTGATTTTGCAAATTCAAACGTCCAGGTAAAGGTTAGCTAACCAAAGGGGAAGGTTAAAGAAACATGCCTGGAGTACTGTCCACTTTAGCGGGGCTTTTCAGCTGCGGTAGACAGTCCTTGGAATATGGCCAAAGTGCACCGCCTGGGGGAACGCCGGCTTATGACATGTATGCAAAATATGGTGTGGGTGCGATAATATTTTGTGAAATTTGGCATAGGCAAACTAGAAAGCAACCCGACCATCAGTGGCCGATTAATGGTAGCTGTGAGATGGGAGGATAGATAACCTAGAAAGGGTGCTAATTAGGAAAAAAGCGCAACCCACAGCTTTTGAGACTGTCAAAGATTGGAGGAGGGAAGCAATGCTCCGACTTAGGAGTAGAGAGAAGCATGCGCGCAGAAGAAAAGGAGGAGGAGGAGTGGACGGCAAGTCTAAGACGGGAAGGGAGGCGTGACCAAGTGAACATAGAAGGAATAAACCCGCAGCGGGAACTACACATAGCAGATGAATTAATGGAACATTTGCAAACTAACACGGGTCGAGGCCCAAAACCAGAGTCGAAACCAAACACGCCAGTAGTGACTGCGCAGGCCCAACCAGTAGCTCTCATACCCCCTCCCGTAGCCCAAGCACTTCCCCTCACGCAAGCATTAACCCAAGCCCCACTCACAGCTCGAGCCCTCCCACAAGCGCAGACTGCGGACACACAATTTCCCAGCACCCAGGAAGGCCCTTCACAGATGCCATCTGTGTCACTTTTCCCATCCGCACCTCCCGCTCCAGAGACAGATTCAGCACCATCCGCCCCTCCCGAAGTCGAAATTGAGACCGGGGAGGCGAGAGGCGGGGCTGAAGGAACAGGATTTGGACGGGTAACTCGAAGCGCGATCAGCAAGGAAAGAAAGATTGAATTACGGCAAGAGGCAGAAATGTACATAGAAGGAAACGATAGGACGGCAGCATTGGCCTCATTGTATGGGTACCGAAGAAGCGACAAGAGACAGATAGAGTTGGAATGCATGGGGACATTTTTGGTGGGAGAATGGAAAAACTTACTTGACAAATTACCACCACAACGATTGTTAGATTTGAACCAATTAGCATGTTGTAGAATAAAAGATGAAGAAGTAAAGGAACATGTGAATGGACTTTTTGATCTTAAAAATGAGTCGGATAATGAATATGCCGAAATGTTTGCTGCACCTGGATACAGGGGTTGGGATATTAGAAGAGATGGGAGAGGGACGGTAGAACCATACATACAGCGGAGACATTCAATGTCATCTGTACAGAGAGGCGACAAGCTGAAAGTGTGTATACGAGAAGCGATAAAATGGGTGTCGAATCCTAGTATCCCAACAATGGTCATACATGACATATTTGATGAATATTCCATGCCAATGAAAAGAAAAGCACTGCAATTGATGGCTGAACATTTGATGGGGAAGGATATAAAAAATAATAAGGCCAGCTCACCTGAGATACTAGCGGTATACAAGAGAGCATTCGAGCGAAGTACAGGAGAAACTGGCTTATCACTGGATTTAGGAATACTATTGAACCTAAGAGAAGGGGGAGGGATCGTGAGTGGGGCATTTCCAATGAGAGAGGTTCCGCCCACGTTTGTACCAAAAGTAGAGATCCCTGCGACGGGAACAGTAGGAGCGCAGGTAACACCAGCCCTTTTCACCGCCCAGTATGTGCATGTCCCCTTTTCCAGGCAAGAGGTGAATACTATAAAACAGACGATTCCCGATATAAGAAAGAATCCAGCAGGTTTCTACAAGGAAGTAGAGTCAACCCTGAGATCAGCAGTGCTTACTATGAGCGATATAGATTTGATTTTCCCAGTCATTTTGCCAGCAGATATATGGAAACAGATGAGGACGGTAGATGACGCAGGGGTTTTTGGCGCCACATGGGCGGAGTTACTATTGGAGGACAAAAATAGAAAAGTAGGGGAAAATCGGGGAACCCGCATGGCAGATCTACCAGAACGGATAATGCGGAGATTGAGGGAAATAATTCCAGAAAAAAGGATTCAGTGGGACAAATTAACTACATGTGTACAGGGCAAGGATGAGCCAGTAACGGATTATTTCAATAGATTTGAAGGAGTATTCACAGACTTCAGTGGGCAGGATGTGAGCACAGAGTCGGGGAAAAGGCTATTTGTTGATAAATATGTGAGGGGACTAATATCACCAATTCAAGATATGTTAATGACGTCGGAAAGTTCCTGGGCAGCAAAACCGGTGAGTGAGATATTACACATAGCCCAATATTACGAGAACAGGGTAAATGTGGCGAAAGAAAGAGGGGGGAAGGATAGAGTAAATTTAAAAACTAGGGTGTTACTGCAGCAGGTCATTGGATACAATAGAGGTAGAGGTAATGCCAAGGCAGAGGATACTTGAATAATATGCACGGGGTGTCATTGGGAGTGAATCAATGTGCGTACTGTAAGCGAGCGCAATGCCCGCACCTACAGAATAGAGGTGGGTTTGGTCAGAGAAGGCCTCATAGAGGACATCAGGGGCCAAACGACCCAAGCAGAAATAGCATGCAGCAGCAGCAGGGATATACCAATGGAGGTACTCAAACCCAATCATATGGTCAAAACCAAACTCAACAGAACCAGGCATTGAACCAAAGTGTTTCAAACCAAAATCAGGGCGGGCAGGGCCAACAGAGAAATGATCAGAGTGGAGGACACCGAGGGGGAAATGGGAATATTTTTGATACACAGCCAAACACGTATTATAGCAGCAGCGGTGACTACACATTGGATGATGTGTTATTTTTGCGATAGGACAGCCCACGGCAGGGGTCGGAACCAGTGTCTATTCCCGTGAATCAGAGAGGACCCTACATAGAAATGAGAGTCGGGAATAAGGAGCACCGTTTCCTTGTAGATACAGGGGCACAGAAGTGCTCGATAGACCACCACTTGGTTCCAGAGATCCCACTGTCGGGGCAAAAGAATGTTTCTGTAGGGTTCGCAGGTACACCAGTAATTAACCCCATGTCCGAAGCTGTCCCAATTACAATAGGACCATTTACTGAACAGTGTCCATTTCTTTTGACAGAAAATTGTGGAGAGAACTTGCTAGGATTAAATTTGTTGAGAAAATTGAGGGCAGTCATACATTGTATGGCAGACGGGGTGTTCCTCACGATGTGGCCTCACGATGCACCGGTGACGGAATTTATGTCAAAAGCGTTACCAGAAGAGCTAAGTAGAGTACCAACCTGTCTGTGGGCAATGCATGATAACGATGTAGGATGCTTGAAAATAGAGCCAGCAAAAATAAATTTGAAAAAAGGTGTCACACTACCACGAATTCCCCAGTATAAAATTTCTGTTGAAGGTGAGAAGGGATTGAAAAGCATTGTTACTGACCTGGTGAGATTGGGGGTGGTTGAAGAAATTGCAGGTAGCACGTGCAACAGCCCGATTCTTCCAGTTTACAAGAAAGGAGGCAATGAAGTACCCTATCATTTCATAATTGATCTGCGCGCATTAAACAAAGTGGTAGACCCACAATTCCCTTTGGTCCCAGATGTCACAACAATACTGACAATGATACCGGCCACTGCAGCATACTATAGTGTAGTTGATCTGAGGAACGCGTTCTTTAGCATTCCAGTGGATAAAAGCAGTAGATATCTGTTCGCGTTCACTCTAGGAGGTCGATCATTCACATTCATACGCATTCCACAAGGATACACAGAAAGCCCGAATATTTACAGCAGAACGCTAAAAGAGCAGCTAGACATGTTAGAATTACCCGAAGGTTGCGTACTCTTGCAGTACATAGATGACTTGTTGTTAGCTGCTGATACAAAAGAGATCTGCAAAGAAAGTACTATATTACTATTGACACACTTAGCGACCCATGGTCATAAGGCAAGTTTGAAGAAATTCCAGTATAATCAAAAGGAGGTGTCTTATTTGGGTTACCTACTTTCGAAAGATGGGAGAAGATTAACACCAGAACGCATAGAAAGTATTTCTAGTATGCCTATTCCAAAAACTCAAAAAGGAGGGAGAGCTGTAATAGGCATGGCCTCTTATTGTCGGCAGTGGATCAGTAATTTTGCGTTGATTGTAAAGCCGATGATAAAGTTGACTAAAAAAGATGCAGTGATGCCTTTACAGTGGGATGAGGAATGTCAGAAAGCGTTTGAGCAAATAAAAGCTGCATTGTGTGCTGCGCCAGTTTTCGGCACTCCTAACTATAAAAAGATCTTCAGACTATTTGTGAGTGAGAGTGAAGGATGTGCATTGGCGGCTTTGACACAGGAACAAGGTGGAAGAAATAGGCCGTGGGGCTATTATTCTTCCACGCTGGACCCTGTAGCGCGCGCACTACCATGATGTTTGCGATCCGTCGCAGCGGCTGCTGCGTCAGTGAAACAAACGGAAGGAATGGTATTGGGGCACACTTTAATTCTGATGGTGCCACATGCTATAGACTTTCTATTAAATAGGACACAGACGCAACACCTCACTTCTGCTAGACTAACAAGATATGAGCTCATCTTGTTTGCACCCCACATCCAAATTATGAGATGTAGCGCATTGAATCCTGCAGAATTAATGCCACTGACCATAGCAGAAATTGGTGACAACAAATCACCACCCCATGATTGCTTAATGGTCACTGAAGAAGAAACAAAGGGAAGAGTTGACTTTAGCGACATCCCACAGAAAGAGCCAGATGGGGAGTTGTTTTGTGACGGCTCTTGTTTTAAATTACCTGATGGCACATTAACGGTCGTATATGCAATTACTACCCTAGAGAGTGTAGTAGAAAGCAGATGAATCCCCTACAATTCTGCACAAGCCGCAGAAATAATAGCACTGACCCGAGCCTGTGAACTCTCTGAGAATTTGAACGTGAATATTTATACTGACAGCCAGTACGCCTTTGGCGTGGTTCATAACTTTGGCCGACTCTGGGCTGAGAGGGGTTTCTTGACATCACATGGGGCCAGGATTCAGCATGGGCCTTTGATTGTGCGATTGTTGTCTGCACTCACGTTTCCAAAGCGCCTAGCTATAGTGAAATGTGAGGCGCATAAAAAAGTAACATGTAAAGTGGGAGAGGGAAACGCATTTGCAGACAGGATTACAAAACAAACAGCCACAGATTTGGGAAATAAAATGATGACAGTACAGACTGAGGAAGTACCTTGTATGATAGAGAATGGAGTTGCCACAGTCAAAGAAATGCAAGCTGAGGCCACGACCGAAGAGATTCAAGGGTGGGCTGAGGGCTCTGCTGAGTTAGATTTGGAAGGATGTTGGGTGGACAAAGAGACCAAGAACTGGATGTTGCCAAATTGTTACGTAACCGCAATGGTTACAATGGCGCATAGCCCTACCCACATTTGCGCGAAGAAGATGGTACAGCATTTATCCACCGTATGGAAAAATGAGCACATAAAAAAGAATGCAGAAAGGCTAGTGCAGAATTGTATTACGTGCCAGCAACACAATGTAGGGAAGGGAACCGTGACTCCAGTAGGTAGTTTTGGCCCACCCTCTATGCCATTTGAGGTGGTCCATTTTGATTTCATAGAAATGGAAAGGTGCCAGAACTACAAATATGTGTTAGTGGTGATTTGTGCATTCAGCAAGTGGGTGGAGGCATATCCTTTAAAAGACTGTACTGCCATGTAATGTTAAATGAGTATTTCTCCCGGTTTGGGTTGCCCCGTGTCCTGTGGTCAGACAAAGGCCCACACTTTGTGGGCGCAGTAGTGCTACAGATCTGTGCAGGTCTGCAGATAGAGAAGAGATTCCAAAGTTCCAGGCATCCCAGTTCTGCCGGGCTTGTGGAGAGACATAACGGAATCTTAAAGTTAAAGATAGCTAAAATCTGTGCTGGGAGCAAGTTGAGTTGGGTGGATGCATTACCCCTAGCGCTGTTGTGCATGCGCACGTCTGTGCAGGCTAAGACTGGGCTCTCCCCCTATGAGATTATAATGGGGAGACCGGCAAATGTATGGTGCGCACCGCAGCCCAAAAGATTATGTGAGGTCGAGCATCCTATGTTAAGCACGTACTGTGGCCTTTTAATGCAGAAGTTGCGTTTGATTCATCAGCAGGTGCAGGAGCCGTTACCAGTGCGATATACCGGACCGGGGCACTCACTGGAGCCTGGAGGTTGGGTCTTAATAAAGAAATTTGAGCGGAAGACAGCATTAGCACCCAGGTGGCGCGGCCCCTACCAAGTACTTTTGGCAACGCAAACGACCATCCGAGTAGACGGACGGAAAGCATGGATCCACGCGACACATGCAAAAAGATTCCCAGGACTGTTGACAACTTCCGACGACCAGAGAAAGGAAACAGTCTCAGAAACGAAAGAAACCGTTGCCAGTCCATTGCCACAGCATCAGCTTGAGCGAGAAGTGAAAGTTGAAACAAAGCCCAAGCGAGAAGTGAAACTCAAAACAGAGCCTGAGGAGGCTGCCAGTAAGGGGAGAGGGCGAAAAGTCCCCCACCGTTGCCCAGCAGAAACAACATCACTGCCGGGCGACACAAACCCTGTATTGCAAACACGAGCAGAAACAACGGGTGTACCCCTTTGGCGCCCACCAGTTTCTACAAATGCACCAAAGCCAAAGAAAGAAACAACCTCATTGCCACTGCGCTCATCGCTACCCATCATTGTGCCACAGGCTGACACTGAACCTGATACTGAGAGTGCAACGGCACTATTCACGGATCATACAATACCAGGAGTGAACCGGTATAATTTGCGGCCTCGACAGGCAAAGTGATCCACATATCTTTGGTGCTTTTCTTTTGCTTTTGGTTCCACTCACGGACGAAGTAGGAGCCAGGGGCGTAGAGGAGAGAAGTGTGAGAATTGTGCAAGTCGGACAATTCAAGACTCACAGCACATGTGTCAGGAGCCAGAGCAGGACAAGCTGGACGCACATAAGTACTAAGGCTGATAGAGTACATGTGTCCTAAGCCAGAGCGGGACAAGCTGGATGCACATAGTACTCTATCAATAAAGAACTGTTCAGAAATCGTCTGAGCAGTGGGAGAAAGAACAACTAATCTTGTTTGGAGTGGATAGGTGATCTAGGCGGTGAAAGGGCTGGCAGAATTGAACTGTGACATTTTTCGTTGAACTTTTCTGGCATCGAGAACGAGAGACAATTGCGACAAACTTTGCCAGCAAGAAGAAGGACGATGAAGAACAAATCAAGACCGGTTTCAGCCTCCTCCTGCACCCCTGCTGAAAAGACGATAGATTTAGAGACTGTAAATTTTGGGGAAAAGCATGGTAAAAGGAATAAGGTACTGATTTGGACATTGGTCCTGTGTTTCTTAAGTATGGTAGTACCAACAATAACAGCTATTACACTATGGTTCCTGGAGTACGCGCACCCATTAGAAACACTTTTGCCAAAAGCAGCTACTGAAAGCCCGGTTCATGTAATCACTGGTACTTTGCCCCCAATGGAAGAGAGACATAAAGAAGGATACGGCAACAATACTTTGTTGCTCATCGTGAACATGACCCATGCGGTTTTAAAGAAAAAGGATTGCTGGGTTTGCGCCCATTTACCACAGCACGGTGGGAAAGGGATAGGCTGGTATGTACAACCGTTACCATTGATTTATTCATGTGAAGTAACATTGAGTGCAATGTTCTTTGGGAAATGGAACAAGAGTAATACGGGTCAGCTAGATGAGACCAATATGAATGAATTTGAGGAAGTGATCATGAGACCTGTGTGCTGTTCCATATTCCACAAAGCTTGCGTGTTTTCACCAGATCCCATGAGGAAGAATACAAAAAAGACAAGAAGACTAGATAGATTACATAGGCAGAATAGACCAACCCCGCCAGCAGAAAAAACATCAGTAATGACATTTCGAATGAGGGATGAATGGAATAAAGATGCTGTGCCCCCTGCCTATACAGTGGATCAAAGCCCCAAAACTGCTGCCCTATGTTTACAGAAAAAGGGTTCCTATAAAGTAGGAACGTTTAGCAACTGCCTGAACACAGTGGTTTTAAAACACGAAATAGAACACGTGTATGTAGGGGACCCTGTTTACTTTATATGTGGGGAAAAAGCATATCCATGGTTACCTAGGAACTGGGGAGGTGCATGCTACCTAGGTCTACTGTTTCCAGGAGTGTTCCTCTTGGAGACAGCAGAAGTAGCCAGACGAACATAAGGTAGAACTCAATCGAGTAGTGAGGATGGAATGATGGCAATGGATATATCCAAATTATTTATAACGTTCTTGTCCCAAATAGAAAATTCTTACAATATAAGAAAATTGTCTGGAATATTACAAAAAACAATAGATTCCACAACAGATATTTTATTGAATATGACATTAGAAGAAAAAGGAATAAGACTAATGGCACTTCAAAACAGGATGGCTCTCGATATAATATTAGTTGATCGTGGGGGAGTTTGCAAGCTCGTAAAAACTGCGTGCTGTGTGTATATAGATGACTACTCCCCTACGATATTTAAAGCGATCCGGAAATTATATGTCATAAGTTCAACACTGTCTACTGAAGAAGGGGGTTGGGGGATAGGATCCTGGTTTTGGGGATTATTGCGGTCTTGGGGATGGAAGTTAATTTCGATACTAATGATGGTACTTGGGATATTCATAACATGCTGCTGTTGCATACAATGCTTACCAATAGTCTGCACTGAAATAACTGATGGATGTACTAAGAGATGTATGCACACGGTGTTGAGAAGAAAACAAACGCATGGCCGGAATAACAGACACTGAGGAAACAAAAACAGTAAAACAATTCATGGCTATAGACATTAATGATGAAGATGGTTCAGACATAGATACGCCAGACTTATCCTCATCAGAGGAGGATACAATGAATGAATAAGACGTTTGGCATACGGCCAAAAGGAGGATTTGTCAATCTGGAAAAGTGAATACCCTTCATTTGAATGACAGACGTAACTTGATGGCTGTAGGCTAACCGTTTTATGCACCGAATTATAGAAATATAAACTGCTATGCCTGACCAACAAGCAGCCATTTTAAACATAGCAAGAATCGCCATTTTGCCTGTTAAACCATTGCTCATTGCTTTTTGTCTAAACTGCTTTACAGCTTGCAATTCTTGCGAATTCTGCTTACTCTGCTCAACTGTTAAACATTGTTGTCTGAAAATGAAAGGACAAGGTCGCGGGACTGAGGAGTTTGTTGAAACTCCTCATGAGTAGCCCAGAAAGGAATGCCCATGCTCCCTCTCTGTAGCCTTGGGAGAGAGCTGGAGGGCATTTACAGGCCAATTCATGGAATTAATGTGCACCGAAAAAATGGCGCATGCGTGCGAAAACGTGCGATTCGCAGTGAAATGGCAAAAATCGCAGTGCAAGTGCGATTATCGCACAGAAAACATCGCACATCTATTCATGGAAGTCCGTGCAAGCGCAAAATGTGGGATGTGCGCTGAAAAAGTGCGCGGCGCACGCTGGCGCACAGGTCACCGAACGCCGTGCGATAAGGCCACAGCGAATTCGCACAAAGCGCGGCGCACATAACAAAAGTAGGCGTAACACGGGGCGTTACACGCAGAATGGGGAACAACTCGTGAAAATGTGGGCATCACGGGGGAAGTACAGGAGGCAAGTGCGCAGAACGCCCACACGCTCGCCTACAACACGTATTCATGGAATCGAATAGGGAAAAACGGCGCACGGCCAAAGACGCGCACAAGCCCATACATGTCCGTCACACGAAAGCAGGCGGTAGCGTCCCTGCGCAGGAAAAAAATGTGCGCCAATGTTCTACACGCGTGAGATGTTTCACACGCGATCGGGCCTGGGGGAGCGTGTGCGTGTATCTCAGAGGTGCGCGAGAAGTCCCACACGCAATCGGGCCTGGGGGAGTGTGTGCGTGTATCTCAGAGGTGCGCGAGAAGTCCCACACGCGATCGGGCCTGGGGGAGCGTGTGCGTGTATTCCAGAGGTGAACGAGAAGTTACACACGCGATCCGGCCTGGGGGAGCGTGTGCGTGTATTTCAGAGGTGCGCAAGAAGTTTCACACGCGATCAGCCTGGGGGAGCGTGTGCCTGTATTTCAGAGGTGCGCGAGAAGTTTCACACGCGATCGGGCCTGGGGGAGCGTGTGCATGTATTTCAGAGGTGCGCGAGAAGTTCCACACGCGATCGGGCCTGGGGGAGCGTGTGCGTGTATGTCAGAGGTACGCGAGAAGTCTCACACGCGATTGGCCTGGGCGCGTGTATTTCAGGGGTGCGCGAGAAGTGAAAGTTGAAACAAAGCCCAAGCGAGAAGTGAAACTCGAAACAGAGCCTGAGGAGGCTGCCAGTAAGGGGAGAGGGCGAAAAGTCCCCCACCGTTGCCCAGCAGAAACAACATCACTGCCGGGCGACACAAACCCTGTATTGCAAACACGAGCAGAAACAACGGGTGTACCCCTTTGGCGCCCACCAGTTTCTACAAATGCACCAAAGCCAAAGAAAGAAACAACCTCATTGCCACTGTGCTCCTCGCTACCCATCATTGTGCCACAGGCTGACACTGAACCTGATACTGAGAGTGCAACGGCACTATTCACGGATCATACAATACCAGGAGTGAACCGGTATAATTTGCGGCCTCGACAGGCAAAGTGATCCACAGATCTTTGGTGCTTTTCTTTTGCTTTTGGTTCCACTCACGGACGAAGTAGGAGCCAGGGGCGTAGAGGAGAGAAGTGTGAGAATTGTGCAAGTCGGACAATTCAAGACTCACAGCTCCTCGGTGTGCTTATAAAAGTACATGTGTCAGGAGCCAGAGCAGGACAAGCTGGACGCACATAAGTACTAAGGCTGATAGAGTACATGTGTCCTAAACCAGAGCGGGACAAGCTGGATGCACATAGTACTCTATCAATAAAGAACTGTTCAGAAATCGTCTGAGCAGTGGGAGAAAGAACAACTAATCTTGTTTGGAGTGGATAGGTGATCTAGGCGGTGAAAGGGCTGGCAGAATTGAACTGTGACATTTTTCGTTGAACTTTTCTGGCATCGAGAACGAGAGACAATTGCGACAAACTTTGCCAGCAAGAAGAAGGACGATGAAGAACAAATCAAGACCGGTTTCAGCCTCCTCCTGCACCCCTGCTGAAAAGACGATAGATTTAGAGACTGTAAATTTTGGGGAAAAGCATGGCAAAAGGTATAAGGTACTGATTTGGACATTGGTCCTGTGTTTCTTAAGTATGGTAGTACCAACAATAACAGCTATTACACTATGGTTCCTGGAGTACGCGCACCCATTAGAAACACTTTTGCCAAAAGCAGCTACTGAAAGCCCGGTCGCGATCGGGCCTGGGGGAGCATGTGCGTGTATCTCAGAGGTGCGCGAGAAGTCCCACACGTGATCGGGCCTGGGGGAGCGTGTGCGTGTATTCCAGAGGTGCGCGAGAAGTTACACACGCGATCGGGCCTGGGGGAGCGTGTGCGTGTATTTCAGAGGTGTGCGAGAAGTTCCACACGCGATTGGCCTGGGCGCGTGTATTTCAGGGGTGTGCGAGAAGTTCCACACGCGATTGGCCTGGGCGCGTGTATTTCAGGGGTGCGCGAGAAGTTCCACACGCGATTGGCCTGGGCGCGTGTATTTCAGGGGTGCGCGAGAAGTTCCACACGCGATTGGCCTGGGCGCGTGTATTTCAGGGGTGCGCGAGAAGTTCCACACGCGATCGGCCCTGGGGGAGTGTGTGTGTGTATTTCAGAGGTGCGCGAGAAGTTCCACACGCGATTGGCCTGTGTACGCGATTCCATTGGACCAACGGCCCTGACAGCATAGGCGCGTCTGTGACGTGACACGCGCGGGCGTGTCCCTGTACCCGGGGGAATGTTACAAGACCAAAAACTGCACGTCCGAGTGTCAGCCCGCGTAATTGGAGGATAGTGCCTCAGTGCGTATACGCGGAAGTGACGTTGGACGTGTGGTGCGGTTTAAAAGGTACGTGTAGTACGTCATTTCCTTGTACGTTCTTCTCGTGGAGAGCGAGTGGGTGAAATCTGTACTTCTTGTCAGTTCACACGCGATTTACTTCACAGCGTTTCTAGTTCGTACTCCTTGTTACCTCTGTCAGTATTTTTCTGATTTTCTCTTCGACCTGTTTCCTCAAACAGCGGTGACTTCTCCTTTTGTCCTGTCTCCTCAGACAGTGTACAAATCTTCTTTTGGCGGGGATGTTACCATCGCGCACACGCGCGTATTTTTCAAGCTCTTTTCCCAGGCAGACGGTGAGTCGCGCACGTATTTACCAACTGTGCTAGCCCCGTGTGTAGTGTACCCCTTCAGAGGTCATTGTAGGCTGCATGTGACACGCATACGTTCATTTTTGTGTTTCTGGGTGCCACAGCGTAGTGCAGGTTCCTTTTCCCACGCACGTGGTCTACGAGGGGTCGCATGCACGTCATTTTCTGTTTTAGGGGTGCCTGTGCGTTGCGTGACCCGTCATCTTTCCCCAGGGGTTCCATACAGCCCTGCTAGAGCACTTGGGTACGAATTCCATCTAGTACCCTACCCCTTTGACCCCCAATTGCCCAGGACAATTGTCCACTGCAACTCCCATACGCACAACTCCATCAGTGCCATGGCTGGGAGGCGAGCAAGTGGTAAGGGTGGCAAAGATGGCCGAGCCTCAAGAGGAGGGTGTGGTGGGCGCGGTAGGGGACGTGGCCAGGATTTGCAGACTACCCCTAGCCCCCCACGTGTGGAGGACCAGTCAGAGACACACACCCCCCCCCCCATGGTTGAGGGAAACGTGGCTGACACCATCCCTGCTCAGCCCTTGTTGGACCGGCCCGTTGTGGCACCTGACCTAGCACAGGGTGACTCCCAGGCTGACTTCCAGGTCGCCAAGTCTAGGCCACGGGTGGCGGCGCAAGCCAGTGTCACCAGGCCACGTGGTACAGGGGCAGCCATGTCATCTGCTGCCCCGAGTAGGCGGGGTGGGGAGGCTGCAGGGGCAGCTGCAGCTCCGTCCACCCCAGCTCTGACTCTCCCAGCCAGGCCAGTGTTGGTCCCGGTACATCAGACTGAGGTTCCCCCTGCCATCATCACACTTCAGCTAATGCCTGCAGAAAGTCATGTGGTCAGTGTTCCATCGCACACTACTACTACACAGTCCACCGGTGCTCCTGCCTCTAGTGTCCAGAGCGGCGTAGGGCACTCTGGATCCCCACCACCCACAAAAAGAAAGAGGAAGAGTGCTCGTCCAGTACAGGCTGATGACCCCGAAACGGCTACACGGTCCGGCACGCCAAGGAAGCCTAGCTTCAATGATGCCGAACTGGATGCACTTGTGCAGTATGTGTCCGAACATGACGCCGAAATGTTGGTCACTTCAGGGTGTAGGATTACACCTGCTCGACGTCAGGCACACTGGCAGTCCATCGCGGACAGCATAAGTGCCCTTGGGTTTATGAGGCGCACAGCTGTTGAGTGCTACAAGCGCTGGAACGACCTTAAGCGTAGGGCAAAGAAAAAGCTGGCCTCAAGTTATGCCGCAACTCTGGTGACTGGAGGTGGGTCTCCACAAGAGTACATTGAACTCACTCTACATGAGCATGTTGCTGGGACCTACGTCACAGAGGAGCAGATCCAAGGTGTGGGAGAACTGCCAGATTACGAGGCATTGTCCGGTGAGTGCACATGCATGTGTGTGCGATCCATGTGTATGTTGTTTGTGGGAGGGGTTCTGGTTGAGTGCCAGGTCAGGGTGTGTGTGCCTGAGTGTTTTGGGCCACCCATGTGCTTCATCCAGTGCATTCGGCGCCCTGGGATTTGGGTATTACAGTATCCCTTCTGCCCACAGTAGGCATTTTGCACTACATTGTGCCAGTGGCCCTTGAAGTGGCATCTTGCTACAACATTGTTCCGTATTTAGCTGTGTTCATTCAGGCTGATTGTAGAAATTCACCTGGTTCTACTGCGCATCACTCTGCCCTATTGTCACATATATGACATGCCTATGGTACATGCCATCTGTATGATGGCATGTGTCATGTATGTGTATTGGACATGCCACTCACAGGCCAATGTGTGATGGCACTGCTAGCCAGCATGCAGCTAATGTGTTGCTCTCCCATCTTGGTGTCATCAGTGTCTGACATTTTCCTCCCCTTCCAACTCATGGACAGTGCATGCATGGGAGGGTTATAGTCATGTGGGACATGTGTAAATCAAGTACTGGTACTGTAGCTTGTCTGGCCTAATAGCGTGCCATGGTGCTAGTGCCTGTTTCCATTTTTTGTCTTTTATGTTTTTGCAGAGGATGACGCACCTGATGCTGTTGAGGGAGAGGAGATGGTGCAGGCCCAGGAGGGATCTGAAGCACGACCAGGCACCAGTGGGGGACGTGGTTTGGTGGTGGGGGAGAACCCTCTCTTGCTGCAGGCCATACTGTCCAGGGGTGTCCCTGGCTGCACCTCCCCAGAACTCTTTTCAGGTGTTGATTCGGATGAGACCTATGTGGATTCGCAGGTATGTGTTCATGGAAGGGATACTGTTCTGTCCGACCCACCTGCACCAGGGGTAGAGCCCACTATGGGGATGTCAGTGTTGGTAGGTGCGCCTGTGGTGGTTACGGATGCAGGGCCACACTCCGCAACATCTGATCCTGTTCCTGGGCCAGCAGTTCAGAGGGGAAATGCAGTCCTGCAGCCTCAGGCAGTTCGCCTTGCCCCAGACAGGTGTGGTGCCCGCCAACGCGGTGGCCGTCCGCCACCGGGCAATACCGCATGGGAGCAATCCATTTACGGTATGGCCAACCAACAGGCAGCATCATCAGAAATGATTGCTCAAGCCATGGAGAGGGTGGCCACTTCCATTGTCCCCCCAGAAAGGCAGATGGAGCTACTACAGCAGGCAACAGACTCCATTTGCCAATCAGTCAGGGAAGACATGTTGGCGTCCAACAGGGACAGACAGGCGGCCCTGGACAATCTGAGGGAATCAATTTCTCTAGATGCCCAGGGACAGAGGGAAGCCCCGAGGGGAGAAGTCCGGCACCTCAGGCAGACTCTTGTGGACCTTGAGGCTTCCACTGTCACCAGGACGGAACAGCTGCTGGAGCGCGTCACCCGCACGCTCTCAGCAGAGATGCAGGCAACTCGGGCGGAGGCCCGGGCAACTCGAGCGGAGGTCCGGGCAACACGACGGGTGTTGCATGGGGATCTCCGCACCATATCCCTCCAGAACGAGGACTTCCACACCCGCATGCTTGCTGCCATGGAGGACCAAACTAGGGCTTTGCGTGGCTGCCTCCCATAGCACCACCACCTCCTGTGGCAGCAGCAGCAGAGGTTGAGGAGAGCGAATCCAGCAGTGAATCTCCCACAATTTAGTAGCCGTGCAGGCCATGAGCCCATGGAGGTGTTTTTTTCCCCAACATTCATGCAGGTGGCTGTTGGTGGGCACCCTGTCCTCGGACCTCCTGGGTGGCCTCCCCCACCCCCCAGGCCCACACATGGCCATTTTTTATTTTTTTATTTTTTGTTGCAGTGTGTTGCCTTGTGTGGCTCCCGTGGACATCCACTGTATTCCGGCTGGGCACATGCAGGCTTGTCCTGAGTTTGGGTTAGATGCTTGGGTTCGTGAGACACACACCCCTCCTGCTTCCCGTTTCCATGGGCTTGCAAAGGGTGTGACCAAGTGACAGTGACTTACACAGTGACGTTGGACTCTCACGACATGTGTGGGCAGTCTGTAGTCAATGCTGTGTATACATTCCTAGTGCATATTGTTGTTGTATTGTGCACTGCATGGTGTATTGATGTGTGCTTGTGCATCCTTGTCTCCCTCCTAATTTGCAGGTTCATTCCTCATGTCTTCACAAGGCCGTCCACTTTGGAGATGGAGCTCATGTTGTGAGCAGTGGACTTCCAGATGTGCGTGGCAACAACACTGTACAGTTGGAGGTGGTGGATGTGTTGGCATTCTCATGTTGTAAGACTATGTATCCTTTGCCTTAGTACTGTCATGTTTATGCTATGTCGATTGTATTGTGGTAAGTATTTGGTCATGTGTGTTGTTGTTTCTACATTTATGTGGGCATATTGTGTGTGGCCAGTTTCCATTAGGGACACTGTACTTTGTGACACGTGTCATGTTTGGGGGATGACTTTGTTTGCTCTCACATGGCATGTCATGCCATGGTGTGTTGGGTGGCAGTGCTGGGGAGGTGTTGGGTGACATGGCACTGTTGTCATGTTGTGTCTTGCAAGGGGGTAATGATTTTAGCAGCATAGAAGTGTGTCTTTTGAACACAGCATTGGTGTTGTTTGTGTAGGTAGGGAAGCACACAATGGAACACTTCCAGATGTACAATCTCAGGCTGGTATGGTTGTGACAGTTGACACATCATAATTGTCAGTTACAATCATCATTGATTGTCAGCTGGTATGTGCCAGGGCTGTGTGCACTCCACAGGGGTGTGATTTTATGTGAAGTAATTAGCCACGAGCTGCGTATGGGCTGCCTCACCCCGTGTCCTTTCCCCTCCCATGCGCAGTGGGCATGCATGTGGTTGGGGATGTGGGGGCACCACCATGTCCACGGCCAGGCCCCAGCGTGTTGCAACGTTGTGCAGGACACATGCTGCCACTATGATCCTGCACACTACTGGGGGAGCGTATAACAGCTGCCTGCCAGAACGGTCAAGGGAGTGGAAGCGTGACTTGAGCACTCCGAATATGCGCTCCACGATGCCCCGGGTTGCAATGTGGGCTGTGTTGTATCTTACCTGGGGTGGCGTGGTGGGGTTCCGAATTGGCATCATCATGTGGGTGCTGAGAGGGTAGGCACTGTCCCCAGGGGAGGTGGTGATGGGTATCATTAGTGGGGTTGTGACATTACTCAGTATCTGACATGCATGCATGTGCAGTGGCATTTATACTCACCGAGCAGCCATGTATCGCCATGCCGCCCAGCTTCTATGTCCCGGTTTAGGGTAGATATTCTGTAGATGAAACTGTCGTGGGTGGAGCCTGGATAGTTGGCGTGTACTGAGGTGATGATTCCCTTGGCATCACATACTACCTGGGCGTTGATGGAATGCCAGTGCTTGCAGTTTCTATAGATGTGCTCAGTTGCCCTGGGGGGACGTAGAGCCACAAGGGTGCAATCAATGGCAACTAGCACTTTGGGGAATTGTGCCACCCTGTAGAAATCCTGGCTGACAGCCTGCCTTTCTGCAGGTGTTCTGGGCAGGTATATGTGCCTGCGGACTGATGGGCGTGCAGTGATGATGGCCAAGACCTGGTGTAGGCAGCGTGACTGCGTGGCCTGTGACACCCCCCCACTATGGCACTTGTCCACTGATATGATCCAGTGGCCAAGAAGTGCAGTACATTGAGGACCTTCTCCAGGGGGCTGAGTGCTTGGGAGCACAGGGTGGTTGATGTGAGGTCATCCTCCCACTTACTGACCAGGTTGAGTATTATGTGAGGTGGAAACCTCCACCTCCCATACACACGGTCATCAGGCATCCCAAAAAGGCTGGTTCTCGGTGTAAAAATTCTGGCCCGGACTATACTCCTCCTCCTCCTACGGTATCCCACGGCCACTGCTGCTAGGAACGGTATGTTCATCCTGGGGTCTGAGCTTGTTTGTTGTTTGCGTGCACTTTTATGCTGTGCGGGTAGACGTACGCCTACTTCCTGCTGGCGTACGTGTTTCCGGATTGGCCACGTTCGATTCCATGAATACGTGTTGTAGGCGAGTGTGTAAAACTTCCTGCGCACCCCTGGAATACCCACACCCAGCCCAATCTCGTGTGGAACTTCTCACGCACCCCTGGAATACACGTACCCCGCTCCCCCAGGCCCGATCGCGTGTAAAACCACCCGCGAGCCCCTGAAATACACATACCTCGCTCCCCCAGGCCATTCACGTGTGGAACTTCTCACGCACCACTGAAATACACGCACCCAGGCCATTCGCGTTTTGAACTTCTCGCGCACCCCCGAAATACACGCACACGCTCCCCCAGGCCCGATCGCGTGTGGAACTTCTCACGCACCTCTGAACTACACGCGCCCAGGCCATTCGCGTGTGGAACTTCCCGCGCACCTCTGAAATACACGCACACGCTCCCCCAGGCGCGATCGCGTGTGGAACTTCTTGCGCACCTCTGAACTACACGCGCCCAGGCCATTCGCGTGTGGAACTTCTCGCGCACCTCTGAAATACATGCACACGCGCCCCCAGGCCCGATCGCATGTGGAACTTCTTGTGCACCTCTGAACTACACGCGCCCAGGCCAATCGCATGTGGAACTTCTCGCGAACCCCTGAAATACACGCGCCCAGGCCATTTGCGTGTGGAACTTCTCACGCACCCCTGAAATACACGCACCCAGGCCATTCGCGTATTGAACTTCTCGTGCACCCCTGAAATACACGCACACGCTCCCCCAGGCCAGATCGCATGTGAAACTTCTCGCACACGCGTGTTCCTGAAACCCGTAATACGCGTTCCCCGCTTTGCGTTTGCTGTTTGCCAGTCCGGTAAACTGGTACAGGGTTGGCGCAGCCCTTTGCGATGGTTTTGCGATCTTGATGGCTTTTCCTTGCGCGAGGGCGTTCTTGGGGGCGTAACTGGTGCTGCTGCAGGGTCGCTGCGCCACTCTGCGCCACGTCTGCTTTTGGAGGGGAGAATCCATGAATACGCTGTGCGCGGAAATTGATTTTATCGCACGCGGCTGGCGCAGACATTCGCTCGGGCACGCTGTGCGCCAGCCGCGTGCGACACTTTTGTGAGGAATTACATGAATCGGCCTGTTAATCACTTCACAGCTGCCAGCCAGTCTCGTACGATGGTAGAATATGTTAGAATAAAACAGCTAAAGGCTTGAATTATGCTCTTCCTACGGCCCCCCTTCGCAAAACCCTTTAGAGCGTGTCAGCTCCCAGGACACAAATAGTACCTCATAGATAGCAAAGCATGGAATGTGGCTCTTCCCCCGTGTGCAGCTTGCTTCCAAGAACAGAACCACCATGTTCTGTTCACCAACTAAAAGATGCCTCCGCACTTTCTAAATTGCACATTGTTACTAGAATAGACATCGAAAGTGTCATACTTGTCATACCCGCGGAAATGTCCATCGTCATCCCGAGTTCAAAGAAGCTAACCAAAGGGGGTGTTAAACATGACTTTGCTGATTGTATGATATGCATTTTGTATATATGTAACTGATGTATGTAATTCGCTCTCTTGCGTCCCTCGGGGTCTAGGAAACTCACGCCGCGGGGCGTGAGACCAGAATTGTCCAATTGAGACTATTTTTGCTTGCAATAAACCCTAGCATTGGGAATTTGAACCTTGTGTCTGGCGCATCTTTTCGTGTATGGTTATTGCCTTGTTTCCATATCGCGAGGGACCCCTAAGGGCCCCTTTCAGTACCACACATGGAACACATCCTGTTGTGGCATTGTTTCACTGTGCTACCTTGGTTTTTCCATCATTGTGCTAGTACTTGGGCTTTGTGACATACTGCTACTTCAGGTCATCTACTGGAGACTCTTCTGGTTTGTTTTGCTGCCTGCAGGCTTTTTGCTTGGCTTCTGTGTTGGCCTGCTTTGAGTTCTCTTTGATTTGGTGTTTTTGCAAGTCAAGGTGGCCTCTGAGGGTGCTGGACACTTTTTACACGCAAGGTGGAAGATGGAGACAAAGGGGAAGGGTGATCCTGTGGCCAGGTGAACTTCAAGGATGAAGGCTACATACCCCATGCACAGTTGTTCAGTGGGTCATGGTGATATGTGAAGAAGGGGGGGGGGCGGTATTTTGTTGTTGGACAGTTGCCTTGCCCCACAGTGTAATGGGCACCCTGACATTGTAATTGTGGTATCCTATGTACATGAGGTATTCTGCTGATCAATGGATGTTCATGTGTTGTGTTTACCTTTCAGGTGTGAGGGTGTAGTTGTGGTTTGACATGCTGGGGTGTACACATGAGCAATGTTCACATGTGATGAGGACACTGATGGTCACTTGATCGCACATGCATGTATTGAGTGCATGTCCCTACTGACACACACACTCGCGCTATGATCCACAACATGTACAACCACCCTTCCATGTCCACATGTGCACTCAGTTTGCCTTCTGGGGCCCACTGTGTCCCTGCAGCACATGATCTATGACCATTTGTGGATCCTGTACATGCGTGATTTGTTTTTTTATTTAGTTTGTCGTTTTCATGTGTCACACACAATGGCTGGTCACTATGCTGTGTGCTGAGCAGTGTGTTGCAGGAGATGGAGACAGTGTTGATTTTGCCATTGGGTATGATTCGCTTTGTGTGGGAGGTTGTTGGTCAGTCATTTCATCTGATTCCATGTCAGGCATCATTGTCTGATGCTGTTAGGCAGAAACCTGTGCAGTTCCCTTAGGGACCACTGCAAAAGATTTAAGACTACAGGTGTTGGCAGTAAACCCACTTGGTAGCAGTCTGTACCACACAGATTCACCTGGTAGCTGTGGCTGAGCAGTCAGACTTCCCTCAAGAAGAGTTAGGCAGTATACAGAGTATTCACAATAGGCACTCAGATACAATAACACAAGCAAACACTGACCAGAGCTTTAGTATCAAAGTATATAATTATTTATTTAAAAACACACAGTTTGAAACACTCCAGCACTCTTATTGTGAAATATTCTAAACACAGTTACTATTGTAATATATACACCCCTTTTTCCTTATCAGATAAGTCACAGTAAAACACCACTTATTTTCATACAGAGGTGAGCGCTTAACTAGATTGCACGCCAATAAGTTTGTGAGAAAGGGAGGTAAAAAGACAGAATATGGAAAGGTACACCACTCTAAGATTCAGGAACACTATTAGCAAGGCAGAAGAGCAAAAAGTCACTGGTGAGCCAAAGTCCAAAGGCTGGGCCCACTCTTAGAGAGAGCAGAGCACAAATGCGCCAAGATCACACAGTTACACTATGCTTAGAAAGTCTTGCAGAGGGTTCAAAGAGGGTTTAGAGAGGCTTTAAGAAAGTTTAGCCAGGTTGTCCCAGACTAACCCAGGTTCGAAAGCCGGGGACTAAATCTACCCCGTACAGTCGGTAGCAAGGGAAGACAGGCGGGACACGGTACCTTAAGTGGGAAGGATCCTCCAGCGGTGGCAGTGGTTCCTGGTAGTGGGTGCAAGTTGCGTCGTCGTCCAGGGGAAGAGAAGATCTCGACTTGGAGGAAAGATGAAGGTCGTTGCACTACCAGGGCAGAAACCAGCCGCAGAGTTTTCCGGTTAAAGGTGGTACCTTTGTTTCACGGTCGTGGTAAAACGTGGTATCCCGGTTGCCGGGGTACTTGGCACGGGCAAGGCGGCCACGAGGTATGTCAGGAAAGCGAAAAGACGGTGAAACTGGTTATCCCCACCAGTCAAAGGAAGAAGACTCTCTGGCGGGAGATCTCCTCTGTCGTTGGGAAAAGTGGTGAGGCAGTCCAGCAGGGCTCCACCGGTGGTGGTGTCGTGGCAGGTCGGCTCAGCTTCTCCCTCGTCGGATTCTTAGGTCCTGTGGCGACTTCTGAAGTTCCAGTCCCCAAAGCCCTGCTTTTATGCAGCAAACTGGCTCACCACTTGGGCCAATCAGGATGGAGTGAGTTGCCTAGGCAACTCAGTCCAGGGTGCCTAAATTTCCCTCCACCCCGTCCTAAGTACCCCAGACAGAGTGGCACCACTTTGGAGGGCTTCTGTGGAGAAGCCCGCAAAAAAGTGGAACAAAGGGCTCGACTTGGGTTGGAGTCACAGAAGAGAACACAAACGCCATTTTAGAATCGAGTCTTGGCAAAAAATACCAACCAGCGAATTAATAGTAATTAAATAAACCGGCGGTATGTTCGAGGCTATGAGAATTAAATAATTAAAGTTGGTAGCCTCGAACAATGGGAAAATCCCATAGGGAAATATTCGCGGTCGAATATAGAAAGTAGTTTCCACTGCCACCAGCCAAAACTCGATCGGGGGGACGGAGACGTGCCCCCTCAAGTAACAGACCCCGGGGCAATCGAAATTGCCCCGACCAGTATGTCCACAATATGATGGTTTGTACTGGTTTCTGTTAATAATTTGGGACTAGTAAAGCCAATGGTGACTTTACATGCCCTGGGAGACAGTAGTCAGTCCCAGGGTATGGAGTCTATGGTGGGGTGTCACTATGACACCCCTGTGTTACTGCACGGAGGGTGCTGTGTAACACACATAGTAAAAACACATGAGACCCTATGGAGTAAAGGACCCCATAGCCCATAAAACACATTAACAGTCAAATGAACACCATAAATCATGTCCAAGAGTGTGAGAAAAAGAGTCTCACTCTTGGCAGGAGAAAAAAACATCTCCAGAAATCCAGCAAAGCTGCTGGGGGACTCACTAGGTTAGGAAATTGAGCCTAAAGAGAGAATTCTCCCTAACAGATGCCACTTTGCATTTTTCACATGTCAATGTGTACATTATTGTTACTGTGTTGGTGTTTTGCAATTGCTTGCCCTGTCATGTTGTGGTTTTGGTGGCTTTGGGTGACATACCAGTGATTGTCATTGCCTGTTTTGCAGGTCTGTGTGATACACACCTTGCATGTGTACCTTTTGGTCACACAGGATTGGTTAGGTTTGAGTAGCTAGGGATGCACACAATGTGGCACTTCCATGGCAACATTCTCAGGGTGGTAATGTTGTGACAGTTGACTGTCTCTTTGTCATCATCGATTGTCACCTGGTATGTGCCAGGCCTGTGTGCACTCCGCAGGGGTGGGAGTTTAGGTGAAAAATGTGGCCACAAGCTGGGTCCGGGCAGCCTTGCCACGTGCCATATCCCCACCCATGGGCAGCACCTGTGCCTGTGGTTGGGGATGTGGGGGCACCACCATGTCCACCGGTACGCCCTGCCGTGTTGCAACAATGTGCAGGACACATGCTGCCACAATGATCCTGCACACTACTGGGGGTGCATAGAGTAGCTGCCCGCCAGAGCGGTCAAGGGAGCGGAAGCGTGACTTGAGCACTCCGAATGTGCGCTCCACTATGGCCCTGGTTGCAATATGGGCAGCGTTGTATCTTACCTGGGGTGGGTTGGTGGGGTTCCCGATTGGCGCCATCATGTGGTTGCTCAGAGGGTAGGCACTGTCCCCTGGAGAGGTGATAATGGTTGTGATTATTGGGGTTTGTGTATTTGTCTGTGTGTGGCATGCATGCATGTGCACAGGCATTTGTACTCACCTAGGAGCCATGTGTCGCCATGCTGCCCAGCTTCCAGGGCCCGGCTCAGGGCGGACATTCTGTATATGAAACTGTCATGGGTGGAGCCAGGGTAGTTTGCATAGACAGAGGTGATGATTCCCTTGGCATCGCATACCACCTGCACATTGATGGAATGCCAGTGCTTGCGGTTTCGGTAGATGTGCTCAGTGGCCCTAGGTGGACGTAGAGCCACATAGGTGCAATCTATTGCACCGAGCACTTTGGGGAAGTGTGCCACCCTGTAAAAGTCCTGGACAAGGGCCTGCCTTTCTGCGGGTGTTCTGGGCATGTATATGTGACTGCGGACTGAAGGGCGTGCAGTCATGATTGCCAACACCTGGTGTAGGCAGCGTGACTGTGTGGCCTGTTAGACCCCCCCCACTATGGCAATGACCCAGTGGCCAAAAAATGCAGGACATTGAGCACCTTCTCCAAGGGGCTCAATGCTTGGGAGCAGAGGGTGGGGGATGTAAGGTCATCTTCCCACTCCCTGACCAGGTCTAGATGATACGAGGTGGAAACCTATACCTGCCGTAGACCTGGTCCTAGTCTAGAGGGGAAAAATGCGGGCCCTGGCTATTCTCCTCCTCCTGCGGTGTCCCACGATCAGCGCTGCGACAAATGGGGCATTCATCGTAGCGGTATGTACATGTTTGTTGTTTGTGCGCGCTTTTATACTGTGCGCTGGGACGCTTACGCCTGCCTTCCTGTGGCGGACGTGTTGACGCCTGTGCATGTCTTTTAGCGTGCGCTTGTTTCCCGTATTCAAATCCACGAATATGAGTTGTTCGCGTGCGTGTGGGCGTTCCGTGTATTTCCTTGCAGTACTTCCCCAGTTATGCCTTCTTTTTCACGCGTTGTTCCCCATTCCTTGCGTTATGTCCCGTGTCCCGTCCCCTTTTTGGTGTGTGCGTGGATGTTGTGCGCTGTCTCTGTGCGCGTCGCGCGCGGCATTCGGGTTTTTGCAATGACGTGTGCGCCACGCACGGATTTGGCGCACAACCAGTGGAAAACACACGCAGCACCTTCCTTGAATCGCACACGTGCACGTGCGCTTGCTTTCTCACGCTTGCACCACCTTGTGCCAGCTTGCGCTGGGATTTTCGGTGCATGTTTGTTCCATGAATCGGCCGCTTCATGTTTTGATACTAAGAGCATTAAAGAAAAAGTAGTTATAACCATTTTAGTGCAAGAAGGGTTTAATAAATTGCTTATAACCCAACTAATGGAGATTCGAGGGAGTACGCCACAGGAAGAGCAGGAATTGTGGAAATGAGGGGGTGTTCTATGTCCCCCACAGAAACATTATGGTGACAAGACAGCCCTGGAAAGCCGGTGATGCCAGTAACATCATTAAAGGTTACGCTTGAACAGGTGCATTACCCCACGCATGTAACTAGGGAGAGTCTTGCTGCTTCAATTGCAGAAGACTGGTTCATTCCAAATTTGTTAGAGCACTACGCACTATTTATGGTAAACTACATTGTGTGTCAAACATTTACCCAAAGTTACTTAAATATGCAAATTAACAAGTTGGGTCCTGGGAGTCCCTCTGCCAGACATTAGTCCTAGGGGAATCCAGACGTGGACCCCTTGCTCACTATTCTTAGAGAGGCACAGATCCACCCTACTGATGAGGTTCAACCAGACCGAAACACGTGTCTGGGGTTTCTGTTGGTACTCTTATTCAGAGGAGAATTGCCTAGCATTTCGGTGCTGGACTGCCCCAGGGCAGGACAAAGACTGATATGTTTGGGATATTTCTTCTCTGTGAAAGATAGTGAGCTAAAGACTCTGGGTAAGGCTCTCGTAAGCAGGACTAATGTCTGGCAGAGGGACTCCCAGGACCCCCCTTGTTAATCTGCATATTTAAGTAACTTTGGGTCTCATCCTAAGTTACTAGGGGAATCCAGACGTGGACCCCTTGCTCACTATTCTTAAAGAGGCACAGATCCACCCTACTGATGAGGTCCAACCAGACCGAAACACGTGTCTGGCGTTTCTGTTGGTACTCTTGTTCAGAGGAGAATTGCCTAGCATTTCGGTGCTGGACTGCCCCCGGACAGGACAAAGACTGATATGTTTGGGATATTTCTTCTCTGTGAAAGATAGTGAGCTAAAGACTCTGGGTAAGTCTCTCGTAGCCAGGACTAATGTCTGGCAGAGGGACTCCCAGGACCCCCCTTGTTAATCTGCATATTTAAGTAACTTTGGGTCTCACCCTAAGTTACTAGGGGAATCCAGACGTGGACCCCTTGCTCACTATTCTTAGAGAGGCACAGATCCACCCTACTGATGAGGTCCAACCAGACCGAAACATGTGTCTGGGGTTTCTGTTGGTATTCTTGTTCAGAGGAGAATTGCCTAGCATTTCGGTGCTGGACTGCCCCAGGGAAGGACAAAGACTGATATGTTTGGGATATTTCTTCTCTGTGAAAGATAGTGAGCTAAAGACTCTGGGTAAGTCTCTCGTAACCAGGACTAATGTCTGGCAGAGGGACTCCAAGGACCCCCCTTGTTAATTTGCATATTTAAGTAACTTTGGGTCTCACCCTAAGTTACTAAGGGGAATCCAGACGTGGACCCCTTGCTCACTATTCTTAGAGAGGCACAGCTACACCCTACTGATGAGGTTCAACCAGACCGAAACATGTGTCTGGGGTTTCTATTGGTACTCTTGTTCAGAGGAGAATTGCCTAACATTTCGGTGCTGGACTGCCCCAGGGCAGGACAAAGGCTGACATGTTTGGGATATTTCTTCTCTGTGAAAGATAGTGAGCTAAAGACTCTGGGTAAGTCTCTCGTAACCAGGACTAATGTCTGGCAGAGGGACTCCCAGGAACCCCCTTGTTAATCTGCATATTTAAGTAACTTTGGGTCTCACCCTAAGTTACTAGGGGAATCCAGACATGGACCCCTTGCTCACTATTCTTAGAGAGGTACAGATCCACCCTACTGATGAGGTCCAACCAGACCGAAACACGTGTCTGGGGTTTCTGTTGGTACTCTTGTTCAGAGGAGAATTGCCTAGCATTTCGGTGCTGGACTGCCCCAGGGCAGGACAAAGACTGATATGTTTGGGATATTTCTTCTCTGTGAAAGATAGTGAGCTAAAGACTCTGGGTAAGTCCCTCGTAACCAGGACTAATGTCTGGCAGAGGGACTCCCAGGACCCCTCTTGATAATCTGCATATTTAAGTAACTTTGGGTCTCACCCTAAGTTACTAGGGGAATCCAGACGTGGACCCCTTGCTCACTATTCTCAGAGAGGCACAGATCCACCCTACTGATGAGGTCCAACCAGACCGAAACACGTGTCTGGGGTTTCTGTTGGTACTCTTGTTCAGAGGAGAATTGCCTAGCATTTCGGTGCTGGACTGCCCCAGGGCAGGACAAAGACTGATATGTTTGGGATATTTCTTCTCTGTGAAGGATAGTGAGCTAAAGACTCTGGGTAAGTCTCACGTAACCAGGACTAATGTCTGGCAGAGGGACTCCCAGGACCCCCTTGTTAATCTGCATATTTAAGTAACTTTGGGTCTCACCCTAAATTACAAGGGGAATCCAGACGTGGACCCCTTGCTCACTATTCTTAGAGAGGCACAGATCCACCCTACTGATGAGGTCCAACCAGACCGAAACACGTGTCTGGGGTTTCTGTTGGTACTCTTGTTCAGAGGAGAATTGCCTAGCATTTCGGTGCTGGACTGCCCCAGGGCAGGACAAAGACTGATATGTTTGGGATATTTCTTCTCTGTGAAAGATAGTGAGCTAAAGACTCTGGGTAAGTCTCTCGTAACCAGGACTAATGTCTGGCAGAGGGACTCCCAGGACCCCCCTTGTTAATCTGCAAGTTAATTAGTAGAGGGGTAGCATCCAGGCAGCTCAGAGGTAACCATAGCACTTCTTTAAGGTGGGCGGGGGCCACCAGTGACTGCAGTAATAGCGACTTAGATGTAACGTCGTCTGACAGTCACTTAGCAATGAAGCTGAGTTGCTCCACCAGATAGTACCACTCCAGGTTCGTAAGAATTTGCACACCTTCTTCCTTATAAGGTAGGCACAGTGGACCTCATTACAAGGTTTGCGCTCTGGTTATAACGGTATCGGTAAGGAAATACCGGCATCCATTACCGGGCTGTTGAATTAGGACCCTAGATGCCGGTACTACCGGCATTGACAGGGACCCGCTGTGGCCGTGCACCACCATACTGGCGTGTGCACGAGCATGCGGGTGTTGTGCCAGTAACAACGGCATGCTGCAAGGAAGAGGACATTACGAGTAGCATGGACATGCAAATACCGGCATCCAGATGCTGGTAAGAAGGGCCACTATGATGTCGGCAATACCGGCATCGCGGATCACCCGTTAACAGCAATCTGCTGTGTTCCCAACTGCCACAGGTGCACACAATCAGCACAGGTGGAAGCAATGGAGTTTGGGCCAGCACAAAAGGAGCACACCCACACACCACACCCCTTTCCACACCAAAATGATCCCACTTTCTGTTGCGATTTTGGAGCTGGAGGACATTTGTTACGCTCACCTGGTATCCACGGGGGTGCCACATGATGCTGGATGGGCTTTCTCTGCTTCGTTATGTGCCGGGTGGTGGGTAGCGCCTATAGCAGGAGAATTGAGTGTTTAGGTTTGGACCCGTGGTGGGTGGACTCCCACCTCCCTCTGATCCCAAATCCCCTTCCCCTGGGGTTATTTCTCACCTTGGGTTTTTATGCATAGACCTCTCCGTCCTGCTTCTCTGTGCAGGGACGCGTTGTGAGTGCGGGCATTCCATTGGACCTAGTTTCTTCACTGGTCCATGGGCCCTTGTATCGGGTCCAGACCGGCTGTGACTCCGACTCTTCTTGCTGTCTTCAGGTGAGTTATAGTGTCTTTCAGTTTCTAAACTGTCTCTTTCTCCTCCATCCGTTTTGTCCTTCTTTTCGATGTTGCCTTTTTTCCACTATGCAATTCCTCTAATAATGTCTTTTGTTCCTGCAGGGATGGTTGCGGTTAGAGTCTTTGTCTATGCTCTGGATGAAAATGAGCTTTTTTGGAATTATTGCGAGTATTGCTAACCTGTATTCTCTCTCCTCTTTCTTTGTGCCGGTTGCGGTTATGCTCAAGAGTGGTGAGCGTGCGAAGCGTGGAATGATTTCAGGATCCGCTGCTTACTCAGGTAAGTACTGTTAATAATGCTGTCCTTGTTTCTTCTTCTTTGCAGGTTGCGGTGAGATCCGGCATGGCGGGTGAGGCGAATGAAGCGCAGAATGGATTCAGGATCCGTTGCTTACTCAGGTAAGTATTGTTAATGATGCTGTTCTTGTTCTTCCAGGTCGGTGATGGCATCCGGATCGATGGCTTCAGGATCGGGTCGGAGGCAAGCAGGTAAGCAGGAGCTGGACACGGTGAGCGTTACGCTGCAGGAGTGCAGAATCACGCAAAGCGTGTATTCCAGTTTGGGCATGGCTTATATAGCCAGCTGCACCTGAAGGCCCAACCCCACCCAAAACACTGGTCTGCATAGTTCAGGTCTAAGAACTGAGCTGTGTTACAGGCCTCCATGTTGGATTGAGATCCATAACTGATACTTGCCCTACTCCTGATAATGAGCCTGGCACCAGGACTGACTCCACGTGTTCTTATGAAGGTGTTTAAAGGCCCTTGGGGCCACTGTTAAGGGCTGTGGTCCTACTGTTGCCGAGGGGCTGTTATACTTGAGGGGGTCAGGGGCATGAATCGTGACAGCCATACCTGCACTGCTACTCCACAAGCAGCAACTAGAACAGGCACTACAGAAGAGACGCAGGAGGAGAAGGAGGGTGAGACAGGCCCAGCAAGTCCCACCAGTGCAGGCAGTGGTTCCACAGAGGCAGCCGGCAATCCCTTGCATCAGGGCAATTCCATTCAACCGAACCCCTGTGCAGCTACACACCCTGTACCACCTGGACGGGTCACCAACACCTCCATTGTGGACATGATACACAACAACATAGTTGGCCTGATTGAAATCCGCACTGCCAACCCACCTCAACTGAAGGTAGTGTCTGTGCTCCACTTCCTGGCCACAGGCACCTACCAGCACACAGTTGGGCAGATGCATGGCATATTACAACCTTGTTTTTCACGCATGCTCAACCAAGTGCTGGATGCCCTCCTGAAGCACACAAGGGACTACATATCCCTACCACGGACTGCCCAGGAGGTGAATGACACAAAAATTGATTTCCATGCACTGGCAGGTATGCCTAATTGCATTGGTGCCCTCGACTGCACCCATGTGGAATTGGTGGTCCCTCATGCCATGGTGGTCCCTCATGCCAATCGTAAGCTATACCACTCCATCAATGTGCAGATGGTCTGTCTTTAACAGAGCCAAAGCCGGCGGTACTAGCTTTGAAGTATTGGCACCAAAATCCTGGAACCTACTACCCCCCAAACTCAGGAAGGAAACATCACTCCTAGCCTTTAGAAAGTCTCTGAAAACCATATTATTCAAATAACTGTTTGTTCCACTGTAACCAAGGAACTGTCTATCGCCTAATATGTATGACCCTCTTATCGCCTAATATGTTATGACCCTGAATGGGAACTGTACACTGCTTTTTGCCTGCACCCAAGTGAATATGATGCAACAGCGCCACGATGCCCTAGGGCAGTTGCGCTCTTTATAAATGAAATAAATAAATAAAATAAATAAATGGTATGTGACTCCAGCAAGATGATCACACATTGCTGTGCCTGATACCCTGGATCAACTCACGATGCAATGGTGCTGCGGAACTCCACGCTACCCCGCTACATGGAGTGACATGCTGCACGACGTGTCTGGCTCCTGGGTAAACCGGCTGACAGACCCATGGTAGTGAAATGGGTGGGGGGAGATGCAGATACCACCCGGGTGAGTCTGGAGGGGAGAGATGCATATACCACCTGGGTGATTCTGGAGGGGAGAGATGCATATACCACCTGGGTGATTCTGGGGGGGGGAGAGATGCATATACCACCCGGGTGAGTCTGGAGGGGAGAGATGCATATACCACCTGGGTGATTCTGGAGGGGAGAGATGCATATACCACCCGGGTGAGTCTGGAGGGGAGAGATGCATATACCACCCGGGTGAGTCTGGAGGGGAGAGATGCATATACCACCTGGCTGATTCTGGGGGGAAGAAGAGATGCATATACCACCCGGGTGAGTCTGGGGGGGAGAGATGCATATACCACCTGGGTGAGTCTGGGGGGGGAGAGATGCATATACCACCTGGGTGATTCTGGGGGGGAGAAGAGATGCATATACCACCTGGGTGAGTCTGGGGGGGAGAGATGCATTTACCACCTGGGTGAGTCTGGGGGGGAGAGATGCAGATACCACCTGGGTGATTCCAGGGGGGCAGGAGAGATGCATATACCACCTGGGTGAGTCTGGGGGGGAGAGATGCATTTACCACCTGGGTGAGTCTGGGGGGGAGAGATGCAAATACCACCTGGGTGAGTCTGGGCGGGGAGAGATGCATAAACCACCTGGGTGCGTCTCGGGTTGTGGCTGTACACTGTCCATAGTGCAAAACGCTGTGCCTCTAAACATCCCAACCTGAACATGACACTGAATATGTCATCCACCTTCCTCTGGCGGCACACCAATGCCAAAATGTCAAACTAGCAAGCAGCCCACACCCCTCATCATGTCCACTGCACATCATCAGACCGGACCCTGAGCAACACAATTCAGCAACATGCAGTCAGTAAGCAAAATATACATGACCGCATCAAAGCACCACACAAGTCATGCATCCATGAGTGCGTATGTATAAATCCCACCCAGGGAATCCACTGATTGTCACTGGCCCTCCACCACAGATGAATGACAGCCCAATGACAAACCTGTGACAAGACTGCTAGTAGACCTACCTACCAAGTAGTCAACATCACCTATATGAGTGTGATTTGAGTGGAAGGCACCCACAGTACATGGGTACCACCATGCAAGCGGACACCCTGCATCATCATAGGAACGCAACCTCACACCTGTGGACCATACCACCCAACACATTGTGGCATATTCACATGTGTGCAGATCTCCCGGGACATGTGCATGGCGTCATCAAATAGCTGCAAGTATGAGAGTGCAAAGTACATGTGACAAGGTGGACATCAGCCTAAAGCACCAAACATTGGCTAACATGACATTTGTCACATCACCTGCCACACATCCCTCACTGGTGCCTACACCATGGTCCCTCTCACACCATCTGGTTGAGTGGTGAGTCCGATGCGAAGGACCCTCCATCCTGTATGTTTCACATGCCCTCCACCATGTCCTGGCCAAGTCGTCAACAGGCCAGTCCGTTGCGCATTTGTGTAGCCAATGGCTGCCATTGGAGATATCCTGCGTACCAACATGAACAATGAACAGGCTAAGTACAGGTGTCACAGGAGAAATACCCTCACTCATACCTTATTGTGCTCCCATGCAGGGGATGCTGGCTATCAGGAATCCACAGAACAAGTACGAAGAGGACTACAATCGGGCTCATACCCATACCTGTGTTGTGATTGAGCAGACCTTTGGCCTATTGAAGGCACGGTTCCGCTGCCTCAGCAGGTCTGGTGGCGCACTCCTCTACGGGCCTGAGAAGGTGGCAAAGATCATCATGGTCTGTGCCATGTTGCACAACAGGTGCATGTGGTGGAATGTACCTCTGCCACCTGACATTGACGAGCAAGCACCGGGTGAGGATGAGGAGGTAGAAGACTGTTATTACTGAGACACTGGGATGCAGAGGGTGCAGTGAATGCTGTACTCTGGGCACTGGGATTGTGTGCATATGGACACAGGGTGTGGGGTAGATGGGCACTGTGCACTGTCATGCATTGAATAAACACACGCCAAAGACTAAGTGACAGTTCGATAAGCATGCCTACGAATGTACTAGACTGCGAATCTGAAATGTGTGCGTATTCTATGTTCAACTTCTATGTTCTATTTATATATGCTTTGTAATGTAATACCTTTCATGTAACCATTGTCTCAAGATATGCGCCCGGTAGCCTTCGGGCCTGGTTTGCGCTATACAAATAAAACAAATACAAATACAAAGAAACCAAATGTCCACTCATGATATTTTTTTGCACACAACGGGTATATTTAACTGTAAACATCAATTTCAAATGACCCTCCAAATCCCACACACACCCTCCCCCTCCCCTTACACACCCACACACCCCCTCCTTCTAACACCCCCACACACCCCCTCCCCTTCCCCCAACACCCCCACAAACCCCTTCCCCCTTCGCCCTCCCCCCACACACCCCTTGTCCCCTCCCCCAACACCCTTAACCACTTCTCCCTCCCCCCCAAACACCCCACACATGATGGTCAATAAATGTTTTTGGGTGAAAATGGAGTCAGCACATGCTGGGTGCCCCTGGTACTGGCGGCCTCTCTTTGGATCCGGAGGCTGCATTTCTGAGCGCTGTGTGGTGCGCCTGGACATCCTCACAGGGCTGGTTTGGGTCGAGCTGGCTGGTGTGCCAGATGATGTGGATGTGCCTTGTTGTGATTCTATTGGTGCAGGACGCCGCTGCTCATAGTTATCTGCAATGCTGCCCAAGACCTGGGTTACTGCTGCTAAGCCCTCATTGATCAGCTGTTTGTTCCTGTTCATTGCCTCTATGATTGACGCAGTGTTGTCATAGAATTCGCGCCGGGTCAACTCACCCTCTGCCACAAACTGCCTAACAAGCTCGGTCATCTGCTCCTGGTGCTCCTCCGTTCGTGTCATGCGCTCTTCAATGTCACTAATGGCTGCAGAGGTGGACGGGGCACTTGCAGGGGTGCCCAATGCAGGGCTGTTCTCTGATGGGGACCAACCCCCTCGACTCCCCTGTCCTCCGGACTGGTGATGAGGGGTGCCGTCTGTGGTGCCATGTGTGGTGTGCTGGGGGGTGGCCTGGGGGCTCGCTGTATGTGCACCATCCCCATACAGATTGTCGTCCCTGTGTGAGTGCTTCTCAATGTGGCACTCTCCCTCAGCATCACTATGGGGCACTGAGGCAGTTGCCTCCCAGATGGAGCTGGTGGCGGCCGACTGTGTCCCGTCTGCCTCTGCTTCAGCAACAGTGGGCATGTCCTGTGTTGCAGGTTCCACATGTGGTGTCTCAGATGCTGTTTGGCTGTCCTGTGGCTCGGCCTGTGTTGATGGTGGTGCTTTGTGTGGCAGTTTGGGCATCAGAATGGCCCTCGATGTTGATGCCCTGGTGCCATCATCCCTAGGCCTGGATTTTTTAATGGGTGTCCTGGCCTGTGAGGCTGCAACCTGTCCGTCACTGTCAGCATCCGTGCCTGTGGGGGACCGAGAGAGGCACAGCATCAGTGATGGTAGTATGTGCATCATGCATACATTGGTGTTAGTGCAGTTATTCCCATTTTATGCATTGCATTCTTGTAGTGGTGGCGGACAGGGTGCTTGCAATAGGCGGGGTTATATTGGCATACGTCGGGTTCTCACATTTTTGTGGTGGTGTCTGCTGTGGGGCCTACTGTTGTGTTTTGGTTTGCGTTCTGTGTGACAGATGCAGTTTTGCTATGTGTAGGGTGTCTATCGGGTATGGAATTGGCATTCAGCATGCATGTTAATGTGATAGTGTTTGGGCCCCCATCTGAACAGGGATATGTCCATGTGTGTATGGTAGGTCATGCATTGCCTTACTTCACTATCACATTAGTTGGCCTACATCATGCTTTGGATATCTATAGTTTGTGGGGACACTCACCTTCATCTGCCGATGATGGTACACCAAACTCAACATCTCCGAATCCTTCGATTCCCTCCATGTTAATGGTTGTGCTGCATGTCTCTTCCTACCTGGTGAGTTTGGTGGGAGAGTGGTCGCCGCCGCCTGTTGCCAACCACTGACTGCGGTTGGCCGAAAATATATTTTTGACACGGAGGCATAGATCGTCCCACCGCTTCTTTACATCTTTGACAGTGCAGGCTTTAGTTCTGACCGCACTGACCTTCCTGGCCACTTCCTCTGATATTTCCTTCTTGTGGATTTGGGCGGGATGCCTCAGGTCTGCAGCAAACACTTCATCCGCATGCTCAGCCAATGTGTCTGCCAACACGTTGAGCTCATCTTCTGAGAATCGCTTCTTGCGCTGCCGGGGGGGGGGCGCCTTTCCTGGTAGCTTTTGCCATTTATACAGATTGTGTGTGCTATTGTTACTCACCACTCTGAAATAGGCTCAGGATGCAGAGGAAATGACCTTGGAGATGTTGGTGGTATAAGATTCAAAATTCAGTCTTCCATCCCAGCTCCCCTGAGTACAAGACTCAGGCTTCCTCAAAGAGAAGAGGGGCACTTTTCCACAATGTACCTCTCTGCTGTTTGAGTTGGGACAGACAGAGGTGTCAATTGAATAAAAGAGCGGGGAGAACACACACCGCCAATACCAATGCTGCAAAGGAATACAAAGATAGTAGACAGTGTTGAGATTATGCAAGTGATTAGAACAGTTGAAAATAATTGGGCAACTACCTAGATAGATATTGGAGTGGAGTTAGTTTCCCCGGGATGATCTACAATAAGAATAATACAAATGAGTGGAAATGATCTAAATCAGTATCGGTTCCAACTATAGCTATAGGATTGATAACAACTGACCTGAAATAAGATAAATGGAGGAAGAAGAGTCCAGGATTCTGAAGACAACGACAGGAGAAAATAACAAACAGGGTAGTTAGTATAGGGAAGTAACCCCGAACGGCACGAGGGACGCACTAGTGCCGGGTTGGTGCAGTTCAGGAAAGCGTTTATATGCACGTAAGAGCAATCTCACAGGAAAGTCACTCAATGTCCCAGAATCCAACAGAGGACAAATCCAAACTAGTCGTGGAGTTAATAATTAGCAAAGATGAGGAATGCCAATCAAGTATGTACCTGAGTACACGAGTATAGTTGAGTAGCCGTTGAGATGATCCGGATAGTAGACAGCAATGTGGTGTGCAGAGCGGCAACCAGGAATAAGAACCGCAAGACACAGAAGAGAGCCGGATCCAGTAGCGTTTCGAGTCCAACAACCAGACGAGCACAACATGAACAAAGGAGAAGACGAGGCAATCCAAAAGTCAGGCAAAGGTCAAAACCAGGAGTTCAGATGAGGAATCGTGTAGAGACACGAAGAGCAGACAGACGAAACCGCGTGTAGCTGGTAACGCTAATTAGCAGCAACGAGCCCCTTGGAAGACGGTGGTTTTATAGTCGTAAGAGGGGCGTGGCTTGCTGTACGTCTTCCACGTACAAGACGTGTCAGGTGACCCGGAGTGCATCGACGTTTGTACAGACGCCATGGTAGCTTGTACCTGGACCATAGAGGAGCCTGCAAAGAAGTCGTATTCTGCAAGGAGGCCCACGGGGAAGCCTGAAGTGTAACAGCTATGTAGTCAGTACAGGTCCTGTGTTTGGAGGATTGCAATGGATTGTGTTTTTAAAGATGGCTGCCGGTGCATTTCCCGTTCCGGCACAATGACGTTACTTCTGGGTCTGGTATTGACATACCCGGTAATACCATTGATGGCATTACCGGGTCCCTTGTTTAGGGGTGGTCAGAGGCGGAGGCGGCATCAGCGCATTACATGATGCCGCTATCAGGGGTTTGAGGGTCGTTAGCGGCATGGCGGTATGGATGTTACCAGCATGCCAGCACGCGCGTGGAGGCACTCTCGTAATCTGCCGCTATTTGCGGCATCAAGGCTACTCAGACGCATTATTACTGGCATGCCGGTAATGGCCATTGTTTACCGCAAATCTTGTAACGAGGCCCAGTGTTGCAGGGGCGATCTTTCCATGAGACACGCCCCATAGGAATCCCCTGATCAGCGAGTCCAACATGCGGAAAAAGGAGACACTAATGTAGTGATGGATGTTAGTAAAGAAATGCAAAAATCTGGGTATCATTTTAGTAATCGCAACGCTACCCATGAGTGACAATGGAAGCTTAGACCAGAACGTCATTGACTTCCTCAGACCTTTCACCACCCCATTTGTGTTTCATGTGTGCATGCCTTCAGGTGTATGCATGATATGTAACCTAAATATTTAAAGGATTCCACACACCACGGAGCCCCTATTCCGGTAAATCATCAGTATCAATCCCCCTGAGCCCTACCAATGGAAACAGGCAAGATTTCTCCCTACTGAAAAATATTCCAGAAAGTTTAGCAAAATTGTTCAATACCTCCATAACTATTGGCAGATTATGTTGCGTGTCCCCAAGGTAGAGCATACAGTGATATTAAATGACTAGTACCACCATCCCATATACATGCCTCTAGGAATTCTTTGCGGAGGTAGACCGCTAAAGGCTCCAATGCCAATACGTACAGCATGGGCGATAACGGACATCCCTGGCGCACCCCCCTCTGTATGTCCCACACCGCCGACACCTGCTTCCCAGATTTAACCCTCACAATCGGAGATGTATATACGATCTTCACCCACCGTATGAATTGCTTGCCAAACCCACATTCCCGTAATACTGCAAACAGCCATTCCCAATTAAGCGAATAAATTGCTTTAATCGCGTCCAATGACACCACTGCACACTGTTCGTGTCACAGCTCTGGATTCCAGGCGCAGGAGTGGCACGAACCAACCACCCCCACTACGGTCTGGGAGCCTGCAAGACAGTGCTTACGCAGGCCTCCGAGACCCCAGTAGGGAAAGAGGGTTAGGATCTCGATGGTTGGATGGGTATCGAACAGAGGGTAACCGGAATGTGGGTTAGGGTAGGGGATGTGGACTGGCAAGGGAACATTAGGTAAAGTAACAACAGTACATATACATTATTGCCCAAAACATGCAGACAGTGTTTTACAACAACTTTTGATACAAAAGAGCCACTTAGCTTTGGGGGTGAGTGCTGGCATCCTGCCTGCGCACTCTCAGGTCCGGTGCTAGGAGCAGTTCAAATGCTGCAAGAGATTTTAGGATTAGTGACCTGTGTTACCTCAAATAGGGCACAATACAAGAACACAGACATATGATATGGTGATGCCCCACCCCTGGGTTTGGTTAGTGCGGACACATGCACGTAAAATGTTAATCTGCTCATGCAGTCTGTTTATGCCCAACTAAGACGTGCAGCGGTGCTCGCCGCACGTGGCTTCTGTAGATGATTCAGAACCTGTGGCCCAAGTTCACCGCACGTGGCTAAAGAATAACAAGACTCATCGCGCTGTCAAAGTTTTGCCGCAAGTGGCTATAACAAGGAATGCACTCCGTGCTGCCAAAGTTTGCCGCACGTGGCTGAAAGTATGTTCACAGGTAAGGCGCATCGCGCATTAGTCTTTATGTAGCATGCGGGCCAAAATCGCTGTTACTTTAAATGCAGCGAAACGCGGCTAGACACTTAGCTTGACCCTCGCTGGGGACGCACTGTGTTTGGGCTGTGCCCCCTGCGCGTGCCCCTCTGAGGTTTGGGAACCCAAAAGCTTCCTTCTTGTTTCCGCGCTTTCTCCCTGCTGCTGCGTGTTTAAACCCAGCGCAGGCTGAAACGCTAAAGCCTTGCAGTAATTATCTGGCATCAGCGAGGGGCCGGAATGCTTGTTCCATGGGGCGTGGCCCCTCGCGTAATCCCCGTTGGCAGGAGTTCCGGAATATGCGTCTGCTCTGGTCGGGTGTTTAGGCACAAGCCCCGTGCCCTCGTCCTGCGCGCATGCGCGTGCGCGAGCCCCGCCCAACCTGGGAGTGAAAATGTAGTTCCCGGCCCGGAGGCTGCTGGGACTTGTGGTTCGCAGGCCCTTTTGCCTGCAAAATGGACAAAGAAGCCTCCGATGAGGCTGGAGTTTGTTCCTCTGGTTTTGTCTTTCTCTTGTTTCTGTTGCCCTGTGCCTGAGGCCTTTCTCAATGCCCCGTCCACCCCTGATAACACCCTGCACCCTGACAGTACTCCCCCCTGCACGGAAGGGCTCGGGCCTAGGTTTCTTGGGGTAATTTGCATGAAATGCTTTCACTAATCTTGGGGCATGCACATTGTGTGCAGGCTCCCAAGAGTGTTCCTCAGGGCCATATCCTACCCAGTCAACCAGGTAGTATAGCCCATCTTTACGGTGTTGTGAATTCAAAATGGCTTGGACCTCATACTCAGGATGCACCTGTACAATTATGGGTGGTGGTCTCTCAGTGCGAATGGATGGACGGGCTGGTTTTAGCAGAGACACATGGAAAGTGGGGTGAATTTTCTTTTGGTGGGGTAACACCAGCCTCACTGCCACTGGATTAACTATGTCTGAAATAGTAAAGGGACCCAAGAATCTTGGTTGTAATTTGCGGGGTCCAGATAATTTAATATTTCGGGTTGATAACCAGACTCTATCGCCCTGTTTGTACTGCGGATTGCACCTCTTTTCTTGTCTACATAATATTTGTAGGATTGTTTTGCGGCTTCTAAATTATCCTGCATATTCTTCCATACTTGGTGTGCGTGTGCCTGACGCCCCAGTAGGGTTGGCAGATTTGTTAAATGATCGCCCGATGTTGTGGGCAACAATCGAGGATGGTACTCATAAGCACCAGAAAATGGCACAGTATTGTTATAGGCTATCTCAGCTGTTAGGGAGAATTCTCATTTATGGCTAATTTCCCTCACCTAGTGAGTCCCCCAGCAGCTCTGCTGGACTTCTGGAGTTTATTTTTTCCACTTGGTAAGAGTGAGAGCTTTTCCCCCACTCTTACCTGGGTTTTGGTAAGTGTTTCTACCTGTTTGCGGACTCTGAAGTACACCACTTCAGTAGCCCCCTTCTTTTTGTGTGTCACACAGCACCTTCAGTGCAGTGACATAGGTTTGTCTTTGAGACTTCCCTCGACTCCATTTCTTTGGTGACTACTGTCCCCCAGAAAAGGGTAAAGTTACCATTAACTTTACTTAGTCAATATACCACAGATCCGGTACACCCCATCTTCCATGGAGTACTGGAAAGGGTTAACTCGTATCCCTTTTTATCTGTACCTCCTAGAGCATTGTTTAGCTCTTTTAACATTTAGATTTGGCTGGTGGCAGTGGTATCTACCCTAAATTTTCTACCGCAATTATATTAGATAAACGTGGTACTGTTCTTGGCTATTATATTAGCCTCGAACATAAACCCGCTTGACAAATCGTCTTTCTCTTGGCTCCGGTTGGGTTTATTCGCCATTTCTTTTTATTAAAGTCCTTCTTGTGTTTTACTTTGCGCGGCAAACTAGGTTTGCCTTCTTTGTTCACTGTCTTTTGGCGGGCTTCTGCCCAGAAGCCCTCCTCAAGGCGCCTGGGTGTCTAGGTGGGCTGAATGTGAGGGAAGGGTGTTGTCACCCCCTGCACAGGGTATCCTAGGAAACCCAAGTCGCACTTTGTCATGATTGGCCAGTGTAGTTGTCCGGCCTGGACAATCCCCCTGCTGGGAGATTGACAGCCAGGCTGCGTGAATGGGGGTTTTTCGCATAAAAGGCAGGTCTCTTGGGCTAGAAGTCAGAGAGTCGCCACTGGAACTACAAGGAACAGAAGAGAAGCAGAGAGAATGACGGCTGCTGCAACTACACCCGGTGAAGCCCTGCTGCAGTCCTGAGCTATCTGCCCTTCAACGACTCAGAGAAGATCCAGTCCGGGGTCTTCTTCCCTTGAGCTTGGTGGGGATAACCAGCTCATCTTCTACAGCCAGAGGATCCTCTTCCATGGTCGAAATCGCTGCACACTGCTGTAGTGGTCCGGATAGCCACCTGAAGAGCCGCTCCTGTTTTTAAGGAGCACACGATTCATTCCGTGTCGCTGCTGCCGGCCTCCTCCCTGTGTGTTGCAGACCCCCTTCAGACGTCCTCCTTCTCGACGAAGCTCCAGGAATCGTGGGTCTGTGGGAAACCAACAGGAACAACTACCAGGGCACCAGCTGCACCATTGGAACAAGGTACTGTGTTCTGTTGAGGAAACTGGGGGAATTCCTTTCTTCTTCATTTCCAAGGGTTGCCCTTATCTTCCCTCCTTCTTATAACTTTATCAAAGTACTTTTGGCTACGTTGAATCGTGAACTGTCGGACCGTGTGATCTTCGGCAACTGGCCCCGGTGTCTTTCAACCCTGGCTCCGGACCTTTGACTTTTGAACTCCTGTCTCTGAGTGTTTCTTGATTCTGCCTGCCTAACCAAAATATTGCCTGTGATTTTTGCCTCCAACTCCCTCTGGGTATCTCAGGTGCTAAGTGTGTTTTTGCCCCGGTAGCATTTCATGTCACGGATACGCGTTTGTTTAGTAGACCGAACTGTCAAAAAGTGATTGCAATCGTATTCGCGGTAACGTGTTTTTGTGCCTAACACCGGTTCATTCCAACACAGGGTACTTACCTTGAGACTTACTGTACAAAGTGAATTGGTTAGTTGTAGTATATTTAACGTGTGTTTTTTTATTGAAGTTTAATAGAAGTGTTGTGTTTATAATGAATGGTTTAAAAATAAATGTACTTATAATTTTCTACCTGAAACCTTGAGTCAGTGTTTGCTTGAGTCACAGTAATTGTGGTCCCTTTGTGTAATCTCTGCTACTGCTGATATACTCTTGAGATAAGCCTGGCTGCTCCACCACTGCTACCACTCTGACATAGTAGTACAGGCTTGTACCAAAGGTAAAACTTGTATCACCACCTGTAGTCTTAATTGTGTGTAGTGGTCCCTAAGGGTTCCTAGACATAAAATCGAAATCAATAAAATCGAAAGTCAAAATGTCGAAAAAATAATCTCGAAAAAAAAAAAGTCGAATTTTTTCGATTGTACTCAAACATTGCTAACCAATCCAAAACTTCAAGTTTAGTCTCATACATACCAATCATTTCCTTTGGCATACGGGGTCTCTTAGGGCTGGAAGACCTAGAAGACTCTGGGAGAGAAGCATTTTCTAGAGACAGTTTCTTCATTTCTAGTTCATGATTCATTCCATTTCTCTGAGCCTTAACTTTTGATGTTTCATGGCAGTTTGTGTATCAATACGTTTCACTTCTAATTCAAGTCTCATTTTCTCAAGTGCAATAAACTCAGGAGTAAGTGTAGGACCTGTGGGGGTCCCTGTGGACAGAGGTTGTGCATTCTGAGCAGGCAAGGGAGTTGCAAGGTTTCCTAGCAAGGACTTATCTACTTCTTCATAATTAACACTCTCAGAATCAGAAACATCAAAATCCACATTTGCTGGAGTGGTAGATCCTTCTGACCCACTCTCCAGACTTTTTCCCATTAACTTTGCAACCAGTTCAGATTTCTTTCCTTTGCCAGAGATATTCTTATCCCTACACATGGTTCTCAGAACCTCAGCAGTATAGAGTAAAAGACTCTCTTCAGTGTAGTTTTCCATATTTGACATGATTTCTTAGTTAAATAGAATTAGTGGTGTTAGCCTTGTGGTTAGTTGAACCCAAGCAATAGCAGGACCCTAAGTGCAATCACTCTACTTCCAAATCCTCACCGCTGTACACCAGTGTTAGGCAGAATCGTGTGCAGTGCCCTTAGGGACGGTGTCCAGTCATAATATCGAAAAAATAAAGTCGAATGACAAAAAAGTCGAATCAATAATGTCGGAAAAAAAAAAGTCGAATTTGTTTTTTTATTATTTATATATTTTTTTTTATTTTACCCCTTTTTTTTACTTACCAAACCCAAAAAAAATATATAAATAATAAAAAAACAAATTCGACTTTTTTTTTTCCGACATTATTGATTCGACTTTTTTGTCATTCGACTTTATTTTTTCGATATTATGACTGGACACCGTCCCTAAGGGCACTGCACACGATTCTGCCTAACACTGGTGTACAGCGGTGAGGATTTGGAAGTAGAGTGATTGCACTTAGGGTCCTGCTATTGCTTGGGTTCAACTAACCACAAGGCTAACACCACTAATTCTATTTAACTAAGAAATCATGTCAAATATGGAAAACTACACTGAAGAGAGTCTTTTACTCTATACTGCTGAGGTTCTGAGAACCATGTGTAGGGATAAGAATATCTCTGGCAAAGGAAAGAAATCTGAACTGGTTGCAAAGTTAATGGGAAAAAGTCTGGAGAGTGGGTCAGAAGGATCTACCACTCCAGCAAATGTGGATTTTGATGTTTCTGATTCTGAGAGTGTTAATTATGAAGAAGTAGATGAGTCCTTGCTAGGAAACCTTGCAACTCCCTTGCCTGCTCAGAATGCACAACCTCTGTCCACAGGGACCCCCACAGGTCCTACACTTACTCCTGAGTTTATTGCACTTGAGAAAATGAGACTTGAATTAGAAGTGAAACGTATTGATACACAAACTGCCATGAAACATCAAAAGTTAAGGCTCAGAGAAATGGAATGAATCATGAACTAGAAATGAAGAAACTGTCTCTAGAAAATGCTTCTCTCCCAGAGTCTTCTAGGTCTTCCAGCCCTAAGAGACCCCGTATGCCAAAGGAAATGATTGGTATGTATGAGACTAAACTTGAAGTTTTGGATTGGTTAGCAATGTTTGAGTACAATCATGGGATTCAAGGTATCTCAGGGAATCAGTTGATTCCTTGGCTTTTCTCTAGGCTCCCCCCTGTTGCAAGTGATTCTGTGATGGAGTTGGGGGAGGAGGATGAGCAGGATTATGAGTGTGTGAAACTAGTATTAATAGCTAGGTTTGGAAAGACCCCTTCCCAGAGCTTAAGAGGTTTAGAACCCTCAAAAGCATGATGGTTCCCCTTGGACAAAGGGGAAACCCAAGTCTGCCAGCAAGAAACCAGCAAGCACTCCTGTGCCCAGAAGCACATCTCCGAGACTGTCCAAAGTCACACCCTTGACTCCCACACCAGCTGAGGCTGAGTGTGAGGTTCAACCCTATATGGTCAAACTAGATAATGAGGAATCAGATCTAGAAGAGGATCTTACCTAGGTAGGAGATCTTGACCCTGTTGACCATCCTGAGCTGCAGTCTTTACTGGCAGAAGGTGGACCCAACAGAGAAGATTTCAGTAAGGGACAAAGAGAGTGTCCTACCTTGGAAGGCCTTCGCCAACAGGCAGCTTCTCAGCTCAATGGGACTGAGCCTGGGAAGTATAGGTTGCACTGGGAAGATGACCTCTTCTACAGTGAACCAACTGAGTCAACCCCTGGAGACTACAGAAGACGTGTAGTACCTCTAGTGAACCGACTCCAGTTTCTGCAGTTAGCCCATGAGGTACCTTTGGCTGGTCACTTAAGTTTTAAGAAGACCAAAGAAAGGCTATCTCTGCACTTCTACTGGCCTAACATGGGTACAGAAGTAGACAAATTCTGCAGAAGCTGCCACACTTGCCAAACCTCTGGCAAGAGTGGATCCAGGAATGTGGCACCCTTAGTGCCTCTCCCAGTGGTGGGAATTCCTTTTGAGAGGGTCGGGATTGACATTGTTGGTCCTCTTGACCCTCCCACAACTTCAGGCAACAGGTTTATCCTGGTCCTAGTGGACCATGCCACTAGGTTTCCTGAAGCTATACCTATGAGGACTGTTACGGCTCCGGCTGTTGTTAAGGCCTTACTTGGTATTTTTACCAGAGTAGGTTTTCCTAAGGAGGTGATATCTGACAGGGGATCACATTTTATGTCCCACTCCATGCAAACCATGTGGAAAACCTGTGGAGTTACCTACAAGTTCTCAACTGCCTACCACCCCAAACCAATTGGCTGGTAGAGAGGTTTAACAGAACTATGAAGAGCATGATAGGTGCTTTAGAAGAACCCCTTAAAAGAAAGCGGGACCTTCTACTGCCATGCCTTCTCTTTGCATATAGGGAAGTCCCTCAGGAGGGCGTAGGTTACAGTCCCTTTGAACTTCTCTATGGCCATCCAGTCAGAGGTCGATTGGCCCTGATTAAGGAGGGGTTGGAGAGTGCTCCTTCACCCAAGCCAGTCAGAGTGACTGACTATGTGATAGGTCTCCGGAGGAGAATGTCACACATGATGGCAGAGGCAAGTGATAACTTGAAGGCTGGTCAAGCTCTGGTGAAACATTGCCATGACCAGAAGGCTAACATGGTTGAGTTTACTCAAGAAAAGCTTGTTCTTGTTATGGTTCCCACAAGGCAGAGGGCCTTGCAGGACAAATGGATAGGACCCTTCAAGGTTGTGGGTAAACTTGGAGAGGTGAACTATCTGGTGGACTTAGGCAATCCTAAGGAGGCTCCCAGAGTCTTTCACACCAACCGTTTAAATGCTTATGTCTCTAGACCTTACATAGGAGCTTTGCTTCTAGCTTCAGCTCAGGTGGAGGAGGAGAGTAAACCTCTGCCTGACCTCCTCAGAGGCTTACCTTTAGATGAGCAAGTGGAAGGAGTTAATCTCTCTTCCAGTCTCACATGTGACCAGCAGGATGAGTGCAAGTTACTGTTAAATCAGTTTGCCTCCCTGTTCTCACTTTCACCAGGCTTGACCCCTTGGGGCCAGCATGACATACACACTGGTGACTGTTTGCCTGTTTAAAGCAGGGGGTACAGAATGTCAGACACTGTCAGATCCCACATAAGGAATGAGGTCCACAAGATGCTTGAACTCGGGGTAATAGAACCCTCTACTAGCCCATGGTCTAGCCCAGTTGTGCTTGTACCAAAGGCAGGATCCAAGGAGTTGAGATTCTGCGTGGACTATAGAGCTCTAAATGCAGTCACTATGACTGATGCCCATCCTTTGCCAAGGACAGATGAGCTGGTGGATAAACTTGGTGCAGCCAAGTACCTTAGCACATTTGACCTAACTTCAGGCTATTGGCAAATAGCCCTGACAGACCATGCCAAGGAGAAAACTGCATTCTCCACCCCAGTTGGCCTCTACCAATTCAAGGTAATGCCTTTTGGATTAAAGAATCTAAAGAAATGTACCTGCTACATTTCAGAGGATGGTCAGTCAAGTTGTGAATGGGATGGAGGACTTCTGCATGGCATACTTGGATGACATTGCAGTGTTCAGCCCTACATGGAAAGAACATGTTGAACATCGAGGTTATGTATTGCAGGCTCTTGAACAGGCCCATCTGACCATAAAGGCAAGCAAATGTCAAATTGGTCAGAGTTCAGTGGTCTACCTTGGACATGAGGTAGGAGGAGGTGAAATAAGGCCACTGCCTAGCAAAGTAAAAGCTGTACAAAACTGGGCCCCCCCTACTACTCAAATCCAAGTGAGAGCCTTCCTAGGTCTCACTGGGTATTATAGGAACTTCATAGAGAACTATGGGACCATAGCTTCTCCACTGAATGTCATTTCCTCTCCCAAATCTCCTAAAACGGTCAGGTGGAATGAGGAGTGCACTCGCTTAGTATCCACATTATGTTCTCCTGTGAGTAGTGATAACACCATCCTTAGATCTAAGGGATATACGCACCATGCATTTTTACTTCCTAAAAAAGGAAAATGTGCTTCAACCGACAAAGCTCCATTGATATTTTTTCTATTTAGTGTCCAGTAGAGCAGTGGCATAGGAAGGAATGACTTCTAATAATATTAATGCCCGATCTCAAAAGAAATTCCATGGGGAAAGAACATCTTTTAATAAGCAGAAAGTATCCATATTGGCAAAGCTAATAACTTTTTACTCCCTGAAAAATCATTTGACTCCAAGTAGGGAGCCAAATCTGATTAGAGCCCTGCCTGTATCCCTAACATAGGGAGTGAAATGACAGGGCACATAATGTAGTGTGTAGTTTTTCCCATCCTTCCGCACCTCATCCTAGATAAAAAATAAACAAGAGCCTTACTGAGGTTTATTATGGAGCCCTGTTGAAGAAAATCCCACTTACATGCCTTTTAAGTTCATTGCATCAATTCATCAGAGATACAACTGATTAAGTGCCTTCTTCTGTAACTATGAGACCCTCTTCTGTAATTCTTTATGATCAGTTAAATAAGATACAGGGAGATGCTAGAGACTGCACACACAGAACACATGGATATATTGAAAAACCCTCAGCATTTGAGCATAGAAAGAAAAAGAAGGTGCTGTTGTCTAGATGGGTACTATTATGTCCTATCCTTTAGCAAACACGCTACACATTTCCTCCAGTGTACTGCCGAAATGTCTGACTTGGTCTTTGAAATGTGCTGCTTCGTTCACCACCCGCAAGAAGTGATGCATCCTCCCATACCCTTCCCCCGCCCCTGTGTTTGCCTCCCATACCCTTCCCCCGCCCCTGTGCTTGCCTCCCATACCCTTCCCCCACCCCTGTGCTTGCCTCCCATACCCTTCCCCAGCCCCTGTGCTTGCCTCCATTGCTCGTTGACAGAGCACTGTAAAAAGTGAGGGATTGTAGCAGTAAACACTCACTGGGATATTTGAAGACCCACAATACTTTGCAATAAAGGCATATTTAAATGCCTCAACATATGATGTGCATTTTAAGAATGTCATGACTCTGCATGTACACAATTCTTTTGCAGTGCATACAAGATTGTTTGAAACATATGACGCCCTTCTATCATTGTGTAGGATTACACAAGTGCTCAGTGAAACTGTTTTTGTATAGAAGCAAGTTACTATATAATGTGTGAAGCTCTATGCCCAACAGAACTCTGAACACTTGGAAACGGTGCAGATTGTGTGATAAGCATTCTCCTGCCTGAATATCCAGTGCCCTGATACTATGGACGAGTAATCCCAGGCATAGTCCATACCCATTACCCCTGGTAGGCTAAGTAATGATATTGCAATGTTGCTCTCTACTTGCAGGGTAATGTTAGTAATGCTACAGTAGGAGATACTGAACATCACATTTGTCTTTTCAAAATCTTTAGAGGACAAATTAATATTTGAGATTTATGATGCGTTAACTTACAAGTGGGCCGCTTCAAAGCACTTGCGTGACATATGTACAAAGAAGAGGAAGTATGGGACTTGGTTACACATCCAAGTAGCCTGCTTACCTATAGTCAGTTTCTGACATTTGAGCTGGCAGTTCGATTATATCGTGTGGGTGACCCTTTTGGTAAGGCACAATGAGTAACAGAAATTCTGGTGCGTGAATGTTATTCATGTTACAACAAACATAAAACAAGTGGATGTAGCTACACGTCTGCTAACCTTTCACAGAGCCAAGAGAGGAAGAGTCAAGGTTGTCCGGTGGCATCTTAATGTACTCTGGGGCAGAAGTTAGAGTCATAAGGTAAAAGTCTGGTGGAGTCATGCGTGGGGAGGGACCATTGTTGGTTAATGTGTGCAGGCATATCTTGGTTAGATTCTTCTGTTCATGGAGCCAGTTTTTATCCTGTGTTGTATTTTGCTGTTAGGGATTTTAGTTGCATAGTAGTGTAATGCAAATTAGCAGAATATCAAGACCATTTGCTTATTTTAAGAGAAAAAATGTTTCAGGTAATGGCTGTGGCTTGTGCCTTATTAAATCTTTTTGAATAGGTGAGAATTGTCTGTGTGAGCTGCTAGAAATCTTCTGAGTGGCACCCAGAAGGAAGCTGGGCAAGCGCACATGCGCACAGCTTAGAGGGAACATTGGCTAAGAGTGAGACTCTTTTTCCCACTCTTAGGCATATTTGCTATGTGTGTTTTAGGCTATTTTTTGTGTTTAATGTCTAGGGGGGTCTATCTCACCCTCATAGGAATCATATTTATACACATGTTACACAGCACCCTCCGTGCAGTAACACAGGGGTGTCCTAGGGACCCCCAAACATAGACTCCATACCCTGGGACTGACTACTTTCTCCCAGGGCATGTAAAGTCCCCATTGACTTTACTAGTCAATCTTTATGAAATAAACCAGTACAACCCATCTTACTATGGAGGTACTGGCAAGAGTTAATAGTTTTTCCCTTATGTTCATTTTCGAGAGAGTACTGTACAGTCCCTCACTCAAAAGTTTCTGGCTGGTGGCAGTGGTTACTACCAAAAATATTCGACCGCAAATATTGCCCTATGGGATTTTCCCATTGTTCGAGGCTACCACATTGACTGACAGCCTCTAACACACCGCTAGTTTATTTTTATATTAACTTTACTCCGGTAGGTTTTATTTGCCAGAACTTTGATATAAATTCTTTCTCGTGTCTTTCTCTAAGATCCTAACCCAGGTCGGGGATCCTTTGTTCGTCCTTTTGGCGGGCTTCTGCCAAGAAGCCCTCCTTTCGGCACCACTGAGTCTGGGGTGGACCCATTGTGTGGGAGGGGGAGTAGGCCCCCTGGACAGGGTTGCCTCAGCAACCCAAATTGCACTCTGCCCAGATAGGCTGGAGGGTCTCCCACCAGGATGACCGCTCCACTGTGTGAGCGACAGCTAGGCTGTATGAATGGGGATCTTTTTGCATAAAAGCAGGGTCCTGAGGACTGGAAGAGCAAGGCGTCGCCACTGGAACTAAGAAGCCAAAGAGGAGAGAAGCCAAAGACATCTGCAACAACTGAACCACCGGTGAAGCTCTGCTACAGCGTCTCACCACTTTTATCCACGTGACGAGAGATCTTCATCTGCAAGAGCCTTCTTCCCTTGAGCTGGTAGGGCCAACTAGTTTGTCAATCGCCTTCCAGGACCTGCCTTGGTCGAATTGCCAGTGCCCTGCACTCAGAGACCGGATAGCCAGGCAACAGTCTACCACGACCACGATTTAAAGGAGCGTACCTTTTAATCCGTTTCGGCATCACCGCGGCTGGCTTCTTCCCTGGGCAGTGCAGTAACTAAAACCTTCCTCTCTTCCTCTGCTGGACAACACGAACTGCAGGAACTACCAGGAACAACCGCCACCGCAGGAGCCGCTTCCACTTTTTCAGGTACACTGTTCCACCAGACCTCCTGTTTCGCGGGGTATTGCTAAAGGTGTTTGAAATCTTTTACCTACCTCCTGGGTTGGCCACCCCTATCGACTCACATTGTCTTTCACTTTCTGCAACCACCTTTTCGAATCGCTTAACAAAGACTTGACTGCAGCTACAAGCACATTTTGCTCCTAGGCACTTTGTCCTGTACCACTGACTCTAGCACAGGCCTATTGACTCTGGCTAAATCTGTTAGAACTGCCTTCTCTAGATTGCTTCTCACCTAGAAATGTGTTGGTGCACCTAACTCTTATAACCACCTTTTCCTTCCTTCTTTTTAAACTTGTGAAGTGCCATTTTGCTCAGTTTTCATCTCAGTATTATACAGGCTAAAGTACTGCCTTGCCTAAACTTGTTCACAATCTTATTTGGAAGTGTTGCTAGGGTGTTTAAGAGTATATTCCTGTATAACTTGTTCTTTCCCTCCCTTGAAATTGTTAGAGTGCCATTTGTGTTTGGTTTTCACTGTGCCGTTTTGCTCAGTTTTCACTCTTGCTCAAACTTGTCTACAATTTAATCAGGGAGTTGTGTATACTTTTCTTGACTGTTTTTAACTTGCTTTAATAACTGTGATTGATGTGTTGAACTAGAAGTGTGTAAAATAAATATATATATATATATTCTTTTTAATACAAAGCCATGGTCAGTGTTTCCTTGGGCCATAGTATTGTAGTCCTAATGAGTAAACTCTGAATACTGCTCATCTCCCTCTTGAGATAAGTCTGACTGCTTAGTCACAGCTACCAACTAAATCTTTGTGGTACAGACTGATACCAAAGGGGATTTATTGCCCATACCTGTAGTCTTAATCTTCTGTAGTGCTCCCTAAGGGAACTGCACAGGATTCTGCCTAACAATGGCCTACCACTCATACCTCAGTATGCCCTGTTTTGGTGGCTGACATATCCATCCATAAATAGGTCACCCATGATGCAACATTCCTGTATCATAAATACATCCCTTGCTTGCAACAGGTGTAATGATCTCTCTGGGTCCAGCAAGTGTTGGAACCCCCTATTGTTCCATGTTGTTAGTCCAATTCAGTTCTGTTTCTGCAAATTCTGTGGTACGCTTTTCACCAGTCAATCCCATCCTTGTTGGTCGTCAATTTGATTTTTCACCCCAACACTTATCGGCTTTGGTTGGTTGTTGCGTTGCATGGGACTTTTCACCCAATGTAATTTTGACACTTGTGTGGGGGCTGATAACATATTAATTCACGTGAATGATATGATATGATATATGTCCGTTATAATGTGCCTGTACCCAAGTGAATCCCAACTTTAAGAAATCTGATTAATGAGATCTAATCAGATCAGCAATCCCCCTGGTACCACAATGCAACAGTGATGTGTTAATTTTAGTGTTCTTCATTATTTCAACAAATTCAAGGTCTTCTGTGCTCAGTTCTGGCAACTGCAGTATTTGAGCCAGAACACCAAACGCCACTGATTTATCGATGAATTGATTTTTTCCGTTGGAGTAAATACTGGTCATCACCAGCACATTTGGGTCAGCAATGTCCTCATTTGCTGTAGTCCCTTGCTCACCGCATTGATTGCCATGTGTCGGCTCTGGAGCGGAACATATTTCGATGGCCGTATCCACGGTCACATCAGTTTCTTCGCTCGTTCACTTTTCTTGCCATTCTGTTTCTTGTTGGTTTGTAAAGAGCCAACTAGTTACAACGCCTGCCATTTTGCCTCCCTCTTCTTTCTCCTGTTAACTTTTTTCTTTGCTCTTTTACTTGAAATCAGAGTTATACATATAGAGGCTGGCTCCAATGCATATTTATTCAACTTTTGTTCATTTTTTCCTTCATTTTCTGTTGTCGTCTTTGTCTACGGCTCATATATTGGGAGGATATCTCCGAATCATCACCTGTTTTGGAAGGAGCCAGTTGTGGTTCTATTATTATCACCTCAGATTTGGTCTCACTTCTGACGCCTTCATTTGGGATTCTAGCTTTCCTTTTAGCACCATTGTAAATTCTCTTACTATGCATACTGCAGCTGAAACGCTGAGCCCATCCCATCGCTCTCCACCGACAACCTTACCACTACCGCACCCACTCCTAACCCACCCCCAAAACCTTTAGCTCACATTAGCTGTGCTCTTGTTAATGTCGCTCCCTGCCAGTGTATGCCCTCGATATCCATGACCTGCTTACAGCCCACAACCTAGACGCCCAAGCCATCTCAGAGACATGGCTCCACGAAGCCTCCGGTCGCGCCTTATCCTTAGCCCTCCCATCATGCTACACAATCTACCAACAGGACCACCCAAATGCTAGAGAGGGAGGGATGGCGCTCATCGCCAAAGAGTCCTTGCCCTTCAGGCAGATCGATACCTCACTCGAAAACAACTGCAACATCCTTTCCCTCAAGCTCTCCACCTCCCCCACCTGCACAGTCACATTCCACATCGCCTACAGTCCACCAGGTCCCACAACAAGTTTCCATGATACCCTCCTACACCTCTTTGAGGACAACATCAAGATATCCTCAAAAACCATCCTGCTAAGGGACTTGAACCTAGGCCTCAATGATCCAGCAGACCTACAAGCCGATAAACTTGCCAGGGCCTTAGAAACCCTTGGATTCACACAATATGTCACCAACCTCACCCACATCAAAGGCCTCACCCTGGACTGGATTGCCGACCTCAACTGCTCGCTTTCCAACAATCCCTGCCTATGGACAGACCATCAAATCATCCTCTTCTTTATCCCCCCACCCCAGAAACATAAACAAGCCACCGCCCCTCTATCTCCTGCTCTTGCATGTAGCACACGCAAACTGACTATGCCAGTTTTGCTACAATCCAGTAACAGCTATAATCAGTGTGCCTCGTTACCACCCATCTTCCGGACACAGTTCATACAATAAAATCCCAGCACATAGGTTCACTTACACATGGTATTTCCAAGGAGCGATGGAAGGTGTTGTGGTCTCAATTATGCCCCAGGCCGCCCCACAGAGCACGCCCGCATACAGTGGAATAAATCACATACACGTCTGCTCGGTATCGGGTCCCGGCGGCAACTGCCACCTCAGTCCTTGTTTATTCAACTGCGCATGCGCGAGCCTCGTTCCGGCTCACGTATGCACACAAACACATTACGCTACGTAACATTCCTCCTTTTCTTTAACCAAGAAAACCAATAACATATTAATATTATAACAACTCAACGTGAGTTAACTTGTGCTGCTCTGGACCACTCTAGGATTCGGGGTCCATGACATAGTCTTGAAATCGAGCAGGACGTTGTCTCCCTTTTCTGATCGGTTACCTCCTACTACTCCCTGGGGTCGGCAGTGGTATTTCCCTTGGTGTCAGGCCCTCTCCCCCATCTGGTGCCTCCATTGGTGGGAGATCCTCTGGGACTGACTGCTCGAGCGTCTCTGGCGGGCCCCTTGGCGGATTGACCTTGAGTTTCTTGAAATAAGATATGTTTCTGGTCACCGTCCCTTGTCTGTTGGCTGCCGTGACCATGGACCCTTTCACATGTGTTACCCCGAGGGGTTGTGGATCATAGGTGAGGGACATCTTCCCCTCCGGATGTCTGTTTCTAGTCAACACTGTGTCTCCTACCACGATGTCCTTTTCCTGGAGGTTTCTCAGCTCGCTCTCTTTGTCATTCCTGGTGTGTCTCTCCTGCCGGATGAGTTCGTTGTCAATTACCCCAGGTGCTCTTCCTTCCACCTCTGGTATCAGCCCTCTCGGGCAACGTTTGAACAGGGCCTCCGCTGGTGCAACACCTGTGGATTAGTGCGGGGTCATCCTCAACTCTCTCAGAAACTCGAACAAGTTCTGCCGTAACACCCCTCCCCCATTCAAAGAGATCCGGTAAAATGTTATTCAGGGCTCGCCCTTTCCACTTCTCCATTTGCTCTCGGCCAGAGTGGTGTTAATTTCCGGTGTCTGATACCTCTGTCTTCGAGGTATTTAGCAAATTGATGTCCCTGAAATGGCGGGCCATTGTCCGAGCAAAGTTCCAGTGGTAACCCATGTGTAGCAAAGATCTTCTCCAGTGCCAAGATGGTGTGGTCACAGGCTGTCGATTCCACCAATTTTACCCCGGGCTACCTGGACCATTTATCCACTATGGCTAAAAAAATACATCCCTCTTCCTGTGGACCCAAAGTCTGCATGAACAGTGCCCCATGGCTGATCGCTTCTCCCCATGGATCTGATTGGGGGACCTCTTTCTGCTGTGCTCGCCGCTTGGCATGGGACACATACTCATACAAACTCATCCACTCGACTCTCCAGATCTGTGAACCATACTTTAGGCCTCAGGCGTGCTTTCGTTTTTGCTCCACCTTGGTGTCCTTTGTGTGCCAGTTCTAGCACTCTATCCACGAGTGATCATGGGATGCCTATCTGCCGGCCAAGTAGGATAAATCCATCCTCTGATACTGAGAGCTCATTCTGGGCATTCCACAAGGCTTGCATATCTTTCTGGGCCCCTGCCTCCTGTCTGGAATTGTTGACTAGCACGTCTTTCCATTCTCCGCTGCCTATGGCTAATCGGATGACCAGAAATACCTCATCGCTTTCAGACGCCGCAGCTATCTCCTCAGGCGCCAAGGCCACGGGCATAGCAGCTTCTACAATGCTGCGTACCATTTCAAGGCTCTCTACCACTTCCACCTTGTCCTGATCGCGGCCTGTTCCGGGGTGTCCAGATAAGTAGTCTGCTGGATTATTGGTGCCAGGCCAGTATTGCAGATTCACCCTGTACTCGATCAGAGACAACATCCAACGTTCAATTTGCGGGGCGGTTTTGATGAGGCCCCTGCCATAATTGGTATTAGTGGCTTGTGGTCTGTGATGACCACCACCGGTTTGCCCAGTATGTACAGTCGGAAGTGTTTACACCCCCACAATATTGACAGCGCCTCCCTTTCGATCTGGGAATACCTCCTCTCTGTGTAGGAGAGGGCCTTGCTGGCGTAAGCAATGGGGTGCATTTGCCCTTGGGCATCAGCTTGCAATAGCACTGCACCCAGGCCAACCGGACTTGCGTCCGCCACAATTTCAGACTCCTTATCTGGGTTGAAGTATGCCATAGTTTCTTGGCCCGACAGCGCTGCCTTGATGTCCGTGAACACCTTTTGCTCTCTAGCAGTCCATGTCCATACCACATCACTTTTTGTCAACGCCCTCAGCGGCTCAGATAGGGATGCCAGGTCTCTAATGAATCTGTCACAATAGTTCACTATGCCCAGAAAGCTTCTAATTTCCGCAGGTGACTCCGGGGCAGCAGCCTCCCGAATGTCATGCACATTTTCAGGATCTGGAGATATGCCTCCGGCATGGAAGACGAAGCCGAAGAACTGAATGCGGTCCTTGAAGAATTCACACTTCTTCTTGTGCAGTGTAAGGCCCAGGCTCTTTAGTCTGTCTCGTGCATGTTCCAGCCTCTTCATATGGTCAGCTTCCGAGGATGCAAAGACAAGGATATCATCGCTCATGTTAATTACCGCTTTCAGTCTGGCCAGGGCTCCCCTGATGACATTTTGGAACACCTCCCTCGCTGACGATACCCCAAAGTTCAACCTCTTGAACTGGTACAACCCTTCATGTGTGGTAAAGGTCGTAATGTAGCGTGACTCTGGATGCAACTCTAGTTGATGATATCCCTACCTTAGGTCCAACTTGGAGAACACCTTAGCCCCTTGCAGCCCTTTGTAGCTCACCGATGATGTCGTCCAAAGTTGGTGTAAGGTGTCGTTCTCTTTTTATGGTGGCGTTGGGAAGACGCATGTCAACGCAAATGCATACTGCACCAGGCGGTTTGGGTTTGGGTGCAACCACAACCGGGGACACCTATTATGTCCATGTCAATTAGCACTTGTAGTTCTTTCTCTACTTGGGCCCTCAGGTGAAATGGTATTCTTCTGTGTTTCAGTGCCGTTGGCCTCACTGTCTCGTCGATATGTAGTCTGATTGGATCACCCTTCAGTTTGCCTACCCCTTTGAAGAGGTGCTCATACTGTTCTAAGAGGCGATCAACGTTGGATTGGTATACTGACATGATGAAGTGGACAATGTCAAGTGCCTCTGCGGCTGCACAACTCAATAGGGAGTGAGGACTAACATCGGTCACGACTAACCTAGCTTTGATCGTGTTTTGTCCATGTGTGACTGGCGCTATAAATACACCTTGTATGGGTAGTGGTGTGCTTCCCGCAAAGGTGTAGATCCTTGCTCTGGATGTCTCGAGCTCGGGCGGTCCAGGAAGGGCCTCGTAATGATCCGTCGCTAGAACACACACCGATGCACTGGTGTCAATCAAGACTGGCGTCGGGGAGTCCCCAATGCTGACCATGCACGTGGGCTGCCTCCTTTTCTTAGCACCTGTGGCGATATTGGAGATGAAGAATAACTCCTCCTCATCCTCTTCTTCTTCTGCTAGGTCGAGCTCTTGTATACCTTGTTCGATAACTGCTACATATCTTCTGGGGTTTCCCCCGCTCACTCTTGCAGGTCCCCTGGAAGGGGCTACCGGAGCCGCAGCCCTGCACACCCTCGCATAATGCCCTGGCATACTGCATCTGCCGCACACTCTCGCTTTCGCCTGGCATTCTCCTATATGAGGAAGATCGTATCCACAGTATTGGCAGGATTGTGCATTACTGTAGTTGGAAAGTCTGTCAGTTCTTTTCTGGCCCCATCGTGTCTTGGGAGGAGTTGTCTTACCCACCGCGAAAGCTTCCTCACTCCTTCCTGGGCAGACAGCAGCATCCATCTTCGCTCGCCTGCTCTCTGCAAGCTCATAGGCCCGACCAGTGTCCAAGATCTGCGCTAGTGTCCTGAAGAGCCTGTCTCCTCAATTTTCCGGAGCTGCACCCTTGAATGAGTTGGTTTTGTACCATTGCTTCCTCATTCTCCCACCGGCAGGTGCTGGCCAATTGTCTTAGTCTTGCGCAGAATTGATACAGGGATTCGTCACTCAGCTGCTTTTCTGCACACATGATGAATCTGTCATAGTCCACGTTCGCCATGGGCAGGAAGTGATTCTGCAGAGCTAGTTTGACAGCTGCGTAGGTGGTGATCTGCAGGTTTAATTACTCAAATATACGGTGTACATCTGTTCCCGCTGAGTATAACAACGTAGCCACCTTCGCATCGTCCTCCGTCCCGCCGGTGGCTCTAATAAACATTTCGAGTTTCTTAACTCACAGCAGCCATTTAGGCCCAAGCTTGGACGGGGGCCTTTGAATGTCGAATTCCAGCATGGGCGACAGAGTGCCCTGCTGTCAGCATGGTACTTGTGCTGGGGTGATGGCTGCCCCATCTTGTTCAGCCATCTCTGCAGACCGCACGAGCACCCCACGTGATAGTGTGAGGCCGCAAGTCTGACTCCTCTTATGTCTTGTAGGGTACCCCACTCACTTGGTATGATGACTGGATCGGCACCTCCTCACAGGCAGGATCCTCTTGTCCGTGGGTCTGTGAGATCGCAGCTGCATGAGGGTCACACTGACCTTTATGATGTCAATTCTGAGGGGATGGTTCCTGCGCCATGGTTTCCTGTTGATCCCTGCAGCAAAATGTCCTCCTTCTGCAGATTCCTCCCAGCCCTGTAGTATAGGCTGTGTGGCAAGGTGCAACACAATAAAACAACTTCAAAGTAGTAGCCGTGAAAGTTCCAAAAATGATGCTAATAACACACACGGACAGCGCAAGAGCACCATCACGGGCAGCAACCGTCGCATGTGCATATTGAAAATGGTTGCCAACTTGCCACGTAGGATTTGGAGCTGCGTTGTCTGCCAGAACGCCTCATCTGACGAATGTAACGTGTTGAGGCTCACACACACACACAAATTCACAGCACCTCCTCGTCGCCAATGTTGTGGTCTCAATTATGCCTCAGGCCGCCCCACACAGCACGCACACATACAGTGGAATAAATCACATACACGTCTGCCCGGTATGGGGTCCCGGTGGCAACTGCCGACTCGGTCCTTTTTTATTCAACTGCACATGCGCGAGCCTCGATCTGGCTCGTGCATGCGTACAAACACATTACGCTACGTAACAGAAGGGTTACTGCATCTGATATCCGTGTGCACTTACCCCAAGCAGCTCTGAGTAGATGACTATTGACTGTGTCATGGACCAACGGGGGTATGGTCCCTCTTCGGTCCCCCGCAGACCACAGCACACCACTTATTTGCCACTTGCTGTAACGCGCCTCTGGGATTTCTTTATAGTCCTCAGCTACAACGGTTGAACAAGGGCCGCCTCTAAAAAGGAAGCAGGTAAGTAGACTCCCGTCCTGTTGTACAGTATTCACCACTGCAGACCACTTATTTGCCACTTGCTGCAATGCGCCAATTTAAGATCTTTGGTAGGTCTTATTGCCAAAACTGCAACTGTGGATTGAGGCAAAATATATATTGTCCCCAATGCAATTAGGGTTCAACTGTAGAAGAAATAAACCTATGAGGAACTCTGGAGACTTCCCGGTTGGCCTTTGGCCTCTGCACCCTGGGCAGGAGTGGACTGCCTATGAGGAACTCTGGAGACTTCCCGTAGGCCTCTGCACCCTGCGCAGGAGTGGACTGCCTATGAGGAACTCTGGAGACTTCCCGTAGGCCTCTGCATCCTCCGCAGGAGTGGACTGCCTATGAGGAACTCTGGAGACTTCCCGGTAGGCCTCTGCACCCTGCGCAGGAGTGGACTGCCTATGAGGAACTCTGGAGACTTCCCGGTAGGCCTCTGCACCCTGCGCAGGAGTGGACTGCCTATGAGGAACTCTGGAGACTTCCCGGTAGGCCTCTGCACCCTGCGCAGGAGTGGACTGCCTATGAGGAACCCGAGACTTCCTGGTAGGCCTCTGCACCCTGGGCAGGAGTGGACTGCCTATAAGGAACTCTGGAGACTTCCCGGTAGGCCTCTGCACCCTGCGCAGGAGTGGACTGCCTATGAGGAACTCTGGAGACTTCCCGGTAGGCCTCTGCACCCTGCGCAGGAGTGGACTGCCTATGAGGAACTCTGGAGACTTCCCGGTAGGCCTCTGCACCCTGCGCAGGAGTGGACTGCCTATGAGGAACTCTGGAGACTTCCCGGTAGGCCTCTGCACCCTGCGCAGGAGTGGACTGCCTATGAGGAACTCTGGAGACTTCCCGTAGGCCTCTGCACCCTGCGCAGGAGTGGACTGCCTATGAGGAACTCTGGAGACTTCTGCACGCTGGGTTTCTTTGCTGTGGTAATCTATTCATAGGAAAATGGTTGGGCTTGCTGAAAATATGTAATATGGAGAACTTTCAACATTGTTTCCAGGGCCTCTTTTGGTTCCCACTCCACCCCTGCTCCTGCTGCCTTTAAGAGATATTGGCACGAATGAGCGTTCGCATTGCAAGTAAGTCTCAAATGTGTGTATCATTCTTAGCTTGAAGCAGCTTTGTTTAGTGCATAAGCACCGGCCTGGCAGTGTAAGAGAGGTTGCAAAAGCATAGGATGAACCTGCAGAAAGCTAGCCAGCAAGCACCAGGCTTCTTCAGTGTGCCAAGCTTCTTTTCTCCATTCCGCCAGCAAGCATGTGATTCAAAATATTCTCTTTGAACTACAGCAGGCCTGAGTTCTTGCACATCCGTGTGCTTCTCATGTTTATGTAGATTCACTTATAATCACCTTTCAGTCTATGTCCTTTAGACCATCATTTACATACAACTTCATTTTTCTTCTCCAGGAATACCCTATTTGAGGCTAATGACCACTAGCCTAAAACTTCTAAATACTTTGGATTATCAACTCAAAAGACCTCTGTCTTCCTCAAACATCTCATCAGAAGTCTTCAGTAAAAGATGATCGAGAACTTTCAGGATGTTAACAGGTTTCATTTCCAAACATTAAGAAACACATTTCATTACCACACATGTGCAATAAATTACCAAATGCTAGCAATAGTCATCCATACTTCATGAATACTGACATCACAAACCCGGTATAAACACAGGAAATGATGTGATACGACCTTTGGTCCTGATGACATAAAATTAAATAATATCACATGACATTTAACACCAATGACAACATCTGAAGTGGCAGGCGGGTGTAAAAACGTAGATAAGCTTACATTTGGTAATAAGCAGCCACATTTTAGCCTGGGCTCTGCCTTGATAGGCCATGTTCTGACTGGGTTGGACCCACCAGAACCAACATAGGCCAAGGGCACTGTCATGCATAAGGCATTACAGCCTATGGACATTTACCAACACCTTATTCAAATGATGGCTGCACATGTCAGGTCTAGTAATCAGATGCCAAGTAGAAGCCCACTTTGGCAGGTGCTGCCATCATACAGTTTGGCTAATGTAGCCTTTGCTTAAGGATGCTGCCATCTTAGGTCGGTTATAGCCTTACAGTCTAGTTTTGGGATGGACGTCCTACATCTCACACGAGAGAGGAAATACAAACTAAGAAAACCCATGAAGCCTGAGTCAGCACACACATCAAAGCCCAAAGGTACAGGTCACAAACAGGTTACCCTGTCCTTCCCACCCTATCAATTTACTGAGACCTACAATGGAAAAGCGGCAGACACGTGCACTGTAGGTACAGATGTGCCAACCAACGGAAGACACCACGAATCAACAAATATGCATCAAAGGTCCATGTGACATTGCTAGGCAGAATCACCTGCAGTACCCTTGGGGAACATTACAGGACTACAAGTGTAAGCACAAATTCACCTTTGGTACAAGCCTGTACTACACAGTAAAGTGGTAGTGATGGCTGAGCAGCCAGACTTATCTCAAGAGTAAAGTGAGCAGTACAAGAAGTTACACAAAGGACAGCGGGCCTCATTACACGGTAGGGGGTAACCATGGCGCTATAAGCGCCATGGTTGCTGCTGTATTTTACTGTGTCTGCCTTGGTGGATGGCGGAATTACCGCCCTACTCCAAGGTGAGCGGGGGCGGTAATTCCCCATTCACCAAGGCACTTCCCCATTCCCATTTTTGCCCCCATAGGGCTCAATGGGAATGGGGAAGGCGCTAATTACGGTACCGCAAATTGCGGTACCGTAATTAGCACCAAGGTCCCTTAGCGGGCCCGTTCCTTAACGGCTGGTAAAACCAGCCGTTAAGGTCGGGTCCCGCAAATGGACCTCGTAGTAAGGCGGTAAGGGTTTACCGGTACTGGTGCCCTTACCGGTACCGGTAAACCCATACCGTCTACCGTGTAATGAGGCCCAGCAATTATTATGGTTCAAGCAAACACTGACTCAAGGTTTCTAAGTAAAAGAATATACATTTATTTACACCATCAGTTATAAGTTTAAGTGAGCAGTAGAATAAGTTACACAAAGGACCAACTAATACAGTGATTCAAACAAACACTTACTCAAGGTTTATTGGTAAAAGAATGTACATTTATTAACTCAGTCAGTTAGAAAACATTACACTAGCATAACCAGCTCAATATCACACACTAATACACCGCAAAAATCCAACCGGTAAGTAAATGAACAAGTTTAGCACCAAAATGAAGTGGGAGCAAAATGGCACTTCAGATACTTAATACAGGAGGGAAAAGACAAGGTTATAAGTATAGACAGCCCAAGTACATTCATAGGCAGGGAAAAGGGTTTCAGATAAATACAACCAGCAATTCTTCTCAATAGGCCTGGGACAAGGTCAATGGTTCAGAGTCTTTTGTATAGGATAGCACAGTTCTGGTATATAACGGTTAAGTCTTTGCCACATATTTTTAAAGGATTTGGCTAGGCGAAAGGTTTGACGAGTGTTTAGGGCCGAAAAGATTAACAGACCGCGTTTGCACAGACCTTGTCAATGAAGAAAGCTGTAGCTGAGGCAGTTCCTGGCAGTTCGAGCAGATCTCGCTGTCCCTGAGCTTCAGTCGTGGAGACAAGAAGGAGGATGTCGGGAGGTTCCTGCACTGGCCAGGGAAGATGCCAAAAGCTGTAGCAAGACGTCAGTTTAAGGTGTGAGTGCCTTAAAGTCCACAAGCTGGTTTCCTTCCCTCTGGCTATCCGGTTTGTAACAGCACTCTGATGAAAATTTGACCAGAATAGGATGGTGTCAAGTTGGCTTGTGAGTTGGTTGTTCCCACCAAACTCAAAGGACGAAGTTAACCTTGAAGGGCTTCTCTGTCGTCAGAGTTTCAGGCAATTCGAACCTGCAGCAGGGCTGCTGCAGTCGTCCAGGAGTTGCAGCAGTCCTCTTCCTTCCTCTCCTCTTTGTTAATTTTGTTCCAGTGGTGGACTCTCCTTTCCAAGTCCCAGAGACCTGCTTTTAAACAGTTTTCCCCCATTCATTCCAGCCTGGCTGTCACTCACACAGCAGGGTGGATGTCCTTGCTGGACAGTCAGCCGGACAATCACGCCAGAGTGCATTCAGGTCTCCTAGGAGACTAAGTGTCATGACCCTCAGCCCTGACCCCCACTGGCAAGCCCACAAGCCATGTGGAATCAGGGCTCGGATCTTTAATAAGGCCAGACTTCCACTTATCAAGCCCTCATGGGGCCAGTCCTGGCACCTTTGGCGCCAGGCTCATCAGTTGGCAGAGGCATCTGCTTAAGGGACTACTTTATTAAGGCATTCAGCCAACATGGAGGCATCCACATAGCTTGATTCCTAGAACCAAGTTATGCGGTCTAGTGTTTTGGGTGTGGTGGCCTAGGGACTACTTTACCTGGACTACTTTACATTGGCTATTTAAACCACACCCGAACAAGAACACACGTTTCGCGTTACTTTGCTTCTAGCAACGTGACGCTCACCGTGTCCAGCTTCTCGCGAACCTGACGAATTCCGGACCTGCAGAAAAAACAAAGAAACATCGTTAGCAGCAGAATCTTACCTGCAATCTTCATCCATCTCTGCTCACAGCTCCTGGGCATCTCTGTTGGAGGAGTTTGCCGCCCGGATCGAGGGAACTGAGAAAAGGAGAAAGACATTATTAACGGAGGTACTAGAGACATTACAACCATAAAGGCGCTTAAAGACTTTCCTGGCTGGTTACTTCTCGACCGGCACTGCTCCAGAAACCCAATCTGCGCTGGGTACTCTCCGCGACCTACTAACAGGGAAAAAAAAAGCAAAGCGCCTCCTTATCGCATCATAGCACTATAGCGCCATCATCTCCCGGTGAGAACCAGCACATCCCGTTCTCTGAGTGGACACTCCACGCCACTAGAGGAGATAAAAAGAGACATTAGAACAGACAAAGGGCATGCAAGAAATACGACGCCATTACTTGCAATGAGACCTACCTGAAAGACACTACAAGGGCCGCAGTCAGTGAAGTAACTGGACCGCCAGCGCCCTCAAAAGCCAACGCGCCCCTGCCCAGAGAGCAGGAAGGAGAGCCCACTGATTTCGGCAACCAGGTGAGAGGAGAATCTGGAGGGGCTCGAAATATAAGGAGGTGGGTGATTAAACTGCTTACCTTGGTCGCCCAGTCCTGACCAGGCAGAATTCCCTTGACACCGAGACCACAGGGGAACCATCAGGAAGGGCATCAGCGACCAGCTGGCTGGGTGGCGTCCCCGTGGATACGAGGTGAGCGTAACAGAATGCGAAGCCTAACATAAATAATCCACCTGGGCGCCATGGAAACATCAGAAATTGACCAATTGGCCCAATTGTTGGGGGACCTTCGTGCTGAGGTTCATTCAGCCCGACAAGAGACTAATACACTCCGGAGAGACTTAATAGCGACCAGGGAGCACACCGACAAAATCAGCAGACAATTCTTGCAATCGCAGGCAGGGCAGACTCCTCTGCCTGGGGGAAATCCACTGATGCAAACTCCTGTTCCACCATCTCATGCCCCCGCTGCCTGGAACAGTTCCCCTGGCACCACCAGAAAGGTTTTCAGGGGACCCACGGAAGTATGCAGAATTTATAAATCAGTGTTGCCTTCATTTCCTTTGTCTCCCTGGGGCATTTCTAAATGACCAAGCTCGGGTAGCTTTCATCCTATCATACTTGAGTGGAAGTGCAGCGGATTGGTCGTGCCGTTGGTGACCCATAATGATCCGTTGTTACAGGACTATGGGGGTTCCAGAGAGAGATGGAAAAACTGTTTGCTCGCCATAACCAGGAACAAGCAGTGGATAACAAACTTTTATCCTTCCGGCAGGGAAACCAAGACTTGTTAGCATATATTGCAACCTTCAATAGACTGGTGGCTGAAGCCAGGTGGCCAGAGAACAAAAGAACCACGTTATTCCATCGAGGTTTACGAGGCGAATTAAAGGACGTCTTGGCCCAGGTAGTTGATCCTCCCAGAGACTGTACCGAATTCATAAATCTAGTCATGCAGCTAGATCATCGTTTGCAGGACAGAAAAGCAGACCGGTGCAAAGCAGACTCACAAATAGTTTATGTTCGGCCTAAAGACAATGCACCACAGAGGGGAGACAACGCCGTAGAACCCATGCAGATCGGAGGATTACGACCTCCATTAACAAAACAAGAGTGGGAAAAAAGAAGACAACAGCAACTTTGTTTGTATTGCGGAAAACCAGGACATTTCTTGAAAGACTGCCCAATTAAACCCCCTAAGAGAACAGTCAGGGACACAGAAAAGGATGAAGGTAAGGAATCGGAAAACTACCAAGCTCGGCAACCGTAGAGGTCAGTTTGTCGAGTGATGAGAAAGAGCCACTGACCTCACACTTTGCGATTCCCGTGATCTTAATAAATCACCAACAATCGTCAAAGATGCATGCCGCAGAAGCGTACATCGACAGCGGAGCAGTTGGGAACTATATAGATCAAGAGTTGGCAGCAGAGATGGGGCTCCCTTTGTGTTCTAAATCTACCAGGGACAAGGTGACGACCGTGGATGGGACGGAAATCGCCTCTGGGCCAGTAACCCAGTGCATAGCAGTAGTAACCTTGTTGTGCCAGGATGGGCATCGGGAGTGTATTTCGTTCGATCTAATAAAGGCACCTCAATTCCAGTTGATACTAGGGATGCCATGGTTGGTTGCTCACAACCCTTTGATAGACTGGCGGGCACGAAAATTAACCTTCTCCAGCAACTGCTCCATAACCTGCTACTCTCCTGACCCGAAACCCGACTCCTGTGTCTCCAAAGCTTCCAGTATTAAAGCCTCTACCTTGGGAGTAACTAATACTTTGCCAGATGAATATCGTGACTTTCAGGATGTATTCCAAAAAGACCAGGCTAACACGTTGCTGCCGCATAGGCCTTATGATTGTCAAATCGACTTTGTTCCTGGGGCACAAATTCCATGCAGCAGGATTTACGCTCTCACCGAGCCAGAAAACCTTCACCTGAAAACCTATTTGGACCAGTACCTCGCAAACGGATTCATCCGCCCATCTAAGTCTCCAGCAGCCAGTCCTTTGTTCTTCGTACCAAAAAAGGAAGGGGACTTGAGGACCTGTATTGATTACCGCGCAATAAACCAGATAACTGTGAAGAAATGTTACCCCTTGCCTCTTATTCCGGAAATGCTAGACCAAGTCAAAGATGCCCAGATCTATACCAAATTGGACCTTCGGGGAGCATACCGCCTGGTCCGGGTCAGAAGCGGAGATGAGTGGAAAACCGCTTTCCGTACCAAATATGGCTTGTTTAAATATCAAGTCATGCCCTTTGGCTTGTGTAACGCTCCTGCAGCGTTTCAATATTTCATGAATGATGTCCTGAGAGAACTGATTGACGTTTGCGCCTTAGTATACTTAGATGACATCTTGATCTACTTAGCCTCAAAACAAGATCATATCAGGCATGTTTGTTCAGTCCTCACCAAGCTCCGCCAACATCGTTTGTACGCAAAGCTGGAAAAATGCTTTTTTCACGTCACCGAAGTAGAATTCCTTGGTTTCATCCTTTCGCCGAAAGGCATCAGAATGGACGTGCATAAAGTGGACGCAATTTTAAAATGGCCATCACCTACATCTCTGAAGGGAATACAGAGCATGTTAGGCTTTGCGAACTTTTACCGCCGGTTTATTCCAGACTTCTCTCAGGTTGTGCACCCGATCACGGTATTGCTACGAAAAAGCAATAAAAACTTTGCTTGGACTGAGGAAGCAGCAAAAGCCTTCCAGGAACTAAAACAAAGGTTCACCTCTGCCCCAATCCTGCGGCACCCGCGTCCAGACCTCCCTTATGTCGTAGAGACTGATGCTTCCAGTATGGTGATGGGAGTGGTCCTGTCACAGAGGGACCCAGAACCCGGCCAGCTGCATCCGATGGCCTTCTGGTCGAAAAGGTTTTCACCTCCGGAACTAAATTACGCTATCACGGATAAAGAACTCCTAGCCATCAAAGTCCGCTTTTAAGGCGTGGCGGCACTATCTTCTGGGAGCTATACACACCATTACAGTGATCACTGACCACCGGAACCTGCAACATCTCAAAACAGCCAAAGCCCAGTCTTCACGCCAGTTACGGTGGGCCTTCTTCTTCGCCGAATATGACTACATAATCACCTTTCGACCTGGGGTCAAGAATGGGAAAGCTGACGCCTTATCTCGAATGGGCATTGATGAAACAGTGTATACAACTCCAGACCCATCATACCTGAAGACAAACTCTTGGGCATCACAACAGCCTTATCACAAGCCGAATTATGGGACAAAATTCATCAGTCAATGAACCCGGATGCTTTCCTTGCATGGCAAACTCAGAGCGAGCAGTATTGCATCAAGGATCAGTTATCTTACTTTGGAGATCGGCTATAGGTACCAGAGAAGGAATTGCAACAGCATATCATTTCAGGTTATCATGACTCCCTGATCGAAGGACACCCTGGAATCGCTAAAACTTTAGCCAGGGTAAAGAAGAACTTTTGGTGGCCTACCTGGCGTAAGGATATTGTCCAGTATGTTCAATCCTGCGGCGTCTGCGCACAAAACAAATCACAGAAACAGAAACTATCAGGTCTCCTACAACCACTGGACATCCCTCCCACTCCATGGCACACTCTTTCCCTCCACTTTATCACGGATCTGCCATCAAGTCAAGGCTTTAACACCATTCTTGTAATTGTGGGTTTGTTCTCAAAGATGGCACATTTTATTCCTCTTAAAGGCCTCCCGGACGCATCCACTCTAGCAGGAGTATTTCTGGAAAACATTGTCAAGCTGTATGGCTTTCCATCAGTTCTGGTCTCTGATCGAGGCAGCCAATTTATATAAAATGTTTGGAGAAAATGTTGTGCGATGGCTCAGATTGACGTCCGGCTATCCAACAGTCACCACCCCCAGACAGACGGCCAAACTGAGAGGACCAACCAGACCCTCGAGCAGTATTTGCGGTGCATGCTGCACCATGAATTAAGAGATTGGAAGGATTTACTGTGGATAGCCGAGTACGCATATAACAACTTCGTACATTCTAGAACAGGCCAAACTCCCTTTTACACCTTGTATGGCACACATCCACGTACGTCAGAACTGGACCTTCCTACTAGCTTGGAAATGCCCGCAGTAAAAACTCTTCATACAACCATCACTCAAGCGTTCAGAAAGGCAAAGGAACATCTTATTCATGCTAAAGAAAAACAAAAGCACTTCGCCGATCAGCATCGGAAAAAGGCACCAGACTATCAAGTAGGAGCCAGGTTTGGTTAGCCACCAAATATGTCCCCATCAAAGGGACCCGGACCTTCCAACCTTGATATTTGGGACCCTATACCATCAAGGAAATTATCAACCCAGCAGCTGTCAAGTTAAATCTACCACCTAATCTACAAATCCATCCGGTATTCCATGTATCCCTCTTAAAACCAGTACAACCCGGTACACGGATCAAAACACCACCTCAACCTATACTAATAGATGGAGAACCAGAATTCGAAGTCAAAGGCATCCTGGACTCTAAGTACTCTAGAGCCAAATTGTACTATCTCGTCGACTGGAAAGGATTTGGGCCTCAAGATAGGTCCTGGGAACCCAGTGAAAACATTCATGCACCACGTCTGATCAAAAGGTTTCATCAAAACTTCCCAACCAAACCTGGACCAGGCAGAAGACACACCTTGGGAGGAGCCTTGGGGGGGAGTGCTGTCACGACCCTCAGCCCTGACCCCCACTGGCAAGCCCACAAGACAGGTGGAATCAGGACTCGGATCTTTAATAAGGCCAGACTTCCACTTTTCAAGCCCTCTTCGGGCCAGTTCTGGCGCCTTTGGCACCAGGCTCCTCAGTTGGGAGAGGCATCTGCTTAAGGGACTACTTTATTAAGGCTTTCAGCCAACATGGAGGCATCCACATAGTTTGATTCCTAGAACCAAGCTATGTGGTCTAGTGTTTTGGGTGTGGTGGCCTCGGGACTACTTTACCTGGACTACTTTGCAGTGGCTATTTAAACCACACCCGAACAAGACAACACGCTTCGCGTTACTTTGCTTCTAGTAACGTGACGCTCACCGTGTCCAGCGTCTCGCGAACCCGACAAATTCCGGACCTGCAGAAAAAACAAAGAAACATCGTTAGCAGCAGAATCTTACCTGCAATCTTCATCCATCTCTGCTCACAGCTCCTGGGCATCTCTGTTGGAGGAGTTCGCCGCCCGGATCGAGGGACCTGAGAAAAGGAAAAAGACATTATTAATGGAGGTACTAGAGACATTACAACCATAAAAGCGCTTAAAGACTTACCTGGCTGGTTACTTCTCGACCAGCACTGCTCCGGAAACCCATCTGCGCTGGGTACTCTCCGCGACCTACGAAAAGGGAAAAACACAGGTCAGTGAGGACAAGGCATCGCTGCGCTACGCAAAACGCCTCCTTACCGCATCACAGCGCTATAGCGCGCCATCATCTCCCGGTGAGAACCAGCACATCCCGTTTTCCGAGTGGACACTCCATGCTCCTAGAGGAGATAAAAAGAGACAATAGTACAGACAAAAGGCATGCAAGAAATACAGCACCATTAATTGCAATAATACCTACCTGAAAGACAATACAAGGGCCGCAGTCAGTGAAGTAACTGGACCGCCAGCGCCCACAAAAGCCAACGCGCCCCTGCCCAGAGAGCAGGACGGAGAGCCCACCGATTCCGGCAACCATGTGAGAAGAGAACATGGAGGGGCTGGAAATATAAGGAGGTGGGTGATTAAACTGCTTACCTTGGTCGCCCAGTCCTGACATAGTCTTCATTTTCCAGGCAGAATTCCCTTGACACCGAGACCACAGGGGAACCATCAGGAAGGGCATCAGCGACCAGCTGGCTGGGTGGCGTCCCCGTGGATACCAGGTGAGCGTAACACTAAGCACAGGGAGTTTCGGGCACCTCCCTCGCATCCTGTCCACCCCAGACACTCAGGCGCCAGAGGAGGGCTTCAGCACCGAAGACCGACAAAAGCCAACGAACAAAGGGACCAAACCTGGTTTGGCGCACAGAGATAAACACAAGAAGGACCTTTCCCAAAAGAAATGGCGAAAAAAGATGAACAGAGTCTGTTTTTACAGATAGGTCTTGGGCGCCATATTGAAAAACATGGCTGACCCGATTTTTAGCTACCGTTGTTAACGGTTGGGAAAAATCATGGTAGTTGATCATAACTACTGCCACCAGCCATTTAAAGTAGGAAAGGGTAACATTTTACTGTTACATGAGTGTTTTGACTCAGAGGAAGCTAGGCAACCCCTCCAGCACTCTATAGGAAGATAGTGTGTGCTGGGTCCGTAAATTTATAGAGACTAGTAAAGTCAATTTAACTTTACATGTTCTAGGAGACATTAGTCAGTCCCAGAGCAGGTATTTAAACCTTGGGAAGTCTGAAAGACACCCCTGTGCCACTGCACTGAAGGTGCTGTGTGACACACAGAAAAAGATGATGCCATGGAGTTGTTTTAAAATACCATAACCAAAGAAGAAAAAAGTAAAACACACATCAAAATACATGAAAGAGTGGGAAAAAAAGCTCACACTATTTCCAGGTAAAATAATCAAATCCCACAAATCCAGGAAAGTTGCTGGGGGTCTCAAAAAGTAAGGGAAATTAGCACATATTGAGAACTCTCCCTAACACTCGTCCCCGCAGACTAAGGGACAGGAGGATTTAATCCACTCCTGGATGAATCTCCTTACTCAAGTCAGTCAAACATCCTGGAGAGATCATCAGCATTTTGGTGGTTTTTGTTTGTTTGTTTATTATTCATAGGGCGCCCTGAACCCTTAGGTAGCAGGGCGCACAACGTGACAAGGTTACTTACAGCTTGGTTACATTTGCATCGATGCGTATATACAGGTGCGGATAAAGTTACAAGTATGTACATGGACAGAGGTAGTTACAGTAATACAATACAGTTTACATAATTACAGGTATGTGCATGTGAACAGGTAATAGTGTTAGTGCATCATTCTAGGTAAAGGTCTAACATATGTGGCTCTTGGTTACAGGTCTTTGTGGCGTAGCCATGTGCGCGTGTTGCACCTAAAGCTATTGTAAGATTGGTCTCTTCTTAGCTCAACTGGGAGAGCATTCCATTGCTGAGCTGCTTTTACTGGGAAGCTGCTTCCCACCTGTATTTTGTAGGTGTAATCTGGTGATTTGGAGACAGTAGGAGTTGACTGTTCTAGTTGGTCGTGTAGAAGGTTTTCTGGTTATTCTTTCCTTCGGGTATGGAGGTGATGTATTGTTTAGGCATTTAAAAGTTAATGTGACCATTTTGAGGAGGATCTGATCAGTGATTTTTAGCCAACTAGGGTTTCTTCTGGCGTTGAAGATATGCTCTCTCGTGGGGAGGTTCAGGGACGTTCTGAGCGCATTGTTTTTGCAGAGTTTGTAGTTTATTCGTGATAGATTTATTGGCTCCTGCATAAAGTGCATTGCAGTAGTCCAGTTATGAGAGGATGAGGGCATTGGCCAAAATGATACAGCTAGCTGGTGAGAGGAAGGGTCTGCATGCTTTGATGAGTTTGCCGGTGTAGGCCATGGATAAGGCCAAGGAGTTTACTTATTTTCTTAGGGAGAGTGTGGAATCCAGGTAGAAGCCTAGAGTCTTCACTTCTTTAGCAACAGTAATTATGTTACCGTCGATGTTGAAGGCCTTGTAGTTGTCGTTAAGTTTTTTTAGATTGTTGGCTGAGCCCAGGATCACGATCTCTGTTTTATCATCGTTCAGGCAGAGGCCGTGGGTTGCCATCCATGCCTGAATGAGGATGTAGATTTCATTCACTAAGGCTGTATCTGAGGTGAAATTGCCCGTAAGGGGAATAAGGATCTGGGTGTCATATGTGTAATTAGTGTAGGGGACACCCAGCCTGTCCAATTTGTCAAATAAAGGCTTAGTGAAGATATTGTACATGCTGGGTGAGACACATGAGCCTTGTGGGACTCCACATGTAGTTATGACTGGGTCTGCAAAGACTGCCGTGTAGAAAACTCTCGTGCTTCTGTTATCGAGAAATGATTGGACCCAGGCTATAGCTTCACTTGAGAAGTGGGCTGCCGATGCTAGGTATTTGCATAATACTGCGTGGTCCACCAAGTCAAAGGCCGCAGACAGATCAAGGAGGAATAGCATGGCTGTGTTTCCATTATTGTTAAGTTCATCAATTTGGGCTTTGAGAGCTATTAGGGCCGTCTCTGTGACATGTTGGGGCCTGAACCCTGATTGGCGCGAGCAAGTTGTTGGTTTGTTTCAAGGTATTTTTGTAAGTAGGCCACTCTATCGATTATCTTCAGGAGAAAAGGGACAGTGGTGATGGGCCTGTAGTTAGTAGGGATGGTGGGGTCTAGAGTTTGTTTTTTAAGAAGGGGTAAGGCCCAGGATTCTTTTAGGCTGCTTGGGACCGTGCTTGAGCTAAAGGAAGCGTTGATGAGTTTGGTGATGAATGGAGCTAGGTCTCTGGCTGCATCCTTGATTATTGGGCAGGGCAGCTGTCGCCTTTGCAGTTTGATGGTTTTAGTGAGGTAATGATTTTTTCTGTTTCTTGAATAGAACTTTTGGAGAATTTGAATGGTACTAGGTCGGGTTTGGTTGCTAAGCGGTGCTACAGAGGTGGTTTCCATAGGTGGGAGTGAGGCTTTTATTTTTGCGTGATTTTAGTTTGTAACGTTTTTATTTTATTTGCCAAGGCATTTTGAATGTCAGTGCACCATTGTTTATCTTTAGGTAGGTTATCCGGTGGAGGTATAGGAGATTCTAGTTCACGTAAAATCGTGAATAATTCCTTAGTGTTGGAAGAGGCTTTGGAGATCCTTTCATTGTAGAACTCTTTTTTGGTTTGATTGATTTCATTTTTATATTTAGTGGCAAAGAGTTTGAGTTTGAGTTTATTTTCAATCGTGGGGGTGTGCTGCCAAATGGTTTCTAATTTCCTTTTTTCCGGTCTAAGTTCTTTTAGGTAGGGGTGAACCAAGTGTTCAGGTGCGCTCGTTGTTTGCTTTTACAGTTCTTAAGTGGGGCGATGGCGTCTAAGATTTTAGTCATGGCTTCATTATAGTTGTCAACCGGCGTGTCTGGGTTAGAGTTGCTAGGTAAGGCATTAATCACTGGGAGGAGACGTGGCAGGATGTTAATATTTGTGATGTTTTTTCTTGATCTGGTGGGGAGGGGGAATGCCATAACTTTTTCTTTCTTTACTTCTTTATTGAGTGTTGGGAGTGGTCAGTCCAGGTTTGGGGTGTGATTTGGGTAATTTTGGTTGGGCAATTTGATGTGGCTACCCAGTCAAGGGTCCTGCCTTTATCTTGGGTGGGAATGAGGACTTTTTGGGAGAGTCCATGTTCCTTGAGCATACCAGTTATAGCTTGTGATTGTTTATCGTCATGGTCGTTGAGTCCTAAGTTGAAGTCACCAAGGGTCATTTTCTGAGATTAATCTTTGGTGTTCCTGGCTACCAGGCTGGAGATTTCCTCTTCGAATGAGCGTAGAGGCCCTTGGGGCCTGTAAATAAGGTAGATCGTCAAGGTGCGGCATGGGGATATGGGCAGTTTAGCCGATAATAATTCACATGATTTTAATAGTGGTAGCGTTGTGAGCCTTAGTTCCAGATTAGATTTAGCGATGATGGCTAAACCAACGCCTCTGGCCCTGGGTCTGTCCATTCTTAGGAGTTGGTACTCATTAGGCCAGTGACAGTGCTGGTCTTGCTGCATCATGTAACCAGGTTTCTGTGATCGCTAGGAGGTTCAGATTGTCTGATGTTAGGATATCAGCTATTTCAGTGGCATGGGCCACAATTGATCTTGCGTTGATTAGGGCACCTGTTATTGTTTCCGTTTTAGGCGGGCATTTGATATTCGAGGTAGTATGGGTAGGTTCACACACAGTAACAGGGGTTTGTGGCAATACTTTTGACACATTCCTGAGAGTGTTATTTAGGTTGGTGCAGCGGTTTATTTGCAGAATGGGCAGTTTTGGTTCATGGGGGGGGAGTCTGGCATGAAGCCTGATGTTTCTAGAGGTAGTAGGACAGGGCTCGTACTTACGTTGGTCCATAATTGCCGATGTTAGATGAATGAGGAGCAGGAGGGCCGGTATTAGTGGTGGGGTGCTAACGTGCATAATGCGGTGGTTAGGGTTGGTTGCCAAACATTTCGCAGGGGTAGCCTAGAATCAACTTTGCATATATTGACTAGAAACAACTTTGCAAGGGTAGCCTAGAATCAACTTTGCATATATTGACTAGAATCAGCTTTACATGGATTAACTCAAATCGGCATTGCATGGCCGGCCTTAGCAGAGTGGGCATCAATAAGAAATGGGAGGATAAGGGTTCACTCACTAGTGAAGTCAGTTGGAGTAATACAATGTAGTTGCAGATGTACAAATTCAAGAGGACCGTGGGGGAAACTCGTGGGCGCTAAGGCAATGCAGTGGCATGTGGTGCAGTGAATGCGCAGCTGGAGTCAGGTAAAACCATGTATTTAAGGGTTGAGTATATGGGATGCTGACTGCTTAGCCCTAGGCTGTAAAAGTCTTGTTGAGGCATGGGGGTAGAAGGCATGAATCGGACATCAATAATAATAAGCGGAACACACAGGCATGAATATGCAATATATTCGTAATAGCTATTGAACTATGACAGTAGATTAGACGTAGGTGCTTAAGTCCAGCATAGTAGCAAATGTAGGATTTGCGAGGTAAAATGTTTGTTAGATAGTTGGTGAGAAATTGTTAGCAGGGGTGTAGGTGGTGTTGTGCCCGGTTACATGGGGATCAGGACTGCTTCTCCGCCATCCATTGGGGATGGCGTGCGAATAAAGGCTATAGGCAGCCTGAAGGTGTCGACAGGCCGCGTTGACCAGTGGGTCTGGCAGAAGGCATGTACGGCAGATGACAGGCATGACCTTGGAATGTAGCAGGTGCATTCTTTAGTCCAAAAGGCATTACCTTAAACTGGTAGAGGCCTACTGGGGTTAAGAATGCAGTTTTCTCCTTGGCATGGTCTGTCAGTGCTATTTGCCAATAGCCCGAAGAGAGGTCAAATGTACTGAGGTACTTGGCTGAACCAAGTTTATCCACCAGTTCATTTGTCCTTGGTAAAGGGTGGGCATCAGTCTTGGTGACTGCATTAATAGCTCTATAGTCCACTCCGAATCTCAACTCCTTGGATCCTGCCTTTGGTACTAGAACAACTGGACTAGACCATGGACTGGTAGAGGGCTCTATCACCCTGAGATGAAGCATCTTGTTGACCTCTTCCTTTATGTGGGATCTTACATGATATGACATCCTGTAACCTCTGTTTTGACAGGTAAACAGTCACCAGTTTGAATATCACGCTGGCCCCAAGGGGTCAAGCCTGGTGATAGTGAAAACAGGGAGGCAAACTGGTTTAACAGAAACTTGCACTCCTCCTGTTGATCAGGTGTCAAATTAGAAGAGAGATTAACTCCTTCTATTTTCTCATCTGAAGGTTGGCCTCTGAGTAGGTCAGGTAGAGGTTCACTCTCCTCCTCCTCTTGGGCTGAAGCTAGAAGCAAAGCTCCTACTTCTGGTCTTGAGACATAGGCCTTTAAAAGGTTGGTGTTAAAGACTCTCGGAGCCTCCGTAGGATTGCCTAAGTCCACCAGATAGTTGACCTCTCCAAGTTTTCCCACAACCTTGAAGGGTCCTATCCACTTGTCCTGTAAGGCCCTTTGCCTTGTAGGTACCATAACTAAAACTTGGTGGTCTTGAGTAAACTCAACCATGTTGGCCTTCTAGTCATGCCAATGTTTGACCAGAGCCTGACCTGCTTTCAAGTTATCAGATGCTTCTGCCATTATGTGTGACAATCTCCTCCGGAGACCTATCACATAGTCAGTGATTCTCACTGGCTTGGGGGAAGGAGCACTCTCTAACCCCTCCTTAATTAGGGCCAAGGGGCCTCTAACATGATGGCCACAAAGAAGTTCAAAGGGACTATATCCAACTCCCTCCTGAGGGACTTCTCTATATGCAAAGAGAAGGCATGGCAGTAGAAGGTCCCACTTTCTGCTAAGGGGTTCCTCTAAAGTACCTATCATGCTCTACATTGTGCGGTTAAACCTCTCTACCAATCCATTTGTCTGAGGATGATAGGCAGTTGAGAACATGTAATTTACTCCACAGTTCTTCCACCTGGCCTGCATGTAGTGGTACATAAAATTGGATCCCCTGTCAGAGATAACTTCCTTGGGAAAACCTACTCTGGTACAAATACCAAGTAGGGCCTTAGCCACAGCCTGAGCTGTAACTTTCCTCATAGGTATAGCTTCAGGATACCTAGTAGCATTGCCAACTACAACCAGGATAAACCTGTTTCCTGAAGATGTGAGAGGGTCTAAGGGACCAACAATGTCGATTCCTAACCTCTCAAAAGGAACTCCCACCACTGGGAGTGGCACCAAGGGTGCCCCATTCTTGGATCCACTCTTGCCAGATGTTTGGCAAGTGTGACAGCTCCTACAGAACTTATCTACATTAGACCCCAACTTAGGCCAGTAGAAATATAAAGAGAGCCTTTCCTTGATCTTCTTAAAACTTAAGTGACCAGCCAATGGTATCTCATGGGCTAACTGTAGGAACTGGAGTCTGCTTTCAAGAGGCACTACAAGTCTTCTGTAGTCCCCTGGGATAGACTCAGTCGGTTCACTGTAGAAGAGGCCATCTTCCCAGTATAACCTATGCTACACAAGGTTGTTCCACACACTCAGCCTCAGCTGGTGTAGGAGTCACAGGTGTGATTTTGGACAGTCCTATCTGGGATGTCCTTGTTGGTAGCACAGGAGTGCCGGCTGGTTTCTTCCTGGAGGTTTTAGGTGCACCTTTTCCTCTTTCTTCATAGAAATTTCAGTCAGTAAGTCCTCTGGACTGGGATTTATAGTTTCCTCTATAATCTCCTCTGGAGAGCCCCTTAAGGTACTCTCTCTGGCCTTCCTAGTCTGCTCCTGTTTCCTTGTGCTGGGAGGCCTGGGGGTGCTTGATACAACTCCAAGAGTTTTTAAGTCATTCCCCACAGGACTCTCCCAGGTACTTCACTCTGCACACTTACAGGTATCTTGACAGTCATATCATTACACTGCATGAGAGCTGGTAACTGTGGAAACATTTGGAAAGGGCTTTCAGCAAGCTTAGTTAGGAATGTGGGTGCCTGTTGTGATCTTGATGGTCGTGCAGATGAGGATACCTCCGTCCCCAAGTACCACACTGGTAAGAAAGAAATCACTACCAATGCAATCCTTGAGGCCACAGGTGTAGAGTGCCGTCAAGCTGGAACCAGGAACACCGGAAGGACCCCCTGACCACTGTAAGGCAATGAATGATTAGGTCAAACAGTCACAATGATAACAATGCGATATTCTGGAAGAGTGCTAAAATGGCTTACCCAGATATGCTGGTCAGAAATCCTTGAAGGGGTAAAGGAAGTAGAAGGGGTCAGAGATGGCACTCTTGGTGGAACACACCTGCATCAAAAGGAAGATCCGCGAACAGTCCGTTTAACAATCCAGGGTCGGAAGCCAGGAAAACTATCACCAAAGTCCAGAAACCAGAGTTCCAAAAGTTATGCAAAGCCAAAGGTCGTAATACCTGAAGATCAAAGTTCGCCTGAGCCATAGGAAAAATGCAAAATCAATCCGTGTAACGTTCCGTGGTTAATGTAATCCAATATCCTTAATGAGGTCCAAAAAGCCATGCAGCACTCCAAGAAGCAGCTGTGAAGCGTTAGTTCCGCGTTTCCCCTGTCCTTTTGACTGCGTGAAGTGGTCATGTGATGCAGTCACGAGGGAAACGCGGGAGCCGCGTCACGTGACCCTCGATGCTGCACGGGGAGCCTGCCGGCGATTGGACACTTGCTGCCGGCGTTCGATCACCTGATCGGAAGTGCTCCGTGCGTTTATGGATGAATGCTGTCTCCGAGCGCCCGTGGGCGAGCGCCGTCCCGGAGAGAAGCGCCATGGCAAATTCCAATACAGGAAGGGTCATAGGCGTCCCTGGTAGTTCTGTTGCTGAGTGCGGTGAGGATCATGGGGAACACGCCGGCTGACGCGTGCAGGGCTTGAAGGGGTGGCAGATGTGTGTTTGGGAGGCTGTCTGGCAATGGTGAGCCTGGGAGGAGGCGTGACAGTGCCTTAGCAACATCCTCTTCCTTGAAAAATTATTCATCAGCCACAGTTATGCTGGCCACAGTGTCTCGAATGGCAGGTGTCCCCTGACCATTGACAATAACACTGCCTTTGTAATACTCTGTAGTATTGTATGGAATAGAATTGTGCACATCTAAATTCTGTTGTTCCCACATACCCAGGGATACTAAAGAAACACTGGCTGAGACTTTCACGGGGCCCTCAGCCAGAAAGTGAAAGTTTCCACTCGCCATTGGTACTTCATCCACTGAGGAGAAGGCTAAGGAGAAAGTATTGACCCCTGAAGGTTTACCCTTACATCTGGGATCCCCTTTCACATGGTCAGTTGACCCACAAGCATAACATTTACCAAATGTTTTATGAATGGGGGTTTGATCTGACCTTCCTATAGTTTGTCCCCAGAAGGTACACTAGCTTGATTTGGTTTCCCTTGGGGCTTACCCTTGTTATGTTCGTGGCCCTCTTTTGGAGTGGAGGTATTTGAATTCTCTTTGGTACATTTCTTGTGCTGCTTCCCCTCATCCTTCTTCTGAGTTACCCCAGAATCCTTGTAAGTAGTCCTGTTGGCAACCCACAAGTCAGCAACCCTTGCTAACTTCTTTGGATCAATTTCCTTAGAGTCAGCCAAGTGCTGTCTCAGCTCAGGAGAGCAGGCATCATAAATAGATTCAAACATAAACAGATTCCTCAAACCTTCATAGGTGTTCACTATGTAGCCCTTAACCCATCCATCTAAGTTTTTCAAACATTCAGTCACCCAGGTAGCCCAAGGGGACCCATCATGCTTATTGGGGGTTCTAAACCTCTTAAGATACCGAGAAGGGGTCTTCCCAAATTTAGCTACCAAAGCTAGCTTCACAGGTTCATACTCCTCTCTGTCTATATCCCCCATTACCACAGCAGTTGCGACAGGGGGAAGCCTAGAAAAAAGCCAAGGAATCAACTGACTCCCTGTAATGTCTTGAATCCCATGGTTATAGTCAAAAGCAGCCAACCAATCCAAAATATCAAGCTTAACCTCATACATACTTACTGCATCTTTGGACAGGCGAGGCCTCTTAGGACTGGAAGACCTAGAGGACTCTGGGAGAGAACCAGTTTCAAGACACAACTTTTTCATTTCAAGTGCATGATTCAATTCCATTCATCTGAGTCTAAGCTCTTGATGCTTTGTTTCAGTTTGAGCTTGGATTCTTTTAAATTCTAACTCAAGTCTCATCTTCTCAAGGGAGACAAATTCAGGACATAGGTTTGGGCCTGAGGGGGTCCCTGTGGGGAAAGGTTGAGGCCTATGAGCAGGTAGAGGCAAGACAGGGCCTACATTCTAAGACTCTTCTGCCTCATGTAACTCATCCACGATATTAGAGCTGGGCTCTGACATATTATCATCCTCGTCAACATGTTCCACATTTGCTGCAGGTGTGGGGGTTTCAGACCCACTCCTCAGACCTTGGTATTCTAACAACCTTTTTTTATCAATTCAACCTTTTTGCCTTTTACAGTGAGATTCCTGCTTTACACATATCTCTCAATTGATCAATAGTTAAAGTCACTAGGGTCTCGTGTCTGTAGCTTTACATATCAGTCATGATAAAACAATTGCTTTACTAATGTTGCTTTGTCTTAGGAGGATTATTTGAACAAAAGTAAAAGTAGCACTCTAAATGTAAAACGTATACTTTATCCTCATCCCTTTACACCAGTGTTAGGCAGAATCACCTGCAGTACCCTTGGGGAACACTACATGTAATTAAGACTAAAAGTGTCAGTGCAATTTCACCTTTGGTACAAACCTGTACTACACAGTAAAGTGGTAGCGATGGCTGAGCAGCCAGACTTATCTCAAAGGTTTAAGTGAGCAGTAGAACAAGTTACACAAAGGACCAACCAATACAGTGATTCAAGTAAACACTTATTCAAGGTTTGTTGGTAAAAGAATATACATGTATTTACTCAGTCAGTTAGAAAACATTACACTAGCATAAGCAGCTCAATATCCCACACTAATACACCTAAAAACTCCAACCGGTAAGTAAATGAACAAGTTTAGCTCCAAAATGAAGTGGGAGCAAAATGGCACTTCGGATACTTAATACAGGAGGGAAAAGACAAGGTTATAAGAATAGACAGTCCAAATGTATTCATAGGCAGGGCAAAGGGTTTCAGTTAAATACAACCAGAAAGTCTTCTCAATAGGCCTGGGCCAAAGTCAATGGTTCAGAGTGTTTTGTATAGGATAGCACAGTTCTGGTATATAACGGTTAAGTCTTTGCCACAGATTTGTAAAGGCTAGACGAAAAGTTTGACGAATGTTTAGGGAAGGACAAGCCTTCGTAGTTGAGGAAAGTTTCATGCACTTTCTCGATGACCGAAAAGCGGGCCGGTTGGGGTGACCCAGGATTGGACCCCTGGTTGCTCATGCTGCCTGGTGGTAGGAGTTGGTGAGTGTGTGCTCAGCCTGTGTATCTACTGGTTGGGTGAGCGTGTGCTTGCACCCACCTGAGAGTTCGGTGCCAGGAGTGGGCAGGCGGCGCCCCTGGTGCTGTGAGGAGGAAGGCGTCACCCAGCTCTGTTGGGCCTTCGTGGCGAGCGCTGACAGCAGGAGGGTGAACCGACGTCTGGATAATGCTGCTGGAGGGCGTGGGTGGGATCATCGGCATGCGATATAGGAGAGGGCCTGGCGGACTGCGCTTTCCACTGCTTTCACCGTCGACTGGGGGCCTGGCGGGCTGGCAGGACCCAGAATCACACTTCCATGCGAAGTGAGGGAGGAAAGGAGTTTGCCATGTGTTCAGGAAATGCACCCGTATGCGGCGTGCAGCCGCTGCCCAGATTGGAGGAGGAGGGGCAGGAGGAGGCTCAGATGCGCACCGAGCGCGGAAGTGGCGGATTGCCAACGGAGGAGACTCAGAAGCGCTCCCAGCACAGAGATGGCGGATTGCCAAAGGAGGAGACTCGGATGCACTCCGAGCATGGAAAATGGTGGAATGCCAAAGGAGGAGGACTCAGTTGCGCGCACGGACAGCCTCGTCGCCAGTCTTACCCTTGTATCGGGCCAAGAAGGAGGACGCGCACACGGAGGGATTGCAAGGCACAACCTTTATTCAACTCGTAACACAGAGAACTGGCGCTTTCGCGCCTTACCCATAATTCCCCCTGTTCCCCCAACTCGACGTCACACACTCCGCCTCTCCAACGGTGGGGGCTGCCCACAGTTAACCCGTTGGCGTCCTGCAACAGCAACATTGACTGCTTGCAGTTTCCGTGGCCAGATGGATTCTCTCAATTGGTTTAGTTGCTTTGGGCTTTGGGCGTGGTTATGTTGATGAGGTGGCAGTCGTTGGACTCTGAGCATGACTGTGGTTTGGGCCTTGTGTTTGTACTAAGTGTGAATGGCAGCACTGATTGCTTGGTTCCATGGACAGATGGATTCTCTCTATTGGTGCAGTTGCTTTGGGCTTTGGGCGTGGTTATGTTGATGAGGTGGCAGTCGCTGGACTCTGAGCATGACTGTGGTTTGGGCCTTGGGTTTGTACTAAGTGTGCATGGCAACATTCAGTGCTTGCCATTTCCATGGACAGATGGATGCTCTCAATTGGTGCAATTGCTTTGGGCTGTGGGCGTGGTTAGGTTGATGACGTGGCAGTCGCTGGACTCTTCCATTCAGTAATCATCTTGGGGGGGGATGTGCAGGGACTCATTAGCACTGACGTAGCACGGCCCCTGCACATGTCCTGGGAAGGGGTCCCCTCAGACAAAAAAGAAAACCACAAAAAATACTTTGTTTTTTTTAAACAAAAAAACTGAAAACAAGAAATAGTTTCTGTTTGAAATTACTCTGCCTCCATAACTAAATTATTTCTGTTCTAGTTTGAAGTCAGAGTGAATTAAAAAAGAAACAATTTCTTTTTGAAGTAATGGGGATCCCCTTCACCCCATGACACGGAGGCCTCCAGATCCTCTGCAGATAACGGAAATAAGCATTCCTGGCCACTGCAGGGAGCTGAAGGTCTTGTTCCCTGGACAGACGGATTAAAGGTACATGCGTGTGCATGCATATAAGTATGTGTGCATATATATGATTATCATGTAATGTGTATGAATGAGTGCATGACACAGGCTGGGTGTGCCTGTGTGAGTGTATGGTGAAAGGGTGCACACACAAATGTATGGGTGAGTGGGTGTGCCTGTGTGAGTGTATGGTGAAAGGGTGCACACACAAATGTATGGGTGAGTGGGTGTGCCTGTGTGAGCGTATGGTGAAAGGGTGCACACACAAATGTATGGGTGAGTGGGTGTGCCTGTGTGAGCGTATGGTGAAAGGGTGCACACACAAATGTATGGGTGAGTGGGTGTGCCTGTGTGAGCGTATGGTGAAAGGGTGCACACACAAATGTATGGGTGAGTGGGTGTGCCTGTGTGAGCGTATGGTGAAAGGGTGCACACACAAATGTATGGGTGAGTGGGTGTGCCTGTGTGAGCGTATGGTGAAAGGGTGCACACACAAATGTATGGGTGAGTGGGTGTGCCTGTGTGAGCGTATGGTGAAAGGGTGCACACACAAATGTATGGGTGAGTGGGTGTGCCTGTGTGAGCGTATGGTGAAAGGGTGCACACACAAATGTATGGGTGAGTGGGTGTGCCTGTGTGAGCGTATGGTGAAAGGGTGCACACACAAATGTATGGGTGAGTGGGTGTGCCTGTGTGAGTGTATGGTGAAAGGGTGCACACTTAAATGGATGGGCAGCTGCCTGGGTGTGCCTGTATGGTGAAAGGGTCCACGCATAAATGTATGGGTGGATGCCTGGGTCTGCCTGTATGGTGAAAGGGTGCACACTTAAATGGATGGGCAGCTGCTGTGTATGTATGTGTATGGTGAATGGCGTGTGTGCTTGGGTTCAGGGGCTCAACATAACCTACATTTCTGGTGGGGCTAACCCTTCCAATGTTGGAAGAGATGCTAACTTCAAGGGCGGTGGGGGAGGGCAGACTTATTTGTGTGGGGGCATCTAACTGCTTTATGCATTCTAATGAGACTAGTCTAGTGCAGCTTCAATGTTACATGCAGTTAACTCTCCTTTAAGTCTGATAGCACCCACTTATGGACTGCTGTGAGAAAGAGCGGTCTCCTGTCCCCGCTCTACCCTTCCAATCACTCCCCTGGCATGCAAGTACTAAACCCACATCATGATTTCAACTGCCTACTAACTAACAGTGAAATGCTGTATGTTAGTAACTGCCGGCCTTTGATAACGGCGAAAACCAGGCCCTGTTTAACATCTGTGTCCTGTTCTGTACGGCAACGGCTTTGTAGGTCAGCCAGGTCGAGTCAACATAGCCCAATGTGTGAGGGGAGGAGAGGACTGAAGCCCAGTCAGGTCAATGGTGTTGTGCCACTGCTTAGGTTTAATACCATGATTACTTATTGGTAATCTTCATTACTCGTAGCCCCATTCTTCCTTGTCCCAGTACTTGTGTATAAGGCACTTTGCCTCATAAACAAGTACTGGGATGAGGAAGCGGGGCATGGAGTTAATGCCTGGCTTAGTTACCTGTAATCGTTATTACTCCTAGCCTGACTCTTCCTTGTGCTATTACTTAGCTATGAGGTAAGGTGCCTGAATCATAAGCACTGCGACAAGGAAGAGGGACCTGGAGGTAATTCTGGGCTGAGGTGCTGATTTTGAGGGTTGGGGCAGGGGGTTAAAGGGAGAGGGGCTGTGTGAGGGGGCGGGGATTGTGCGATAAATCCTAATGGTCATCAATGTCCAGGCTAAACATGCATGATATGTGGTACTAGTGGCTAGAGAGGCTTTTTGGTGCAGTCAGTCTAGTCATTTATTAGTTTGGCTTGACTTTTTTTAACTGGCAATCTCTGATAAAGCAGTCCTGCAAAGTGTAATTACCTGGCTAGACTGGCATTTGGGTGCTGACAGTCTAGCCGTTTCTTACAGTGCCATTGTATATTTTTCTGGGCATCGGTGGTAAAACAACCATGATAAGTGTTATTGCTTCCAATGGCATTTTGGTGCATCCAGTCTAGGTATGTCTAAATGTGGCCTGGCATGCTTTACGGTAATATGTTATTACTTGTCTAGACTGGTCTATAATGTAAAGCCAGTTGGACATGTTTTCATTGTGGCATGTCATTTGTAATAACAAAGCATTAAATGAATTAAAGCATTAATGTTCCTGTGCACTGTTAGTGACTTGCATGTATTGGATTTTTGTGTTACCCTACAAAACAATTGGTAACACTCTGGCTTTTTAGCCAATTTTTTCAGAAAGTGTGCTGTATAATGCATTAGAACACATATTTATATCCTTCTTCTAATGCAGTGTGCGGCATACCCCTGCAGTAGCACGTTCGTGCATATTGCCCAAGCGTGGTAATCTAGGCCGGCCCAGAGTGTGGCGCGACCCATGATTTGTTACCGAGCTGGGTGGGGGGCTCAGCATGGCTCGCAGGGGACCCCCAGATTTTGTGCTACGCCACTGCTCAGTAGTTGCACATTTTGCGCGTGTTTCCAGGAACCGACTTTTAGCGTCCGAACCTCCACTTCACTCTTGCTTAGCTTTGCTGATGCCGGCAGGGGCGTTGCTAGGGGGGTGCTCAGGGGGCTATAGCCCCTGATCTTTTGGTTGTAGCCCCGGATAGAATCTCAGGAGCTACAGCCAAAAGACCAGCTAGCCCCCAGTCCCAACAGTTCCGACAGCAGCTTAGCCCCGGGTCTTTTCCAGACCTAGCAACTCCCCTGGATGCCGGTCATGTCAGAAGGTGGCAGCTTAAGAATTGAATCTCTGGTGGCCACCTTTGTGCGGCCATTATCCTCACTCTACCTCTTCACTTTATCTCTCGCCGTTAATTGAAGATCTTTGCCCAAATCTCCAGACACCGTTCTGCAGTGAGGGATATCCCAGGAGGAGCTGAGAATCCTTGCAACCTCCACATTGCCTTGTCTGAAGAGTGTATAAGAACCGTGCTCACAGGAGAGCTCGCCATCCTTCCCTGGCAGCAGCGTCCGCCACCGGCCGCCGCCATGTAGACCTGTAAGTCTTTCTGGAGCTCTTACACCATTGCCTGAGAGCTGTCCCGGCCATTTGCCAAGGTTCATCTTTGCAATTGGTGCACCTTTACTTACACTCTCCAGCCCTTCCACCTTCACCACCACACACAGTGCACCCTCACTAGCCATCCAATTCTTGCATCTTCATTATCACATGCATTCCTTGCACCTTTACTGTTGAATCCAGTCCTTGCACCATCACTGTTGCATCCAAGCCTTGCACCCTCACAATTGGATCCAGTCCTTGCACCGTCACTATTACATCACTTCCTTGCACCTTCACTATTGCATCCAGTCCGTGCACCTTCACTATTGCACCCAGTCCTTGCACCTTCACTATCACATGCATTCCTTGCACCTTTACTGTTGAATCCAGTCCTTGCACCATCACTGTTGCATCCAAGCCTTGCACCCTCACTATTGGATCCAGTCCTTGCACCGTCACTATTGCATCACTTCCTTGCACCTTCACTATTGCATCCAGTCCTTGCACCTTCACTATTGCACCCAGTCCTTGCACCTTCACTATCACATGCATTCCTTGCAAATTTACTGTTGAATCCAGCCCTTGCACCGTCACTGTTGCATCCAAGCCTTGCACCGTCACTAGTGGATCCAGTCCTTGCACCGTCACTATTGCATCACTTCCTTGCACCTTCACTATTGCATCCAGGCATCCAGTCCTTGCACCTTCACTATTGCATCACTTCCTTGCACCTTCACTATTGCATCCAGTCCTTGCACCTTCATTATTGCACCCAGTCCTTGCACCTTCACTATCACATGCATTCATTGCACCTTTACTGTTGAATCCAGTCCTTGCACTTACACTGTTGCATCCAAGCCTTGCACCCTCATTATTGGATGCAGTCCTTGCACCTTCACCATCACATGCATTCCTTGCACCTTTACTATTGCATCCAGTCCTTGCACCTTCACTATTGCATCCAGTCCTTGCACCTTCACTGTTGCATCCAAGCCTTGCACCTTTACTATTGCATCCAGTCCTTGCATCTTCACTATTCCATCCAGTCCTTGCACCTTCACTGTTGCATCCAGTCCTTGCATCTTCTCTGTTGCATCCAAGCCTTGCATCTTTACTATTGCATCCAGTCCTTGCATCTTCACTATTGCATCCAGTCCTTGCACTCTCACTATTGCATCCAGTCCTTGCACCTTCACTGTTGCATCCAAGCCTTGCACCTTTACTATTGCATCCAGTCCATGCACCTCCACTGGTGCATCCAAACCTTGCACCTTTACTATTGCATCCAGTCCTTGCACCTCCACTGGTGCATCCAGTCCTGCCCTTGTAGAGATTTCCAGACGGCGTGCGCTGCACCACGCGGGGAACAGAGAACCCTTGAAACAAGAGGTGTGTTTTGTGTCTTCCTTGGAAGGCAATTCCCTGAAACATGTTCCACTATTTCTGATGTCTACAGTGTTATGTAAACGTATGCGATGTTTCTGAAAGTACAGTTAATCTTTATAAAAAAAAGCAAAACGCAAGTTTGAAAGTGTGACACTCATCCAGGTGTGCACATGTTTTGTTCTTTTTACTTTGAATCTGTAAAATGACATATGCCACTTGCTGGCAAATGTGCACCTTTCATTTGGAAAACAAGTCTGGGCCTTACACAGTGTGGGGACAGTCATCAGGGATCCTCTTAAAGGATTCCGGGGCCCGTGGCACAGACAACGTTGGCCCACAAACCCTGGAAGCAAACAGAATGAAGGTATGTGAGAATCGTGTGTGTGCCCCCCTCGTCATGATGCCAAGCCATAGCTCCACGCGCTCTCCTGGAAGTGATCCAAATCAGCATGGAACTCTCTAGAAGTCCCCGGCATCCAGCGGAAATGCGAATGAGAAACACGTGGCATGTCGAGGGCAGCCTTAGCAGGACTTCTGACAACAAGCGAGGGGCCTCCAGGAAATGCAGCCACCAAGCCATTGTATGTACATCATCACACAACAACCGACTCTGGGCAGGGACGTGTTACGGAAGTCTTTTTGTGATGAAGACAGCACTCATATGAACCGTGTAAAAAATGATATTACCCTGTCCATTTGATTCAATGTAAGAATGTATTTGCATATAAAATATTAACTTTAAAACAATTCAATCTGAATCAAGAAGTGAGCGAGTTACACAATACAGTCACAATATCAAAAAGTGACTCGTGCAACAGCACGACTGATTAAGTACATATAGATTGTCACTGAAATATAATAAATAGCTTTCATAAAAGACCCCCTCAACATCACCACATTTAAATATACATATCACGAGTTCAGCTCTGGTTGGTGCATCCAGTCATGCCCTTGTCAAGACTTTGTGGTTCAGTCTACGATATCAACTGTATTGAAGAGAATTGGGACTATATTAATATGTGTACATCCCTAGTGTTCAAACATCATTTAAGTCAACTCAAATGTGTTACTAATCAATGCGAGTCAGGACATTAGTCATGTTTAAAGACCTGTTCTTATTATTTAAACGCATATATTCAACATTATTACAACAAGATCCTCAACCGCGTCACTCAGCTTCAATATTTCTCTGTGACTCACCTGTGAGCGATATCCTTAGTCTAACGCTCTGCAAATATCTTACGATTGCATATTTCGTGAGGTAGTGTGTTGTGTGTATTTAAAGACCTCTATGGTCTCGTGCTCTTCTCTCAATTCTAAACACTATGATAAACCCTGATAGGTTGTCAGACTTTTTGACCTAGTCACTGGTCAGTTGGAGCCAATGCATACAGGGTGTACTTACGGTCAACTCTAATACTCCCAGTCAATTACTCAGACTTAGGTAATATAGACCTGATAACAAGGTTAGTGTTCGGTCAAGAAATGGTTAATACTCTGGTAAATCAAACACTGATTAGATAAACCATACAATACGTAACTTACTTGTGGTGTCCGTATGTATTACTATGACATGTCGAATCCGCTTGTACCGTATCTAGTGTGTTCATAAATATCTCCTGGTTAGCATACTGAAGGCCTCGCAATCATGTCATTCATTCCAACCTCATGGCTCTTAGTCAAAAAATGAATCCAGATTCCATCATTAGGAGTGTTTTCTTATTCTGTTCCGGATTCATTTTAACTACGATTGACCACCTCCATTTTTCACACACATGTTCAAATGATTTGAAGTGGCCGATCAACGGACCTGTTAGTATACCTATCCGAATACAGCTTTTTGTGTTCTGTGATTCTTAATGTCACTTTTCATTCTGTTTTACCAAGGTACATTTTATTAAACGGGCACCAAATCACAGATACAACCCAACTGATGTGGCACTTCTTCAGCTTCAGTGGTTTCCACTGGTTCTTTAGGCCTATATCAACTTGTAGTGTTCAGATTGTCTGTGCACAACATTTACACCTACCACAAGGATATGTGCCACAGGTCTTTGCATTCCCCGTGTTTCTGTTAATGTCATTTCACTCACAGGTTCTGGTATACCTCATTACGAGTTACCATTTCCTTCAGATTTTTACATTTTATAAAGGCATATCTGGGTTGTCACAAAGTATTGTCTCCCTTGGTCAGAATTTGCCAATTTCTGCGAATAATCTTCTGAATCTGATTGAACAGCACATTATAGGTACTCACACGTGTGATGGTATGGGTTGGGTCCTTTAATTCCTTACTATATACTCGCATGGCTTCTCGGTTGTTGTTAGTTGCCCGTTTCCATGCCCTTTTCACAATGTTCTTGGGATAAACTCTTCTTATTAATGTATCATTCAGCTCAGTTGCCTCTTTTTCAAAATGTTCTTTATTGGTGCTGTTCCGCTTAAGACGCAAAAACTGTCCAATCGGTAAGTTTTCTCTAGTGTTATTAGGATGAAAAGTATCAAAGCATCGGAGGGAATTTTTATCAGTGGTTTTGTGCAAAGGCTTCACTTCAAGCGAACCACTTGTATGATCCACGAAAATTGTCAGATCCAAAAAGCTGATCTTACTCTTGCTATTATCGTCAGTGAATTTTTAGTACAGATTCTGCTGGTTTAACCATACAAAAAAAGTTTCAAGCTCTAAGGTGATACCCTGCCAAATTACTAGGACATCATCGATGCTTTTCCACAATCTAATCTGATGTTTAAATAGATCGTTATCTGATAATATGGAATTTCTCTCCGTGCTTTCAACATACAAGTTTGCTAGGGAAGGGGCCACAGCTGACCCCATGGCAGTACCATGTATTTGATGGTAAAAGGTATCATTGAAAATAAAATACTTTTGATTGAGGGCCATTTCTGTGCACCAAAGAATAAAGGAGTCAGGTGTATATCCTTCAGTCTCGTACTCAGTAGCAATTCCTCTACCATCTCTAATGTGGAAGGTTGTGATATCTTTGTATATAATGACACAATCTGAAAACTTACAAGTAGTTTTGTTTCTGCACTAAATGGGAGACCTTCCATCAGGTTAATCACAGCTGTCGTGACCTGTATAAGAAACGGCATTTCTTTAACAAATGGTTTTAAAAAGGCATCAGCAAACTTGACCAAAGGTTCTAGAACAGAACCAGTACCAGACACGATTGGTCGGCCTGGTGGTTCAATCAATTTTATTTGCACGTTAGGGAGTGTGTAGAATCTCGGTATACTAGGATCAGAGATGATTAGGTAGGTAGCTTCCTGTTTAGTCAACCGTTTTCTACTAAACACTTTTTCTATCCATAATAGCGATTTCTTCTTGTAATTGTGTGGTAGGATCCGTTGTTAATACCTCATAAAAAGAGGAGTCGTCAAGTTGGCGATCACATTCTGCAATATATGCGGTGTGCTCTTGTAAGACTATCGCACCACCCTTGTCACTTGTATTTCTTCTCAAGAATTCAATGGCAGCTCTCTCTTTTGTCAACACATTTTGGAAAACATTATTTTGTTTGTTTTTACTTTCCAAAGCTGCGACATCGGCCAATACTCTCTTTCCAAATACAATAGACTCTGGAGTAGGACTAGTAGTGGGCGGACAGAACATTGAGGCTTTTCTAAGACCACTCATATTATAGTCTTGCTCATATACATTCTGTGCGAAAATATTGTTGCAAATGGATCTTTCTAAATAGTTGTTACAACTCGGTCCCAGTCTGAAAACTGTTATATTTTGCTGTTGGCACAATACCAAATCCTTTCTCAAGTACAGCTATTTTGTCCTCAGTAGGATTGTACTTGGATAAATTAATCTATAAGGAGTCCAACTTCTGGTCTGACGTGGTTCGTAGTCCCACATTGTCTGGTCCCTGTCTAAAAAATGCTGCTGATCCGGACCCCTGCTTCTCTGTCCTAGTTGTTGGTAAGGTCGTCTCCTGTTGTTAACCCTTCTACGGCTTCTTTGCCCTCTCACCACATCTCTTTGTACAGAGTTGTCCATTCCGGTATCGTCATTAAAGTTAGGGGAACTAGATGATGTATTATCAAATCTCACCTCTTTACCCCTTGTAGATACAGCGTCAGGATTTAAACTGGGTACATAGCTTTCTTGTGTAATGGAACGCTTTCTTGTGTGAGAAATTGTTTCTATCATTTTTAAGATGTTTAATTCTGTCCTTTGTTCTAGTCACCCTAAATTCATTAATCTCTAAAATGATGTTGTCTAATCTTTTTTTTATATATTTCCAAAGGTACCACTCTCTTGATCTCTTCTTCTACGGTGGTCAGATCAATAGACAGTTTGTCCGTCATTTCCTTTGCTGTGTCTTTTATAAGGATTATGCAATCCCTTCCACCCTTGTCAGCGATGTAACTCCGCTGGATAATGAACTCCTTATTGTCCAGAAACACGCGTGGTTCATTCCTCACCAGCAATCCTTGGGGTTCGATGCCATTACAGGAATATTGGATCATAATGGTGCCGTGTATTTGTAACAGTTCCTCTCAATTGGTAATATTCGTTAGCGAAGAACTATCGCCATCTATTGTAAACAGGGATGTCCTTGCTCATAATTTGGTCACATACTGTTCATGATGACTTTTAGTTTCCTCTGCAGCCATGTTTATTTTAACCAATACATCCAAACAGTGCCAGATGGAAATAAACCAGTAAATTATGCCCAACGTCCTTCGTTTAGATGCAGAAAGTATACATATACCTTTTCAAACTCACCCCACGACCAATAGCCATACTCTAAACTTCTAACAACAGTAGAGGGGACTCCAGGAAATGCAGCCACAAAGACATTCCTGGCTCTGTATGAACATCATTACACAACAGACTTTGGGCAGGTATGTGTTACATAAGTCTTTTTGTGATGTAGACAACAACACTCAAATGAACAGGGTAAAAAAATACAATTACCCTGTAAACTTGATTAATTGTAAGAATGTATTCACATCCCAAATATTAACTTTAAAGCAATTCGCTCTGAATCAAGAAGGGAGCGATTTTGTACAATGCAAATAGTCACAATATCAAAAGAAATTCAGCAGGACTGATTAAGTACAAATAGATTGTGACTAAAATACAATAAATAGCTTTCATAAAAGATCACGTCATCATGACTACATTTAAATATGACGTAGGACTATGTAAATCACAAACATAAACTGTCTTCTTAGAACAAGCAATAATCATACAAACTACAACAATACGGAACTCGCAATACCTTGATTAAACACAACTCCCAGAATCAAATTAAACTCAGAAATCGATAGAGCAAGTTAAAGGAAGTGAGGGCCCCTGTGACCGGAGTGCTCCCCACGAATGTCAGTAAACATGGAAAGGACACCTGGCTTCATGTGAGGATAGCGCCCGCGTGCAGTCAGCTTGGTCTCAGGGAGCTATCGCGCCTATTTTTAAACAAATGTTGGCAAAGGCAATAGATTGGGTCCGTCATACATCAAATGTACCCTGAAAAGGCCTGATGACCATGAACGAAAGGACCGCCATTACAAGGCAGCAGTAATAATAAAGGAACTTAACGCCAAACAGGCACAGACTAAGCGGCGTTGCTGGGGGAGGGGGGCTGAGGGGGCTATAGCCCCAGGTCTTTTGGTTGTAGCCCCGGATAGAAGCTCAGGGACTACTACCAAAAGGCTATAGCTAGCCCCGAATCCTGCACGTCCCGACATTAGCTTAGCCCCTGACCTTTTCCAGACCTAGCAACATCCGACAGACTTCAAACAAAAAACTAGAGCAAGAGAAAGCGACTTCGGTTAAGCCGGGACATCCAGAACTCAAAGAGTGTTCACCTTTCAGCAAAACACGCAACCTAGAAAAGCAGGACATAATGACACATCAGCCCTGGGTCCCTGCAACCCCTTGTCCAGGGGGCCTACGATAGACCCCACCCTCAGGGCTGGGCTGGGCTGGGCCCAACTGCGGTCCAGCTGGCTGGCGGCATGGAAAGGAGCAGCTCTGCCGCTGGCTTCTCTCTGCACGTTATGCAGGAACCAGGAAGCTCTCCCCACTTCCTGGTTCCGGTCTGCATGGAGTGCAGGAGCCAGAGGCCTGGAGGTGAAGCAATGACTCTCGCGGACTGTACGTGGGAAAGTGGTAAGGAAATGTTTTTTTTGTGCATGTTTAATGTGTGTATGGTATTGGTATGGTATAGTATTGTTTATTTATGTAGCACCTATACACAGGCAGGTGGTTCGAAGCGCTAAAGGAGGGTGGGAACCGGGGAAAATGCACCAGTCGCTCAGAGACCTTGAAAATCTGAGACGATAATAGTCTGCACAGGCAGAGTAAGTGCATAAAATACATTTAAGAGTTTGGGAGACAGCAAATAGGCCTGACAGCGATTCTGCAAGTTTAACAGTGCAATTAAGGGGTGAAGACAAGGGAGAACAGACATGCGATCTTCGGCGCAGTGCATACGGATCGAGCAAGTGCACAGAGGGTCACAGGGAGGGGAGGTTCAAGTGCACCCGGTCGGTTGAGACTGGGGCAAGTGCAGAGAGAGCCACTCTCTTGGGTTAATTTCTCAGTGCGTTGAGTGTGGGTGGGGTGCAGGGCCTGAGACAAGTGCGAGAGAGGACTGGAAGGGGTGCCGGAGACCAGTGAGACTCTGAGGTACACCAGACGGCCAGTCAGCATGCTGTAAGGAATAGGAGGGAGAAAAGGAAAGGACAGAGAGCTAGGTTGGCAGGCTAGAAGGAGAGAGAAGGAAGAGGAGAAGAGGAGAGTCTTGAGGAGATTCAGAAATTTTGGGAGATCAGGCTCAAGACGTAGTGCGGCAGGGAGGCTATTCCAGAGGGAGGCACCTGCTGAGGATAAGGATCTCCTTCCAAATCTCTTCTTGGAGAACCAGCTCACTCACGGAAGGTTGGAGGTAGATGAGCGGAGGGCTTGTGAAGGACAATATTTAGGTAGGCAGTGTTGAAGGTAGGTGGGTCCAAGACCCCAGAAAGCCTTGTGGACAATGCAGAGGGTCATGAATCTGATCCTTGAAGCCACAGGGGCCAGTGGAGGGATTTCAGTGCCAGAGAGATGCAGTCCCTGGTCTTGAAGCCAAAGATAAGTCTTGCAGTTCTTTTCAGGATGAGTTGCAGAGGGCACAAGGCAGAGGCAGGGAGGTTGAGGAAGAGGCTGTTGAAATAATCCAGCCTTGAGAGAACCAGGGCTTTGGAGACAGTGAGCCTCTGGGGAAAAGTGAGAAAGGGTAGAGTACCCTTGAGGAGGTGTACACGTCAGGAGATAGTAAGACTTTTTAGAGATGTCTGAAATGTGAGAAAAGAAAGAGAGAGTGGAATCAAAGATGACCCCAAGGTTTCTTGCTTCGCAGGTGGGAGCAGGTGCAGGGCCGAGGGCCGGCCAGAGTTGAAGTGGGAAAGCGGGAACAGGGGTCCCAATGCTAACGATCTCAGTCTTAGTGGCGTTGAGGCAGAGGTCGTTTGCAGCACACCATGACTGAATAGCAGAGAGACAGTCAGATATGAGCGTGGAGAAGGAGGCGGCTGAGGGTAGCCAGAAAGACAGTTGCATGTCATCCGCGTAGCACTGGAAGTGAGAGGCTGAAGGTGGCAATGCCCCGTGCCAGGGCAGCCATACAGACGTTGAAGAACCAGGGGGATAGGTTAGATCCCTGGGGAACGCCACAGGTTGAGAGAGTTATAGTTGAGTGAAAGGCTTTGAGTTCCACCTGGGATGGGCGGTCGGAGTGGAAAGAGGTTACCCATGCCAGAGCCTGACATGAGATTTCCAGGGTGTCATGGAGACATGCGATCAGGATGTGGTGGTTTACCCTGTCAAAGGCGGAGGAGAAGTCAAGGAGAATGAGGATAGATGGGGTCTTAGTGACAAGATTTGAGAGCCGGTCTTCACAGATGTTCAGAAGAGCAGTTTCCGTGCTTCTGGATGCTCTAATGCCATATTGATGGTCATGGAAGCAACCAACAGATTGAGAGATAGCCATTTTCTCCAAGTGCTTGCCCAGGAAGGGAGTGATGGAGATGGGGCGGTAGTTTGCCGGAATGGAGGGGTCGGCAGAGGGTTTTTTGTGCAGTATGTCTTGTAAGGGTGCGTAAGTAGACACGGGACGCAAAGGGGGCATGCTTATTGGCACACACATTTATTTAACAGAAAATAAAGAAGAACCATACCCGTCCCAGTAACTAAGAGGGCTTTGCCTGCCTCAAACTAAATTAAGGATGGCATCAGAATGTCTGCCAAAAACAAAAAGTCCATTGTCCTATGTTGCAGATCTATTTCCGTCCTTTACACTTAAATAAAACCTCTTTTAAATGCCAAAGGAGGGAGCTCAAAAGGGTGGCTCCCCCATTCGGCATTTTAGGCAGCTTATGAATGATGGCATAATATCCTTCTTCCCCTGGCCATCACTAGGCCTTTCTGTATTGTTCCACACAGATGGGGAGGAGGTCTGACTCCCCTCACCTTCTCTGGTGGTTAGTTTATAGTTCCAAAAACAAGACTGGGACGGAGTCTCCGTTCCCCAAACCTTTCTCATGCTCTCTTTCAATATAGTCAATTTTGTCTGGATTTCTGCCAAATGATGTAGCTTCGTTCCTCTGGTCTTCTCTTAACTTTGGTTAAAGAATCTGTCTTTCTTTGTTTGTTCCTTTTTGGTCTTTCACCAAAAGATACCTTTCTCACCCCTGGGTGTTCTCTTCGAGTTATGTGGGTCTCAGCTTTATAATGTCTTTTACCTAAGCCCTGTTCACTCTCCTGCCAGGTGTTATCTCGCATGTCCAATTCTCTCAGCTTCCTAGTATTCAGATTCCAGACCCCCTTCTCAGGTTTATAATGTCTCCTCCTTAAGCCTGTTTCACTATCCTACCAGGCCAATCTCCGGCTCTCTCGGGGTGTTCTCTCACCCAATATGACCTTATCTGAACTCTCTGCTTGGTGCCACTGGGATGAGGAAGATGGTACTGCACTTCCTCCCAACCACAGCTTCCAGGATCTCCCAGTGCCTTCCCTGTCCCCCTCCGCATACCTTCAACTTGGTCTGCAAGGGATCTGGTCATGGCAACACTGGTAAGCTTTTGTGGTTTCTCCTGGGCTCTCGGAATCAGCTCTGGGCTTTCGGCAGTTCCGTCATGGTGGTTGCTCCCCTCACATCAGGTCCCGCTTGGAACACTCGGATGACTTCCTTCCTGCTACCGGACGTCAGGTTCCCCAGCCCTCGGGTAACTCTTTGCTCTTCTCCACCTTCTCAGTCCCTGCATTCCCTCTCCAGGTTTTCTGGGTTACCGCATGTCTTCTCTGCGTGGCCTCGTTCCCCAGCTCGATGGCCCTGTGGGGACAGGACTGACCCTGAGGAGGGGCCTTCATCAGTTTTTTTGGCAGATTGGCTCTCGGGTCGCGGACAGTTAGCATGTTTAACGTGGCTCCACGTGGGGCTATTCATTGCTCTGCTCTTCCTCGTGTCAGTACTTTGGAGTCATCCATTCTCACTCTTCCCTCACTCTTCCTCATCACAGTATCGTCTACCTCATAAACAGGGCAGCTGTGTATAAGGTAACTAGCAGAAGAAAGATGAAACAGAGAGGGTGAAGGTGCTTGGGCCCGATGCATTTTATTGGCTGAGAAATGCCTGGCAGCATGGTGGGTAACATACCGCATTCTCCCTCGATAGTGTTCACTTCTCCAACATAGGGGGTCCACTCCCATGGGATCCTCCCACTGAGTACCACCTCCAGGGGGACTATCGGATGGTGGACTTAACTCCCTGGCCCCATGGGAAGGGTCCCCCTCATGGGGGGAAGTGACAACATGGAGGGATTTTTCAGAGTGTGTAATGTGTGTATGATGTGTTCTTGCATGTATGTGAATGGTGTGTATGTATTTATGGTTGTGAGTGCACATGTTGTTAGGTGAATGAGAATGCATTGTGTGTGAATGTTCTGGATGTGTGCACATGAGGGAGGTAAGTAAGAAACAAATAGTTTCAGGCTCAAAGCTTCTAACACTTCAAGTAAGGTCTTTCTTTCTAACCATCTGAGCTGGGGGTAGATCTCTGTCTTCGGATGGGGCCTCCCCCTGGAACAGCCCCCCTGCCACTCTAAAACTTGAGGAGAACCATCTCCGGTTCCGGAAGCACCTCAAGAAGTTCCTCTTTTCTTCTGCCTTCGCTCCCCCTCTCCCCTGCTGATCTGTTCTCTCTTGGCACCGTGCATCTGGCCACCCTCCGTCTTTTGGGCCCAGGTACCTGCTCATCCTGCCACCCTCCCACACTTCCTCCGGGCCACCCCTTGCACTGGGGTCTGTATCTGTATCTGTACCCATACAGCCCCCCCTTTTTCTTCCTGCACTTATCAGACCTACCCTGTCTGCTGCCTTAAACCTAGCACTTGCAAATTGCTGGCTGCATTACCACTGTTTGTTGTCTTTATTATTTATTTATTGTTATTTATCTGTTTCTCCTCTGCTTCACACTTTCCACCTCTCCCCCCTTCCATGCATTTTCCCCTCCCCCCTCTCCCATGCACTTGCGTGTTCTCAATGTCACTGGGCCTAGTAAGATCACTGTTTTGTTCTCCCCTGTTCCCCTCCCTTGCCTTGTTGCGCTCTGAAACACTTGTGTACGAGCGCGATAGAAATAAAATATCAATCAAACCATAGTGACAGAGCCTTTTTAACCCGTTTTCCTAACTCAATTGGTATTTCTCTGGCACCTTTAAGAGTCCTGAATTTTTGGTGGTAGAAATTGCTGGTTTGTCTCACCGTTTGTAAGAGCTCTTCCTTGATGTCTGCAAAAGAGGCTGTTTCTGGGAGGTTTAATAATAGGTAGGATGTCTGTAATTCTCCTTTTAATAATGGTCCCAGGTAACATTGTCCCCACCCCCACCCCCCATCGGAACTGGGCTGCTCATCTTTCAAAATTCAAGAAGGAATTCCCTAAATCGTCCCCCTTGTTGAAGGGTTCAAGACATACTTGTGGGATGTTTGGTTTTTCCTGAGCTGCAATCAGCTGTTCCAACCCTTCATCGAGAGAAGCCATTGGTCAGGAAGATGATATGGTCTCACCTGAACGCCTTTCAGAGTCGGACAAAAAATTATAGTTCCTTGGTGGTGTCAGAATTTGCCTCTACCTCAAATTCTCTAGAGAGATTTAAGTTCTTCTCTTTCTCTAGCTCAGGGAAATAACAATGCAAAGGGCTGGAGGAGGACCCCTGTTCCTGGTGTATGAGTCTTAAGGCTCCAGGTCGAATGAAAGTCTGGGGTTTTTTAATGGTTAGAAAAATGTTGTCTCTGTGTTTTAAATGATAGGTGGTCAATGGAAGGGTATCAAGGTGTAGTTCCGACCTATGAAATAGACTTTGCCAATTAACTGGGATCTGTAAATGACTACAAATTGACTTTTTGAGTTCCAAAACTCGATTGTGATCTTAAACTCTTACAATCGTGTCCTTCCCTCAAGTTTGTTGCACTACCAGCAACATAGGTGTCCCTCAACTTGTATCAATTGAGTGTATCCCATTTCCGACACCATTTGTGAAGGCATCATGAAGCAAAACACAGACAACAGATTTAATGTTCAACTGAAATATTTTTATTAACTTAAATGTCAGGATGATGTGAGGCGTAACCTGGCCTATGTTAAGGCAGGATTTCCCTACCTAAAGGAACTAAGGATAGTCTGAGTCAGTAAGTTCAATTTAAAAGTCTGTCTGTGTTCAAAACCTATGCTTGCCCTCGCAACTAAGACTAACTAATGTGTAGGAATTTCAGCACAAAAAGAAATAGTGTTCCAAAAAAAGTTCAGAGCTTCTTCCAGCTCTTACCTTGCATTCAAGGTCCCAAGTTCAAAACAGTTCCACACAAAAAGAGACCGGGGTTCCCTTTTCCAAGTTCAACACAGTCCCAATAGGCCACAGGGGTCCTTTTCCCAAATTCAACACAGTTCCAAAGAGTTTTGGGTTCCCTTCCCCTAGATCAACACAGTCAATTCTCTTGACTTCCAATAAGTGTTCCAAATCAATTTTGCAACCTTCCAAGCTTTTCAATGGTTCACTCAACTTGTTCTCTTCAATACTTGATAGGCACAACAGATTCAGAAACTTAATTTGGTTCACTCCATGTAGGGGTTACTCTTTCTAGACACAGTCATCAGACCACGCGGTCCACCCATCTTAGGGAGAATTCTCTGAAATGTGCTAATTTCCTTCTATCTTACAGACCCCCAGCTCTTTTTCTGGACTTTAGGACTTTTTATCCTGGAGAGAGAGACCTTTTTCCCACTCTCTCATGTGTTTTTCTTTGATTTGAACTCTGTGTTTATTTTGGTTTTGGAGTCTGACAAACTCCCTAGGCATCATCTTTGTACATTGTGAGACACAGCACCCTCAGTGCAGTGTCACAGAGAAGTCCTTTAGATTTCTGCTAAGGTTTAATTACCTTCTCTTGGATAAACTACTGTTTCCAAGAGCAGTGAAGTGAAATTGACTTTACTTACATTTGTAACTTTCTAGACCCATTACACACAATCTTACAATAGGGTGCTGGAGGGGTTACCTAGTATCCCCTTTGTATAGTTTCTCATGTAACATTTTTATGTTACCCTTTCTACAATTAATGGCTGGTGGCAGTGGTTTACTTTTTCCTACCATTGTGTGTTTTTACCGCGTGCCGCTTTCGCAGCTGCAGTATTGCACCCATGGGTGCCCATTTTGTCAAAATTACCTGGTCTTCTTTTTTAGCCATTTCTTTGTGGAAAGGTCCTTCTTGAGATTTATTCTGTTGCGCCAAACCAGGTTTGGTCCCTTTGTTCATTTTGTCTTTGGCGGGATTCACAGCGTGTCTGGCAGGGCAGGAAGCAAGGGAGGATCACAAAGCTCTCTGTGCTTAGTCTCCTTGGATACAGGAATGCACCCAAAGGTGATTGGCCGGCTGGCTGTCCTTGGAGGACAGCCACCCTGCTTTGTGAGTGAGAACTAGGCTGCAAATGAATGGGAGAAACCTGCATAAAAGGCAAGGCTTCTTGCAAGGAAGGCAGAGTAGACCACTGGACAAATGCATCCAAAGAAGTACTCGGAAGAGAGGCTTGCTGCAACTCCTGGACCGTTGGTTTTTCCGTTGAAGCCCTGCTGCAGTGCTGAAGCTCCAAATTCGCCTCGAGTAGAGAAGCCCCACAAAGGAGGACTTCTCCCCTTGGTTGGTGGGACCAATCGACCCCAAGACGAATTCATCTGGCAATCCTCTCAAAGCTGGCTGTACTCCCATTGAACCAAGTGACAGGGAGAGGAACACCAGAATCGAGTGCATCATTTTTAAGTCAGACCCGAGCTCCAGGAAGATCTTCCAGACTCCCTCGAAGCAGGACTAACCAAGCCTGAGCCACCTCAACAGAGTGTTAGACCCCATGAGCAAAGAAAGCCCAGAAGGTATCCAAGAACCGCAGTGGTGCTATTGCCGAGTAGCTGAAACCGCAAAGTGCTGCTGATCTGAACTTGGCCCACTGCTGCCGCCAACATCCAAATCGTAGTGCATGAGTCCCCAGACATCCTCCCTCTTGTCCCCACGACTGAGGCCCAGGAACAAAGGATCTGCAGGGCCTACAACAGGAACGGAAGCCAGCTGGAACCAATTTCTTCAGACCTAAGGTACTGTAAACTAAGAGGCACTTACCTCTTGTGGTGTAGCTTGCTTGCTCTCAGTTGAGACTTGCATTTTCTGCCCTTTGCAGAGTTGCTAGCAGCTTTGCCCATCACAAGCCTCCTAGCTTGTGGCCCAACAATGATTTCTTTTTCTACAAACTCTCTATAACATTGTACAATACTTTTTACTTACCTTCAAGACGTTCCTCAGCTCCCCTATACTTTGTTCAAGTAACATTGGCTGTCCTGGCTCCCTGAAGACTCTTTTTTCCTCTGACTTTCTGTTTAGTCTGTCCCTCCAAAAAGTCATACATTCTTTACTTTTATAGCTGTGAAAGGGTTAATCTGCGTTGCATTTGGGGGTTTAAAAGTACTTACCTGTTTTAGAAACTTGTTAACCATTGTTTCTTCCCCTAACCTTTTCCTTTTGACACCAAACTCATTAGTGCTCTAAATGTACCAGTGATATATACCAAATGTACCAAAGGTTGGGTTAACTATTGCCAAGAGGACAAGGATGGCGCAGTTTCCCCCAGGGTACCCACTGCAGGTCAGGCAACTGATAACCGTTGGGACTTTGTTGTATTCACTTGTTCTCACTGGACTTTCTTGCCAACACAGGCCCCCTCTTTATACCTGTGTTAATTGTGCACATTTTCAGTTCCTTTTCATCCTTGGCTGCTTCATGCCTCTGAAACAACGTGCCTTTCACACTATTTACTTCTTGGGGTGCTTTCCTGGTCACCACCTTGCTTTCACTCTTCACAAAAGTGCTTATCATTTGCTTCATACGTTCACATTTTCCATCATTGCTTTTATATTTGCTTTCACTGTATTTGCAAATGCACCCACTTTTCATTCCGCTTGTGCAGTGCTTTCATCTATTTTGCATAACTGTTCTTTAGTTCAGTATTCAATAACGCATAATATACTTTGTAGTTTGTTCGGCATTCACAAATCTTTCCTTCAGTCTCACAACCCTCTTAGCATGAGTTGTCACCTGACCGGCACCTCGGTGTGCCCAAGCCCAGCCCTTGGAGTGCCCCAATGGGACTATTCCCTTTTTGTCACTCACCGGTCTCCTGCAGCTCCTTCGGGTGCCTCCAGCTTTTCGCTCCCCGTTCTCTCGCCGGGAGCTCTGAAGAGCCGTGCTCATCGCTTCCGAACCTTCCTGCTGCTCTTGGCGGCTTTGAGGAGTCTTCTGCATCCATCAGCTCCAGCAGGTTACACACGGCACTAGATTCTGCAGGGCTACCAACCTTATCACAGCCCACCCAGGCTGCAGCGTCCTTCTTAGTCTCCTGCAGCACTCAGTAACCTTTCCACCAGCCCTTCTCCAGCCTGCTCCATACCGGCTTGCCGCTCTACCTCCAGGCTGCTCTCTCCCCCCAGGCAGCTCACTCGCCGCAGCCAGCTCCCTCGCCCTGGGCAGATCTCCCTTTTCCATTTGCTGGATTCTCTTTATATACACTTGTTGCCTTTCAACTGGCTGCAGGCATAGGTCCTTTGCCTGACCCCAATTAGTGGTACATGCCTGACCATGGTAGTAGTATTGTACAGTCCTCTTCCTCGTCTCCATAGCAGCTGGTGCACACCCATTGAGTGTGCATTACTCCTAGTTGTCTCTTCTTCATCCCAGTCCCAAAAGCATATGAATGTGGGACAGTGTGTGTGTAAAAGAGGGGCAGATCAAAAATAACCTACAAAGGAGGGGCAGGGCACGGTGCATTTTGACAAGGAAAACGGAGATATAGGTCTAAGCTACTCACATGAGGCAGTGTCCTCCTGATGGATCTCTTTCTTGTCCCTTTATATTGGTGACATTTATGAGGGTCATTTCTAATCTGAGGAGCAGATTGGGTTTGACAGTATCCCACAAATATTTCTGATTTGGAAGGTTCATTGGAAAAATGAAATGGGAAATACCCATCTCGTCTGCAGTCATCCCCACCCAACTCCCCAAGATCCCTCCACCCAGGTGATCCTCCCTCGCATATCCACCCCTAGGGTCAGGATCGAAAAGCGATTGCCTTTCCCTGGCCACCTGAGAAGAGGATCCAAGGGGAGTAGATGGGAAGATGCCCTCAGGTTCCTCACACTGCTGCGAAACAGGCATGTTATCAAGAGAGACACAGACTCAAAGATGTTAGTTTCAAAACCTTTATTTACTAAAGTTCCTGGGTTGGTGTAATGCCTAGCTGGCCCTAACCCTATAGGGATGGTTCGATTCACTGATGTTTCTAATGGCCATCGATGTCTAAAAGTCTAAAACAATAATTCGTCTGTGTCTAAACATATGCTTGGAAGTGATAGGAAGTCTTTAAAAAGGAAAGAAATAGTGCTTGGAAGAGAAGGAAATTTAAACACAGCTGGTTTCAGAAAGCCCTACAAATGGATGTAGTTCTGCCAGGGCAAGATAGTCCAATTTGAAAGGGGAACCCCTGGAACCTTCCACACGGGGCTCTTGTAGCAAACAACGTTCACAATATCCTTGGGTCTCTTGGGGAGTCCCTTCCCCAAGCTCAGGCTCTGCCAGTTCCAAAGTAAAAAAAGAATACACAGCTCGGGTCAGGCCTCTCAGGGCTCCCTTCCCCAAGTGTACACCTCTGGGGGCGTAACAGTACCCCAGCCAACAGTGGCAGAAAGGGGGGCCGCAGCAAGGAAGGGGGGGATTTCGAGGAGCAAGAGGAAGAAGGTTTGGACCCAGGGGAGGTGGATTTTGACAGTATCAATGTTGGAACTGTTTAAGGTGGGGGTGTCACATCTCCCCTTTCTCGATGGTCTTGGTGGCACCGGAATCGGCTCCGTTACACTTCTGCCCAGGTTCTATTTTCTTATGGAGTGGGGAATGCGGCTTCTCCCAAGATGGCGGCGACTCAGGTGCTGGAGATACGAGACTGGAGATGTAAACGAAGAACCCCCGGATAGAAGTCTTCAGTAGAGCGTGGAAACTTGAATTCCTTCCTGAAGGAAGAAGGGAATAAGGTAAGTATACACTTTGGTAATGTTTAGTAGAACAAAAGAGTTCTTACGGGTTTCCTGGGATAGAAGAAGGGAGGAGTTTGGTGATTCTACCAAAGGTGGCGATGCAGGACTGATCACCGTTATGTGCACGGGAGATCTGTGCCAAAGGAGAGATAGTTATGAGATAAGTAGTAAAGAAATACCAGACTGGGAAATGACCCCAATCTATCCCCTCTAAACCCCACCTGGGTGCCGTAGACAGCGGCCGGTTGAACCCCGTGAAGTCTGGAATCTTCAGAGCGTTCGTGGCGGGAAAGGCAACAAAGAGAGCGTAAACGAGTTAGCCTCAGTCAGAATCGACTAACGATAGAATCCCAGAAGACGTTTCCTATCGTGGGAACACAAGTTCTGAAACGTGTTGGATCCGCAGTCTTGCGCGGTGCAAAGAGGCTCGGAAACAGAGTATTTAAGTTTGTAGTTTGGCGCAAGGTAGTCAAGGGAGGAGTGGCAGGAAGACACTGTATGCATCAACAGCAAAACAGTACAATGCCAAGGACCACCATTAGGACTGCAACGATTTTCCAGCCCCAGGATCATAACAAGTCTCAGAACCATGTGCCAATATTCCAGTTTCCCTCTGGAACGTGTACTTCCGTACTTAAGGTGTACAATTTGTTAATTGCCTTAAATATGGCAGGGGAGGAATCGGGTACAAAAACACAACACGAGGATCCCACCATTTTGCACACCCCACCACGCTCAGCTAGAATGATGTCTAGCACCATCCTATTTTAGAGAGCCACTAATCTAATAGCCTTTTGCTCTAATATCATGTTATATAGGATGTCAGTGGTTTCATTGATGGCTTTCTCTAAAACCCTTGCCAATTTTCTAATATCTTGGGGGTTTATTATCTGTCCCCAAAAGGGTACAAAGGATTTAGCAACATCACCCAGAATCTATGAGGGAGTGTCCCCATCCCCATCCCACCTGGGACGAGTTCTAGAAACCAGCAGTAGTGGAGACATATACACCTGGTAACAGTATTCCTAAATAACAAGTACCCTCCCAGTCTCTTGGCAACCATGGATACGCTTCATTACCGCAAACAAAGTAAACATGATCTCCTACATACAAAGGTCTATACTCACTGGTTAGTACGGCAGTATTGATACATCCCTCAAATGTACCCATTGGCTGGGAACCCTCTCTTTGTGTGCAAAATGGAACAGAGTGTGGACTATGGTTAATGGTATAGGAAGGAGGCATGGCATCCCTATTACCTACAGAAGCCATTTTAAAGGTAATCATAGATTGGAAAGGTCTGGAGAGTCTATCAGAAGGCCTAATAGAAGCAACGTTTAGCTTGCTCCTATTTGCAAACAGAGAAATCCTAAAGGTGCTAAAACTCGTTTTTCAAGCTCGTTGAGATTAGTCCCTTCAAAATTCCCAGTGACACTATCGTTCCACCTGCCAAAGAATAATGCCCTAAGTGAAGCATAACAAGCAGTAGTTAGAGGGAGAGGATGTATATACAAGCCCAATACTTTTTCCCCATGTTATGGCAGATGTGAACTTATCCAACAATTGGTCTTATTTAGAATGGCATGAGTGGCATTCATGATCATCAAGAGGGTGTTTTTATGATAACCCCCTCTGTGTTGGAGGTCTCGAGGACGAAGAGTGTGCAAATGCACATAAGGTGGAGACACAGTGGAGACACTTGCTGTTGGCAATAAAATATCAAGCGGATGTGCACTCTCCAGATACCAAAATACGAGTGTCAAGGTAATTACAATACAAGCTGTTATTATGATCAGTATCCATTTGGTCCTAGGGGACCATGGTCCTCGATGGGCAGACTCATTATCAGCAAAACGGTCAGCATCCTTATTAGTACGAGTGGCCCCAAACACAGGCATAGTTTCTCAGTGTCCGTTAAGAAGCCTCACTGTTAGGCTCTTTTAGTTCATCCATGGGTGGCACTTGACCATGTGGCCTATCTTGATTGAAGGTAACTTTGCCGGTCCCTGCCTATTATCGTATGCAGCAGACGAATGAAGAGAGACTGGCTCAGCGTTGGTTTCATGTGGGTACAGAGTCCTAGCTGCACTCTCCTATTCTATTTACATTAATGTAATGTCAGCAGGCCCTAAATCTAAATCCTGTTCCGTGGTCGCAGATTGTCCTTTAAAACTCCAGGTACAGAATGATCAGGGAACAAATAGTCGTCGTTTTCTGAAGAAGATGAAGAAGCAGAAACAAGATCAATCGACGTTGAAGAAGAAATTGAAGAAGAAGCAATCTCCCCAGGCCCCACGGGCTCAGGAAGAATTTTCATGGCACCCTCGTGTCACTCAAAGCAGGCTCGTTATGAGTGTCAGGATCATCAATTCCCTTCTCATCCCCTTCGTCATAGGGCAGAGGAAAAGGAATCTTCTTCACATGTGTCGCGTGGATCCAGTGTTTCTTTCCAGTCACTCATACTGCAGTTTGCGTAGTCAAAATGATCTGATGGGGTCCCTTCCAACGAGGTGCAAGGCAGGTGCCCCTCTCGAAATTTTTCACGTAGACCCACTGACCAGGTCAGAGTCAGTGACCTGGACCCTCGTGTTTTACAGGGAGGGCTGCTCGTACCTGTTGGTGAATCAAACACAAGTTTTGAGCATCTGGTCACAATAATCAGACAAAAGCAGATACTCAATATCTTTCAACTGTTTGGGCCTTGGTGCATTCCATACGTTGGCTGGTCTCCCCATGACAATCTCATAGGGGGAGAGCTCTGTCTTTGACTGTGCGGTCGTCTGCATCAATAGTAAGGCTATTGGCAAAGCGTCCAGCCATTTGAGATGGCTGTGTTCACAGACTTTAGTGATTTTATTCTTTATACCATTATGGCTTTCCACAAGCCAGGCACTCTGAGCATCTCTGGCCGAGTGGAACCGTTTATTGAACTGTAATCCCGCATATACTTGCAGGATGACAGTAGCGATAAAATGTGGGCCATGATCAGACCAAATTACTCTCGGGAAGCCAAACCTGGGGAAATATTCCCTAAGCATGGTCTTTGCCGTGGTCATGGCTGTGGCGTCTTTCAGTGGGAAAGCCTCAACCCATTTGCTAAAGGCACAGATCACAACTGGGACATATTTATAGTTTTGGCAATGTTCCATTTCAATGAAATCAAAATGGATCACCTCAAAAGGCATGGAGGGGGAGCAAAACTGCCCTTTGGTATTGGTGTTCCCTTCCCAATGTTATATTGCAAACATATCATGCAACTCTGGACCAAACGTTCAGCAGTTTTCTGGATATTAGTATTATACCAGACGATATCTAATTGTTGACAAATCTTTTTAGCACCTATATGTGTTGGGCTATGAGCCATTGTGACCATAGCAGTAACATAGGCATTGGGTAGCATCCATCTTTGCTTCTCATTATCCACCCATCAACCCTCATCGTCTAGACCTGCTGGACCCTCAGCCCACTGTTTGATTTCTTCTGGAGTAGCTTCAGCCTGAATTTCGTTTACACTGCCAACCCCTTCGTCCATCATACCAGTATCAGTAACCCATCTTGCTGAATCGAGCATGTACAATTTTTAGTGCAAATCAATAGCAGTCTGTTTGGCTATTCTGTCAGCAAAAGCATTTCCTTTTCCTACATCGTCCGTCACTTTCTGATTTGTAGCGCACTTCATTATTGCTAGTTGTGTAGGAAGCGCAAGTGCTGATAGCAACCGGATTATCAGAGTGCCAGGTTGAATTGTTGTGCCATGTGAGGTCAAGAATGCTCTCTCAGCTGTTAGGGAGAATTCTCATTCAATGGCTAATTTCCCTTACCTAGTGAGTCCCCCAGCAGCTCTGCTGTATTTCTGGAGTTATTTTTTCCACTTGGTAAGAGTGTGAGCTTTTCCCCCACTCTTACCCATGTTTTGCCATGTGTACTTCATCTGTTTTTGTGATGGTGGACTCTGGAGTACACCACTTCAGTAGCCCCCTTCTTTTGTGTGTTACACAGCACCTTCAGTGTAGTGACACAGGGTTGTCTTTTAGACTTCCCGCCGATTCCATTTCTGGGGCTGACTACTGTCCCCCAGAAAAGGGTAAAGTTGCCATTAACTTTACCTAGTCACTTAACCACAGATCCAGTACACCCCATCTTACATGGAGTACTGGAAAGGGTTACTCCTTAGCCCTTTTTATCTGTACATCCTAGAGCTTTGTTTTGCTCTTTTAACATTTAGACTTGGCTGGTGGCAATGGTATCTACCCTAACTTTTCTACCGCGTTTATACTATATAAAGGTGGTACTGTTTTAAGCTATTATATTAGCCTCAAACATAAACCTGCTTGACCAAATACTCTTTCTTTTGGCTCCGGTCGTGTTTAGTTGCCATTTCTTTTTGTTAAAGTCCTTCTTGTGTTTTACTTTGCGCTGCAAACCCAGTTTACCTCCTTTGTTCACTGTCTTTTGGCGGGCTTCTGCCAAGAAGCCCTCCTCTAGGCGCCTGGGTGTCTAGAGTGGCTGAATGTGAGGGAGGGGTGTAGCCACCCCCTGCACAGGGTATCCTAGGAAGCCCAAGTCGCACTTTGCCATGATTGGCTGAGATGGTTGTCTGGGCTGGACAACCCCCCCTGCTGCGTGATTGACAGCCAGGCTGTGTGAATGGGGGATTTTCGCATAATAGTCAGGACACTTGGGCTGGAAGTCAGAGTCGCCACTGGAACTACAAGGAACCGAAGAGAAGCGGAGAAGAAGATGGCTGCTGCAACTACCCCGTCCTGGTGAAGCCCTGCTGCAGTCCTGAGCTATCTACCCTTCGACGACCAGAGAAGATCCAGTCCGGAGTCTTCTTCCCTTGAGCCTGATTGGGTCAACCAGCTCATCTTACACAGCCAGAGGATCCTCTTTGTGGTTGAAATTGCTGCAAACTGCTGTAGTGATCCGGATAGCCACCTGAAGAGCCTCTCCTGTTTTAAAGGAGCTCACCTTTTATTCGCCGACGCTGCTGCTGGGTTCATCCCTGTGTGGTGCAGACCCCTCCAGACATCCCCCTTCTCGTCTCCACGACTGAAGCTCCAGGAACCGTGGGTCTGCAGGTGACAACCGGGAACAACTGCCATGGCACCAGCTTCTCCCTTGAATAAGGTACTGTGTTCTGCTTTGAGGAACTAGGGTGAATCCCTTTTCTCCTCTTCCAAGGCTCGTCCTTATCTTCCCTCCTTCTTATAACTTTTGCTTCCTCTGTTGACAATATCTAAGTACTCCTGGCAATGTTGAATCTTGAATTGTCCGACTGTGTGATCCTCGACAACAGGAACCTGATTCCCCTTGACACTGGCTCCGGCCTGTTGACTCTTGTATGTCTGTCAGCGAGTGTTCTCTGATTCTGTCTGCCTTGACAAAAGTATTGACTATGATTTCTTCCCCCAACTCTCTCTGGCTAACTTAGGTGCTAAGTGTGTTTTTGCCCCGGTAACATTTCTTGCTGCGGATACGTGTATCTTTAGTAAGACTGAACTGTCATTACTGTCAGAAAGTGATCGCATATGTATTCCCGGTAACGTCTTTTGTTTCACAACACCGGTCCGTTAAAACATAGGGTACTTACCTTGAGTTATACTGTACCAAGTGAATTGGTTGTGTGTAGTGTATTTTACGTGTGGTTTGGAATTTATAGAAGTGTTGTGTTCTATAACAGATGGTTTAAAAATAAATGTACTTGTATTTTTTACCTGAAACTTTGAGTCAGTGTTTGCTTGAGTCACAGTAATTGCGGTCCCTTTGTGTAATCTCTGCTACTGCTCTTATACTCTTGCGATAAGCCTGGCTGCTCCGCTACTGCTACCACTATAACATAGTAGTACAGGGTTGTACCAAAGGCAAAACTTGTATTGCCACCTGTGGTCTTAATTGTGTGTAGTGGTCCCTAAGGGCACTGCACAGGATTCTGCCTAACATCAGCCCATAGTCGGCCAAAATTATGAACCACGCCAAATGTGTATTGGCTATCTATATATATATGTTTACACTAAGCCCTTCAGAAATTTCACAAGCTCTGGTTAATGCAATAATTTCTGCAGCTTGCGCAGAGTTATGTGGAATTTGTTTACTCTCCACAACAGTGCTTAATGGGGTGATTGCATGAGCAGCGGTAGATGTACCATCCGGAGGTTTAAAACAGGAGCCATCACAGAGTAGCTCCCCTGGTGGATTCCTTAAAGGTGTATCAATTAAATCAATTCTGCCCTTTGTTTCTTGTTCTGTAATAAAGAGGCAATCATGTGACATCTCGTCACTGCAATCCTTTTCTTGTGGAGGAGGCAATAGTTCAGCCGGATTCAATGAACAGCATCTGTTAATTTGAAAATGCGAAGCAAATAGAATCAGCTCGTGCCTTGTTAGTCGAGCTGATGTGAGATGTTGCGTCTGCGTTCTGTTTAATACAACATCTTCAGAGTGGGGTACCATCATGGTTAAAGAGTGAACTAAAACCATACCCTCACTTTGTTTCACAGGGTGTAATGTGGAGGAAAAGTAGCTGCACAGCCTATTCTTGCCCCCATGTTCCTGTGTCAAAACAGCCAAAGCACATCCATCATGTTCATGCATATATAAAACAAAGCCTTTTCCGTAATTTGGTGTGCCCAAAACTGGTGCTGAACACAAAGCAGCCTTAAGCAAATCAAACGCATTCTGGCAATCCATGTTCCACGGTAAAGGCAAAGAAATGACCTTCTTTGTCAGTACCAACATAGGTTTTGTCAACAACGAAGAATTCGGGATCCACTGTCTACAATATGAGGCCATGCCTAGTAAAGCTCTCACCTATTTCTGTGTATTTGGGACAGACATATAAGAGATGCTTTGTATCCGTTCAGGTGTCAGTCTTCTTCCCTCCTTCAACAGGAGATAGCTCAAATAGGCAACCTCCTGTCGACAATACTGAAACTTCTTAAATGAAGCCTTATGCCCATGTTCTGCTAAATGAATTAGCAGTAACACAGTGCCCTCTTTGCAGGCATCTTCAGAGTCAGCAGCTAGAAGTAGATCATCAACATATTGCAACAGCGTGCAAGTGGAAGGCAACTCAAGCGTATCGAGCTGCTCGTTCAATGCTCTACTATAGATACTTGGACTCTCAGTGTACCCTTGTGGCACAAAAGTAAATGTGAACGAGCGTCTCCCTACGGTGAACGCGAACAAATATCTGCTATCAGCATGCACAGGCATACTAAAGCAAGCGTTTTTCAAATCCACCACACTAAAATCTGTAGCTGCGGCTGGAATCATAGTCAGAATTGTGGTTACATCGAGTACAATCAGAAACAGTGGAGCAACCACCTTATTAATTGCACGCAAATCAATAATAAAATGAAAAGGAATCGCATTATCCCCTTTCTTATAGACTGGTAAAATCGGACTATTACACACACTCCCTGCAATTTCTTCAATTACACCTCAGTGTACGAAATCAGAAATAATACTTTTCAAAGCCTGTTCACCTTCGCCCGAAATCTTATACTGCAGAATACACAGCAATTTAACACCTGGTTTCAACACAATTTTAAATGGCTCAACCTGGAAAATTCCAACGTCATTGTCATTAACTGCCCATAAACATGTCAGAACCTTATTCAATTCAGTTGGTAAAGGCATAGACAAAAATTGTGGAACAGAAGTTCGTTTGGGCGAAATCGTTAAGTACACTCCATCTGCAGAACAGTAAATCACAGCATTCAATTCCTTTAATAAATTCAATCCCAACAAATGTTTGCCACAATTTGTCATCAATAAAAATGGACAAGAATCAGTGAATGGTCCCAGTGACATTGGTACCGGCGGAGAGACCGGACTTACCACTGGCATACCAGAGAACCCTACAGAAATGTTGTTCTACCCTAACAGTGGAATACCTGGAACCCGTGAATGATCAATAGAACACTGCTGTTCCTCTGTGTCTATCAAGAAGAGATGCTCCCTATTCCCCACCTTCATTTCAACGTAGGGCCCTTTCTGATTGACGGGAATAGGTACTGGTTCCAGACCCTGCTTCGGGCTGTCCTAATGGAACAGTATATCGTCAGAGGAGAAATCTTCAAAAAAGTAGACATTCGAAGGATTATCAAAAATATTCCCACTATTAACACTCTGTTGCTGACTATCTTGTGATGGTGTCTGTTGGTTCTGTGCGTACTGATTTTTACCAGGACCTATCGCTGGACGGCCTCTGGATCGTCTACCCATGGCACCATACGTACTATTTGATCTCTGCTGTAGGATCGGGCATTGTGCTCGCCAATGACCCTCCTGTCTACAATCCGCACACTGGTTTATGTGTACGGGACCCAGTTGTCACTAAGGGAAGCGCCTGTCTGTGCCCATTCTATAAGCACCCCACTCACGAGGCAGGAGCCTCGTCCAGCCATAAATCTGGCCACCGAGGGATCTCCAGCACCGCGCTCATGAGGCAGGAGCCTCGTTCAGCCATCCGGCCCCAGAGGATCCGACACACACCAAATTGAGGAACAGTGGAGCCGCGGTTAAGCAACAAATGCTGCTGCAGCCCGCTCCACTTCCCAAATCACGACGCAAGTCAAGCCCTGCTAGATATCAGCCACACACGGGGAGCAATGGCGGCTCTCCCTCTTCTCGTTGCACCCACTATTGCTAAGCAACCATAGCGACTGGCGATTGGCTGCACTATGCTACTTCCGGGCACCCGTGTTGCCAGAAGGCGTTAGCCAGGCCATCCACCCCAAAGGCCTACACTAAGGGCAGCGCCTGTCTGTGCCCATTCTATAAGCACCCCGCTCACGAGGCAGGAGCCTCGTCCAGCCATCCATCTGGCCACCGAGGGATCTCCAGCACCGCGCTCATGAGGGAGGAGCCTCGTTCAGCCATCCGGCCCCAGAGGATCCGACACACGCCAAATTGAGGAACAGTGGAGCCGCGGGTAAGCAACAAATGCTGCTGCAGCCCGCTCCACTTCCCGAATCACGACGCAAGTCCAGCCCTGCTAGATATCAGCCACATACGGGGAGCAATGGCGGCTCTCCCTCTTCTCGTTGCACCCACTATTGCTAAGCAACCATAGCAGCCGGCGATTGGCTGCACTACCCTACTTCCGGGCACCCGTATTGCCGGAAGGCGTTAGCCGGGCCATCCACCCCAAGGGCCTACACTAAGGGCAGCGCCTGTCTGTGCCCATTCTACAAGCACCCCGCTCACAAGGCAGGAGCCTCATCCAGCCATCCATCTGGCCACCGAGGGATCTCCAGCGGCGCGCTCATGAGGCAGGAGCCTCGTCCAGCCATCCGGCCCAAGAGGATCCGACACACGCCAAATTGAGGAACAGTGGAGCTGCGGGTAAGCAACAAATGCTGCTGCAGCCCGCTCCACTTCCCGAATCACGACGCGAGTCCAGCCCTGCTAGATATCAGCCACACACGGGGAGCAATGGCGCCTCTCCCTCTTCTCGTTGCACCCACTATTGCTAAGCAACCATAGCAGCCGGCGATTGGCTGCACTACGCTACTTCTGGGCACCCGTGTTGCCGGAAGGCATTAGCCGGGCCATCCTCCCCAAGGGCATACACTAAGGGCAGTGCCTGTCTGTGCCTGTCTTGGCCTGTCATGGCTGCAGGGCCCACCTTACTACCTTAAGCCTACTACCCCCTGCCTAATCCATCTGCCTTTACCGATAAGTCCAGCTGCCGCACGAACGAAGAACACTTAGTAAGCACCCGCACAGAGCGATCCAAACCTGACCAAGGCAAGGTAACTCCCAGCTCACTTCACACTTCTACTGTTCCACACCGTGCTGCCATCACCACAAAATATCAAAAGGTACAATTGCATTAGCGGTATGACTCTCGAAACTCTATCCGCCCGCCACCCCCATCCTGAAAAGTATATGTCCTGCTGCATTTGTAATGTACAATCTGCTGCATTCTATAGTGGGCTCCTAGCGCTCCCTACAGTCTACTGCAATACTATCTGCCAACCCTTACCAACCCAGTGCGTTCTCAGCTGCCTATCTAGTGTATCTAGCCACCGCAAGCTAGTGTTCCTAGCTGCTCTGTGATCTTTGCATTTAGATGATTTTTGACCCAATTTAGCCAATGCACTACCTCTATTGTTGCCCTACTGCATTATTAGCTTAAGTGTCCCACCCGAACCCAGGCGATGCCTAACTCCTCTTCAGCTTATGTACTATTCTGTACTTAGATGCTGCCCCACTGCATCAGGTGTTGTGCCCTATGGTCGCCTACAAACTACACTTGATTGATTAGTGTTGTGCACTATGGTCGCCTACAAACTACACTTGATTGATTAGTGTTGTGCCTTATGGTCGCCTACAAGACCACATTTGATTGATTTGTGTTGTGGCTTATGGTCGCCTACAAGACCACATTTGATTGATTAGTGTTGTGCCTTATGGTCGCCTACAAACTACACTTGATTGATTAGTGTTGTGCCCTATGGTCGCCTACAAACTACACTTGATTGATTAGTGTTGTGCCCTATGGTCGCCTACAAACTACACTTGATTGATTAGTGTTGTGCCTTATGGTCGCCTACAAGACCACATTTGATTGATTAGTGTTGTGCCTTATGGTCGCCTACAAGACCACATTTGATTGATTAGTGTTGTGCCTTATGGTCGCCTACAGACCACATTTGATTGTTTAGTGTTGTGCCTTATGGTCGCCTACAAGACCACATTTGATTGATTAGTGTTGTGCCTTATGGTCGCTAACAGACCACATTTGATTGATTAGTGTTGTGCCTTATGGTCGCCTACAAGACCACATTTGATTGATTAGTGTTGTGCCTTATGGTCGCCTACAAGACCACATTTGATTGATTAGTGTTGTGCCTTATGGTCGCCTACAAGACCACATTTGATTGATTAGTGTTGTGCCTTATGGTCGCTAACAGACCACATTTGATTTGTGTTGTGCCTTATGGTCGCTAACAGACCACATTTGATTTGTGTTGTGCCTTATAGTCGCTAACAGACCACATTTGATTTGTGTTGTGCCTTTTGGTCGCTAACAGACCACATTTGATTTGTGCTGTGCCTTACAGTTGCTAGCCAGTCACTACCTGAATCCATATCTGAACTATGCCAGCCTGGCTATTATTCATCATGTTCCCTTTCTGCATATTGCCCGATTGTACGCCATGTAGCAGAAATAGCTATATCCCATTCAGTGATGGACTTGCCAAGCTTGGCTGTCCTAGACACCACCCCATTCCCTGCCCTACATCCTTCCTGCCCTCCCTACCTCCTTTCCCCCACAGTGCACCTACAGACCATAGTACTAAAATTAGCGTTACTTTAGGTAACCTTCCACCTAACCTCACCATAGATGACCACCCTGACAACACCCAGTACTCACGCAATATGCTTGCACATCGCCCTTCAGCCTACCCTAACCTCATGTCCCGTAATGACAGACTAAGTTGTAGACTCCCCGCCTTACTTAGCAAAATGACCAACAATCCTACAACTAAAATTACGAACAAAAACACCATTGCAAACCTTGTGCCACTCAAAGGAGCCTTACTCAATGTTAGATCCCTTGTGGCTCACCCTACAGAAATTGCCGATATCATCCGTTCAGCAGACCTGGATTTCTTCGCCACCACTGAAACCTGGCTTCATGCTGCAGCAGGTCCCTCTCTAACACTCGCTGTTCCAGACAACTACTCCATCCTCAGGGCCGACAGATCCAATGCCCGTGGAGGAGGCGTAGCACCTATATTCAAGTCCTCGCTTGACATTAGATCTGTTACCTCCCTTCCCCTAAATTCCTGTGAACACCTATCCATTAAAATTGAACCACCCCTAAGAACACTATCACCCTGGAACTAATATACAGACCCCCTGGTCCCATAGGTTCCTTCGAGGAAGATATAACTTCTCTCATAGCCGAAAAATCTAAACCTCTATCACAGAATATTATTCTAGGTGACTTTAACCTGGGATACAATGACCCCCACGACACTCCAGCATCCTCCCTTGCTAACGCACTCTGCGAACACAACTACATTCAACTCAATACCTTACCTACACATCAGAAAGGCAGAACCTTAGACTGGCTCGCTTCCCACAACTGTAGCATTATCTGCAAAGCCCCCAACCACTCATATGGACCGACCACTTCCTACTCGCATTCGACATTAGCACTAATAACCCACACCACACACAGTGTCCACCTGCACCAGCATGTCTGACGAGAAATAGGCGGAACATCACCGTTGAAGCCCTCATACCTCTGGTTCTACCTACCCTAAACATGATCCCCAACACATCGGACCTCAACTTACTAGTAGACACCTACAATAATGCCATGACCAAAGCTATTGACCTTATTGCCCCTCTAAAACTAGGCAAAGGCAAACCCAAAGCACATATTAACTCCTGGTAAACACCAGAACTTAAAATACTAAGGAATAAAAAGTCCAAAATGGAAACCCTTTGGAAAATGAATCCATCAGCGGAACACAAAAACAATTTCACAAATGCATCCTCCCTCTATAAAAAAAAATAAAGAAGCCTATAATACAAGAATAAGCAATGCTAGTTCCAGTACTAAAGAATTATTTACCATCCTGAAGGAGTTAGAAAACCCCAATCCACCCACGGACTTGTCCGTGAAGGACCAACTTTGGTGCACTAGTATCCAAGATGCCCTTGCGAAAAAAATCACTGGCCTACAAACGAAAATTGAAAATAAAAGACTACAACTGTCTAATAGTAGCCTCTCCCCCAGCCCCCCTATCTCCTGCCTATCCACCACCCCTAACACTAACCTTGGCTTCACCTTCAAAAAAGTAACCGTACTTGAAGTGCAAAAAATTAAAACATCCCTCAAACCATCAAACTGCAAAGGGGATAGCTGCCCCGCACAGATCATAAAAGATGCAGCAAGAGACCTCGCCCCTTCATTTCTAAGCTCATAAACACGTCATTTTCCACTAATTCGGTACCCAACAACTTAAAACAGTCATGGGTTCTCCCGCTACTAAAAAAACAAACCTTGGACCCAACCATACCCACTAATTACAGGCCTATCACAACCATTCCCTTCCTGTTAAAAATCCTTGACAGAGTTGTGTACTTGCAAATCCAACATTACCTAGAGTCCAACCAACTACTCGGATTGCGTCAGTCTGGCTTCCGGCCTCAACATGGAATGGAAACTGCCCTTGATGATCTTAAAAGTCAGATTGACGAAATCAAAGATAAGGGCAAGGCTGACATCCTACTCCTCTTAGATCTCTCAGCAGCCTTCGACTTGGTCGACCATAAAATACTCTGCAACCACCTCTCCTCTGCCGCCTACTTTCCCCGCTCTGCTGTCACGTGGATACAGTCCTTCCTGGCCAATAGACCCATGAGAGTCTTCTCTCCTACGGCAGCAGCAGACCCTATCCCTATCACCTGTGATGTCCCACAAGGCTCATGTGTTTCACCCACCCTATACAATATCTTTACAAAGCCCCTCTTTGATAAACTGGATCGTCTGGGTGTCACATACACAAACTACGCGGATGACACCCAGATACTCCTCACCATTTCGGGCAATTATAATACTGATGTTGCTAGGATCAATGAAATCTTCTCCGTCATTCAGGCATGGATGGCCACCCACGGTCTCTACCTGAATGACGAGAAGACCGAATTGCTCATTGTTGGCTCTCAGAACAACTTACAAAAACTAAGTCCCAACTATTCCAACATCACAATTGATGGCAACTCCATCCCGGTCGCCAAAAACGTGAAAACACTTGGTTTCTATCTGGATGCTAACATTAACCTCACTAAGCAAGTCAACTTGGCCGCTTCTGCCACTGCCTACACTGGAAAACTTATCAGAGCCTGCAGACCTTTTCTCTCCCCTAACAGTTGCCTCCCGCTAGCTAGAGCTCTTATACAATCTAAGTTAGACTACTGCAACATCCTCTAAGCGATAATTAGTAAACCCCAAGTCCTTCAAAATAATGCGCTACGGGCAGCGCTAAACATTCCCAGTCGTGAGCACATCTCGGCCACTAGAACCACATGCAAAGGGCTCACCATCCAACATAAAATAGATCTAAAAACCCTCTGCCTTACTTACAAAGCTCTCAACTATCTAGCCCCCCCTACCTGACTAACAAATTCACCATGAAATCTTCCATCAGAACCACGAGATCCTCCAATACCTTATGTCTCACAGTACCTAGATTTACCGCCAAAAGAGCTGGAGGATCGAGCTTCACCATCCTTGCCTCCCAACTCTGGAACACCCTGCCACTAAATATTAAGTCATCCAAATCCTTCCAGTCGTTCAGGAAACTTGCCATCGGGTGGCTTCTGACAAAAGGTCAACCTTGAAGTTAGACTCAGCGATATACTGTACTTATTGCACGTGTCTCATTTATGTCATCATTGGTTGCTATCACCTCCATTGCCTGTATATCTTGTATATAACTGTTGCTTACCATGTTCGTTGTCCTGTAACTTGTACTAAGTGCCCTTTTACTCCTGGGTCCGGAGCGCTATAGAAATAAAATAAACAAACAAACAAACAAACAGTTGTGCACCACCCTGTTGCGTAAACTGGCCTCTGAACTGTGTATTCCCACCTCTGGCTCCTCTAGCTGTCTGCTGCAATAACACTCTAGTCTTCAGGTCTCCTTTCTTCTTTTCCACCTTCGCCTTCTCTGTATTAACCCTATTTTCATAATACTGAGCCATGTGTAACACTTCAGATTGTGATTTCACTTGCCACGCACTCTCAGAAGTCATGATCTGTGATTGGATTCAGGCAACAAACCACGCACAAACGTATCAACAAATAGCCTCTTTCCTGGCTCTTGTCATGCCTACAGCACGTTCATTCACCCAACCTTGTGCTCCTTCCCGACCATGTCCCAGACCGGGTACTACCTCTCACGTTAAATCACTCTCCATTCCCCCCCATGAGATCAGATCTTCCGCTGGTGGGAGGAGTTGGGGAGGCCGTCGGAGAAAACGTCAGGTAAGGGGTCATCGCCTTTATCTCAAGTGGCGACTCCCCTGGCGTATGTCATCAATGCACAATCAGGCCACCTCTGGCAAACAACCACTAGGGGCATCAAACCTGCACAATACCCGGACCTTCACCGAACCACGTGTTATGTCTTCCGCCACTCCTACTCCCCAACAACAGACAGATCCATTAGCTTATCATGGCACGGCATCGCGGGTGGCCGCGGTGATGGCCAGGCCTCTTTGGACCACCACATTTTCATTGGATCCAGCAACGTTGAAGCCTCCACCGACAAACGCAGTGGTCACGTGACACGTAACGCGTCCTTAGTAATCACGTGACATGTCTCCGGGTATTTAAGGAGCTCCAGAATGCTACACGACGCTTTCTCAACTGTTTGTTTACGCTGTTTTGGAGCCTCCTATTCGTTCTTGTTACCTGGAGCTACTGTTTTTTGACCACAGACTACGTATTACTGATTCCTCGGCTTTTCCCTTTTTTGATACTTTGTTTGGTCTCCATTGGACTCTTGGAATTACAGACCACGGACCGTCCCTTGGATCATCTTTAGTCTACTCCTTTGGCAAAGTCACACCCGGACTCACTGTTGATAACTTGGTGCTCCAGCTTCCATCCTCCAGGAGCACCCTACTCAGGTGGTTTCCAGTGTGGCATTCTGTCTTTCCTCCTCTGTCCTACCTGATCTCAGCCCACTGAGGGAAAAGGCATTACCCCATCGTTTAGGCTTTCCATCCAGTGGTTCTTGGTAGGTGTCATTCTCCTTTGGGTAATACTGTATAGTTCTGCCTTGTGTGCTCCTGGTCTTACCTGTTCCTTTTCCTCTACAGCAGTCATCTGGACCACGCGGGTATCCTGTTTCTCCACCTGTGGCCCTAATCCTCGAACAGCAAGTGACTATTTTCTTGCTGTTGGTGGCTTCGGGACGGAGGTATTCTTGTTCCTCGCGACCATCAAGTCTTGACAGCTCTGCACCTAAATGTCACAGGTTTCACTCTTTCTCACCTGTTTTCGCTGCTTGGCGGAATCCTTCACCGGGGTTTTCTTCTGTGCTGTTCGGGTCTTGTATAAGCCCGCTTGGCCGTCTTCGGGTTCCAGGATTCGTTCACCTTCTTCGTCTGGGATCAAGGAAACTCCAGGAAGGGCAGGAAGGAAAGCATTTTACGGGGCGGAAGGATACAGGTACAAGGAGAGGGGAAGGAAAGGGAGTAAGGAATGGATTCCGGGAATTCAGGAAGCAATCAGTTCCAGGAGTTCGAACTACGAGACACGTCAAGCCATAGCTAACGGTAGCGTTGAGACGCGCGGAACCGCAGGGGAGTGGCTAATTTATAGAACGTGCTGCCTCGGACGTAAAGGTCGATAGACCGCGTTCCGTGTATAAGGCCATGTTGGGTGTACTACAGCGAGTAACCCCAGACGTGCTAGGGACCAGGAAGACCAGAAAGGGCGTGATTGATGGATCATGACAGCATGCCCCCTTCTAAACCCTGTTCCCCCGGGTTTGCCTGGATGTATTAGATGGAACCTTCTGAGCAATCTGGGGGAATTTAGGTTTGAAACTGGTTCCCAGGTACGTTCACTGGGTGGATAGCCCTTCAATTCCACCAGGTATTGAAGTTGTCCTCGCCTATATCTGGAGTCACATATTCGAGATACTTCATATTCCAGCTGGTCATTGACAATCACAGGACTGGGTCCAGCTCAGAGCGGGGTTGAAATCCGCTGAGGCCCTGATTCATTGGACCCTTAAATCCGGCGGTAATAGCGCTACTGCTGGATTTAAGGGTTACCGCCGAGGTCGTGATGAGGCCCCTACTATCCTGCAAAAGTGTTTCCAAAACTGAGAGATATACTGTGGTCCTCTGTCCGTTATGATCTTGGAAGGGAGACCATGCAGTCGGAAGATGTGTTCCAGGAAGATTCCAGCAAGTTCTGACAAGGATGTTAATTTATACAGAGGTGTAAAATGAGCCATATGAGTGAACAAGTCAATGGTAACCATGATAGTGGTGTATCCTCTTGATGGCGGTAATTCCACAATAAAATCTGTAGCGATGATTTCCCAAGGTCTTGTTGGTGGTGTAGGCTGCAATAAGAATCCCGCTGGTTTCTGGTTGTCATGTTTATTTTGATTACAGACGGAACAAGATCGAATGTACAGTTGAACATCAGCCTTCATCCTGGGCCACCAGAATTGTCTTTGTATTAGACTGAGGGAGTTGGAAATGCCACAATGACCAGAGTGAAGAGTATCATGGCAGAGGGTTATTATCTTTTGTTGTAGTTTCTGCGTGGGGATGACCAGTCTATTATCTTTAAACAAGTATCCGTCCTTGGTTCTTAGATCCCACTGATTCTTTTCTGAAAGACTCTTCCAGAGTTCCGAAGTCTGAGTTTGCATACGAATGTCTTCCAGGAGATTGTTTGCTTGAGCTACAAATATTGTATGAGGAAACATCTTGGGATATGCCCAATCTCCCGGAGGCTCGTAGTCTGGATGTCGAGAGGGGGCGTCAGCTATTAGATTTTGTGTTCCGGGAACGTGGCATATCTGGAACTGGTATTGGGCAAAGAAGAAGGCCCACCGAGCTTGACGGCTATTCCTACATTCCAAGGCCTGCAATACTTTTAGGTTTCGATGGTCCATGCGGACCTGAACGGGGTGTTTCGCTCCGAGGAGTAGATGACGCCACTCTGTGAAGTCTTGGCAGATGGCTAGCCGTTCCTTTTCCAAGACTGAGTAATGGGTTTCACTAGGAGTTAATGTCCGTGAAAGGTAGGCGATGGGATGTTCCATCCTGTCCCCGAATAGCTGTTTTAGAATGGCTCCAATAGCGTAGCTGGAGGCGTCTGTCTCCACTATGAATGGTTGGTTGACATCAGGTTGAGCCAGGATGGGGGCCTGGGTAAACTCAGTCTTCAACCGTTGAAAGGTTTCCTCTTGAGCTGTGGTCCAAAGGAAGGGAACATCTTTCTTTATCAGGGCAATGATTGGTTGGACTATCTCGGAAAAGGAAGATATGAATTTCCTGTAAAAATTTGCCAAGCCCAGAAAGGATTGGATTTGTTTCACCGAGGTGGGGCTTGGCCAGGATAATATAGCATTAACCTTGGATTGATCCATACCGATGCCTTCTGGGCTAAGGACAAATCCTAGGTAGTGTATAGTAGAAGCATGGAAGATACACTTCTCGGGTTTTGCCAGGAGCTTGTTTTCGTGTAGTCATTGTAAGACAGCCTTAACATGTTCTTCGTGCTTGGAGGGGTCCTTCGAGAATATTAGGATATCGTCCAGATAGACAATCACGAAAAGAAATAACATGTCTGAGAACACCCGATCCATGAAGCGTTGGAAGACCGCTGGGGCATTAGCAAGTCCAAAGGGCATGACTAAGTATTCAAAGTGACCAAAGGGTGTTCTAAAGGCTGGTTTCCACTCGTCTCCTGCCCTGATATGGATCAAATGGTAGGAACCCCTGAGATCCAACTTAGTGAAAACAACTGCGCCCCTTACTGCCTCCAGGATGTCCGCGATCAGGGGTAACGGATAGCGATCCTTAAGGGTGCATTGATTTAGACCTTGATAGTTCAGACACGGTCTGAGTTCCTGGGTGTCTTTCTTAGGGACGAAAAACAGTGAGGCCCCTGCTGGGGATTTAGAGGGTCGTATGGTGCCATTTGCAAGATTTATATCCAGGTATTCTCGAAGGGATTTCTTTTCTGGTTTGGATAAGATGAACATCCTTCCAAAGGGGATCACAGCGGAAGGTTCCGTTTCTATAACACAGTGTTCTGGTCTATGGGGAGGTAGCGCCTGGAAAATTGCAGAGGAGAAAACATTAGAATATTCCTGGTATATCTCCGGAACCCGGATAATGTTTGAGACTGAAATTGTACCTTGATGGTTCGTAGGAAGTCCTTCTGATGGTGTCGGAACAAGGTCCGAAAATATGTAGTGGGACATACAAAACTCAGAACCCAGGAACAAGGAACCTGCTGCACAATTGATGTACGGGTTGTGTTTTTGAAGCCAGGGCATTCCCAGAACCATTGAGTAATGAGCCGACTTGATGATGTCAAATCTTATCTTTTCTTGATGGTGGTTTATAGCGAGCTCGATTTCCTTGGTTTGAAGGGTTATGGGTCCTGAGGAAAGAGGTCTTCCATCAATTGCTTCTACAGGTTGCATGATAGTCCGGGATTCGTAAGGAATATGGTGTTTAAGGACCCATTTTTGGTCTATGAACACCCCCATAGCCCCACAGTCCACCAGTGCCAGGATGGGATATGTTTCCTTCTTGGATGGCGATAAGAAGGCCTGTAAGATTACCAAAGAATTTTGTCCAGGAGAGTTCAAGGATGGAATAGATGTGGAGCAGGCATCTCTCTCCCAAACCTGTGCTCCATTTAGGATCAGGAGCTGGTGTTTCCCGAGCGCTGTGGGGGGGCTATTGGGCACTCTCTCACTAAATGTTTATCTGATGCAAAATACATGCACAATCCGGTATGGATCCTACGCATCCTTTCCTTGGAGGAAATAGGTCCACGGAATGCCCATAGCTGCATGGGTTCAGGCTCGTTGCTAGAGGGAGAATTGCCTTCGGGGTTCAAGGGTGTTGCACTGGGGCTTTTCTGGAGTGGTAACTTGCTTTTCTTTTTCTCTGCCCTTCTTTCCTAGATGCGAAAGTCAATCTGTAGGGCGAGATCCATCAAGGCTTGAGAGGAACTCGGGCGTGCCACTCTGGCTAGTTCATCCTTGATGTCTTCGTTTAGCCCTCTTCGGAATAGAGTAAAACAAGCTTCAAAGGACCAATCCGCTTCTTTAGCCAGCTGTTTGAAGCGTGTGACATACGTGAGTATATCCTGGGAACCTTGTTGAAAATTGAGTAGACGTTCCTGGGCACTGTAGACCTGTTCTGGCCCGTCAAACATGGTCTTAAGGGCCTGTATGAAGCTGTCGTAGTCATCCAGGAGAGAATCCCCAGAGTTAACTGGTGGGGTTGCCCAGGTCAAAGTATTACCAGAAAGATGCGAGATAATAAAGCCCACCTTAGCCCTGGGCGTAGAAAAATAATAAGGCTTGAAAGTAAAGTGGACCAAACATGAATCAAGGAATCCACGAAGGCTCTTTGCGAAACCATCATATTTATCGACAACGCCGCCCAGTATTACACTCTCTTTCATGGCGGATTCACGGGATAACACCAATTGCTTTAAGGTGGCGTTCTCTGCCTTTAAATTCTGCACTTCGGTCGTCAACTCTTGCATACCACGCATAAGGTCCTGGATGGCCGCTTCCATGTCCGTAATCAATCAGGTGGCATCTCAATCTGTCACAGGTTTCACTCTTTCTCACCTGTTTTCGCTGCTTGGCGGTATCCTTCGCCAGGGTTTTCTTTTGTGCTGTTCGGGTCTTGTATAAGCCCGCTCGGCCGTCTTCGGGTTCCAGGATTCGTTCACCTTCTTCGTCCGGGATCAAGGAAACTCCAGGAAGGCCAGGAAGGAAAGCAGCTTACGGGGCAGACCGCGTGGAACGCGGAAGGATACAGGTACAAGGAGAGGGGAAGGAAAGGGAGTAAGGAATGGATTCCGGGAATTCAGGAAGCAATCAGTTCCAGGAGTTCGAACTACAAGACACGTCAATCCACAGCTAACGGTAGCGTTGAGATGCGCGGAACCGCAGGGGAGTGGCTAATTTATAGAACGTGCTGCCTCGGACGTAAAGTCGATAGACAGCGTTCCGTGTATACGGCCATGTTGGGTGTACTACAGTCACTATTCTGTCTGGCAACATCAGTATCACCTGTGGCGGTTTTTCACCAACATTTCTTTCCCCATCTGCTCGTACTAAGGCATCCCATGTATCACCCATCCCTGCCTGATCTTCTACAGTTCTAATTTGTTTCTAGAAATCCGCAGGAAAGATCACAGGAAACAACAAATCTATATCACCCAGCGTGAAAACTGATGAATGCAAGACAGATTCAATTTCTTTAAAAAATCCTGTTGGATTCTTCCTAATATCTGGAATTGATTGCCTAATGGTATTCACTTCCTGTCTAGAAAACGGGACATGGACAAACTGTGAGACATAATGTGCTTCAATAGTGGTAGCAGGTGTTCCTGCTGCAGCATTAGCAGGAATCTCAACTTTCGAAAAAAATGTCGGAGGAACCTCCCTCATCGGCAATTGTAAAGAAGGCAAATCTGAACGTCTATTAAGCAACAAGGCGAAATCAAGTGACAAAGAAGTCAGTGTATCGGGTTAAAATGCCCTTTTATAAATAACCATCAAATCTGCGGGACAACATACCTTTTTTTTCATAAATTCATCTTGTAAATACTCAACCACCACCTGTATCACTTTCCTATGCATTGCCGGAGCAAACTGACTAAACCTGTCGTGCACTTCAATGGGAGAAATTGAAATATCCGAAATCCATCTAAAAGCGTCTCTTTTCTTCACTCATCGGTTTCAATGGAGGAAGAAATTGCTTCTGCACATATGAAGCTTGACGTTCATTACCACCCATCTTATCTTTCTGTAACCGATCTAGCTCCCTTTTAAACTCAAATACCTTCTCTACATGCTCATATATTTTCTCTGCAGTGACCCTTGAGCGGGCAAAGACATTCAAATCCCTCAACCCTTGTGGGACTTTCATGTCTGTCAAATCACTCCATATATCAACTAAATACGTTCCCATCCATTCTATCAAAATATTCTGTTCAGGAATACCCCCTTGGTCAGAAATCGCAACTAAAACAGCCGATTCATCACCCTCTTCTATGCACTTTTTAGCCCATGTATATAACTCTCTCTTTCTGTCTTTAGATACTGTGCCACGAGTCACTATTCTTGGATCCGCTCCAGCGCCTTCAACCACTACAGCTGGAGCAGATCCTATTGTTCAGTAGGTAGCGGATGCAATACTGCTGGTGGTGCAGACGGATTTATGGGGACGGCAAATGTTGGCATGGGTGGAGGTGCAGGAGGATGAACAACAACGGGAAGAAGATGAACAACAACGGGAGGATTAGGAACAATGGGAGGAGGAACAACAACAAGGGGGAGGCACATAAGGAGGTGGTGCAGTTGAAACAGTTCTATGTTCATTCAATAATTTATTAATTAACTCGTCTGATGTATGAAAATCCTGAGAGGGTTATATCTTTTGCACATCTAGTTGGAAAGCCCTGTCCATACCTCTAATGGATTCTGACTGTTTCTGCTGATCATGCAATAGTGCTTTCTCAGCATTTGTCATGTGTCTGCGTGCATGCTTTTCTCTACTTCTGAGTTGCTGCATAGCTTCCTTTCTCCAATCTTTAACTGCATCAAATGCTGCAGGCCCTGCCTTTTTTCTCAACAATACAGATTCTAAATGCTCTAGGCAGGCAATTTCAAAACTACCATAAACTGGCCTCTGAAGTTCGAAAACATGTCTGGTGTCACGACTCACTCCCTTCGCTCCCGTTCCCACTACTTGGGGGCATGATTTGGGGTATATTCCCTACTGGACCTTTCCTCCGAACCTTATGCTACGGTGTTGTGATGCATTGGGAGCGCTAAATCCCTATTTTCCAAGCTACTTCCCTTCCGGATCCATTCCAGGTTTTTGACAGCCAGCATGCTTCTTTAACCAAATGACTATGCTTCCCAGAATGCCTGGCCCACTGCTCCACCTCCACCCTTGCAGGACAAGGTTGGGTGGAGGATAGGCAACAGCTGTGGCTGCAGGTGCAGCAATCAGCACACCTGAGGCGTGTGCTCGTTAAGCAGCTTTAAAAGCCTCAGTCTTACTTCAGTCCAGCGCTGGTCATCGTTTGCAGTGTTCCTGTTGTGACTAGTCCCTTGTTCCTTGCCTTTGTACCTAGTTCCTAGTTCCTGTTTTCTAGTTCCTCCGCCCTGAATCTCGGATTCATGCGCTAATTGATTTCTGCTCCCTTGATTCCCTTTTTGTCTTCCTCTGTTTGCAGGCAGCATTTCTCAGTGCTTTCCCCTTTTAGATGCAGCCCAGTTTGTCTGTGTTCTATATTTCTTTGACTCTGTCCTTTGCTGCTGTAAACCTGTATGCCTTAGCCTTCCTCTTAGATTAGCTTCCTGTCTTTTCCTTGGAGGGGTAGGGAGAAGTTTGCATTGGTTATTTCGTTTTTCCCTGCTCCTGATCCTTACTTTCTATTGGGATCCATTCCATGTTTTCCATTGCACTTCTGCATTTATTTCCCATTTGATTATTAGGTGTGGTGTGCGGTTGTAGCTAGCTCCTGTGTGAATGCTTATGTTTGCCTCACTAATTTGTAATCACTATTCCAACTTAGGTATTTAGTTTTCCTCCCATTGCTGTTCTAGCCTTTCGGGGTCCCAGTTTCATCAACAGGATTCGTGGGCTAGCTGACATTCAAGAGGTTTATCTCATCCTCGTGAGTACAGTTCTTTAGTTCCCTTATTTAATACCATCAAGAGTGTTAGTTCACAGATCCTGTCATTGCTTGCCCTCCACGTGGGTTTAGCGCTGTCAGTACCTGCAACAGCAATTGGGGGTAAGGCGCTTGCCGACTTTCCTCGCGATCAGGTGCTTACCCCACATCCCTTTTCATATATTGGTTTTGTTGTCACACTCTATTTGCACTCCTGGGTTCTAGCATACATGAGTCGTTGTTCCTGTGTGCACATTTCCCTTGCCATATTCGCTGCCTTTGTACTCGCCTGACTAATCCTGACAGAATGACCAGCCCAAAATTCCCATTGAATATGGCAAGTTTAAGAAAGAAAGGCAGCAAGGCCTCTAACAAGTTTGTACAGAAAGCTTCCCCTACATTTACCTGTGACAATCAAATCACTAGTCCTGACTTAAATGAACTCCTTGTCACGAATGGGCATTTACGTGCTAAGTATTTTTCCCATAGGATGGCACATCCTACATTGCCTGATCCTAGTTCTATCTTTTGTTTTGATCCCGATTCTATGTCAGCACAAGCCTTAGCCGCAGAAAACAACACACTGTTAGACTTATTATACAAGAGTACCTCTGTTGTTGAACCCCATGATTCCAGTTGTGCTTCACCTCAGATAGAACAGTTTCATGATACAAACATAAAGAATGGAGGGGTTCCTTGCATAACTTCTGTTTTCTACCCTCAGTCTAAAGCATACTCCTTTGCACAGGTACATACTGTAGTCCCTAATGCCAAGAGGTCTAATTTCAATAGTTTGCTTAAGGGAAACACAGACCAAGTTGGTAAGAGAAACTATAAATCACAGAACCCGCAAGCAGTAGAGGACAATGTACAATCGGTGCACATCCAGATTGCTAGTGCAGGATCCAGCCCTGATGCCACTATGCCTCCCCCTGTGCCTACTGATAGTGATGTACAGTTAATGCAGGGCATGCTAAGAGCTAAGCTTGAGGAATTAAGACAAGAATTCATTTCTTTACAAGAGGAGAATAAAAACTTGCACTCTTTACTGAATACACCTCAGACTTTATCTGTTGATGTTGAGGAAGTGAACACTGTTCAGCCCCTGAGTGCAGAGACTTTGGTAAACCATGATATTTGTCAATATGTTAGATCTATTGGGAGTGAAGGTCTTTCGTCTAGCACAGTGCTTAATCTGGGCACAGTTTCTAACAATTTTTCTGCTGTTTGTCAGGGATTGCAGTTAGCTGAAGATTTACAAGCCACTCCTTTACCTAAAATTTCCTGTGTAGCAGTTTGTCATAATTCTGAGCTAGCACACATACAAGCTTCTGATTTCCATACACAATCCACAATGGTGGCATACACAGATTCAGTCACTACAGTAGGCTTAGGCCCTGCTCTTGATACAGCTGCTGAGACTGAAGTAGATGTTAAAGCTGATGTGGAAAACGATGTTACCTCTGGGTTCACTCTTCCTTCTGCCAATTCTGATCAATGCGAACAGTCAGAGACAGCACAGATTTCATGTTCTGATGGACTCATTCCACAGTATACAGAACCAAAAAACCGGCAGGCGATTCCTGAACTGTTGATTGATAATCTGCCTCTTTCAGAAGCTAAAACAGAGGAATGGACAATTGACGAAATCCTGATTAACAGAGACTTTACTATGGTGATTCCACTGGTTGATTTTGACTTCTACAAAGAAAGAGACTCTGTGTCACCCACTAAAGAAAGGGACTGCAAGGGTACAGCTCAGTCTTTGGTTACTGGTGCCAAGGAGTCTACTGCCCTAAAGGAGCCATCCATTCCTGAGCCACCAATGTGTCTGTCAACTTCTGAGACTTCTGTCTGTCCTCCTACAACCATTGACTCTTCTATGATCCAATCCACAGCCCTGCCGTCATCTTTGGCACACGTGTCTTCAACCAATGAACCGCTGCCATGTCTGCCATTTACTCAAGAGCCAGTCCCAAAGACCTGGACATGTTTGTATCCAGCAACCGAGATTGCTTCAGCTTGCATGCCTTCAGCCTCAAGGTTTCCCCTGGCCTGCCTGTCTTCAGCTACAGTGACTCATTCTGCAGATCATCCTTCAGCTTTAGAGCCTCCGGTAGTCCATCAAAAGTGCATGTCTTCAGTCCCGGAGTATACTGAGTATTTGCCTTCAGTTCATGAGACGCCTGTATCCTGCTTAGCCTCGCTGCCAATATCAGAGGTATACCTGTCTACACCATCAGATCCTACTGTATTTTCTTCTGCTCCAGCGATTCCTCCTGAATCCCAACCATTTACTGTCGATGAATGTCTAGCATGCCTTTTTTTTGCTTCAGGAGGAGCACCAGAATGCCTGCCTTTTCCACAAGACGATTCTCCCAACTGCTTCACTTTAGCATCAGAGCCTCCTAAAAATGCAGCATCAGAGTTTGAGACTTTTGCCAGCTCCCGCTTCAGAGTCATCAAGCTGGACCAAGTGGTGAGTCAGAACCACTCACCTGGGTGTGCACAGGGGGTGGTGCAGACCGGCGTATTACCTACAGGACTTGTGCAACAGAATTCCGCCAAGAAGCACCAGTTGGGTGCTAGTAGCCAAAGGAAGGGAATGACTGCTGCAGTTCAAAATGTGTCTGTTATTGCTCATTCTGCAAGTGTGCCTGAAATACCAAGTACTGCGTCTATCACTCCTATCAGTATGCCAAACGTCCCTGCTGTTGTATCCCACGTGCAACAAGGTGGTTACACGACTGTCACCAGGAGTACCAGCCTTGTACAACCCATTGGACTTTCAGGTCTCCAAGGCGTAGAACATGTGCAGTCAAACCTTAGTCACTTTCAACCACAAGCCTTTTCCCAGATGGATGACAGAAGAAAATCTGAACCTCTACCTCAGCCGCCACCTTCTCTAATGGCTGAACATAAACCTTTCCTGAAGCCAGCAATTTCCTCACCTCCCGCATGTCCACTCTCGGCAGAAAGGCTAACAGGGCTTCTACCATTGTCTAAGGCATGTTGCACCAGCCTGCCTCCCTCCTCAAAGACTTATAAGGGTCCACTCCCAGTGACTGAGCTTCCTGGACCTTCCAACTCTGCTTCAGGTCCTGCAAGTCCTTCATGCCTTTCTTCGAACCATGAGTCTCTTCCTCACCAGAAGCCACCGTTTCCATCAGTACCACCTCCAAAGACAAAGCACTCCTATCATGGAAGTCCATCTGCCTTTGCCCACAGGCCACCATTTCCATCAGTGCCACCTCCAAAGAAAAAGCACTCCCATCATGGAAAGAAGATGTCTCGTGCGGGTGGCGGGCACCCGAAGACGGCCGTAGGAGGGGGTATACTGTCACGACTCGCTCCCTTCGCTCCCGTTCCCACCACTTGGGGGCATGATTTGGGGTATATTCCCTACTGGACCTTTCCTCCGAACCTTATGCTACGGTGTTGTGATGAATTGGGAGCGCTAAATCCCTATTTTCCAAGATACTTCCCTTCCGGATCCATTCCAGGTTTTTGGCAGCCAGCATGCTTCTTTAACCAAATGACTATGCTTCCCAGAATGCCTGGCCCACTGCTCCACCTCCACCCTTGCAGGACAAGGTTGGGTGGAGGATAGGCAACAGCTGTGGCTGCAGGTGCAGCAATCAGCACACCTGAGGCGTGTGCTCGTTAAGCAGCTTTAAAAGCCTCAGTCTTACTTCAGTCCAGCGCTGGTCATCGTTTGCAGTGTTCCTGTTGTGACTAGTCCCTTGTTCCTTGCCTTTGTACCTAGTTCCTAGTTCCTGTTTTCTAGTTCCTCCGCCCTGAATCTCGGATTCATGCGCTAATTGATTTCTGCTCCCTTGATTCCCTTTTTGTCTTCCTCTGTTTGCAGGCAGCATTTCTCAGTGCTTTCCCCTTTTAGATGCAGCCCAGTTTGTCTGTGTTCTATATTTCTTTGACTCTGTCCTTTGCTGCTGTAAACCCGTATGCCTTAGCCTTCCTCTTAGATTAGCTTCCTGTCTTTTCCTTGGAGGGGTAGGGAGAAGTTTGCATTGGTTATTTCGTTTTTCCCTGCTCCTGATCCTTACTTTCTATTGGGATCCATTCCATGTTTTCCATTGCACTTCTGCATTTATTTCCCATTTGATTATTAGGTGTGGTGTGCGGTTGTAGCTAGCTCCTGTGTGAATGCTTATGTTTGCCTCACTAATTTGTAATCACTATTCCAACTTAGGTATTTAGTTTTCCTCCCATTGCTGTTCTAGCCTTTCGGGGTCCCAGTTTCATCAACAGGATTCGTGGGCTAGCTGACATTCAAGAGGTTTATCTCATCCTCGTGAGTACAGTTCTTTAGTTCCCTTATTTAATACCATCAAGAGTGTTAGTTCACAGATCCTGTCATTGCTTGCCCTCCACGTGGGTTTAGCGCTGTCAGTACCTGTAACAGCAATTGGGGGTAAGGCGCTTGCCGACTTTCCTCGCGGTCAGGTGCTTACCCCACATCCCTTTTTATATATTGGTTTTGATGTCACACTCTATTTGCACTCCTGGGTTCTAGCATACATGAGTCGTTGTTCCTGTGTGCACATTTCCCTTGCCATATTTGCTGCCTTTGTACTCGCCTGACTAATCCTGACACTGGTCTGTCTTTGCCAAATTTTATTAAATACGATAGCTCCCAGGCCATACTTACAATACATTAAATAAGCCGGCGACCCTTCTGGTGGCGCCGGTTGGCCTTGTTTCAAAGATTGTCTTTCCCTGCGGAATACTACCCTGAAACAGGATGACAATTTCCCAGGAATAGGTAAATTGCGATCTTACCTGGCTACGTTTGTTTCTGCAGAGACAACACTTGCAACAAATATCAGAATTTTAGGAATCGGGGTATGACTCACCTGATTTCAAATCTATCAAAAGGGTCTGATTGGGTATCAAATCGTTGTGGCTGGCTTTTTTGACAAACAGGCCTCAATACAGGGACCCTTGTCGTGATGCCCACTAAACGCTGCTCACTGTCCAGGGATTGGATGTGCAGTACTGCGCAGGAATCGCATCTCACTTTGCAGGGTGTCCCGTCACTCTCTGATCCCGGTCCGGTAGCCTCGTCTTCATCTAGCGATGTGGCATCAATCTTGAGGGTCCCTATTTGGGCGCCATCAGAAAGATTAAAGAACATCGAGGCTTAATACCACATAATAGAAATATGCCAGTCATGAGTTCAAAGTATAATGTACATTTATCAACAGGCAGCTGTCTGGCTCTCAACACCCTGCAATGTGTGCAAGCAGACACCGTGAGATGAGTGAGTGCTGGACATTTCAAAAACACAAGTATTTATACAAGTTTTCCACAATCCCGAACACATCGTCCAGCCCCTCTTTGTGTAATACATTTACCTAGGGTTCATGGCCTATCCACATAACTAAGTCATGCTTAAACATCTTTGAATAGTTTGTAGTTTTCCTTTAAACATTTCACATGTTTTCCAAATATAACACACAAAGGTAACATTCCTTATTTTTCTCGCTTATATTTGTCTATCATTTGTTTTTGAGTTTAAAGTCAGCTTAGTTTCAAGTAGCGAAAGCAAAGATTTCTGCAAGAAGAGCAGGTTCAACTATTCATCATTCTACTTTGCTGTTTGAACAGGAAAAGCACTATTGGAACAGATGGTATCTAAATTACTGAATAGTACAGCTTTTGTTTCACTACAAGGTTTCTCAGTGTAGGACAAACAATCCACTTTAGCAGCTTCAACACTCTTATCTACGTTGACATCATGGAAACAGTACAAATTCATTTTGCTCTGTTGGAGCCAAAAACACAATTCAAAACGTTGCACAGAAAGCAAGAGGTGATCAAAATGGTGGATAACTCAAAATGGCAGCATAGTCAGCCTGTTTCAGGTTCATTCAATGCAATTTATAGTGCGATGCGAATGTGCTTAGGCCAACCGTTTACTATCAGGCGGTATTTATGCAAAATATACTTTTACAGTCAGCCCCGTTCTAACATTGCCAGATAAGGATGCACGAAACCAGGCCATTCCAGTCACTGGTCATGCCCCGTTTCACCATCGCCAGATAAGGGTGCCTGAAGCCAGGCCACCCCAGTCACTGGTCATGCCCCATTCTACCATCACCAGATAAGGATGCGCGAAACCAGGCCATTTCAGTCACTGGTCATGCCCCGTTCCACCATCGACAGATAAGGATGCATGAAACCAGGCCATTCCAGTCACTGGTCATGCTCCATTCTACCATCATCAGATAAGGGTTCCCGAAACCAGGTCATTCCAGTCACTGGTCATGCCCCTTTCTACCATCGCCAGAGAAGGATGCGTGAAACCAGCTCATTCCAGTCACTGGTCATGCCCCTTTCTACCATCGCCAGAAAAGGATGTATGAAACCAGGCCATTCCAGTCACTGGCAATGCCCCATTCTACCATCACCAGATAATGATGCATGAAACCAGGACATTTCAGTCACTGGTCATGCCCAGTTCTACCAACACCAGATAAGGATGCACGAAACCAAGCCATTCCAGTCACTGATCATGCCCGTTCTACAATCACCAGATACGGATGCACGAAACCAGGCCATTTCAGTCACTGGTCATGCCCTGTTCTACCATCACCAGATAAGGATGCACAAAACCAGGCCATTTCAGTCACTGGTCATGCCCTGTTCTACCATCAACAGATAAGGATGTGCGAAACCAGGCCATTCCAGTCACTGGTCATGCCCCGTTCTACCATCACTAGGTAAGGATGCCCTAAACCAGGCCATTCCAGTCACTGACCATGCCCCGTTCTACCATCACCATATAAGGATGCGTGGAACCATGCCATTCCAGTCAGGTCACTCGTCATGCAGCGCTCTACCATCACCTTATAAGGATGCGCAAAACAAGGCCATTCAAGTCACTTGTCCTGCCCCCTTCTACCATCACCAGATAAGGATGCACAAAACCAGGCAATTTCAGTCACTGGTCATGTCCCGTTCTACCATCACCAGATAAGGATGCGCGAAACAAGGCCATTCCAGTCACTGGTCATGGCCTATTCTACCATCACCAGATCAGGATACACAAAACCAGGCCATTTCACTCACTGGTCATAGCCGTAGGTCCGTTAAATGGGCACAACTGAACCAGGGGGACTGCATACCACATCTTTATGATAATATTATCCGCCACCTCCAGAAGATCTGCCTAAATGATGTGTAAGCTCCCGAGGTGATGGGAATCTTTGGGGAAGTGGTCACATACATTTTCCCTTTTGTAACAAGTACCAATAGACAAATAAAATTAAAAGCTTTATTTATGGTTGAATGGTAGGACCAGAACTGCGAGATTGTGAAACAAGAGATTGTAAGAGCCCTTGTTATGTGTCATGTAACAGACAAATTCCTACTCCAGAAAAAGGGCTAAATGGAAATCAATGGTTAAGTCCAGAAAGGACTTCCACTGTAGGAACAAACGGGAGCCTCTGAACTCTACACTCGACTCAAGAGACGATGTTGCAGTCTGGAAGCTGGTGTCGGGTGCAGAGGTGAGAGGAAATGTGGAGATCCTGTGCAGTAGAACAGCAGAGACATGGGGGAGATGGGGGGATGAACCTGCAAGTGCTATAATGGCCATTTGAGAGGATTCCGTGGGACTTTCATTTAGTATTAATGATGTGGCAACTGCCATCAAGTCACAAAAGTCTGGGATTGCGGCAGGCCCCGACAAAGTTGCAATAGACTTATACAAAGAGGAAACAGCCATCTGGGCCTCGATCCTTGGGATGCTTTTTGAAGCATGCATTATTATTGATTCTGTCCCCGATTTGTGGTAGATGGCAGAAATTGTGCCTATTTATAAAAAAGTGGGGAAGGCGTACCCTGAAAACTACCGCCCAATCTCCTTGTTAGATAGTGCGGGTAAAATGTTTGCCAAGGTACTGTTAGAGCAAGTACAGGCATGGGCCTTAGAAAACCAGATTATGGGCAAGCTTCAGGCAGGCTTCCAGAGGCTGAAGGGTGCAGTAGAGTAGCTTCTGCCTCTACAATATCATTCAAAAATACACCGTCCTTAGGACAATGAGATTCTATACCACCTTTGTGGACCTTAGGACAGCTTTCGACTGCATCCCACAAAATCTCCTATGGGAAATCTACAAAAAAGAGGATTGCCAAAAGGGTTATTAAGGGCCATCAAATCCCTTTACAAAGAAAACACGGCCACAGTCAACGTGGGCTTGGGGCGAGGTTACTGTAAAATTTGATGTCAACAAAGGAGTAAGGCAGGGCGGCCCCCAGGCTGCCCTTTTGTTCTTTGTTTATATAGAAGAAGTGGTGAAACAGCTGCTGGCCAGTGGCAAGGACCTGCCAAAGCTGGGCAACTCGATATATTCTGGTCTGCTCTTTGCAGTTGATGCTGTGATTTTGTCGACCACCCCCAGGGGTCAAAGCAGTCACCGTTAGCTTGGAAAGAAACAAGGAGCTAAAACTGTCTTTGAATACAGAAAGACAAAAACAATGGTTTTTAGGCCCAGGTTTGGGAAAATAGTGCTTTTTTCAACAATAATAGCAGAGGTGCTGTTTCCCTTGCCTTGGATTTATATAAAAAGCAGTGAAAAGATGAGGCTCTCATTAACATTTCGGAGATGAAAATGGTTTATTTAAGAGTTATCATAAGGCCCACCGGCTCTCTCAGAAAAGATAACAATTGTGAACTCCAACATTCCTGAACTAACCTTCCCCATTACATGCCACAAACATTAACAAGCATTGGATACAAATCTCAGTAATGCAAATAAGATATTACACACCTCCCTTCCTTCTACAAATAACAAAATAAGAAAATGTAAAAGCACATAAAATAATGGTAGAAAATATCCATTTAACATTTAAACTCTGTGGTACTAGGAACATTACATTGCTATATACATATATCAGGTACATGTTGAAACATGTATGTAGAACACAGGATTCTTACAAAAATTCTTAGCTTACATAATCCTTCAGATATGCAGGTTTACCACATATTCTTTTGGTACGTACAGCAGCCTTCTCCTGTGTTCCATCCATGTTGTTCTGTCTAGTGTCCAGATCTCTCTTGTTTGATTCAGAACTACAAGACCCTTTATTAGAACACTTACAAATCCTGTTTGCATTTCAAACCTTTCCATCAGCTACTTTTACAGATCTATGGAACCTCCTTATAACTAATATAAGTTCTGACCATTTGCAGTGACCTCCAATAGATGTCTGAGGAATCTTAATGCAACCCAGTCACCCACGTTTACATCACAACATTTAACAGCCTTTCTAGTATCAAAATACCTTTTATTTCTCATTTGTGTATGTAAAATTCTGTTTTCAACATTCTCAAAGTTTACATTTCTCAGTCGGGCCCTGCCCAACCAAAGAGGACAAACTCTAGTATTAGGTTTCCTGCCCCTCAGCATTTCAAATGGTGATATACCAGTGGTGGCATGCAGTGTGAATCTATGAGCTACAATGGTCTCTTCGACGGCTTCTTTCCAGTAGCCATTATTAGCTTAGGCGCCTCTAATGCTGTTTTTTATCTCTTTATTAAACCTCTCCACTATACCGTTAGTTTGAGGATGATAAAGAGAACTAGTTTTATGCTCAACACCATTCTGTTTGAGAACGTGTTATCTGTAACAATTGTGTTGGGATATCCTTCCCTTTTAAATATGGCATCCATAAAAGAAATGATGTCCTTTGAAAATATATTCTTTACCCACTTGATCTCAACCCATCTGGATAACATATCTATAAGTACAATGCAATACTTACAAATCCCTTCACTCTTCACAGGACCCACACTGTCTAACCCTACATGTTCCCATGGTATACTGGGTATTGATATGATGGTCATCGGTCATCTCTGTACCTCCAAATCCATACCAGGCCACCAGAAATCTTGACTGACCAGTTGTTTAGTCTATGTCATTCCTCTGTGACCTTCATGTGCCAATTGCACATTTTTTTCCCTCACCCCTACAGGTGGATAAAGTTTATCTCCTCTCATGACCCAATCATTCTTTACATGCAGCTCATCAAATATTTGTCTTACTGCTTCTGGCATTTCTCCTTTCCTAATTTTATTACCATTCATACCATGTAAAATTGCCCTTTTACTATCTGTAATATCTCATCAGACATTGCTTGTGACCATTCCTCTTTAGACACTATTTCTTGACTGACATTCAAAATTTCTTCTGAAATCTATTTCTGTGTCGGTACGGCTTGACACAGCTCTCAGTATTCAGTATTCAGTGGCAGGCGTTGCGTCGATACGTTGCTTGCAAAGTATTGGGTCCTTTCCTCGAATCTCGTGAAGGTGAGGAGAGGCACGGTGGATGAGCGTGGAGGAGCGGAGAGGTGGAGAAGAGTGGCTGATGAGCGGCGCTATGATGTGCTATGATGTGGTGATGTTGGATTGAGCTGGTGTAGAAGAATTACGAAGAATCACCCCAGAGGCCCAGAGGGAGTGTAAGTACGTTTTTAACTGCTTGCAGTTACTTCCGTGTCCTCCTCCGCCTATTGCTGCTTACAAGCCTCCCAACCCTCTGTTCAATCTATTTAACCTGTTGAAGGTAAGGGGTGGAATGGTGGTGAATCCTATCCCAGTTGGAATTGGAATTCTTCAAGCCACAGTTAACCGGCAGCTTAGAGCGTGCTGTAGGTGTTTTCCAGTGTTTTTTAGCATATAGTAAAGAGCAAGTGCGGAGCATTGGGAGGACAAGGGATCCTTTTGAAAGGTTGGCTGCAACGTCACTGAAGAAGGAGTGTTTCTATCCAACTTGTTTGGGCATTTTGTGGTACATCTAATAAGCTAATTCCTCTCCTTAATTGGCTATCTATTGTTAGCTTGTAACTTGAGCAGCACCAAAAAGTACTACAAGCATTACAATAGCATAAGCATATCTAAGGTATGGTGAAACCTAAATCTACTAAATCACGTTATAATTTAAGGAGAGGAAAGAGCAATAGAGACGCCACGCAGAACCGCACTACGGACTCTAATATGATGCCGGTGGTGAATTAGAAAAAACAACAATCCCAGCATTATTTTCCAAGGCGACCTCCAAAGTGACCCATAAGGAAAAAGGTAGAGCTGGAGGTGAGGCCGCTGCGGTGCCCAATTCTAATATCTGGAGGAGAGGCCGCTGTGGTGCCCAATTCTAATATCTGGAGGAGAGGCTGCTGCGGTGCCCAATTCTAATATCTGGAGGAGAGGCTGCTGCGGTGCCCAATTCTAATATCTGGAGGAGAGGCCGCTGCGGTTCCCAATTCTAATATCTGGAGGAGAGGCTGCTGCGGTGCCCAATTCTAATATCTGGAGGAGAGGCCGCTGCGGTGCCCAATTCTAATATCTGGAGGTGAGGCAGCTGCGGTGCCCAATTCTAATATCTGGAGGAGAGGCCGCTGCGGTGCCCAATTCTAATATCTGGAGGAGAGGCTGCTGCGGTGCCCAATTCTAATATCTGGAGGAGAGGCCGCTGCGGTGCCCAATTCTAATATCTGGAGGTGAGGCAGCTGCGGTGCCCAATTCTAATATCTGGAGGAGAGGCTGCTGTGGTGCCCAATTCTAATATCTGGAGGAGAGGCCGCTGCGGTGCCCAATTCTAATACTGAAGAGGCCCCAGAGACCTCCAACAGCAAGGGTATTAACCCCCACAACAAAGGGCGCTATGGAAGTGGAGGCTCAGTTGTTAAACGCCGCTCAATGGAATCTCCTACAGCCAGAGGGGTGGAGAGTTCTACGATTGCAGGAAATTCTACATTAAATATGTCTGGAAATTAATCCTACAACTATCTCTCCTGTGGCCCCTTTAATGGGACGCCTTTCGGCTTCCCCTAACTTAATTATCGATATAGAGAACGCAGAACCTGCTGATGATTCAGGTGCAGGGGAATCTAGGAGATTTAATTCTACTACCTTAAGTGAATTACAGGCTTCCATAGCTTCTATGCAATTTTCATAAAAAATTCTGTTGAAGCTATGTGGAAGGATTCATACCAATACGATCATTCATCTCGGGTTACCCGATCCAAGGGCGAGGTGGCAGCATGAAGCTATGGAGGTTGTGCATTCAGTTGAGGAGCAGGTGTCTTTGGCTCCTCCTGTTAATATCAACCCTACAGCATCACCTAATGGCAGCCCGGCCATCCACCAGACTAAAAAAACAACAATGCATGGCTAAACAGGCAGCTTTGAGAAAAGCTGTGGTGGACATTGCCTCACCGTTGCCTGCTACTATCATACCTCCTGTTAAATCTAAGAAAGCCAAAAAAAGAGGCCGGAAAACCAAGAAGCGCCTGGCCAAAGGGGCTGGGAACCTAACCAGCTGGATTTTCCCAGATAAATTTAACGAATCTGGCCACAGGAGTGAAATTGATTCTGAGTCAGACTCTTCGGTCTGTACAATTAGTGAGACTACTAAATACTCAACTCCCTGCAGAATGATCAAGCTTAGAATCGAGGAGTATTCTGATTTGAATAAGGATATGGGGGCCGATGACACCAAGGCCAGCAAAATGTGTATTGTTAAAAACATGAATCAAAAGAAAAGGGATAAATGGCTGACAAGAACTGAGGTATTGGCTAAACTACATCTCATTCCCCAACTTCGAGTGATACTATCGGAGGACTTTTCTTTTGTTGAACCACTTACTGTGCGTAACCCCAATGTATCGGTGTTGCATTGCAGGATTTTGGCCTTGCCACAATTAATTTGTGAACATAAGGAAAGTCTATTACAAGGTGGGATCGGGGTGGATGTTGATAAGAAACAGGAAGACCCTTGCCTACCTAGTAAAATCAGCACACAGAGCAAAGATAACTTTAGGAAAGCCTACCTTGCCTCATGGAAAGAAGGTTCAGATGAGTGATATCTAGAACACTCTAAAATGGTTGGCAGATTCACTCCCTATGGTACTACAGCAACCATGGGATTGTTCATTTTTCACCTGGAACACACATGGACATCTACATCTTTTAACAACTAAAGGTTCTATATCCCTTATCAACAATCAAACGTTTTTTTTCTTCAAGAAACGTGGCTGCTCCTGCCCATTTTTATAGATGGGTTTACTTTGTATCATATGCCAGCAAAAAAGGGGGCATGGGGACGACCTTATGGGGGTCTTCTCATCGGGGTTACCAATATGATATCTAGTAGAAGGATTACCACAGACTATGAGGTCTACATCAGTGCTGTGGAATTGATCATTATGATTGAATTGAATTGGGAAAAAATATTGTTGATTAACATCTATAACCCACCATGGGCCAAACAGTGAGATCTAATTCAGGATGCATTGCATGAATTATTGGGTCGATGGAGATTTGACACTAAAAATTATTTGGTTGTGGTAGCTGGTGATCTGAATTATCATATTGCAGGTGGGAAGGGCACTACAAACAACCTCTCCCTAACCAGCATAAGTCTTCTGGAACGTAATGTACTGGATAGGGAAGGGGATTGCTGGTTAAGATTCTTTGGTTGTTGGGATCTTGAAATTATTCATGGTCGTACCAAGAGTGATAGACCGGGTAAGATTACCTGGAGAAATGGTAGCTCTGGGAGTACCCTAGATTATATATTTACTAGTGCTGAGGTTGCTTCCACTGTAGTGGATATGGGAGTGTGTGAGAGCGTGTGGAGTGATCATGACCCGCTTATTATGATTGTGAGGATCACAGATCACTTCCTTGGCAACATCAATGTTGGGGACCTTGCTACCAATCAGGCACACAATCGTATAATTTGGTTGGAAAAAAAATATTCTGAAAGCTGTCAATTCTACAGGCGAGTGGGATCAGAACCACATATGAAGCTTTAAGCATATGTCTCCAGAGGAAATCGAGAGGTGGATATGTGCTTTCTCGGGCGTCCATGCTACCTGTAGACCCTTGATGGTCTTGGGGAAAACTCCAAACAATACCATTTTTGATAGAGAAATTAGATATTTGATAGGAAATGGAGGCTTAGAAGAGACATTCGTAAGCTCAAAGCTGGGGTATACCCTATGATGGGAATTTGTAATAGTATCAGGAAACTGAGAAACAAGTGCCGTTCCTGGTTAAAGGTACACAACAAGTCAACAAGCTTAGGAAGCTAGAACGGTGGCAGCATACAGTTAAAATTCTTTGTGCCAAAAGCACTCTGAATTTTTGGTTGCATTTGGGGTAAGTTAAGGAGAGTAAATCTTCCCCCATGATTAATCCTATTGGTATAGAGGAATAGACAACATTCCTGGAAAATCGCAATGGAATAGAGTCCACTAATAACATTGTGCGGGATAGTATCAAAACTATTACTTCTCCATTCGCTGTTACCACAGAGGAGCTTCAGAATAGAATTAGTGAGCTAAATTCATCTCGTGCCACGGGCCCTAATGGATTATCTAATGTGGTCATGAGGAATAATCCACAGTTCTGGGCAGGACTGATGGAAAGTTTGTTTGTGAAAATGATAGCAGAGTATGCCTACCTCATGGCAAGCTGCCATACTCATTCCGTTATTTAAAAAGGGCAATAAAACCGATCCTGGTAATTATCGGTTGCTTTCCATGTTAGATTGTACGGGTAAAATGTTTGCCTCCCTATTGTTAAAAGAACTCCAGGAATGGGCTGATAGAGCAGGAATTTTAGACCGCTTTCAGAGTGGTTTTAGGGTAGGCTTTTCTACTTCCCATAATCTGTTTATCATGGACTCTTTGAGGTGTAAGGCTCTACAGCCTGCCAGCCCCTCTTTATGTCCTCTATATCAACTTCAAAGCAACTTTTGATTCTGTTAACAGAGCCATACTGTGGCGCAAATTAAGAATCTTGTCCTGCCCCGTGGCTCTGTTATATTATCTTGAGCTTCTTCACACTAACACCATGGTACGGCTTAGACTAGACAACCGCAGATCCATGACCGGCTACATTCTGCAGTTGAGAGGGGTAAAGCAGGGGTGTGTAACCGCCCCCGACATTGTACAATTTCTTTGTATCAGATGCCTCCGAGTATATGCAAGGAGTTATTAACTGTCCGCCTAAAATTGGTTCAAGACATTGTACGCTTTTAGCTTATGTGGACGATCTTGTGATATTTGATCACACCTTTAGTGGAATTCTTAGATCTGCTGAGCAGCTTCGGCAGTATGCAGAGGTCAATGAATTGGTTATTAACCATAGTAAAACTGAACTGATCCTATATACTGTTGGTAAAGTCGCACAGCCCCGTATGCAAATGGGAATGGCTAAAATAAACTATAGCCACTCATATAAATACTTGAGAGTGGACTTTGATATTAAGGGTAATTATATCACATGTATACAGGCACGTAAAATAAAGGAAGCACAATTGACATCTATGATCTATAAATTTACGCGAGAACAGGGTGGATTTTCCATTTGGGCGGCTTGTCAATTGTATATACAATGTCTTGTACCAATGGTAACTTATGGCCTTGACCTGTTGATAAACATGAATCTGGGATGGCTCCAGTTAATAGAGGGCAAGTTCTGGAGAAGAATCCTTGGCCTTCCGCAATGTATTGCTATGGCTATTCTTAGGTTGGAGCTCGGGATTGTCTCTCTCAAAGCAATTGTTCTGCGAAAGAGAGCGGAACTGTATGTTAAAATTAAGAACAACCCTACTAATCCCTTGTTAAGGACTGTTGATGAAGATCTTCGTGCTGGGAAAGAACATAGTCTAGTAACTCAAATGGAAACATTATTTGAGGCAATATGTTGGTCTCCGGAATGGGGACAAGATAATGACCATGTGCTTCATCTTTTACATAAGCGTACAGATATGTGGGATTAGCAGAACAATTTTGTGCATTTAGAGAATTTGAAAAGTTATAATTTTATTACCCATGTTTTATTAACATACAAAAAGGCCCAGTTATATCTAAATCTGTGTCCCTCTGAATCATGTTATTACTCCGCATCGACCATTTGCCAACTTTGGAAACCCTGGGCCCAAAAACGGGTTTATCAAAAATTGAAAGATACTGTAGAATTTGTGAGCTACGCACAGAGTCAGAAACTGCACGACACGTTCTTACACAATGTTGCCCGATGAGTTTAAGTCGTGAGAAAAACTTGGGGCGATTCGTCAGCGAAGTTAGATGCTTGGGACAAGTAGAATTTTGGCAGCAATATATTAACACACTGAATCCCAAGTTGCATTTAGCCCTTTTCCATGTGTGTTCTGAAGCTATAACCCTTATGAGTCACTGCTCTAGGGCAGGCCTAAAGGTTCTGTAGGCTCTGCACCCCCCCGTTTGAAAATAATCTTGACAGTAAAGCTGTAATTTCAGGATTTGAGATGTAAACCTAAAGTAGGTGATCAACCTGTATATATTATTATTGCAATGACCTATTTGGTTTATTATTTCTAATACTGTTACTTTGTTTACCTTTACGGTTCTTTCCTTTTTCAGTGTGTTAATTTTATTTTATTTGAAATGATGAAACTGTTTACTTGAATATGTAGTTGGAAATTTTATGATATTCTGTTATTTTATATGGTTAATTCATGTGTAAAGTTTTATTTGTTTATAAAACTATATCACATTAAACAAAATAAATACAATTTCTTCTTCATCATTCTAATCCACTTCACTGTCATCAATAACATTGGTTAACCTGGAAAGACACTCTGCTGATTTGTTCTTTACACCAGGTACATATTCCACTTCCCAATTGTATTCTTGTAGACCTGCTACCCAGTTCCTAATTCTGGAGGAAACTTTATCTAACCCTTTTGTCATGAGGATTTCCTTAAGTGGCTTATGATCTGATCTTACCATGAATTTGGTACCCTAAATAAATGTACGGAACTTTTCAACAGACCATTTAATCGCTAAAAGTTCCCTCTCAACTGTGGAATAGTTACATTCTGCCTCTCTCAAAACCCTTGAAATGAATGCAATTGGGTACTCAACTCCCCCTTCAGACTGTGACAACACAGCACCCAAACCACAATTGCTGGCATCAGTGGTGATCAAACATTTCTTATTGGGATTAAAAGATTTCAATGTAGGTGCATTGTCAAACTCTCTCTTAACCTTATCAAACTCATTTTCACATTTTTCATTCCATTCAAACTTCATATTCTTCTTTACCAATTTTCTCATACTGAATGTTTTACTCGCTAAATCTGGAATGAAACGGGCATAATACTCAGCCATACCTAGAAATGAGAATAATTTGTCTTTGCTTGTGGGACTGGGAAAATTATTAATAGCATTTACCAATTCTAACTTTGGTTTAATCCCATCACCAAAAATCGAATGTCCTAAATACTGTATACAGGACTTGTTGAATTTACATTTGTCTTTGCTGAGTGATAGTCCTGCCTCCTTAAAAATGTCTAAGACTTTGTGGACTCTGCTATCATGTTCTACCTGGTCTTTCCCATACACAAGAACATCATCTTGAAAGCATAACATACCTTTCATGTGATTGAACAATTGGTAGTTTACCCTTTGAAAAACAGCTGCAGCAGATATAAGACCAAAAGGCATCCATTTGCATTGGAATTACCCTTCTGTGGGGATAAAAGCTGTGAGATTCTTTGAACTAGGATGATGTTTTACCTGATGATACACAGATTTCAAATCAAGGGTACTCATTATCTTGGCATCTTTGATGGTGCCCAACATTTCTGTAATATTGGGCAATGGATGCCTGTCAGGTATTATACACTTATTGACACAACTAAAATCAATACATTATCTTAATTTTCCATTTGGCTTATGTACAATTACTAAAGGTGACACCCATTCCGAAGATTCTACTCTTTCTATCACTCCTTGTTTTTCCATTTTCTCCAGCTCTTCCTTTACTGCAGATCTAATGGCCAATGGAACAGACCTCACTTTTGGACAACTGGAATTGCATCCGTTTTCATCCTAATTCTATGATAGAAGTCTTTCAAAGAACCTAAATCTTCACGAAAAACACAGTGCTGTTCAAATGATGCTAATTTATTGTCTTGCTCCACAGCATATACAGTCTCTTCGGTACTGGGATCAAGTTTTATCTTCAGTCTCCTCTGATGTGATCAACTAAGTAAAGGTAATCTTCCTCTTTCGAAACATATACTTTTCCTTCCGCTGATCGATCCTTAAATTTAAACACTGACCAAAACCAACCATCAAGCTCGATGCGCCTGGCACCATAGGCAACAGGTTTGGTGATATCTTACCTTAATACCTTAAGCTTACTCCATTTTCAAAATTCTCTTCAAATAATACTTTTGGCTAAAGGGTGTATTTAGCTCCAGAATCAATAACCATATTGAGATCTACATCATTCATTTTAATGGTTGCCATGGGCTTCTCCAAATCCGCATCATCATCATCAATTTGATTGACATTCAAGTCTTCTATTGAGAAAGTGCATTCTTGCATTTCATCACACAACTCCTCGATGCAGTCTATGTTTTCTTATTTTGTTCTGCAGTATTTGGTGAAATGACCCTTCCTGTTACATCCTTTACAAATGTCCTTGATGGCAGTACAATCCTCACTACTCGACAAGTGTTGTGTACTGTTACAGCGAAAGCATCTTCTGTGGTCTAGGAATTCTTTTCTTTCCTTAAACTTTGTTCCTTTTTTCGTTTTGTGAATTGTGGTCTTCACACTTTGTTTTCTCTTTGTAGAGTTCTTATTTTGTATTAGTAAAACATCGGATGTTTGTAAATCTTCATCTTTCTTGTCTTTAAATTCTGTCCTCTTCTCAAGTTCTCTCACACACTTATTAGTGTGCTCTACTTCCTTCACCACCCTAGGAACTTCTTCTAGAGAGGGATTGCCTTTTGCCCACAATGCCTCCCTTACTTTGCCATCATAGCATTCTAACATAAATTGGTCCCGCAACTTCTCATCTAGATTTGCTGCAAACTCACATGAGGTTGCCAAACCTTGTAATGCAGTAATGTACTGTTCTACTGATTGTCTGCTTTCTAGTTTTCTTTTTCCAAAATGGTAACGCTCAAGAACAATGTTCACAGATTTTTCATAATGCAAAGCATGCATTTTTATGCATGTTTCATATTCAGTGAGACCTTCTGATTGTGTATCAGACAAAACAGGCACATTCTCAAACTGTTCTTGTCCATAATTGCCCAGAAAATGTATCAAAAGACATTTCTTCCTTTCATTGGCAAGATTCAAACCATGGGCTGCTTCATCCACCTTCTCCATGATGATGCTGGTTCTCCCTTTGTGTCCAAAAAATAATGTGGAAGTGGAATACCCTGCGTTGTTGAATTAGTAAGTATTATAAACTGGTTGAGATTGTGCAATTACGCAGTTTGCAGGGTTCTTTGTAGAACTAAAAAATCACCAGTTCTTCCATGTGTGTATACAATTAAACACTGTTTCAATAAATTGTGAAGTTATACTTAATTCCCCTAATGAGACCAGCTGACACAGTCACCAAAGCCTTGGAGTAATGTAAGACCACCGATGGCTCAGGAAGGGTTTATAAAGTATCACAATTCACACATAGGGCCTGGTTGTTGAGGCCTAAAATGTGAGATGTTGCTCTCATGATCTCTTTCAGGGTTACTGATGAGTTCTATCTGTTCTTTTGGGGGGCTGCCAGTTCATAAAAATGGTAAGATATGTAAGTGGAATCTCTCCCCCCTCAAGACATTGTTTTATTACATTTTATAATTGATTTGTTTTAGAATTAGGATGAAATGAATGTTATTAATATTTGATATATGAATTTGTATTTAAATTCATGTAATGTAATGATGTAATGTGAGGATGTTCTTTTATGGCTTAGTAGCCGAATAAAAGATTACAATATACTTCATACATTTTTACTCTGATTCATTCGGGGGGATCTTGTTCCCAAAGAAACTTTACAAAATTTGAGGGGCAACAGAGTCTATCACCTCTGGCAGACCATCCAGAAAGCGATACAATGTTCTTTTCAACCTGGTACAGCCGCTTTTCAATTTTAACTTTTGCGATTCTGTTCCCGCTTGTGCTGACAGTGAGACCATCAAAATGGCCACCTCAGCCTTCAGCGCAGTCAGTGACCGTCCCGCGGTAAGCATGTTGTGATCGCTATACCCAGTCTCCTTTATCAACATGACGTCACAGCGACAGTGTGACGTCACATGTTCCCCGGCAGGGCCGAGTAATCAATAATGGAACTGGAGGAGCCATTCTTCCAGGTGGGTGTTGGACCTAAATCACCCCTAGCACTCCCCTTCACAATCTGCAAGTCTCAATCTTCAAAGCAGCTCTGCCCTTTGTTACCATCCCTGCGAGCTACAGTATGGTAACACTCTGCGCTATCACCTGCTATCACTAGCCCCAGAGGGCCACACACAGAGGTAGCATTTACCAACAGTGATGATGCCAAAGACTCCAAGAAGACTCCAAGACTAGAGCACGTGGGGTTCCAATAAAGGTTTACTACGATACGTCTCTCTACTGTTAGGCCCTTTTTAAGATTAGCTCTAACAGCCAGGATACCGTGGGAATCAGTTGCTATTTTTTCGAGGACCATTACAATTGCATTGCGGGCGGCTATTAGTAGTCCACGTGCTGGACGGCCACCAGTATGGTGAGTTGCTAATTGTTCCACTATAGTAAATCTGTCCATTTTAATGGGTCTTGCCAACTAGGTTTCCTGCAGTGCTATTAAATCGTATGTACAAAAATAGTATCTCTCATTACCTTATTTGTAAAGGCTCTTAAAACCCTTTGTGTGCCAACTGAATAAGGCCCCTCTCTGTTTTACTAATGCATAGTATTAGTTTCACCCGATTTCTGAAAACCTTGAGTTTATTTTTATTTAATTATTTGGATTTATAAAGCGCTCAGAAGCCCTTGGGCATCGTGGCGCTGTTACAGAATACTTGCATGCCGGTAATAATGACAACACAAGTTCCTTGGTTACAGTGGAACAGGATAAAAAAGCGTCCAATATTCCGGTGGAGCCTGAACATGTAACAGAAACAGTTGTTCTAATTTAGCGGAAGAGTTTAGTTTTCAGTGCTTTACGAAAAACTGTGTAGGATGTTTCATTTCTGAGTGCTGTGGGCAGGCCGTTCCAGTTTTTGGGTGCTAAGTATTGGAAGCTGGAGCCCCCTGCTTTGGTTCTTTTGAAAGATGGGGCGTAGATCTGGTTGGAGAGGTGCGTTCTAATGGGTCTGGAGGATGTGATGGGGTGATCTTTTTAGAGTGATATGGGGGGACTTGCGTGAAAGGCACTTGTGCGTGATGGGTAGGGTTTTAAAAAGAATGCGCTCTTTGACTGGCAGCCAGTGCGCGTCTCTTCTCGCCTGAGAGATGTGTTCCCTTTTTGGGATGCTGAGTGCTGCCCTCAGGGTGTTGTTTTGTGTTACTTGTAGCTTGTTAAGGTGTTTGGAGGAGATGCCAGGAAGAGGGCATTACAGTAGTCCAGTTTAGCGCCAACTGTATCCCTGGTAATCGCAAGGCAATTTATGGTTGATAGGAAAGGTTTGACAGCGTTGATCATTTTTGTGGTAAGGGCAGCTCAGGAGGCAATAGCACTGACGTGTCTTGTCATAGACAAGGAAGAGTCAGAAAAACCTTAGAGCTTTGACCACAGGTAATACAGTGATAGGTGTGTTATCAATGTTGAAGGTGCTATACTGAGGGGAGAGTTTATTGAGCGTCTCTTTGATGCCTACCAGGAGGATCTCAGTTTTATCGCCATTGAGGCAAAGGCCATTAGCTGCCACCCTGCCATCAGCTGTGTAGATGCTACTTATGGAAGCTGAGTCTTGTTCATAGGAGCCGGTTAGTGGCAGTAAGACTTGAGTGTCGTCGGTATAGATGGTGATCATCCAGGTCATTGAAGAGTGTTAGGGTGAACAAATTGTATAATGTGGGCCCAGTGCATGAGCCCTTCGGGACTCCACAGTGTATGGTAGTGGGTGCTACACAAGCTGTATCCGAGAAGACCCTCATTAGTCTACCTTTGAGGAAAGATGCGATCCAGGCTATGGCTTCGGGGGAGAAGCGGGCAGCATTTTTGAGTTGCTTACAGAGGGTGTCATGGTTGACGAGATCAAAGGCAGCCGATACATCTAGTAGGAGGAAAAGTCCCGGTTTGCCTTTGTCCATAGTGTCACCGAGTTGTATTTTAAGATCAAATAAGGGTGTCATGGTTGACAAGATCAAAGGCAGCCGATAGATCTAGTAGGAGGAAAAGTGCCGGTTAGCCTTTGTCCATAATGTCACCGAGTTGTATCTTGAGATCAAGTAGGGCAGATTCTGACCCATTGCCTGGGCGGAATCTTGATTGCCTCTTACCTAGGATGCAGTTTGCTTCCAGGAATTCCTGGATTTGGGTATAGGCAACTTTGTCCAAGTTTTTAAGCAGAAATGGGATGGTGGTGATGGGTCTGTAGTTGTTGGCTACCTCAGGGTCTAGTGAGGTTTCTTTTTAGAAGTGCTCGAACCCATGCATCTTTTAGGCTAGCAGGGACTGTGTTAGATTTGAAAGAGGCATTAATGAATGTTTTAAGGAATGGAGGTAATGTTTTGGCACATTCTTTGACCAGCTTTGCTGGGCAGGCAGGCATCGCCATTGCAATTGGAGGGTCTGATTTTCCGCATGATGTCCAGTACTTCGGTCTCCGTTACCTCCCTAAATGAGAAGAGAGTTTTGTCTATAGCATCCTTGCTTTGTGGAACAGACTCTGTTGTGATATGTTTGAAGAGGTTCTTGTGGTGCTCAAGGATCTTTTTATGCAGTAGTTCAATTTTATTAATTAGGGCTGTTTGTACATTGGTGCACCAGGCTTTGTCTTTAACACCTTCTTGTGAGTTGGTGACTGGTGCGGACAGTTCCTTAAAGATGGCGAAGAGTTCTTTGGATTCAGAGGTGGCCCTGCTGATCCTATCATTGTATGATGAGGATTTTGCTAGGATTATGGCTTTTTTGTATTGCGTGGCTAAGGTTTTGTAGGCGGATAGCGTGGAGTCCTGCGGGGATCCTTGCCATTTACTCAAGGCTTTGTGCTTGAGGCCACATAATTCTTTCAGTTCGGATGAAAGCCAAGAGTTGGAGCGTTTTATTTTATTTGTTTTTTTGTTCTCTAGAGGAACAATGGTGTTGATGGCTGTTTTGAGCGTGGCATTGTAGATATCAGCCAACACAGAGGGGTCTGATGATGTAAGGTGCATGTCTATTTGAGGGATTATCCTTTCTTTGGTGAGGTTCTGTGCACATCTAGATAAAGCCGGTGGGATAGGGCTGAGAGTTTTCGTTGTGCTGGAGGTGATTGGGATGAGGAAATGGACACAGTGGTGGTCAGTCCAGGGGTAGGAGTATTGGAACTGACATCTACACCGCCGTTATGGTCTACAACCCAGTCTAGGGAGTGCACTTTGGGGTTGAGGATTTTTTGGTGGAAACCAAGTTCCAGTAGTGCTTTAGCTAAATCCTTTCATGGTTTATCTTTCTGATAATTGAAACCCAAGTTGAAATCCCCCAAAAGAATGGATTTGGAGGTGGTTTTCAAATTTTCTCCAAGGAGATGAATGAGGTTGTCATGGAAGTCCGCTAAAGGTCTTGGTGGGCGTTAAGCTAGGTGAATAGAGTAGGTGCCTTTCACCGTCTTACTACGTGTGAGAGAAAATAAAATAACCGACACTACCCCTTGTCGGGGAAGGAGGCACTGAGACCCGGCTGCAAGAGTTCAAAGGATGGTTTATTTTTCCCGCTAGGAAAAAACCCTCTTGCCCCTCATTACATCACACTTATATTTTTATTAATTAAAGTAACTCTAACAAAAATGCTAAATGGACCCGATTGGCCAGGCGGTGTGGTGCTGTAGGTGTGGGTGGCATCTCTTCATCCTGGTTGGCTGAGTGACTGACGAGATGACGGACGTCAAACATCTTGTGCTCCAGGCAGGTCAGGGTCCGGTCACTGTGGTCACTACCTAAGCTAATATGTTACACACTAAATAAAAAATTATTTAAAACATTTTATGCTACTTGTCACATTTCTACATAAGATACACACAATGATTATTGTCAGTACAATTGGGTCATTTGTGGCTTTAATTGAAGGCCTTGACCTTATTGTGTATGTAGAAGAATCAGGCTGTGTTTCACATCTTTTCCTAGGTTTCAAACTCATTAGTGCAAATAAAAACATGTATAGTAGTAAAAATGCTTAAGGTTAGTAAGGAGTGTATTGGGTGTGTTTCACAGCACAGGCAAGGGTCTGGCACTTGAAAGAAATACCTTACAGGGGGTGCAGGGTCAGGATTGGGGGTGGGTGGCTTGCACGTTTATGAGGACGAATCAAGCAGAAAGTGCTTAGCTCATCCTGGTTCACATGCCGGTTCTCAGACGAAAAGTGATCTCAGAGGAAGAAAACTGTAGCATATTGATTGTTGCAACTTTCTCCAGCTTCAGCTTGAGAATGGAAGCGCAGAGCTTTCCTTCGCAGGGGGAGTGCAAGGGTGGGGGCCAGCCAGCTGCCTGCGCGCCTTGTGTGTGTGTGTCTCTGTCCTTGGCTGCTGCGGTGGAAAGGAAGCTGAGCATCGCAGTGAGGCCTGTTTACCCAAGATGGAGTCGAAAGGGGGCACAAAAGATGGATGCCCCGTGTCCTGCTCAGTAGTCCCATCTATGCAGCAGTCAATGTGGTTAACTTTACATAAGGGCAAGGGGCAATCCCACTACCGGAGGCACGTGGACCAAGCCTTGTACTGAGGAGCGTACAACGCGAGGGGGCCTGAGGACCCCTCGCTCCCATACATTCCCCTCTTTCGTTACATCTAAAGTAACAAACTACTTTATCTCGTTCTTTCTGTTCTCCCTTCGGTAGCGCTCAGCTTCAGCCACAGCCTCATCCCAAGCAGGTGTACCCTTTATTGGCATCCATGCTTTGCACACACTTCTTAAACTGTTACCTCTTCTTGCGTATTCCTCTGGGGTGACCATTAAGTATATTCCACCATCCCCATCTAAATCTATCCAAACCTCGTTACACCACAGCAAGTCCTTTGGTTCTTTAATGGTAGTGTGATGTAGATTATCGACCACGTCCCCATACTGCCTATAGAGGGCAGTCATTCTGTACTGCGGTGTGGTGTATTCTCCAGTTTGTACTTGTGCATCTGTCATGGTAGCCACCGTTGTCTGTCGGCCCACTGTTACCATCATCATTGCTGAATTAGGCATATTATTTTCACAGCATCTTAGTCCCAGTTGGCACACACAGAATATTAGGAGAAGAAAGACAATAATGGGAATGAGTATCTTCGCTGCGATGTTCACCCACGATGGTATCCAGCTGAACAATTATCGAACCACTTGTTGTTGTCTGCTCCACCTTCAGCTCTCATTCTTTCTCCTAAATTATGCACTGCTGTTATCATGTGACAGTGTCCCGTTATCAGCATCTGAAGTTGGTACGAACGTGCAACACGCCCCCCCCAGAGCTCTATTTTTATGATGTTGAATCCTTCTTCAGTGTCGTTGGCCAGCTGGATGAGCTCCCAGCGTGTTATCTGCAGCCATTTTGCGTTTGCCCTTGCTTGAACGCCTGGTGCTAGAAATGATGCAAAGAATGTTTCTGCAGATGAGAAAAGCTTATACTGTTGTGGGATTTCAATAAGGAGTTCTGACGATTTGGACAAACTATAATTGGATCTTTTGCTACGTGACAACTTGGTTTTCAAGGTTTGTTCTGACAATAGTTCGTATGCTGGGGGCTCCGTGATTGTCTCATCGGCGCTGTCGATGTGTCAGCCGAAGACCTTGCTGTAAACTGTACGTGGCTGTCTGGTATCACCATTAGTGCTGAGTGAAGTGTGGCTAGGGCACAAGTGCCCCTCCAGAATGCTGGGAGATGCAGGTAAGCTCGTTTGCCACAGATCCAGTGTATGTCCATTAATGCGGCAGTGCCTTTTTTTATATCTGGTATTATTAAAGTCTTATTGCACTGCTGTGCGTTTCCCATATTCACCTTCCCTTCTCCATGGAAGCAAAGTTTGTGCAGTATTTCCTTTTGAATCTTTATGGGTCTCTCCAGTGGTGTGACCCATGTTAGCTTGGTGATAGGCTGTGACCAGATGGGGATGCACGTTTCTTTTGCCCACTCGTATGTTTCGTCTGGCAGCCCTCGAAGCCCCTCAGCTTTGCATTCAATCGTTTCATCATGCCACTTGTCATCTGCATACCTTGTTCCTTTTATGATGAAAAATGGCTCTTGGAGGCAGATTACTCCTTGTCGTCCGCTGGTGCAAGTTTGTTCGTTTTCCAATTTTTCCATAGTGACTGTGTGTACTTGAAATGTCTTTTTTATTCTACACAGCATCAGTTGAATCAAACATTGGGCCTCAGACAAGGGTACTTCCTGTGGGATTAACATTTTTGGGGTTCCAGTTGCATGAGGAATAAGTGAGAACACGTAACAACTTTCATTACTTGCTTGCTTTGCTGCGGCGCTCATGTCTGAATACCATTTGTTTGATTGATCAGGGTGTCGGGGGTCCTCTATTTCATCTAACCCCAGGTTATGATAAATATTGTATCTGTTTTTTCCCACCCCCCTTTTCCTCCTCCTTGTGCTTTTTAATTGGGTACCAACTTGTGGATATTGCAGTGGGAATATCTTAGACCATGCATCATCTATGTTGTTCATGGTGACATGTGTGTATTCAGTAGTGGTTTCTGGTGCAGTGTGTGTGTGTGTATGCTTGTATTTCTGGAGTTAGTCAACCAATAGTAACCATCATTTACATCCCATCTAGGCTCTATTTCCTTGGTCATAGTATTACTCAACAATGGAATAGCAGTTTTGTTTACATGCAATTGTTCAAAGGGTGACATTATATTTTTACTATTCGATTCAATGTTATAAGTGTCCTTCAAAATAGTCGTTGCTTCAGTCCATATTAGTTTAGACCCTGGTTTTGTCATATCAGTTCCGCTCCCCCCTTTGTTCATTTCATTTGCCACATAAAGAACGACATTATACCAAATAAGATAAAACATAATTATTGCAAATAGTATGGCAGCATATTTTATAACACATTCCACATTGCTCAATCTACTGGCCCTAGTGGCATCCCTATTTCTATCTAACATTTCTGCCTGCTCAGCCATTTCATCGCATTGGCTCATGTTGAACCTATGTGGGCGAGACAAATTCGTTAAGTCATCATGAAAAGAAACATATTTGCAATTGTTCATTCTTTTTCATTTCTTTACTCAGTTAGGCATTTAACAATTCCTTTTCATTTTATCATGGAAATAATGAGAAAAAAAAGAAAAGACAACACAATGTATATGAGAAGAAAAGAAAGAGAGATAGAGAGAGAGTGAGAGAGAGAGACAAAATATGTAAAAACCTTTTACTTTTCCACTATACTTTCCCTGTCTAAGTTGCAATTTTCATCATGTCAGACTGTGCGAGCGATGGCATCCACACAGTCGGTTTCATTTTGGGGAAGTGCATCACTGTGTGCCCCCTTCTCACATCTGAGAGGTGCACCCAGTATTTTAACCCCTTAACTTTAACTGCAGTTGGGGTGCCATACACCACTGTGTATGGACCATGAAATCTTGGTGAATTCCACCTTCTTACAAAATTTCTGACATAAATATGCTCCCCTGGCATTAAAGGCCCCTCCGGGCTTTCTGCTGTCGGCATGGAGGTGTCTGTTGCTACATCTTCAGTCAATGGTGAAACAATTTGTTTTGCTATGCTGCGTACCGTGCGCGTTAGCTGTGCTAGGTATTCCTTAAACTCTTCTCCCAGCACTGTGGCAGCCCTGTGCGCATCAGACGCCCTCCTAACAGGGGAGAGTGGCGTGTGCATTCTTCTTCCCATCACGATTTCGTGCGGGTTTAAATGGTGATCCTTGCATGGTTGATTTCTGAGTTGGAACAGTGCTAGGGGCAGACAATATACCCAATTTTTTTTCACCGTGCTGCATAATTTCGATAAATTGCTTTTGAGCAGCCCGTTGATCCTCTCCACAACTCCATTGGCCATTGGATGATAAATCGAACATAGTTTATGTTTCACCCCCAGAAGGGAGGTTACTTCCTTGAAGAGGTCATTCACAAAATGCGTACCGTTGTCTGAACGGATCACGTCACAGATTCCCCACCGCAAGAATACTTCTTGCACAAGGAACTTGGCAGCGCATTTTGCATCAGGATGGGGACAGGGGCCCGCTTCTACCCACCGTGAAAAAGTGCATACCACCACAATCAAGTATCTTGCTCCATTACATCTTTCTCCCATATCGGCGTAGTGTCATGATGCCTACCTCTAAGGAGCCAGGCCGGGCCCAGCAACCCCAGAGGCAGACATCATTTTTCCCAGGGAAGTCTCAGCGGGCCCAAGTCGGGGCCCTTTGGACTCAGTCCTGGCGCCTTAGGCGCCAGGCTCATAGCGGACCCCAGTCCTGGCGCCTTAGGTGCCAGGCTCATAGAAGAGGATATGTGTTTAAGTGCTTGGGTGCACACTTACCTGATGCAGACCTTGCTGCTTCATCCAGGCCCTCTTGAGGCCTGAATAGGACTATTTAACCTGTAGGACTACTTCACCACCCGGGTGTGGTCGGGGAAGGATACATACCTGATTGGTGGAAGGATACATACCAGGAACTTCTTCCAAGGCTATTTAAACCCCACCCGAACAGCCACACATGCTTCGCGTTGTTCTGCACCTAGCAGCTGGACGCTCACCGTGTCAGCTCCTGCATCCTGACTTCAGCCACGCCTGCCAGCACCCTGGAACACCTGCAAGGGGAGAAAGGAAGAGAATAGGAGAAGAAAAGCCCTTACCTGCTAAATCTGCATCCCGGAGTCATTTCTCCAACGGCCCTTAAAAGGAAGACATCATTTTAAAGGCATTTCGTTTCGATCGCTGCAGCGCTGCATTTTACTCACCTTTGCAAGGCGCTTCCATCTTCAGCAGCGATCTTCCGGATTCAGCTACGCCCCGGCGCCTAGAGGAAAAAAGACAAGAACAAAGGTGAGAGGGAGAAAAGGAATAAGGAAAGCTCAGTTTCCTTTTAAGTCTTACCTGTTGGATTATTCCCACTGCATTTCGGGTCCTGCCGCTTCCTGGCATCTCCGGACCCCGGCCCCTATGGGGAAAAAAGACAAAGACATTGAATGAGCGAATGCGAAGACATTACCTGAGCGCTCATCCAGAACTGTTTCACTTCGGGTCGGCGCCATATCTCCGGCACTCCGAACCCCGGCCCCTAAGGGGAAAAAGACATAAGCATTAGCGCTTGCTGCAATTAGACAACAAACATTATTATTAAGCTTGAACTTTTGAACAGAACTTTTACAGCGCCTTACCTGAACAGTCAAGCTTACCTGAACTCCCATCAATCCTCAATCCAGTGAAGTAACTGGGTTTCAACGCGCCCCTGCATCAGAAGCAGGATGGAGAGCTCATCCTTCCAAACCCTAAGGTGAGGCTTCACAGGGAATCGTGGAGGAGGTATCGTGGAGGGTTGGAAGGGAGTGGGAGGCTTGAGCATTGTTCCACAGTTGGTAATACTCCCTTTTCACGTACAGGAGGGTATCCAACGAGCCAGGGAAGCCAGAATAGAGGGGCCCTTCCTGTCCATCTTCAGAGTTCTGCGCCTTCGACACTGCACCTCCGTGGGAACCAGGTGAGCGTTACAGAACGCGAAGCCTTACCACAATTTCCCACCTGGGCGCTATGGAGACTTCCGAGACAGATCAGCTGGCCCATCTTTTAGGGGAATTACGGGCAGAAGTGCACTCAGCCCGCCAGGAGACTAATGCTCTCAGAAGGGAACTAATCCTATCCAAGGAAAGAACTGATGATCTGGCCAAAAGGTTATTGCAGGGCCAGGCAGAGCACACTCCTTTACCTGTTTCCGGAGATATTTCTACAACAATGGGTTCGAATAACCCGGTACAAATCAATCTACCTGGACACATGCCTTTGGCCCCGCCGGAACGTTTTGCGGGGGATCCCAAGAAATATGCCGTTTTTATTAACCAATGCCGTTTACACTTTTTATGCAGGCCCGGGGCCTTCCCCAACGACCAGACCAAAGTAGCCTTTGTACTATCTTACCTCAGTGGCTGTGCTGCCGATTGGTCTATTCCATTGGTAAATCAGGATGATCCCATTCTCCGGGATTTCCAGGGCTTCCAGGCCAGAATGGAAAGATTGTTCGCTCGACACTCGCAGGGACAGGCCCTTGACAACGAACTGCTATCCTTACGACAAGGTAATCAGGATCTTTTGTCCTATATCGCCACCTTTAATAGACTAGTTGTGGAAACCGGATGGCCTGAAAACAAAAGGATCACATTGTTTCATCGAGGCCTGCGCGGAGAGCTTAAAGATGTTATAGCTCAGATAGTAGATCCACCCCAGGCCTGCGCAGACTACATAGACTTAGTGGTTCAACTTGATCACAGACTTCAAAATAGAAAAGCAGATCGGCTCAAGTATGAAACCAGAGTACCTATCAAGACCCACGTTAACTCCAAGAGTACTGACGTTTCCGAACCTATGCAAATTGGCAGTGTTAAAGGAACATTAACGCAGAAGGAACGAGAGAGAAGGCGACAAATGCAACTTTGTCTGTATTGCGGAACTTCCGGTCACTTTCTTCAAAGTTGTCCAGTTAAACCACCCAAGAAGGTGGTTGGAGCCACTGATAACGAGTTATTGACACCTGGTTCGGGAAACGACCTAGCCCGACAAGCGTAGGGGTCCGCTTGCCGAGCTTGGAACGTTGGAACGTTTTGCGGGGGATCCCAAGAAATATGCCGTTTTTATTAACCAATGCCGTTTACACTTTTTATGCAGGCCCGGGGCCTTCCCCAACGACCAGACCAAAGTAGCCTTTGTACTATCTTACCTCAGTGGCTGTGCTGCCGATTGGTCTATTCCATTGGTAAATCAGGATGATCCCATTCTCCGGGATTTCCAGGGCTTCAGGCCAGAATGGAAAGATTGTTCGCTCGACACTCGCAGGGACAGGCCCTTGACAACGAACTGCTATCCTTACGACAAGGTAATCAGGATCTTTTGTCCTATATCGCCACCTTTAATAGACTAGTTGTGGAAACCGGATGGCCTGAAAACAAAAGGATCACATTGTTTCATCGAGGCCTGCGCGGAGAGCTTAAAGATGTTATAGCTCAGATAGTAGATCCACCCCAGGCCTGCGCAGACTACATAGACTTAGTGGTTCAACTTGATCACAGACTTCAAAATAGAAAAGCAGATCGGCTCAAGTATGAAACCAGAGTACCTATCAAGACCCACGTTAACTCCAAGAGTACTGACGTTTCCGAACCTATGCAAATTGGCAGTGTTAAAGGAACATTAACGCAGAAGGAACGAGAGAGAAGGCGACAAATGCAACTTTGTCTGTATTGCGGAACTTCCGGTCACTTTCTTCAAAGTTGTCCAGTTAAACCACCCAAGAAGGTGGTTGGAGCCACTGATAACGAGTTATTGACACCTGGTTCAGGAAACGACCTAGCCCGACAAGCGTAGGGGTCCGCTTGCCGAGCTTGAAAACAAACTCTTTGACCTCGCATTTTGTCAAGCCAATGGTGCTTGTGAACCCAAAACAGCCTCAGCAGTTGCATGCTATAAAAGCATACATAGACAGTGGAGCTATTGGAAATTACATAGACCGTGAATTGGCTTCCAGGATTAAGCTTCCTCTCCGCCCGAAAGTAACCCAAGATGTAATTACTACAGTTGATGGAACCGAAATAGCCTCAGGGCCTGTAACGCATTCCACAGTTGAAATCACTCTGGTGGGTCAGGACGGACATCGGGAAGCAATCGTGTTTGATGTGATCAAGGCCCCACAATTTCAAGTACTTCTTGGAATCCCTTGGTTAGAAACACATAATCCGAGAATAGACTGGCGAGCAAAGAAGATAACTTTTCCTGATTGTGAACCAACCTGTTACCCAAGGAATCCAGCTATGGGTCTAGCCTCTGTAACTTCCACCCCTGTACAGCTACCATCTGAATACCAAGAATTCCAAGACGTTTTTCAGAAAGAGCAGGCTAACACCTTCCCTCCCCATCGATCTTACGATTGCCAAATCGACTTGGTACCCAATGCACAACTACCTTGTAGTAGGATTTATGCTCTTACTGAACCTGAGAACCTGCATTTGCGCCAGTATTTGGATCAATACCTGGCCAATGGTTTCATTCGCCCATCAAAGTCACCAGTCTCTTCCGCTTTGTTCTTCGTACCTAAAAAGGAAGGAGACCTTAGGGCCTGTATTGACTACCGCGCCCTAAATCAGATAACGATTAAGAATCGTTACCCTTTGCCCCTGATACCTGAGCTTATCGACCAAGTAAAAGATGCTCGTGTGTACACCAAGCTAGATCTCCGAGGAGCTTACCACCTGGTACGTATAAAAGAGGGCGACGAGTGGAAGACTGCATTCCACACCAAATTTGGGCTCTTCGAATATCAAGTAATGCCCTTCGGTTTGTGCAACGCACCTGCCGCCTTTCAGTACTTCATGAATGATGTTCTTCGGGAACTTAACGATGTTTGTGTCATCGTTTATATTGACGACATCCTGGTGTATTCCTCCTCAGAATCTGATCACAGAAACCATGTTAGGGCAGTTCTTGAGAAATTGCGCCAGCACAAATTATTTGCCAAGCTCGAAAAATGCGTTTTTCATACCACAGAAGTGGAGTTTCTCGGATTCATCCTGACACCTCAAGGAATCCGAATGGACTCGCGGAAAGTGGACGCCATTCTCAAATGGCCATCTCCTAGCTCTGTGAAGGGAGTGCAAAGCATGCTTGGCTTTGCCAATTTCTATCGAAGGTTCATACCGGAATTTTCTCGAACTGTTCAACCCATCACAGCTCTCCTAAAGAAAAACAAACGCTTTGAATGGACTCTTGAGGCTGAACAAGCCTTTCAGGACCTGAAAACCAAATTCACCTCTGCACCTGTATTGAAGCACCCGCGCCCAGATCTCCCTTACATCGTGGAAACCGATGCATCCAGTTCGGCCATGGGAGCTGTCCTGTCGCAAAGAGACCCAGAAACTAACCAACTACACCCTGTAGCCTTTTGGTCCAGAAAATTCTCTCCACCTGAACTCAATTACGCAATTACCGACAAAGAACTACTGGCTATTAAATCAGCTTTCAAGGCTTGGCGTCACTATCTTCTCTGTGCAAGACACACCATCACCGTAATTACGGACCACAGAAATTTGCAGTATTTAAAGACGGCCAAAGCTCAATCTTCGCGACAACTCCGATGGGCTTTATTCTTTGCGGAATTTGATTTTTTAATTACCTATCGCCCTGGCTGCAAGAATGGTAAGGCAGATGCCTTATCCCGGATAGGCATGGAAGAACCCAATTCGAGTTTAGAACCTGTGCCAATCATACCGGAACAAAGAATTCTGGGCTTGACTTCACTGCAAACCATTGAGGACATCCAAGCTCAAGTAAAACAGCTTTTTGACTCTTCTGCCTTACTGGAATGGAGTCAAAAGGGTCCTCACTACACCGTTAAGGATGATTTACCCTACTTCCAAGAGCGGTTATTTCTGCCAAGTAAAGAATTGCAGGAACTTGTCATTACCCGTCATCATGAATCATTAATGGAAGGACACCCCGGTATCGCGAAAACAGAAGAAAAGAACAAACGCCACTTCTGGTGGCCTTCTTGGAGAAAAGACATAAAGTCATTTGTGTTGTCTTGCGGAATCTGTGCCCAAAATAAGAGTCAAAAGAAAAGGCCAGCCGGCCTACTTCAACCTTTGGACATTCCACCAGCACCTTGGCACACCTTGTCAATGGACTTTATAACTGACCTGCCTCCTTGTGGTGGTTACAACATGATTCTCGTAATAGTGGATCTATTCTCCAAAATGGCCCATTTTATCCCTTTAAAAGGATTGCCGTCAGCTTCCACCTTGGCCAAGGAATTTATGGAAAATATAGTGCGGTTACATGGTTTCCCTTCCATATTAGTCTCAGACCGTGGAAGTCTCCCACTTTTGGAAGAAATGTTGCCAACTAGCACAAATAGACGTGCGGTTATCCACCAGCCACCTGTTATGGGTCGTCGTTCACCCCCCTCTGTGCGCAAAACCCAGCCTCCTGCACCTCTAGCACTTCGACTTCCTAGTGCAACTACCAGAATGAAGAGGAGATTTGTGGCGCTCCCCAAAAGAATTCGGCATTATGCTGCCCCATTTCGTGGAAGTTAGCGAATCGAAAACTACATTCCCCAGCAAACCTGGCTCCGTACGGTAGTTTGCCGGTAGAGCCTCGCATTGGCTTGCCCCGCCTCTCTCACTGATGTAGTCCATGGAGACAGCCAGGGCGCCGCTTCTGTTTACAGCTACTCCCGGCACTTAGAAGCTCCATCTTCAATTGCTGAAAACCTCCTTGTTCTTACGGATTCGACTCGGACTGTTTACTGGACCTTCTATTTGGAATACCCTTATTGAACTGCCTTCCCGTGTACCGAACCTGTTTTGCTTCACGGACCCCGCTAGAAAAAGTTTGTCTTTGTTATTGTCCGCTAGTGTACCAGACCTTGCCTGCCTTCGACTTCCTATCTCAGGAATAGCCATCCCGACTGGCTGTTCTGCATCGCGCCAAACTTTACCTGCCTTCCACATACCTTCCCTGGAACTACCATCCCGACTGGTTGCTGTCATCATCCTTCGTTCATCAGTGGCAAGACTTTTTGCTTCACAAACGGAACACTTGGAAAGCCCCTGGTTAATCCGTGCACTCAAGGACGCTCTGCAGCTGTGCACCATCCCGAATCCAGTGCGACCCTCGTGCCGCCCGGGTATTAGCATCCTCCTACTAACATTCTCTTTTTCTTATTTTATCCCTGTCGTTGTGTTCTAAGCTACTCAAATCCTCCATTCATTCTCCACTGGTAAGATCCTGTCCACCTCTTGAGTTGTGTCTTAATTTAAGCCAGTTAGATACTAAGTCTTATTATATTCCTAGGTGATTCCCGAATTGTGCTGCTCTTCTATCCTACGGGGGAAAAAGCCCAGGTATTACATTAGTTAGTAAGGCTTACAGGGGACAACTGTTACCTTCGTGTTACTCACTTGTTATTCTTCCTTTACAGCCTGGTTCGTGGCGGTGCGCTTTCTCCCCGCCCTTCTGGGTGATCAGTCCCCTTGTCTGGTTAAATACAGCAAGTGGTCATATCATTTCGAAGGTCTTATTCCCTCACAAAGAGGAGGCTTGGGTAGAGGCCCTACCCAAAGCTCTTCAAGCAACTTCCTGGGTTTTGGATACTCCCCGGTTCCACGCACTCAGCTCACCGGTGAGTAACAAAAACAGAAGCCATGGATGAAGCTGATCCTTTGGCTGCTTTGTTTCGTTTGGTGTCTGAGTTACGATCTGACATGACATTAGCTCATGACGCCATGCATCAAAGGATCAACAGCTTACGGAGTATTCATAACCCCCCGACACTCGGGGTAGACATGGCGGGTGCGGCCGCTTCAGGTTCCGGTCTACCTTCAGCTTCCGCCTCTGGGTTCTCTGCGACCCCGGTTTTGATGGCCACTCAATTCCCGTTGGCCCCTCCGGAACGCTTTACGGGAGATCCAAAACAATATCGGACCTTCATGAATCAATGCAAATTGCATTTTTTGTGTCGGCCCACCGCCTTTCCAAACTCCACCACCAAGGCAGCCTTTATTCTTTCCCATCTCGGGGGTACAGCGGCTGCGTGGGCCAACCCTTTACTTGAGTCCAACAGCTACGTCCTCTATGACTGTGACGAACTTATATTGGCCATGAATAAGGTTTTTGATAACCGTTACAAATCTCAAGCATCGGACCTGGAGTTGTTGAGTCTACGACAAGGCTCTTCTTCTCTTTTTTCTTATCTTACCAGATTCAATCAGCTAGCTGCTGAGACAGACTGGCCTGAAGAGAAGAAATCAGCCGTATTCTACCAGGGGTTGTCCGAAGAACTAAAAGACATCCTAGCCACAGTACCGGTCGTTCCGACCTCCTTCGGTGAATTATTAGATTTGGTGTTGCAAATAGATGCCCGAAGGTCTGAAAGAAGAGGAGAACGTAAAACATCAATCCTTACCCCCGTTCCAGCAGATGTAGTTACTCCTCCTCTTTCGATTCCAGAACCCATGCAGATAGGGGCAGTGAGGGGTCCTTTGACTCAAGCCCAGCGTGAATATCGACGTTCACATAATTTGTGCATGTATTGTGGTTCTTCAGAACATCAGTTGAAAGACTGTCCCAAAAGACCGGTCAAAAAGGCGGGAAACGCCAAATCCCGGCGATAGATAGAGTCCCTACGCCGGGAGTGTCTTCATTGGACTCACAGGGTTTTTTGTCTGCTCCTGTCAGTCTTCCTGTGTTATTTACCACGGCCGAAGACGCTACGTTCTCCTCCGTGGCTATTATAGACTCCGGAGCTACGGGGAACTATATGGACTTTGACTACGCTGCAAAAAACAAAGTGCCCATTCTACCAAAGGCTCAACCCGAGAGGGTCCATACTGTGGACGGTACGACTTTGGTGTCCAGTTTGGTTACACAGAACACTTCCCTTGTCAGCATGAAGACCGAAGACGGACATGTGGAATCGCTTTCATTCGATCTAATCAAAGCTCCTCAATACCAGGTCATATTGGGTATTCCATGGTCGCAACACCACAACCCTGCTATTGATTGGGTAAAGAAAAGTGTCCGATTCCCTTCTTTGGAGTGTATTGAAAACTGCTTTCAGGATACGTATGTATGCCCGGAGTCTTCCTGTCAAGCTATGGTGGCTTCCTTGTCTGTCATAGGTGCCATCGTTCGTGACGCTAGTAAGGACATCCCTTCTGAATACGAATCCTTTCGGGATGTGTTCGATAAGGGCAGGGCAGATCGATTACCGCCTCATAGGACCTATGATTGTCCAATAGACCTGTTACCTGGGGCCAAGATACCAGCCGGAAGAGTCTATTCCCTTACCTTACCAGAAGACAAGGTTCTGAAAGAATACATAGATAAAGCCTTGGCCACGGGCTTTATTAGACCTTCCAAATCCCCAGCGGCATCTCCATTATTCTTTGTTCCCAAGAAGGAGGGGGACTTGCGCCCTTGTATAGATTACAGGGCATTGAACAATGTTACGGTAAAAAATCAGTACCCTCTCCCGCTGATATCAGTGCTTCTAGATCAACTTGGTTCGTCAGTGGTGTTCACTAAACTTGACCTCAGGGGGGCCTATAATCTCGTTCGGATTAGAGCAGGGGACGAGTGGAAGACTGCCTTTAAGACACGGTATGGCTTATTCGAATACTTAGTGATGCCGTTTGGACTGTGTAATGCCCCGGCCACCTTCCAGGCCTTCATGAATGACATCTTCCATGATTATCTGGATCAATTTGTCGTAGTTTATCTAGATGATATCCTCATCTACTCATCCTCTATGAAAGACCACTGCGTACATGTGCGTCTTGTGTTACAGAGGTTGAGGGAGAACCACCTGTACGTCAAGGCAGAGAAGTGTGTGTTTAATTCCGCCGAGGTGGAATTTCTTGGTTATGACTTGACCAGTCGTGGAATTCATATGAGTCACTCTAAAGTTAAAGCGATTCTGGAATGGCCAGTTCCTGCCTCAGTTAAAGCACTGCAGTCCTTCTTGGGGTTCTCCAATTTTTATCGACGTTTCATCCATTCATTCTCGTCGATCTCTTCTCCTTTAACAGCACTGACCAGCTCCAAGAAACCATATGCATGGAATCCGGAGTCACAGCGGGCCTTTGAAATCTTGAAGACCGCCTTTTCGACAGCACCGGTCTTGCAACACCCGGACCCTCTCCTTCCCTTCCTAGTGGAGGCAGACGCCTCCGGTTCAGCTGTTGGGGCAGTACTGTCACAAGAATGTCCCGATTCAGGAGAAATCCATCCAGTGGCATATTTTTCCAGGAAATTGACCCCTTATGAACGCAATTATCCTATCACAGAACGTGAGTTATTAGCCATCAGAGATGCCTTTGCGGAATGGCGCCATCATCTGTTGGGGGCCCGTCATCAGGTTACCGTTTATTCGGATCATCGTAGCCTCCTTGCCTTCAAATCTATGAAGTGCCTTACGGCCCGACAAGCTCGTTGGCATCTATTCTTTTCCCAGTTTAACTTCGTCATCACATATAGACCAGCTCGCCTCAATGCCTGTGCTGACGCTCTTTCAAGGTTATCCCACGGTTCCTGTGTTTCTAAGGCTGATCGTCCCCTGCTGTTACCTGAAAGGGTGGTTTGTGCCTGCACTCCTCAGCCTTCGCTCCGTGCCCTTATATCATCTTGGGTGACCTCAAATGATGAGGAATGTGAATCATTGAATCTCGACATCGTACAAGGCTTGCCTTATATTCAGGGTCGTCTCTTTATACCTCCTGGAGAAGCACGTCTTCGAGCTTTAGCCTGGTCACACGATTCCTTGATGGCGGCCCATCCGGGGCAGCAAAAGACGTTGGAGGCGCTGCGACGTTGGGCTTGGTGGCTGTCGATGTCTCGGGATATCATCGATTACGTAGCCTCTTGCTCTGTGTGTGCTCAATGCAAGGTCTCAAGATCCAAGTCTGTGGGCCTTTTGCGACCCCTTCCGGTGCCACATAAACCATGGTATATGGTTTCCATGGATTTCATCGTGGATCTGCCTCCTCTGAGCGGTTATGATACCGTCTGGGTTGTCATCGACTACTTCTCCAAGATGGCTCTGTTTGTTCCCTGCTCGGGGTTACCTTCGGCCCCCGTCCTGGCTTCTTTGTTTCTCCAACATGTCTTTCGTTTCTTTGGACTTCCCTCTATCATAGTATCGGACCGTGGCCCTCAGTTTACTTCTCGCTTTTGGAGGGCTTTGACTTCTTCATTGCACATCGACGATCGTTTCAGCTCTGCATACCATCCGCAAACCGATGGACAGACTGAGAGGGCTAACGCCACTTTGGAACAGTTCCTCCGATGCCTGTGTCTCCAATTTCAGTCTACCTGGTTAGAGACGCTCGCCCCTGCCGAATTTGCCTACAATAATTCGGTACACTGTGCCTCGGGTGTATCACCGTTTTTTGCCTTGTATGGATTCCATCCACGTTCTTTGCCCTTGGATCCGGCACTCCCCATTGACAACCCGGCCGCTCAGGCTTGTGTAAGAGAATTGGACTCAGTCCGTGAGGGTGTTCGATCCCATCTTCTTCTTGCACAGGAGAGAGCAAAAAAGTACGCTGACCGGCATAGGACTGCAGCTCTTGAATACAAAGTGGGCATGAATGTTTGGCTGTCTACGCGTAATCTTCGTATTCCTGGCAAACGTATGCTGCTCCCGAAGTTTGTGGGTCCTTTTCCCATTACGGAGGTTTTGAATCCTGTGGCGATGCGTCTTTCTTTGCCAACTTCGTGGACACTGCATCCTATTTTCCACGTCAATCTCCTCAAGCCTTGCCTTCCTTCCACGCGCCTACCTACGCGGCCTTGCGCTATTCGCGTGGATGGCGAAGATGAATATGAAGTTGCCGATATATTGGACTTCCAGCTCCGCAGGGGTCGGCCCTTTTATCTGGTCGATTGGAAAGGGTATGGTCCTGAGGATAGGTCTTGGGAACCCTTGTGTAACATCCACTCGCCTGTACTCCTGCGGCGTTTCCATGCCCGCAAGGGGTTGCCGCCATCTTTGGGGGCGGATGCTGTTATGGGTCGTCGTTCACCCCCTCTGTGCGCAAAACCCAGCCTCCTGCACCTCTAGCACTTCGACTTCCTAGTGCAACTACCAGAATGAAGAGGAGATTTGTGGCGCTACCCAAAAGAATTCGGCATTATGCTGCCCCATTTCGTGCATGATGGCAGCTGCCGTGGAAGTTAGCGAATCTAAAACTACATTCCCCAGCAAACCTGGCTCCGTACGGTAGTTTGCCGGTAGAGCCTCGCATTGGCTTGCCCCGCCTCTCTCACTGATGTAGTCCATGGAGACAGCCAGGGCGCCGCTTCTGTTTACAGCTACTCCCGGCACTTAGAAGCTCCATCTTCAATTGCTGAAAACCTCCTTGTTCTTACGGATTCGACTCGGACTGTTTACTGGACCTTCTATTTGGAATACCCTTATTGAACTGCCTTCCCGTGTACCGAACCTGTTTGCTTCACGGACCCCGCTAGAAAAAGTTTGTCTTTGTTATTGTCCGCTAGTGTACCAGACCTTGCCTGCCTTCGACTTCCTATCTCAGGAATAGCCATCCCGACTGGCTGTTCTGCATCGCGCCAAACTTTACCTGCCTTCCACATACCTTCCCTGGAACTACCATCCCGACTGGTTGCTGTCATCATCCTTCGTTCATCAGTGGTAAGACTTTTTGCTTCACAAACGGAACACTTGGAAAGCCCCTGGTTAATCCGTGCACTCAAGGACGCTCTGCAGCTGTGCACCATCCCGAATCCAGTGCGACCCTCGTGCCGCCCGGGTATTAGCATCCTCCTACTAACATTCCCTTTTTCTTATTTTATCCCTGTCGTTGTGTTCTAAGCTACTCAAATCCTCCATTCATTCTCCACTGGTAAGATCCTGTCCACCTCTTGAGTTGTGTCTTAATTTAAGCCAGTTAGATACTAAGTCTTATTATATTCCTAGGTGATTCCCGAATTGTGCTGCTCTTCTATCCTACGGGGGAAAAAGCCCAGGTATTACATTAGTTAGTAAGACTTACAGCGGACAACTGTTACCTTCGTGTTACTCACTTGTTATTCTTCCTTTACAGCCTGGTTCGTGGCGGTGCGCTTTCTCCCCGCCCTTCTGGGTGATCAGTCCCCTTGTCTGGTTAAATACAGCAAGTGGTCATATCATTTCGAAGGTCTTATTCCCTCACAGAGAGGAGGCTTGGGTAGAGGCCCTACCCAAAGCTCTTCAAGCAACTTCCTGGGTTTTGGATACTCCCCGGTTCCACGCACTCAGCTCACCGGTGAGTAACACCACCACCCCCAGACCGACGGACAAACCGAGAGAACCAATCAGACTCTCGAGCAATATCTGCGGTGCATGTTACACCAATCCGAGTTGAATTGGAAGCACATCCTTTGGATTGCAGAATATGCATACAACAATTCAGTGCATTCTGGAACCGGACAGACTCCTTTTTATACCCTGTATGGTCACCATCCTCGGACCTCTGACCTAGATCCACCTCTGACCCTGGAGATGCCTGCAGTAAATCACCTACATTCCACAATAACCCAAGCCTTCAAAGAAGCTACAACCCACTTACAGCAAGCCAAGAAAAAGTATAAAGAAAACGCTGATTTGCACCGAAGTAAAACTCCTCCTTACCAAGTAGGAGATCAGGTATGGCTAGCAACTAAACATCTACCCCTCAAGGGTCAGCAAACGTTTAATCCCAGATTCATTGGGTCTTACCCCATCAAAGCTATTATCAACCCAGTGGCCTTTAAACTCGATTTACCATCCAACATGCGGATTCATCCCGTTTTTCACGCATCTCTTCTAAAACCAGTACAACCTGGAACCAGACTGTCTGAGCCCCCAGGCCCTGTCCAAATTGATGGAGAATTAGAATTCGAAGTGAAAGACATTTTAGATTCCAAGATAGTTAAGTCGAAACTCTTCTATCTTGGAAAGGATATGGACCTCAGGAAAGATCTTGGGAACCCAGTAACTATGTTCACGCACCACGATTAATTCAAAGATTCCATCGAAGATTCCCGCACAAACCAAAACCCCCGGAGGAAAAGACCTTGGGAGGGGCCTTGAGGGGGGGTACTGTCATGATGCCTACCTCTAAGGAGCCAGGCCGGGCCCAGCAACCCCAGAGGCAGACATCATTTTCCCCAGGGAAGTCTCAGCGGGCCCAAGTCGGGGCCCTTTGGACTCAGTCCTGGCGCCTTAGGCGCCAGGCTCATAGCGGACCCCAGTCCTGGCGCCTTAGGTGCCAGGATCATAGAAGAGGATATGTGTTTAAGTGCTTGGGTGCACACTTACCTGATGCAGACCTTGCTGCTTCATCCAGGCCCTCTTGAGGCCTGAATGGGACTATTTAACCTGTAGGACTACTTCACCACCCGGGTGTGGTCGGGGAAGGATACATACCTGATTGGTGGAAGGATACATACCAGGAACTTCTTCCAAGGCTATTTAAACCCCACCCGAACAGCCACACATGCTTCGCGTTGTTCTGCACCTAGCAGCTGGACGCTCACCGTGTCAGCTCCTGCATCCTGACTTCAGCCACGCCTGCCAGCACCCTGGAACACCTGCAAGGGGAGAAAGGAAGAGAATAGGAGAAGAAAAGCCCTTACCTGCTAAATCTGCATCCCGGAGTCATTTCTCCAACGGCCCTGAAAAGGAAGACATCATTTTAAAGGCATTTCGTTTCGATCGCTGCAGCGCTGCATTTTACTCACCTTTGCAAGGCGCTTCCATCTTCAGCAGCGATCTTCCGGATTCAGCTACGCCCCGGCGCCTAGAGGAAAAAAGACAAGAACAAAGGTGAGAGGGAGAAAAGGAATAAGGAAAGCTCAGTTTCCTTTTAAGTCTTACCTGTTGGATTATTCCCACTGCATTTCGGGTCCTGCCGCTTCCTGGCATCTCCGGACCCCGGCCCCTATGGGGAAAAAAGACAAAGACATTGAATGAGCAAATGCAAAGACATTACCTGAGCGCTCATCCAGAACTGTTTCACTTCGGGTCGGCGCCATATCTCCGGCACTCCGAACCCCGGCCCCTAAGGGGAAAAAGACATAAGCATTAGCGCTTGCTGCAATTAGACAACAAACATTATTATTAAGCTTGAACTTTTGAACAGAACTTTTACAGCGCCTTACCTGAACAGTCAAGCTTACCTGAACTCCCATCAATCCTCAATCCAGTGAAGTAACTGGGTTTCAACGCGCCCCTGCATCAGAAGCAGGATGGAGAGCTCATCCTTCCAAACCCTAAGGTGAGGCTTCACGGGGAATCGTGGAGGAGGTATCGTGGAGGGTTGGAAGGGAGTGGGAGGCTTGAGCATTGTTCCACAGTTGGTAATACTCCCTTTTCACGTACAGGAGGGTATCCAACGAGCCAGGGAAGCCAGAATAGAGGGGCCCTTCCTGTCCATCTTCAGAGTTCTGCGCCTTCGACGCTGCACCTCCGTGGGAACCAGGTGAGCGTTACACGTAGTCGATATGTAGTTCTCTAAATAGACCTGTAGGGCGTGGCAAGGTGCCACGCAGAGTTCGTAATGTCATTGCTGAATTGTAAGTTTGGCATATAGTACATTCAATCACAAATTTAGACAAGTATTCGTGTAGATTAGGAACAAACCGATCCTCTTGAATATCTGAGGCAATGTGATGTTTTGCAACGTGAGCTGGGAAATGCAGTTGTTGGAATGCTACTTCTAATAATTGTACAGGCATCACTACCTTGCCTGTCGTTTCCTGTCTCCAAATGAGATCTGTGGCTGATTGTTTACATCCTCGTTTTCCCCACAACTCCTGCACTTCCGGTGGGGCCCTTCTCTGGAGTTCTATCAATTGCGTGTTACTGTATGCTTCTGCTGGTTGTTCTGCTGTGGTTGTTTGTACAATGTACTCTGATGTTGGTGTCTTATTTAAGTACGAGGCTTCCTTCGCTGCTGCGTCGGCTGCCGCGTTCCCCAATGAGACGGCGTCTGTGTTATTGGTATGGGCTTGGCATTTAACCACCGCTACTACCGATGGTTCTGCTAAAGCTTCTATTAGTTCATTTAGCAATGTGGCATGTTGTACGGGGGACCCGTCTGCTCTTCTGAACCCTCTCCTTCGCCAACGTGATAGCCCTCAGTGAACTGTGGTGGTGACATAAACTGAGTCTGAATATATTGTCACGGCACAATCTTTGGCTATGTGTAACGTGCTGATTAGTGCGGTCAGTTCGGCTGCTTGTGCAGAGTAGTGTGAGGGGAGACATTTTTGAACAATCACTTCGTATGTGTCTTCTTCCATGCACACTACCGACATCCCCGCATGTTTCTCTCCTGTCTCTGAGTTTATGGATGCTGACCCGTTTATGAAATAAATTTCTCCTTCTGTAAGGGCGTTTTCTCTTGCTTTGGGAATGTCATCGCCCTCTCCCTCATATGTGCTACAATCGTGTTCCTGTAAATCCTCAGTTGTGCATGGCTCTGTAATGAATGTGGCTGGGTTCACTGTCTTGCATCTGACCACATGTACATTTGGACTTGATATTATTTCATAAGCAGAGGCTCTCTGTGTTGTGAGAGTAGATTTTGATCTTTCCAAGATAGCAAATAACGAGTGTTCTGCATATAGCGTCACTGAACATCTCATTACGATTGTGGCACTTTTCTCAATGGCGAAGGCCGCTGCAGCGAGGGCCTGTTCGCAAGCGAAATGTCCCTGCATTACTGGGTCTAATATTCCACTGTAGTACACCAATGGTTTGTGGCCTAGCGATGTTTTTTGTGTCAATACTGCTCTCATTAATGTTCCATTGCTGTGTGAAAACAGGAAAAAATCCCTTTCATAATCTGGATTTGCAGGGACTGGGGCGTCTGAAATAAGGTCTTTTAATCGAGAGAATTGGGCAATTGTCTCCTGTGTCCATTTTATTGGGGCTATGTTCTTTTGTGCTTCTTTCAGTGCTTGTAGCATTGGCCGTGTGTATGCTGCGTAATCGAGGATCCACGCTCGGCAATAGTTACATATGCCAAGAAATGTCTGCATGTCCTTCACTGTTTTTGGTAAAATAATGTGTCGAATGGCCGCTGCTTCTTTTTCCATCTTTAGATATTTGCTGGCCAAGATACACAACGTCAGCAAGGCAGTATTGTAACTTTCATTTGTCCACCTTGTATCCCTTGGCAGCCAATACGTTAAGCAGTGTTCTCTACACTCTTCTTCTGTTTTGCTGCAGACGAGTAAATCGTTTACGTACTGTATAATGGTGCTCCCTACATCTATGTTGCCAATGTCTTCTCGCAGCACTCTGTTAAAAATGCTTGGGCTCTCGCAATACCCCTGTGGGAGTCTGTGATGTTCATATCTGCTGTTTCCTAATGTAAAAGCTGTAAGGTACTGTGACTCTGGTGCGAGTGGCACAGAGAAAAAGGCATTTTTCAGATCATTGACATGGCTCTATGCATAGCACACTGCTCCACTCGCATCCCTGCGTGTCCAGGCCTATGACCACAATGCGTTTGTTGGAAACTTGAACTGCCTCAATGTCTATAGATATAATTGTGCCTGGCACTAAATCTGTTAGTGTGATTGGGTGGAATATGAAGTCAGATGGTATTCTCCACTCTTTTTGTGTTATTTCAGGCACTACTCGGGCTAATACCTGTATTCCATAAACGAACATGTCCATGTCAATGGGAATCCCTCTTACTGCAACTTCCTTTGTAATCGTGCTTATTATCAAGAGTGCTCGTACGGGGCATGCCCCTGGCGTCGAGCACACTATTCCTCTTTCAGTAAAGGCTATGGTTATGTTTAACTTACTGAGCAAGTCTGGTCCCATCAAATTGATTGGCGCGTCTTTGTAATACAATAAGGGTGCATGCACTGTTTTTCCCCCTACTGTTACATCAAGATCTTTTGTATAAGGAACTTTTAAAATAGCCCCAGAGAACCCCTGCGTCTCCATATTTATTCCCAAGAGCTGAAACCGCCCTTCTGTGAGGCATGATTTTTCTGCTCCAGAGTCTACCATAAAAATAAACTGCTTGTTTACTATCTCTGCCGCCACTAGTGGTTCCTCATTTGCACTTTGTGTGGTGGATAGGACTGGACACGCAAGTGCTCCCTGTGGGCTGTCCTAGTCTTGGTATCTTTGCTGACCTGGCACTGAAAAAACGTTGTCACCCATGACCGTTATGCCACAGAATGGTGCAGGGGCACCGTTTGCGGCCGCTGCAAAAGGGTTATTGTTTATGTTCCCTACTGGGTTTTGTCTCGCCATGGGCTGTAGTGCGTTTTGCTGTTGTGGCTGCTGCTGCTGTTGCTGCTGTTGTGGGGCTGGCTGTCTCTTTTGCATTTGGGGGTCATAGCAGTATTGATCCTGTTGTCCCCCCCTCCCCATTGGAGCTCCACAAGGGCTACCTGGGTGTGGGCAGCCCCACCCCTGATCATTGTTCATGGGCTGTTTTTGCTGCCCTTGAAAATACCCTGATGGTCGCATTCTACAATCTCGTGAATAATGTCCCCATCTTCCACAATTCCAACACGACCCTGTTGTCCTCCTCTTGGTCCTTGCCCACCATACCCTCTGTTTCCCATTCCTCCGTATCCTCCCCTTTGCCCGTGGTACCCACCTCTTCCTTGGGCCGGTCTGTTCTGCCACTGCGATCCTTGGCATGGTTGTTCCTCTCCGTTCCATTGTCCTTGGTCCTCTCCAACCCACTGTGCTGCTATCCCGACGGGCCTTCCTCCCGCGTTTTCTTCTCCTTCGTTTCCTCTGTCTGCTGTTGCACTGGCAGTAATGGCGGCGACCTTCACTAATTTCGTCTGTACTAATTTTGCTTCGTCTGCCAGCCTCTTTTGCGTGACCTCCTTTTCCTTCTCTTCGATCCTCCTCCAGTGGTGTACAATTATGCTCTGAATTTCAGGCCACCCTTTGGCTTCGATCCCAGCTATTTTGTCCAAGGCCTTCTGCACCTCTTTCGGCAACCCCTTTTTAATGATAAAATAGAATAAAGCTGTTGAGTGATTCCATGCCATACCAGTTTCGCTTCTCCCTAAGTCTTGCACTCGCAAAATAAATTGCGCAGGATCCTCGTTCTCCTCCATCGTGCACTGCATCACTGCATGTAAATCTGGAACGTCTGGAAATGCACGCCGTAATGCATCCCACACTTGTGCTCGAACATTGTTGAATGGTGATCCATCGTGTCGGTCACAGCTCATCGTTACTCCCGGGAACCCTGCCCTTTCCCAGATTGTGTCTGCTTGGTCCCCGATTGCTGATACTAATAGACTTTTTACATCACCTATAGCTAACGGCACCTGCTGTGTTCTTCTCAAATACATGTATCCACTTACCTGCCCCTCCCGTCAGCAGGGGGAGGAGTTTTAACAAGTTGGTTTTGTCCATTTGGGCCCACGGAATGTAGTTTGGCCTACCTGCTCCTTCATGTATCAGTGGCATTTGTAGTTTCTGTTTCTTTCCCGTTCTGCTCGTCTTCCCTTTTTTCGTTTTACTTACCAGTATGTTTCCTGTCCTCCCTGTTCGTTGTCTTAATCTACCTTGCCATAATGGTGGTGATAATGTGTCTGGGTAACGCGGTTTGGCAGTGGGGAACCCTCTGCGGCAGCTGCCTCTTCGTATTCATCTAAATTGTCCCATATTTCTTCTATTTCTGACTCTAACTCTTTATTATCCTCCCAGTTTTCCTTGGGTTCACTTCCTTGTCTTTCACCTTAATCTCCACTTTGTTGACTCTCCGGTGTATCTGGGGGTATAATTCTCACTGGTTTGTTATTCAATTGGAACAGGAACTGTCCTGACTGCCACTCTTGTTCTTGTCTCTGCTGCAATGACGTCCCTTGCGATGCTATAGATTGCCCTGATACCAAGGCTGCTGGGGTTGCATTGCTTGTTGCCCCTATCGGGGGTGTGAGATCTGCCAGTGACAGCGGAGGTACCTCCCCTCCCCCTGGCAGAATTTGCCCTTTGTCACATAAAGCTCTTAACCGTGTTATTTCCATTTGTGCGTGTGCTAACTGACGGTTCAAATCACCTGTTAAACGTGGTATATCCACAGGAGGCGCGCTCGTGGGGCCGTGCAGGCCTCTTTTGTCATATGGTGGAGGTTCGGTGGCTGTTGCCCCACCCTGAGCAGTGGCGGTGGGTGGAATATACAGGGGTTCACTGAATCCTACCGCTGGCCTAGTCATTAAGGGATAGATTTTTGTTACTTTGTTTTCGGTTGTAGTTGTTGAGCATTCCCCTTTTGGTGTCCCGCTTACTTCTTCAGGGTTTTTCTGCTTTTCTGTCATTCGGCTTGTACCTACCTCTGCCGTGGGGGCAACTTCCTCAAACATTCGCCATAAATCTAACACTTCTCTTCGGTTCTGTAACTGTTTCCCTTTGTATCGTGCTAGTAAATGTGTTGATACTAGATCCAATACTCTTTTGTCAAAAGACCCTCCTTCTGGCCAAATTGGTGTAACCCTGTCTCCTTTTATCTCAGTGATCCCCTGATCGTGATGCTTCTGTATCCTGTCACTATATAGTGGAAGGTGCTGGCAAATATGTGCCAGTGACGTTACTCCCCCCATGGCAATGTTTCTTTTCCTTTCTTGTGTATTCTGGTACCTTTGAATCTCTTCCCACCTCTCACTTGGTATGTCAGTTACAATATGTGGAAATAATACGTTCTTTATCAATGCTCACAATTACCATATGTCACATTAGCTTTCTGAGAGGTGTTACCTGGTCACCTCTCACAATTGATTTCTTTGCTTTATCTTATATCAATCACAAATTAGTTGTACTGAAATACTTTAGAGTGTTCAACAAGACATATACATAAAAGCAGACCAACAAACATATAATCATGCAACATACACATGAACTGCCTGCGCGCGTTTGTTCTTTCCCTATTCCCGTTACTGTCCCCGGTTTTTCTTCTTCCCTATTCTACCTACTATTTCGCATTCACTCCCCACCTCTTTCACCTTATTATGTCTCACGATTTCTTACTTCCACGGAAAAAGAATATTCTAAAAACTACTCCAAGCCTACACGAGACCCCTACTATTTTTCTCTTTATCTCTATTCTGCACTTGGTCGGGACAAATGCTACGCGGCGCCGCCTTCTACCCCGTACGGGCTAGGATACCACTTCTCTTCTTCTCACTTCTTACAACACCTAATGGCCAAATAAAGGATAGATCAGAAAAGCCTCACCATCACTCACGCAGACCCTATTCTTAGCTACCTTCCCTTTGTTGCTAATTCCCTTCTTCCCGTATTTCCCCTTACCTTCCTTTGGGGTCTTTGCAACCGGGACTCCACGTGTTCAGTCAGGTACTCCGAGGGTCGCTGCTCACGGCCGGACCTCGCTCAGGTCCGTCCCCCAACCAAGCCGTGGCCTGCCTTGGCGAGCAGCTTTTTCGATCGGGTATTCGTCAACCAGGAACCCTTGACCCTTTCTTCTTAGTGTGCACAGTCTGGTCAACCGCGGAGGCGATGGTTCTGCTGGGGTGCACCTTGGATCTCGCTGCCGGGGGGCGCAGGCCTCAAGGCACCTCGCTAAATCACGTTGCGGGGGTCACCAAAAATGTAGGTGGCTTTCCCCGTCTTACTACGTGTGAGAGAAAATAAAATAACCAACACTACCCGTTGTCGGGGAAGGAGGCACTGAGAGCCGGCTGCAAGAGTTCAAAGGATGGTTTATTTTTCCCGCTAGGAAAAAAACCCTCTTGCCCCTCATTACATCACACTTATATTTATATTAATTAAAGTAACTCTAACAAAAATGCTAAATGGACCCGATTGGCCAGGCGGTGTGGTGCTGTAGGTGTGGGTGGCATCTCTTCATCCTGGTTGGCTGAGTGACTGACGAGATGACGGACGTCAAACATCTTGTGCTCCACGCAGGTCAGGGTCCGGTCACTGTGGTCACTACCTAAGCTAATATGTTACACACTAAATAACAAATTATTTAAAACATTTTATGCTACTTGTCACATTTCTACATAAGTCACACACAATGATTGTTGTCAGTACAATTGGGTCATTGGTGGCTTTAATTGAAGGCCTTGACCTTATTGTGTATGTAGAAGAATCAGGCTGTGTTTCACATCTTTTCCTAGGTTTCAAACTCATTAGTACAAATACAAACATATATAGTAGTAAAAATCCTTAAGGTTAGTAAGGAGTGTATTGGGTGTGTTTCACAGCACAGGCAAGGGTCTGGCACTTGAAAGAAATACCTTACAGGGGGTGCAGGGTCAGGATGGCAATAAATTGTTCTAATGGGGGTGGGTGGCTTGCACGTTTATGAGGACAAATCGAGCAGAAAGTGCTTAGCTCATCCTGGTTCACATGCCGGTTCTCAGACGAACAGTGATCTCAGAGGAAGAAAACTGTAGCATATTGATTGTTGCAACTTTCTCCAGCTTCAGCGTGAGAATGGAAGCGCAGAGCTTTCCTTCGCAGGGGGTGTGCAAGGGTGGGGGCCAGCCAGCTGCCTGCGCGCCTTGTGTGTGTGTGTGTCTCTGTCCTTGGCTGCTGCGGTGGAAAGTAAGCTGAGCATTGCTGTACTATCGCAGTGAGGCCTGTTTACCCAAGATGGAGTCGAAAGGGGGCACAAAAGATGGATGCCCCTTGTCCTGCTCAGTAGTCCCATCTATGCAGCAGTCAATGTGGTTAACTTTACATAAGGGCAAGGGGCAATCCCACTACCGGCGGCACGTGGTCCAAGCCTTGCACTGAGGAGCGTACCACGCGAGCGGGCCTGAGGACCCCTCGCTCCCATACAATACCAATGGTGGTCTTGGGAGAGATAGCGATCTTGTCCGCTAGGGAATCAATGTTTTCTCTGAGGTGTGAGATGGTTTATCTTACTGCTAGGGTCTCTTTACCTATGAGGGCTACCCCCCACCTTTAGCAGTAGGTCTATCTTGACAGAAGATGGTATGCCCTGATGGGAGGGCTAGAGAGAGGGCGAGTCCCGATGCTTCATGGAGCCAGGTCTCTGTGAAGGCGCCAGGGTCCAGATTGGTGATAAGGTTGTGAATTTCTGTGGCATGTGCTGGGAAGGTTCTAGCATTAATCAGTGCAAATTTTAATGGAGAGGGTGCAGGAATAGAATTCTTATTGCCTTTGTCTGTCTGTATGGGAGTATCGGCTTTTAAAGCTTCATGCAAGGCGGGTGTTGAGATTTTAGTAGAACGAGGAGGGGCTGGTGTCTTTGTCACATTGTGGTGTGAGCTTTATGGGTTGGAGATGGGCACTGTGGTGGCAGTGTCATGACGGGAGCGCTGACATAGGAGTTTGTTTCTGGTGCTGATAGATCTCGGGCGTGTGGAGAGAAGGGTGGTTCTGGTGAGGCTGTCTGGCTGCTTAGGCCTTGCAACTGAGGAATTATGGAGGTGCAAGGTGGACCTGCGATGCGGGGTGGATGGGAAAATAGGTTTTGAGAACAATGCTGGTAGGAAGGAGCTTGGGGGAATGTCAGTGGATTTGGGAGGTTGCAAATCTGTCCTGATAGGGTTAATGGTGCGAGGTTGGTAGTGACGGTATTCTAGGCGGCTGCTGTGTTGTGTCATTTGAAGTGTGACAACGTGGTAGAATTCTGACTGGTAATGGTAAGGGCCTGTGCTAATTCCATTGGTGTACAGGTACAAGTAGTTAGCTTGCAGCACTGTTCAAAACAAATGTGCATTGACTATTAATGCAATGGTGCACATCAATGCGAGGAACATGACATGCTGGGCTAGTACAAGCAAGTTATTTACAAATTCGTTTTTTAGTGCAAATCATCTACTGTGAATAGTATTATTCCGGCACATTATTTAACAGTACATTCACAGATAGGTCATTAATAGGGAGCAATAGAGAGATTGACAATCACAGGCATTTGCAGCAATGTGAAAATAACCATGTAGTGATATGCCCTGTTAGACTATGGTGCTGCGGTCAGAAAGCTGAATGCAAGCGGGCGGGGCAGTGGACGGACAGCAACGGAGGGTGCAGCATTAGGATAAAGGAGCCGTGCAGAGGTGGGGGTGGAGAGGCATTGCAGGGCAAGTGGGGCACAATAGTGACAGTGAGGGTTCAGCAGGGGGAGGCACGCCAAAATGCCGGTGAGGTAGGAGATAGTGGCTAGGCCTCACGTATGGTATGTGCTAGATGATAGGGGTAAGGATATAAGATCACAGGGCCATACAACAAACATCTCGTTTAATTGCAATCTTACCGTCTGCTGATCATAGTGGCACTCGGAAATAGACAGTGTTCATGAGTTCATACGGAGGATATGCTGAAGTGTTTGAGATGGGGTAAATAGTTCACAGGCAGCCCTCCAGCCCTCCCGGCTCCGACAGGCGCGGGACAGGGGCCTTATACTCCGGGCCTTCGAAGATCGGGCCGGCTTCCGCCTCCGGTGGCCGCAATTAGCTCTTAAGGTCTACGTTGTTGAACAAAGACCATACTTTTCTCTTTCACTCTAGCAAGGAGCGGACCTGGTCTACATCAGAGACCCCAGTTTCCCCCCCATCCCTGGGTTTGCATTTTTTGAGACTGTTGTTAAGATTATCATAGCAGCGCACGTTTTTCCCCACAATGTGATTTGTCATCTCATAACCTAATTTTCTGAATTCTTCCTCTGCTACCAATAGTGCATTGCCCCCACACGTGTTTTCCGACCAATTTTCACGATGTTTGTTAAATCATTATATTGGAAGGGCACATAATCAATAATGCCATGTAGATACAATTCAGGCATTTCTTTTACTATTTGAAGTATAGAGCTTATAGTCAACACCTTATGCGTCCCCCTGACTTCAATTTGTCTCAACCACACTTTTGGGAAGGCAAACGGTTGGCTAATGTTCTCATTTGAGCCCTAGGATCTTCGATGTTTGACTTTCTCTTCCGGATTAATCAAGAACCCTGGTTCAGGGTTTTGAGTCTGCTGATGAGAGGTCATCTTCACTGTCGTCTTTAGGACAGACAAGACAGACAAATGAAGAGAGAGGAAGAAGCAGGGAAGCAGGGAAACAGAAAGAAATAAAGGATAAAGCTAAGTGAATGACAATACCGCAGAATGAGTGTATTGTAGGACAAATATTGCTTAAACTAGACGATAAGGGCATTGATGGGGTTCGAGAAAGAGAGGAAAGAGAAGAGCAGGAAAACAAAGAGAAGGAAGAGGAAAGAGCATACAAAGAAGAGAGAGGAATAAAGAATGCAAGTGAAGGGAAGAACGAAGAAGATACGAGGCAAGGAAAGAAAAGTAGAGATTAGAAGAGAATATTTAGAAGCCCAAAGAATGAAAGTACGTAGGTTGCAAAGAAGGCGAGAGGAAGATGAACTGAGGGAGATGAGGAGAAGAGAAGAAGAAATGAACCAGAGTAGGGGATTAAAAGATGACAAGGTCGAATATCTATGTCATACAAGCATAGTTCTGATTGATCCGCAAAAATGATTGGAGGAAGAGAGAGGGTCACATCAGCCCCGCAGGGAGCTACAAGGAATGCCGCGATCAGCATTGGCTGATGGGCAGAACACAGAAGATATAGTGCAAAGGCTTGAGAATTTATACAGGCAAATAAGAGATAAAGATGGCATAGAACTCAAGAAAATGTAAAAGGGTCTCTATCGAGGGAAACTGAAGATAGATTAGATGATGTTATGACAGACGAGTATGGAGCGCGGTCTTTTAATAGATTAGATCGCTATGATGCGCAGAAGTACAGCAAACATACAAGTTGGAGCATAATGATGTCAGACGAAGAAAGGGAGGAGACTGAGAGGGCACAAAGAGAGGGCACATGTAGGTTTTCAAAGAAATAGAAGAAAGTATAGAAAAAGGGGTAAAATGGTCAGATTTAGAGGACCCTAAAGAAAAGACACCAGAACCGACACCATATACTGATGACCACAAGCACAATTGTGCAGTGCAAGGGATATATCCTGCCATGGCAGGATACGCTGGTGTGACTGTGCAAAACACGACTCATGATGGAGTGCCATTCAATAATTGCAGAGCAGACATATGGTGGGCAATACAAAGGACATATGTGTGATTATGGTTAGGAAAATGGGGGAGGATGAAGACCCTGTTGCCTGTATTCAAGATATTCAGGGTACATGGCGGCAGGAGACTTGCCAACCGTGGGATAAAACAGTAGCATTATTTAACCACATTTTGTGTCAGGGACTGCCAGAGCCAGTGCAACAGCAATTGAAACGGAATGGAGTGAAGCCATGGCCAGAAATACAATTGACAATCGTGCACCATTGCCGATTAATGTAGGCGAAGAATTTAAAAAAAGCACAGAACAGAAATCAGGAGTAATTAAAGTTAGCTCAGAAGAAGTTGTCTAATATAGCCATCGAGGGAGCGGTATTGATGAGTAACGAGGGTCTGGTGACACAGGAGATGCAGTCAGGGCAGCAACATAACAGAGGATATCTCACAGACTAGAGTGGATACAATTTATGACCAATAGGAAGAGGAAATGGGCCTAGAGCGTAGGATGAGCGTAGGATGAGGAGGATTCGATGGCAGACAGCAACAATAATGCTGGAATTGTGGAAGAATGGGACACATAGCCAGAACATGCAGATGCAGAGGAGGCATGCAACACAATTGGCAAGCTCCATGAGAGGGGATGGGTTATGCTCCACAATATAACACACGCAGAGCCACAGGAATATTATGCCCAAGATTATACGCAGGCTTAGGCATATGCACTGCAACCCCAACAAATGCAGCTAGCACCGCTGTAAATGCAATCACTGCAAGGGCACCCACAGCAGGGACCCACGCAAACACAACAGACACAACAGCAGCGAGTACAGCCACAGCAGGCTATGGTACCACAATGGAACATGACCATAGGAGCCCAGCAATCACCTGCAAGCACATTGGGGAGTGTGCTTGTGATAGGAGGAAATCCTTTCCCGGGTACAGGGATGAATGCATACCCACAATAGGAAAGCCCACAGAGTGACCTGATGTGTTCAGTACTATCAGTGATACCTGTTGGGAAACTTCACACGCCATACCACGGACTGGGGGGTGGACACGTCAACATCGTCATTTCTGTCACTTTCGCAAATTGCAACAAGTATTCCAATATTTAGGCTGAATGTGTTACATTTAGGTTACTTTGTGTTCTTTTGTGTCGAGGCGATACATTTGTAGATTTGCAGGCATGCAGAAACATAACGATATAGGCGATACATTTGTGGATTTGCAGGCATGCAGAAACATAACGATATAGGCGATACATTTGTGGATTTGCAGGCATGCAGAAACATAACGATATAGGCGATACATTTGTGGATTTGCAGGCATGCAGAAACATAACGATAGAGGCGATACATTTGTGGATTTGCAGGCATGCAGAAACATAACGATAGAGGCGATACATGTGTAGATTTGCAGGCATCCAGAAACATAACGATAGAGGCGATACATTTGTAGATTTGCAGGCATGCAGAAACATAACGATAGAGGCGATACATTTGTAGATTTGTAGACATCTAGAAACATAACGATAGAGGCGATACATTTGTAGATTTGCAGGCATGCAGAAACATAACGATAGAGGCGATACATTTGTGGATTTGCAGGCATGCAGAAACATAACGATAGAGGCGATACATTTGTAGATTTGCAGGCATGCAGAAACATAACGATAGAGGCGATACATTTGTAGATTTGCAGGCATCCAGAAACATAACGATAGAGGCGATACATTTGTAGATTTGCAGGCATGCAGAAACATAACGATAGAGGTGATACATTTGTAGATTTGCAGGCATCCAGAAACATAACGATAGAGGCGATACATTTGTAGATTTGTAGATATCCAGAAACATAACGATAGAGGCGATACATTTGTAGATTTGCAGGCATCCAGAAACATAACGATAGAGGCGATACATTTGTAGATTTGCAGGCATGCAGAAACATAACGAAAGAGGCGATACATTTGTAGATTTGCAGACATCCAGAAACATAACGATAGAGGCGATACATTTGTGGATTTGCAGGCATGCAGAAACATATCGATAGAGGCGATACATTTGTAGATTTGCAGGCATGCAGAAACATAACGATAGAGGCGATACATTTGTAGATTTGCAGGCATGCAGAAACATAACGATAGAGGCGATACATTTGTAGATTTGCAGGCATGCAGAAACATAACGATGAAACATTTGCACACGGAGGGCCCCTCCCCACTCAGGTGAAGCAGGCGATCAATATGTGCACATGGAGTTAAACTGTATGAATGGCGCTTATGAGAGGCGATCATAAGAGTTATACAATGCACACCTGTATGGGAAGTGTTTTTCGAATTTAGTAAAAGATGAGAAATATATGAAGTGTGGTTGATTTGTGTATCATGGGTCTTCGTATTGTGGATTAATTAGAAGGGTGTTTTCGCAATCGTAGCAAAGGATTGCAAAGGCCCGGTCAGCAGTCAGGGAACAGGTTTTGTAAGTTGGTGAACGGAGTTGCTGCGGTCATTTTGCAGATGGCCCAAGTGCTGGAGGGCAAAGGGAAGATACGATCTCTGGTAAACAAGAGAGCTCATTGGTATAAGGGATAGGCATTTATGAAACTCACAGGGTTGTTTGGAACAGGTGGCCTCTCCCAGGGCACCTGTGGAGATCAGTAGTAATACATTTCAGGAGGGCGATTGTGTTATCAGAAAGTGGACGGAACTCATGTGTATAGGAAAGGTCAGTAGTCATAAAAATCGGACACCAGACAGTTTTGGGCAATGCGGTTGGCAAACATGAATATGTCAAAAGGGAATCTATGTGTCTTTCTCCCGTCTTCATGTGCTTAGGCATTTTTGGGGCAGGTCTGTGTGCGTCATTAATAGGAATTCTGTTGTTGTGTAACTAAGAGGCAAGACTGACACCAAATATGGAGAGGCTTTTGGTAAGAGGTGTGTTGGAAATGTAAACCTTGTAATTATAAGTATTTAGGGGATTGTGTGATAATCTCTGTGTCCCATGAAGTTTGTGGGTTTTAGATTGCTCTGTACAGGGCAACCAATCATGTTTGGGGGATGCCTTTGTAAGGGTATCTGGAGGAGTGTATTAACTCCCGGCTGTCTGTACAATAAGCTTGCTTTATGGACAAAAGGCTCACTTAGTTATTCTAGAGGTGGGCCTAATTTGGGTAAAGGGGTGGAGCCAAAGGGCCACACCTACAATTTGGCGAGCCAGATAGGAGCCTTAGGCTCTCCGAAAGTATTGGGGGTCTCCTGTTTATCAAGCTCTGCTGTGGTCCTTCACTGCAGGGCCCAGCTTGTACATGAAAAAGAAGTGGTTTGCAGGCACTCAGAGGCCTGTCTGGTCCCCGAGGCGGAAGTTCCGCAGCAAAACTGTGAAGCAGAACCGATCGTGGGAGCACCATTTCGGAGCGCTTCGAGGTTTCGACGTCCACGTAAGTGCATCTTTGTCAGTGGGGTATAATAGGAGGTAGGGCAAGAGATGTGTTAGTGTGACTAGAAGGGACTAAGCAGGTTGAAGAGTGAATGTGTTTAGGAAGTGTATGAATCATTTTATGTTGTTAGATTTTTATTATTATCTAGTTTCTTATGTTAGAGGGGTAGTCTTTCAGCACTGTGTGTTATTCGTGGGGATAGTCTCGATGCCCTTCAGGTTGCTTGTCTGGTTGACTGGAGCCCTCACTTTAGAGTGAGGTGGCATCTTATGGTAAGACCACCCATAGATACCTTTCTGAGGCATATCTTGGTAAGGCCTTTCTTGTACTAATTGCGTGGGCGGACCACGCACCTCGAGTTTCTTGGTTAGTCTAACGCAGTGTGGCCCTCCTCTGGTAGTTTCGGGGAAGATGGCTCTTTAGTAGAAAGGGCCATACTAGTGAAAAGAGGAACAGATGCAGCAGTGTTGTAGTGGAAAACAGTGCGCTCCTATGCTCGAGTGAAGGTGAAATCTCAAAGGAATTGAAAGAATTCGAGCCAGCGTGTTTTAATAAGATGTTATCTTTTGTGCACGGTTGAGGAATAAATAGTTATTGAGGCGGTTATGATAAAACAGTGAGTGCAGAGAGTGAGTGTGGGGAATATCAGAATTCTTTGGGTAGTAATTTTGGTTTTGACGGTTGGGTTTTCCAGATTATTTAGAAAAAGACAAAGATAGCCGGCACCACTTAAGCTTATGGAAGAACCCCAGACGCACTCCTCCCAAATCAAAAATGCATTACAGGTCACGAGTCCATGACTCCATTGCGTGCCCAAGTCCTCGCTTTCAGAAAGAAAACTCCAGGCTTACTGACAAAAACACCAGCTGTAAACCAATTTCTACCCGAATATTCAAGCTGCAAAGACACCGGGATGAGTGGGTCAATTGGACCTTGAATAATAGGGCAATCACAAACATCTTCAAGCAAGTGAAATCCCTCTAATCTTCCTCGCCAAATATCATTGACATACTGGAATCCAATCCAAATCGAAGAAAGGACAGCTCCTACCTACACATGAGCTCGATTAAAGCTCAAAAACTTTTTTGGAGCACGAAAGATGAGCTAAGCAACCTGGGACTAGATCTCAGCCTGGCAATAAAAGAGTCGCCAACAGAACCTGAAAATGCACGGCGGGAAAACCTTCCCCGAAGTCCCAGATTACCACCGCAAGGAAGAAATATTAGAGGTCCTTTGGCCACGTTGAGGCCAAGACCGAGAAGATCTCCAGAAGGGCAACCACACGGGCCCCTTGAGAGAACTAACTCATTCCGGGATGAAAAAGGGAATCCTGCAGCAAAAGGAAACGGGTCCCATTACTCGCAGTCTCCGACACGAGACCAGAAAGAAGAAAAGCAACATCATCCCTCGCACAGACATCGCCAGATAGAACGAACTGTAGAGAAACAGGATCGCAGAAGACACTGTAACACCACGGAAAGTATCTGGGCCCGCAATGGGGAAAAAAGGTGGAATACCAGGGAGAACAGGAATGAAATCTCAAATGAAAAAAATTGTGACTGGTTCTTGACCCAAGTGGACAAGCTAAGAACCAAATAGCCACCACTCAAGGATAAACAAACTGTGGGGCACAGGAAAACTTGCGGGGACTCCGACATCAAACCAACATTGTTACTGGCCTCCTGGAATACAAGGGGCTTTTCCCACTTAACTGCAAAATCTGACATCCACCTATCTAATTTTGACGTTCTATGTCTACAAGAGACGTGGCTCATCCGAAAACCCTCTTTGGATGGATTCGAGCTGGCCCACTCCCCTGCCCTTAAGGGCCCTAAAGGAAGACGACGCTCTGGACTAATAACCGCGATAAAATCAAGCAGCACGCTGACTTTGACAAAAATCATTAAAGGTACAGAATTTATCCTGGCATCCATCATCGGCTGGTCCACCCCCTGTCTGAATTCCAAGAGAAAATCCCAAGAGAAGATCTTACTCCTTAACATCTACTGGAACCCTCTGCGAATATCAAATGATAGATTTTTGACGGAGATGGAATCGACAATCGACTCGGCCTTAATTGAGGAAGAGGTTAGACACATAATGTTCGTGGAAGACCTGAACGTCGATCTACTGACTCATCAGATGAATCCGGAAGACTGGGCCGCGTTGTCGTCCAAATTAATGGAATCAAGAAACTTGCATAATCTTCATCTTATAACCAACACAAAGCCCAGTCACACTCCAACTTGGGAGAGAAACGGAGAAGGGGCAGCTATAGATTACATCTTCATATCCAGAAGCCTGCTGAAATACTTAGTCTCCTTTAAAGTGACAAGGACAGCCCATAGTGACCACAACCTATTGGCCTACGAGTGGCACACAAGTACTATGGAAAAACGGGTAATGAAAGCCACCTTAGACGTCAACTCTTATGGCACCCGTCTCCGCCTTACTGATTCCGCAATCAATGCTCTGACGCAAGACTATGTAGCGCGGATAATTCAGAACAGCACAGGCGTCAGGAAAACTGCAGACTACACAACAGCCCTGGCAGTCTTTAAAAGTACTGCAAAGAAAGCCTCCAACTGCCAAACTCTGACAGCTCATGTCTTTAATAGACGACTGGTGGAGAAAAGGAAGAACATCAGAAAATTAAAAAGAGCAGCAAAAAAATCAAGCTCCAAAACAAAAGGAGAGGAAGCAATGAAAGCAGTCAAACAATACCACTCTTGGCTGAGAGTAACTAAACACCAGAGAAATCAAGTTGATGCAGAAACGATGCTGCGTACAATCTGCAGCAAGACAACGAGGGACTTCTGGTCTTTTGTCAACGCCAAAGCAAAAGACGAACCAGCTATTAACCAACAGGGTAGGAGAACCGAGGTGGATTAAACACTTCGAGGAACTGTACCGAGCCCCTAAGAAACCTTCCACACTCGCACAACCAGGAATAAAACCCGAATGGCAGCTTCCTACGGACCGAGAAATCATCATTACCAAAATCAAAAAACTCAAAGGCTCGCGGGCGGCGGGGCCCGATGGCATCACCAACTTTGACCTAAAACAAAGGGCCGAAAGCTGGGCAAAATTCATTGAGGAAGTAACTTTGACCTAAAACAAAGGGCCGAAAGCTGGGCAAAGTTCATTGAGGAAGTAACTTTGACCTAAAACAAAGGGCCGAAAGCTGGGCAAAGTTCATTGAGGAAGTATTTAAAAACTGCAACACATCAGCAGTCATTCCATCGTCCTGGAAGAAGGCCATAGTTGTACCAATCTTCAAGAAAGGCGCAAGAGACAACCAAAGCCACTACCAACCTATAGCCCTGCTAGATTCAATCGGGAAACTTTTCGCATCATTCATCCTGGAAAGTTTCCAAGGCTGGGCAGCCACCGCTAAAATGATCGACCCACTACAAGCAGGCTTTGTCAAAAACCTAGGGACGACAGCTAATATTCTGGCGGTAAGTGTCCAGAAGGCCAAAGTAATAGAGGGCTATCCCAAAATCTACATGGCATTCATCGACCTGTCTCAGGCCTTTGACTGTGTGGACAGATCACTTCTATGGAAAAAACTGGATACTTATCACTGTCCACCAGTAATTCTGAACCCCATCAAAGAATTGTACAGCAGTACATCGATGTGTGTACGACTGAACCAGCAAGGCCTACTGTCATCTTGGATAGCAACTGAGTGAGGAGTGAAGGATGCCCCCTCACTCCGGCACTTTACAATGTGTACATAGCAGATTACAAAGACCAGGAGATCAATGTTCGTGCCTTTCCACTAAGGCTGGGAGAAGAGAAAATATCAAGACTGCTATACGCAGACAATATTATTTTGATGGACCAAACGCCGATAGGTCTTCAAAGACAACTCACAAACCTCGACTCCTACCTCCAAGCCAACCACCTTCTGATGAATCAAGGAAAAAACAAAATTATGATCTTGGAAAAAGGCTGGGGAAAAAGAGAGAATTTTGTCTGGAAGGTAAGAGACGAGACTCTGGAGATTGTGAACAAATTCCTATACCTCGAAGTAACATTAAACAAAAACATCAAAGAAACCTCGATGTGCAAATCTCTTTTGAAAAAAGTGCGTCTCCTGATAACACAGACCAGAATTCTATCTAACAAGTACGGACACTTCTCCCTGGTTCCTGTTCTGACATTCTACAGGATGAAAGTTGTCCCTACAGTAACGTATGGAGCAGAAAATCTACCACAGTCTACACCAGTGACGTTGATTAGGAGAGAACTAACACTCCAGTCACTAAGCTCCATCGTACTCCGGAACGAGCTTCTGCTCTACAGGAAACTACAATGTGGGTGTAAAAGAAATCTTCCTAAGGTATAAGAAAATAGGAATCAATCCAACAATGGGCTTCACTACAATGTTGCCTGTCTGGAAACAAGGGTCCCGGTAAGCTCACCGGCACCCTTGTTTCTGGACCGTCAAACTACGTGTTTTGCCTGCCCTGGCCGCTGTGCCCGACAGGTCTTACCTTGCCGAGCTTGCGGTCATGGTAGGAATACCCTTAGCAACGGTGCTAGTGCTTCCCTGTCCCCACTCCCAGAGAGTGCTATAGGACTCTCATGGAATGGGGACTTAATTTAACAGCTCATGACTTCCCGGGTCACCAGACTCGTAATGGCTTAGGAGCGGAATTCCTCCAATCCAAATTCTCTTGTTATATTCCAGAACATAATCTACGTTCTTTACCACTAACTTCCTTATGGTCCCCAGGTTTAACCGGGAAAGACTTGGTGGCAGAGCCTTTTCCATTGCCACGGCCAAGCTTTGGAACACTCTCCCACTACCACTCAAATCTACCTTCAACCATTTGGCTTCCAGGAAAGCACTGAAAACTACGCTGTTCTAGCTTTTGGACTCTCTACTGATCTTCTCTAGCCTGTAGCTTCCTCACCAGCGCCATGAGGCCCTTGGACGACCGTGCGATTACACATTTATGTAACATAACATAACATAACATAACATAATGAGCCGGTGGCACCGGGAAGCCAGGCGCCGGTAAATTATTATGGGTCCGGCGGCAACCGGAAAAATGTCAGTAGTTTCAAACAACTAAACATTGCCGATTCATGGAATAAATGTGCGCCGAAAATTCCGGCGCAGAGGGGCCTATACGTGCGCTGCGCCGAAAAATAGCGAAAAGCGCAGGGAAACCAGCGCACGTCGATTCATGGAAGTCCGTGCGTAAGAAAAGCATAGGACGTGCGCTGAAAAAGTGCGCGGCGCACGCCGGCGCACAGGTCAACCAACGGCGTGCGCCACGGCCACTGCGCTATCACTCCGAGCGCAGCGCACAGCTCTAAAGTAGGCGGAACACAGGGCGGGACACTCGGAATGGGGAATAAAATGGGGCACAACACTCGGAATGGGGAAGAATGTGGGCGGCACGGGGAAGTACAGGAGGCAAGTGCACGGAACGCCCACACGCTCTCCGGCAACACGTATTCATGGATTCGAACAGGGCAAAACAGCGCTCGATCAAACCAGCGCACAGGCCCAAAAACGTACGCCACAAGTAAGCAGGCGGTAGCGTCCCGACGCACTCAACGAAAGTGCGCCAAAACCTGCGCCAACAAATACCACCCACATACAGCAATGGGCCATACCGTGACCCCAAAGGACTAATGATGTGCAAAGGTGTACGCCATTTACACGGACACCCACTGTTCAAAAATTCGCGCGTGTGTGTGTACAACGGGTTGCGCGAGAAGTCACTCGCGCGATTGCCCTGGGTACGTGTATCCCGGGGTGCGGGGAAGTCCCACACGCGATTGCCCTGGCCACGTCGATACCAGGGGTGCGTGTGAAGTTCCACACGCGAAAAGCCAGGGTACGTCATTTACAGGGGTGCGCGGGAAGTTTCACACGCGAAAAGCTAGGCTACGGGAATTCCAGGGGTGCGCGTGAAATCCTACACGCGAAAAACTAGGGTACGTCATTTACAGGGGTGCGCGGGAAGTCCCACACGCGATTACAGCAGGGTACGTGTATTTCAGGGGTGCGCGGGAAGTTCCACACGCGAATAGCCTGGCCGCATGTATTTCAGGGGTGCGCGGGAAGTTCCACACGCGAATAGCCTGGGCGCGTGTATTTCAGGGGTGCGCGGGAATTTCCACACGCGAATAGCCTGGGCGCGTGTATTTCAGGGGTGCGCGGGAATTATCACACGCGATTTGGCTTGGTACGTGTATTACAGGGGTGCGCGCGAAGTCCCACACGCGATTACAGCAGGGTACGTGTATTTCAGGGGTGCGCGGGAAGTTCCACACGCGAATAGCCTGGCCGCGTGTATTTCAGGGGTGCGCGGGAAGTTCCACACGCGAATAGGCTGGGCGCGTGTATTTCAGGGGTGCGCGGGAAGTTCTACACGCGAATAGCCTGGGCGCGTGTATTTCAGGGGTGCGCGGGAAGTTCCACACGCGAATAGCCTGGGCGCGTGTATTTCAGGGGTGCGCGGGAATTTCCACATGCGAATAGGCTGGGCGCGTGTATTTCAGGGGTGCGCGGGAAGTTCTACACGCGAATAGCCTGGGCGCGTGTATTTCAGGGGTGCGCGGGAAGTTCCACACGCGAATAGCCTGGGCGCGTGTATTTCAGGGGTGCGCGGGAATTTCCACACGCGAATAGGCTGGGCGCGTGTATTTCAGGGGTGCGCGGGAATTTCCACACGCGAATAGGCTGGGTGCGTGTATTTCAGGGGTGCGCGGGAATTTCCACACGCGAATAGGCTGGGCGCGTGTATATCAGGGGTGCGCGGGAAGTTCCACACGCGAATAGCATGGGCGCGTGTATTTCAGGGGTGCGCGGGAAGTTCCACACGCGAATAGGCTGGGCGCGTGTATTTCAGGGGTGCGCGGGAAGTTCCACACGCGAATAGCCTGGGCGCGTGTATTTCAGGGGTGCGCGGGAAGTTCCACACGCGAATAGCCTGGGCGCGTGTATTTCAGGGATGCGCGGGAAGTTCCACACGCGAATAGGCTGGGCGCGTGTATTTCAGGGGTGCGCGGGAATTTCCACACGCGAATAGGCTGGGCGCGTGTATTTCAGGGGTGCGCGGGAAGTTCCACACGCGAATAGCCTGGGCGCGTGTATTTCAGGGGTGCGCGGGAAGTTCCACACGCGAATAGCCTGGGCGTGTGTATTTCAGGGGTGCGCGGGAAGTTCCACACGCGAATAGCCTGGGCGCGTGTATTTCAGGGGTGCGCGGGAATTTCCACACGCGAATAGGCTGGGCGCGTGTATTTCAGGGGTGCGCGGGAATTATCACACGCGATTTGGCTTGGTACGTGTATTACAGGGGTGCGTGCGAAGTTACACACGCGATTAGGCTGGGTGGGTCCTGTCACCCTCGACGGCCCCTGCAGGCAGCCCACAAAACAGGGGACTACCCTGCACACCTGCTCATGTCTCCCACCACCCCCACCCCCCCAGTCACCAGGGGTACCCTCCACCAGGCCCCCACTCATGTCTCCCACCACCCCCACCCCCCCAGTCACCAGGGGCACCCTCCACCAGGCCCCCAACCATGTCTCCCACCACCCCCACCCCCCCAGTCACCAGGGGCACCCTCCACCAGGCCCCCAACCATGTCTCCCACCACCCCCACCGCCCACCATCCAGGGGCACCCTCCACCAGGCCCCCACTCATGTCTCCCACCACCCCCACCCCCCACCATCCAGGGGCACCCTCCACCAGGCCCCCACTCATGTCACCCACCACCCCCACCCCCCCAGTCACCAGGGGCACCCTCCACCAGGCCCCCACTCATGTCTCCCACCACCCCCACCCCCCCAGTCACCAGGGGCACCCTCCACCAGGCCCCCAACCATGTCTCCCACCACCCCCACCCCCCCAGTCACCAGGGGCACCCTCCACCAGGCCCCCAACCATGTCTCCCACCACCCCCACCCCCCACCATCCAGGGGCACCCTCCACCAGGCCCCCACTCATGTCTCCCACCACCCCCACCCCCCACCATCCAGGGGCACCCTCCACCAGGCCCCCACTCATGTCACCCACCACCCCCACCCCCCAGTCACCAGGGGCACCCTCCACCAGGCCCCCACTCATGTCACCCACCACCCCCACCCCCCCAGTCACCAGGGGCACCCTCCACCAGGCCCCCACTCATGTCTCCCACCACCCCCACCCCCCAGCAGTGCAGGGGCAGCCTCCACCAGGCCCACACTCATGTCTCCCACCACCCCCACCCCCCACCATCCAGGGGCACCCTCCACCAGGCCCCCACTCATGTCACCCACCACCCCCACCCCCCCAGTCACCAGGGGCACCCTCCACCAGGCCCCCACTCATGTCACCCACCACCCCCACGACCCCAGTCACCAGGGGCACCCTCCACCAGGCCCCCGCTCATGTCACCCACCACCCCCACCCCCCCAGTCACCAGGGGCACCCTCCACCAGGCCCCCACTCATGTCTCCCACCACCCCCACCCCCCAGCAGTGCAGGGGCAGCCTCCACCAGGCCCACACTCATGTCTCCCACCACCCCCACCCCCCAGTCACCAGGGGCACCCTCCACCAGGCCCCCACCCATGCCTCCCACCACCCCCACCCCCCCGCCACCAGGGGCACCCTCCACCAGGCCCCCACTCATGTCTCCCACCACCCCCACCCCCCAGCACTGTGGGGAACCTGCCAGCAGGCCCCCACCCATGTCCAACCCATGTCTCCCACCACCCCCACCCCCAGCACTGTGGGGAACCTGCCAGCAGGCCCCCACCCATGTCCAACCCATGTCTCCCACCACCCCCACCCCCAGCACTGTGGGGAACCTGCCAGCAGGCCCCCACCCATGTCCCCCTGGCCCCAGGTCCTGACGATACACAATCATGGCAGTAATGGCCAGCATACCCAGCACAAACACCCAGGCAAGGATTGCATGCACCCACATAGTGAATGCAATCACATGACACAACCCCAAAGGCAAGTATGCAAAAGAACACATGTCTGTCACACACACATACACAATGGGTGCAAGTGAATGTCAAAACCCATATCATGACATGTAAGAAACCAAAGAGAAAATAACACAAGTGTAAGATAATATAAAAATGTATTAAAAACACAAATCAAGTAAACCAATAAAACATACAACTATGTGGCAAAGTAAATAAAAGGTCCATGTCCGAGAACAAAAATGATAAACCAAAAAACAAAGGATTAAAAAATCAATATAATTTGTCCAAAGCAAAACCATGTAGTAGGAAATCAAAGAAAAACCATTACGTCATGGTGTAAACAATAAAAAAATTAAAAAATGTATCTCCCAAAATATAACAATATATACAGGAATGTTCCAGGGTCCATGAGCCCAACAGCACAAATGAAACCTAATACTAACTAATAAAATAAATATGTACAAAAAAGTGGCCATTGTCCGAGCGGTCCAAAATAATAAAAATAAATAAAGGAAACCTAGCACTAACTAACTGAAAAACTATATACAAAGGCAGCGGGCTAGTCCTGCGGCTCACTTGGTGATGCTGGCCAGGGCATCCTCGAACTCCATGTCAATGTCCTGGAGGCGGGACTCTGTCCTGGCCCCGAGGTCTCGCAGGGACAACCCCATGTGCTCACCAAAATCCCTGCGAGCCTCCTCGAGGCACTCAGCCCGCCTCAATGCCTGATGCATGGAGATCTCCGCCCTGGCCATGGCGAGCCGCTCCTCTTCCGCCCGCTGCCGCTCCGCACCTATCCGCTGGCCAAACTCCTCCCACACGGAACACACCGCCATGCCAGGGTTGCCCTGCCCTCCGGCCGATGCCTGCCCCTCTGATCTTGATGGCCCTGAGCCATGATGCCTCCCACGTCGAGCCCGCTGCTGCCTCCGACGCCACTGCCTCTGCCAGCACGACGGCATCCAGGCTGATGGTAACCACCGACGCCGTCGTGCACGTGCCCTGCCCGATGATGCCGGCACATCTTCCATCTGCTGGGGTCCACTTGCTGTGTCGTCCACCCCTGCTGGACCTCCGACTCCCAACTGTGGCAGGGATGGGATCCCCACCGAGCTGGCTGCATTGGTCGGGGCAGGTCCACAGGGGGCCATGGTGGCATCTGGGCCGGAAGACGGCAAGGAGAACGACCGGTGGATAGCCTGCACAGAGGAGGAGAGGGCCGTCAGATTGGCCAACACATGCAGGAACCCCCCGAACATGGCCGATCCCAATTGGGCCACGTCGGCACGGTGCACTTCGTGATGACGTGCGTGCTCCTCCCGGGAAGCACGCACGTCATCACGAATCACAGCCGTGCGCATCGCGACCCCAATCAGGACCTGCTCCACGCGGCCAGGGGTTCCCACGGCCGCAGGTGGAGGGGAGTCAGTTGACATGGACATCCCCACTACCTGCGGACGGGCCTGGGACGGGGCATCCCTGCTGGTGCATGGTGGTGCACTCACAGGGTCAGGGACAGCGACATGCACAGGCACCTCCACGGTGACCTGTGCTGCCTCCTGCCCCTGGCCCTGGACTGCACCACTTGCACCAGCAGGGATGCTCCCACCAGGCCCCATGTGTGCACCAGTGTCGGCCTCCTCCTCCTCTCTGCAAACCACCAACCTGGATGGCTCCTCACCGTCTCCCGCCGTAGCAGGCCCCTGTGGGGGCTCACCCACCCCTTCCGCTGCAGCCGTGGGGGCATCCCCGCCGCCTTGCTCCACAGCGCCGTCTCCGCCCTCTTCTTCACTAGCCGCTGCGTAGAGGGAGACAAAGGACACAAGCATCAGGCTACTGTAAAATGGTCCCCTAGACAGGAAGCAATAGCAGATGAGCACCCCTGTCAAAGTACACTTCCATCATGTCCCTCCACAACACATGGGTCAGTCCAGGCAAAACACACACAGTAACAGGCATGGTGCATGCCATGCACATTTCCATGCATGTCCAATTGACTCTTGAAACATTCAATGATATGTGACTCACATGCATCATGGCTCATGCATATCACATGCACACACTTCACCTCAGTCACATCCATCTGGCCCCAAACACAACGAACACAGGCGAAACAAGGGTTAGTTGGGTGCGTCACAGAATCTGTGCATTGTCACACACATGTGTCATGCATCCATGGCATGCACAAGTCACAGACACGCAGGTCAGGCACACAGACATGGCTACCATATATGTACCTGGCATCAGCACCCATCCTTCACCCCCATCCATGTCCAGGTACAGAGACTGGCATGCTCTCATGTCCTAAATCTGCATAGGGCTCCCCATGCCACATTTCAACACATGCAACAACCATGTGGGTCACACATCACTGGTCGCACATGCATTACCATGATGTCCCTGCACACATACATGCATACATGGCCCATGGCACACATACAGGCAAGTATCATAGAACCAGCACACCGCAACATGCCCTGTCTCACACAGTAATGCTTGCACACTTACCGCTCAACTCCAGACGGGCCTCCCTCTCAAGGACCTGGGCGTGGAGCGCTGGGCGTACCCGTTCCAGGACCCTCTTCTGGATGGAACTCATGCGGGCCCGGCCCCCCTCCACGAGGCGCCGGGCCTTCACAAGGGTCCTGGACCTCAAGTCCTCCCAGCGCTTCTTGATCTTCTGGACGTTGCGGGTTGCCACCCCCTCCGCGTTGATGGCAACCACACAGTCGGCCCAGATCCTCTCCCGTCCTTCCTTGCTGGCGCGGGACGATCCAAAGAGGGCATCATACTGCCCCAGGACATGCTCCACCAGGACACCAACTTCGGTGGCAGTGAAGCTGGTGCCCCTCTGCCCCTCTGGCCTGGGGTTGCCACTGGTGCCAGATGTCGAAGTGCCCGACATGGCAACCCCAGAGGCAGGTGTGGGTGGGCAACTGGGTCCTGGGGCTGGGCTGTGGAGCGATGTAATCCCAGTTGGGAGTCTTCAGTTCCAGCAGGGGTGGACACAGCAACTGGACCCCTGCAGATGGCTGATGTGCAGGCACCAAATGGCAGGGCACGGTGGCAGCAGGCAGGCAGGCAGGCAGGCAGGCAGGCAGCAGCAGATAGCACGTGGGAGGCTGCTCAGGGCACTGGGGGGGCAGTAACTCGGCCTTCTGGGCAGGAGCGTGGTGTTCCGTGTGTTTTCGGGTGGCCAGCTTGATACGGAGTGATTTGGCACGTGAAATTCCTGCACGTCAGCGTGAAATCCGAGGAAAGGGCCTTAGCGCGTAAGTGCATCAGCACGCATACGCGATTCTATTGGACCAGAGTCCCTCACCTCGTAAGCGCGTCTGACGTGATCCGCACGGGCGTTCCCCACTCAGCACGTGATGACGGAGCACACGTGGAAATACTGCACGTCAGAGTGTCATCGCGTGTAATTGGCCAAAAGTGCGCGTACACGCGATTGGCCAATGTACGTGTATTACATCGCGTGTAATTGGCCAAAAGTGCGCGTACACGCGATTGGCCAATGTACGTGTATTACATCGCGTGTAATTGGCCAAAAGTGCGCGTACACGCCATTGGCCTATGTACGTGTATTACAGGGGTGCGCGGGCACTTACACACGCAAGTACGTCAGCGCACCTGTATGCCTGCTGCGTGGGAATTTCCACACGCTATTGGAGTGGGAACTAGATTCCAGGGGTGCGAGGGTCACACGCTCGCCTAGAACACGCGCAAGGCATTAATTTGCGCACTTATCAATAAACAAGCCAGATGCCAGGATGAACATACCGTTTCTAGCAGCAGTGGCAGTGGGCTACCAAAGGAGGAGGAGGAGGAGAGTCAGGGCCAGAATATTCACACCCAGAACCAGCCTATTCGGGATGCCTGATGACCAGGTGTATGGGAGGTACAGGTTTCCAGCACACATCATACTGGACCTGGTCAGTGAGTGGGAGGATGACCTCACATCACCCACCCTGTGCTCCCAAGCACTCAGCCCCCTGCAGAAGGTCCTGAATGTACTGCACTTCTTGGCCACTGGATCCTTTCAGCGGACAAGTGCCATAGTGGGTGGTGTGTCACAGGCCACGCAGTCACGCTGCCTACACCAGGTCTTGAACATCATCACTGCACGGCCATCAGTCCGCAGGCACATATATCTCCCCAGGACTCATGCAGAAAGGCGGACGTGCATCCAGGAATTCTATGGTGTGGCTCAATTCCCCAAAGTGCTTGGTGCAATTGACTGCACACATGTGGCTCTACGTCCACCCAGGGCAACAGAGCACATCTATAGAAACCGCAAGCACTGGCATTCCATCAACGTGCAAGTTGTATGCAATGCCAAGGGAATAATCACATCAGTATATGCCAACTATCCCGGGTCCACCCACGACAGCTTCATCTACAGAATGTCTACACTATGCCGGGACCTGGAGGCTGGCCAGCATGGAGATACATGGCTGCTTGGTGAGCATGAATGCCACTGCACATGCATGCATGTCAGATACTGGGTCATGACACAACACCACTAATGATACCCATCACCACCTCCGCAGGGGACAGTGCCTACCCTATCAGCCCCCACATGATGACCCCAATCCGGAACCCCACCACGCCACCCGAGGTAAGGTACAACACAGCCCACATTGCAACACGGGGCATAGTGGAGCGCACATTCGGAGTGCTGAAGTCACGCTTTCGCTCCCTTGACCGTTCTGGCGGGCAGCTGTTATATGCTCCCCGAATAGTGTGCAGGATCATAGTGGCAGCATGTGTCCTGCACAACGTTGCAACACGCCGGGGCCTGCCCGTGGACATGGTGGTGCCCCCACATCCACAAACACATGCACGCCCGCTGCGCATGGGAGGGGAAAGGGCACGGGGGGTGGCAGCCCGTACGCAACTGGTGGCCAACTTCTTCACCTAGGAATCACAGTGCTGGCTAGTGCACACTGCTCTGGCACATACCATCTGACAATCAATGATGACACTACCTGACAATGTCACAAAATTACTTGACAATAAACTGTCAGATACACATCAGCCTGAGATTGTTAACATGGAAGTGTCACTATGTGTGCACCCCTACCTACACATACACCAGCAATGCATCACAACGAGAAGACACAACTCCATCAATCAAATATGCATTGCCACAGGCGATTCACTACATGACAACATTGCCATGTCACCCATTCCCTTCACAGTCCCGCCACTGAGGACACCATGTCATGGTATGTGAGAGCAAACAAACTGGCCATCACAACATGACACCGGTGTCACAAATAGCAGTGCCCCAAATGGAACATAGCCGCACTTGAACAGCTAACCGCGCTGGAGCCACTACTACACACCTGTGTAAGAGTAATTTCAATCAAATTACACACCAACCCACCCTGAAGCCCACCCAAACAAGACACAATGCATGTAATCAATGGTAGTCTCATTACCTGATTCTGCTGGTATGTCCTCACCGTCCAGATGTACAGTGATGGCGCCACGCAAAAGTGTCAGTGCACATCTACCGACATGTAGTCTGACTCCAGAGAGTATGCCCGTGTGAAGAACTGTGTGAAATACCTGCAAAACATGAGCAACATATGTAAGTAGAGGCACATATCAAACCATCATGCATAGTTAGGTGCAACAACAATGTACACTATGAATGTCTACACAGTATTGACTATGGACTGGCCAACAGCTCATGGGAGTCCAATGTCACCGTGTAATTTGCTGTCACTTGGGCACACCCTTTGCAAGCCCATGGAAACGGAAGCAGGAGGGGTGTGGATGTCTGCTACCCAAGCATCTAAACCAAACTCAGGACAAGCCTGCATGTGCCCAGCCACAATACAGTGTATGCCCAGGTACCCACACAAGGCAACACTCTTGGAAAAGAAAAAAGAAAATTGAGAAAAAATGGCCATGAAAGGGCCGGCGGGGGGGGGGGGGGCACCTATGAGGTCCGAGGACAGGATGCACGCCACAATCCACCTGTGTGGATCATGGGAAACTAAAACACCCCATAGGCTCGTGGCCCACACGGCTACTCTGTTGTGGGAGATGAGTCGCTATCGCTCTGGCCAGACCCTGCAGCTGACTCAGGAGGTGGGGGAGCTGCCTCAGAAGATGGTGTGACAATGGGAGGCAGCCCACGCAAAGCACGAGTTTGCTCCTCCATGGCTGCAAGCAGGCGGGTCTGGTAGTTCTGGTTCTGGGTTATAATCATGCGGAGGTCCCCATGCAGTAACTCCCGGGATTACCTGACCTCCGCACGAGTTGCCTGCATCTCGGCCGAGAGCGTCCGTGTCAGACCCTCCAGCTGCTCCTCTGTCCTTCTATGGGATGAAGCCTCAAGCTCTAACAGGGTCGACCTGAGGTGATGGAATTCTTCCCTCAGGCCTTCCCTGTGGCGCTGGGACTCCATGGAAAGTGATTCCCGCAGAGTCGCCAGTGCCGCCCGCCTGTCCTTGTTGGACGCCAACATATCCTCCCTGTGTGCCTGGCAGATGGACTCTGTAGCCTGCTCCAGTCGCTCCATCAGCCTTTCTGGGGGGACAATGGAAGTGGCCACCCTATCCATGGCCTGTGCAATCATCTCGGATGATGCTGCCTGTTGGTTGGCCATACCGTAGATGGATTGCTCCCAAGCGGTATTGCCAGGTGGCATACGGCCACCACGTTGACGGGCACCACACCTGCCTGGGGCAGGGCGGACTGCGCCTTGCTGTGCCGGCAAGGCCTCAGGCTGCAGGACTGCATTCCCTCTCTGATCTGCAGCCCCAGGAACAGGATCAGAGATTGTGTGGTGTGGCCCTGCATCCGTAACCACCGGAGGCTGAGCTGCCGACACTGACATCCCCATTGAGGGCAATGGCCCGGCTGCAGGTGGGTCGGACAGAGGAGATTCTCTCCCAAGAACACTCACCTGCGACTGCACATAGGTGTCATCCTCCGAGTCTACACCTGAATACTGCTCGGGGGAGGAACCCCCAGAGACACCCCTCGACAGCACGACCTGCAGCACTTGTGGGTTTTCACCCACAAACACACCACGTCCCTCACTTGTGGAAGGTCGGCCCGGGTTGCCCTCCTGGGACGGCTCAACCACCACATCCCCAGCATCAACAAGTGCTTCGTCCCCTGCAAAGACATGAAAGAGAAAAATGGAAACAGGCATTAGCACCATGGCATGCAACAAGGGCTGATGAAAAACAGAGGCAGTAGTTCTACGACACATGTCCCACATGACTGGGAGACCTCCTATGCATTCACCATCACTGGGTCTGTAGGGGAGGCTCAGGGCATACAATGTACAGATTGGAGAGCAACGCCTGCTCACATGCTGCCTAGCACTGCCATCACACATTGGCCGGTGATTGCCATGTCAAAGGCACATGCCATCACACACATGGCATGTGACATAGCCACCAAGTGAAGAGGGAGAGGAGGGCAACTTTTTTGGATTTCTACCACTCTGGTCCTGACATTGCATCATCACATCAATAAGTTGACATGTTGTACATGGATCTGCTAGTCCAAATTGGCCACGATGCACAGTGCCTTGTCTACATCAACAAAATGCAGTAAACAATGAGATTCCACCTCCCCATCACCTCTAAAGGAATCATATAGCATTCGTGAAGCACCGGTCCAGAAATGTATGAAGGTACAGCGGAGCACTGAGGGGTGGTGGGGCAGTAGGGGATGCCAGTCAACAATCCTACTGGTGCTGGTGTCATTCATGTCACGCAAGTGCAGGGGTGGGTGGCACAATGAAGTGCAAGGGGAAGTGGCGGCTGGAAGTGCTGTACAAGGTAAGTAGGACTTAACGTCAAGGGCAGATGGTGTTAGGCGCAGACAAGTGCTGGGGGGGGGGTGGCCTATAGGGGTACAGAGACAATCATGCAGTGCTGTGGGCTCGGAGGGGACAGGGGAGGTACACACTGCATCTGGCTCGGCAAGGTCCTTGCAGATTTCTATGTGTCCTGCAGAGTTGTCACATGCCGCAGATATGTGCCCTTGGATTGGGGATCTCATCTTGGTGAAAAGGGTGAGGCGCTATTGCCTTTGGAGCATGTGGCAGGCCAGTTTGCCAGAGGATGAGCATGATGCAGGACATTCCCTCTCTGCCACCCGGCACCTGTGGTCTGGGTTCACAAGATCCGAGTCATGCCAGGACTCTGCATTGGCATGGGGCTTCAGACAGGTGGTCATGACCGTGGCAAAGACATCCAGTGTACCTGACATAGAGTGGAGCATGGAGTGGGCCCTGTCAGGATGGAGTGAGCCTAAGGGGGAGCTGGATGGGGGGGAGATTTTGGCAGCATGAGCCTCGACTGACACACACTTCATGGGTTGGAATACCAAGAAGGTGTGTGACAGTGGTGAGGGTGGCTTTGCCTGTGGGGTGGTGAGGGTGAGCTGGGAGGAGAGGAGAATGTGATCACTCCAGGAGAGAGGAGTGCAGAGATGGACGGAGAGGGGAAAGTCAGATGAGATCAGAGCATCAAGAGTGTGCCCTGCAGAATGAGTAGGGACAGACGGGAGTCTAGAGGGTGAGAGGGAGTTGCTGAGGTCACAGAAAGGTCACGTGGGGGGGTCAACAAGCATGCAGGTGGATGCGTACAGCAACAAGGAAGAGGATTTCTGTGTCTGGGGACATGAGTGAGGAGGAGAGGTGAGGACACTCACAAAAGAAGTAGTACATTTGACCAGTTTTCCCAGACACAGTACGCACAGTTTGTGAATGTCAAGGTGTGGTAGAGAGAGACGTCACACAAGCCATTCCAGAGTGGAGTAGGTCTAAGTAGGAGTGACAGTGGCAGGAATACCCTCAGGGAAGCCAAGGGCACACCCCCCCTGCACAGTAGTGGCGGGCCAAGGAGAGGGTCTCCTGAACATCAGGTAGGAGTGTGTGAAGGATGCAGACAGAGCTGGCCGTCAGACATGTTTCCATGAGACCAAGGATGTCAAGGTGCATAACCTCATGTAAGTGACAGATATCGGAGGAATGCCTGATGCAGCCGCAGTGAAAGGAGTGTAATTGTGGAGGAGGTTGACAGCCTTGGAGGACTTACGGGGAGTGCTAGAGATCAGAGGTGCAGCATGTGTAGGAGTTGGAGTGGGAGGCGGAGAAGGATCATGGGAGGGTGCAGGGAGGCAGTGCAGGATTGATGAGGAGAGAGGAGGGGGGACAGCAGGAGAGGAAAGGAAGTTGATGAGATGTGGCTAGCATTTCTCAAGGAGAATGAGGTTGGCCTAAGGGCCTTGGACTGAGATGCTCCCATTACCATGCACATCAATTGTGGCCTCTGAGGATTGGAAGGAGGCCAGGAGTACACCCCAACGGGTCCCACCATTGACGGTGGAAGAGGAGCAAGGAGAGAGGACAGGGACCATGTGAAGGGTCTATGGGACAGGCAAAGGCATGTATGAGCAGATGTCAGTGAGAGTTGGCTTTGAGTAGGCTCAGATGCACTTGTCAGCAATAGGGTGGGTCGCATTGGAGGGCAGGGTGCCCTCATTTGACTGTTAGCAAGCAGGTGTCGTGAGTAGGGCACGATGGTCTGAACTGTAGAAGTCAGGGAAGATAGACCATGAAGAGCAGCATGGAGTGTGAGGGAATGGGGCTCAAAACCAGACGGTACCAAAGCACACAGGTAGGAGGTGGATGTCAAGGCAACATCCACAGTATGACAGCATGTTGGTTGGCATTTATATACAGAGGACGCATTAGCATGTGGTATCATTGCATGTCAGGCATGTGAAGATGAAACTTGATTGGCTGGGGGAAAGTATAGGAATGGTATGTAAGACATCAGATGAATAGACAGGGGAGTATGAGCAACAATGTAGTGACAAAATGACAATTCAAGGGCAACTTCCATGGTGTAGGGCCATATGTGCACTGTTGCCAGTTGGGATAGTGCTGTGGGCAGATGGTGTTGCACTGAACATACTGGATGAGGCACATGGGTGCCACTATCAACTCTGCCACACACCCCCTTGACAGGCACCCAACATGAATGCTTCACACACACACCATGCACATGGATAATACACACATGCATGTGCACTCACCGGATGATGCCTCGTAATCAGGGAGATCTCCCACACCTTGGAGTTGTCCCTCGGTGACGTAGGATCCAGCTACGGACTCGTGTGGTGTGAGTTCTATTTCCTGTGCTGGGGACCCACCTCCAGTCACCAAGGTTGCGGCATGACTTGAGGCCAGCTTATCCTTTGCCCTGCGCTTAAGGTCATTCCAGCGCTTCTGGCAATCACTAGCTGTGCGCCTCACTACTCCAAGGGCACTTATTCTGTCAGCAATGGTCTGCCAGTGTGCCTGGCGTCTGGCATGTGTGGTCTTGGACCCTGCAACGATGACCATTTCCCTATCATGATCTGACACATACTGAACAAGTGCATTCAGTTCGGCGTCTGTGAAGCTTGGCTTCCTTGATGGGCCGGACTGTGCAGCCGTGCCTGGGGAATCAGCCTGTGCCGGACGTGCACTCTTCCTCTTGCGCTTGGAAGGGGGTGGGGATCCAGAGTGTCCTACGCCGCTGTCGACACTAGGGGCAGGAGCCGTGGTGGACTCAGTACTGGGTGTGTGGGATTGCACACTCAGCATGGGAGTAGGTGCAGGCATTGGGGGTAGTGGGATGGGGTCAGGCCTGATCTGAGGTGCATGAACTAGGACCGACACAGTCTTGGCAGGGTGTATGAGAGGTGGGGTGGATGGAGCCACACCCTGGCTACGGGGGCCAGCAGATGACCTATCTGGCATAGATGCGCGTGCCCTGATGACACCAATGTGCACCGGTGCACGTGCAGTGGACCTGCTGACCTGGATGTCAGCGATGGGATCACCCTCGGACAGGTCTGCTGCCACAATGGGCTGGTCCGACAAGGGCTGATCAGGGTTGGTATCAGCCACATGACCCTCAACTGGGGGGGGGGGCATGGGTGTCCCTGACTGGTCCTCCAGACTGGGGGGGACAGGGGCACCCTGCAAGTCACAACCACGTCCCCTAGTGGATCCTCCACGGCCACCACGTGTGGCTCGGCCACCTTTGCCACCCTTACGGCTTGCACGCCTCCCAACCATGGCACTGATGTTATTGTGCGAATGGGAGTCGGTGTGCACAATTGTCCTGGGCAATTGGGTGTCAAAGGGGTTGGGTACCAGATGGTATTCGTACCCTAGTGCAGTGGCAAGGCTATATGACACCCCTGGGGAAAGATGACGGGTCACGCAACGCACAGGCACCCCAGAAAAGTTAAGGAACGTGCACAATACCCCTCCTAGACCACGTGTGCTGATGGAAAACCCTGCACTACGCTGTGGCATCCAGTAACACAATGAACGTATGCGTGTCACACGCAGCCTAGAATGACCTCTGAAGGGGTAGGCTACACACGGGGCAAGCACAGAAGTTAGATACGTGCGTGACTCACCGTCTGCCAGGTAAAAGAGCGTGAAAAATGAGCGCGTTTGGTTGGCAACACCCCCGCCAAAAGAAGATGTGTACGCTGTCTGAGGAGACAGGACAACAGTAGAAGGGGACACTGTTTGAGGGAACAGGCCCAGGTAAACCAGTACAAGAGGAAAAAGAGAAAAAGCTGTCAGAGGTAACAGGGAGTACGAACTGGAAACGCCGTGAAGTAAATCGCGTGTGAAACGACAAGAAGTACAGAATTCACCCACTCGCTCTCCACGAAAAGCACGTACAAGGAAATGGTGTTCTACACTACCTTATATACAGGCCCACACGTACAGCGTCACTTACGGCGTGTACGTGCTTGGCCCATGTTCACCAATCACACGCTTTGTCACTTCTGCGTGTGGATCCTTTTTCACCAATCACACGCTTTGACACTCCTGCGTGTAGCTCACTTTTCACCAATCACACGCTTTGTCACTCCTGCGTGTAGATCCATTTTCACCAATCACACGCTTTGTCACTCCTGCGTGTAGATCCTTTTTCACCAATCACACGCTTTGACACTGCACGTGCAGGTAACTATAGACGCACATATGCTGGTGACGGGTTTTCGCGCGATTCGCTGAGTGTGGGGTTTTCACGTGCAAAATCACTCCCTATCAGGCTGTCCACGCGTTCAAACACGAAAGACCACGCTCCTGGCCAGGAGGCCAAATTACAGTCCCCCAGAGCCCTGAGCACGCTCCCACCTGCCATCTGCTGCTGCCTGACTGCCTGCTGGCCACGTGCCCCACAGTGCTGGTGGGTGGGGGTGGTGGGAGACATGGGTGGGTGCCTGGTGGAGGGTGCCCCTGGTGGATGGGGGGTGGGGGTGGTGGGAGACATGGGTGGGGGCCTGATGGCAGGTGCCCCTGCACTGCTGGGGGGTGGGGGTGGTGGGAGACATGGGTGGGGGCCTGGTGGAGGGTGCCCCTGGTGGATGGGGGTGCAGGGGGACATGATCAGGTGTGCAGGGTAGTCCCCTGTTTTGTGGGCTGCCTGCAGGGGCCGTGGAGGGTGTACAGGGTACACCTGTGAGGGCCCACCCAGCCTATTCGCGTGTGATAATTCCCACGCACCCCTGTAATACACGTACCCTGGCCAATCGCGTGTTGAACTTCCCGCTACCCCTGTAATACACGCACCCTGGCTGTTCGCGTGTGATAATTCCCGCGTACCCCTGTGATACACGTTCCCTGGCCTATCGCGTGTTCTACTTCACGCGTACCCCTGTAATACACGTTCCCTGGCCAATCGCGTGTTGAACTTCCCGCTACCCCTGTAATACACGCACCCTGGCTGTTCGCGTGTGATAATTCCCGCGTACCCCTGTGATACACGTTCCCTGGCCTATCGCGTGTTCTACTTCACGCGTACCCCTGTAATACACGTACCCTGGCCAATCGCGTGTTGAACTTCCCGCTACCCCTGTAATACACGCACCCTGGCTGTTCGCGTGTGATGATTCCCGCGTACCCCTGTGATACACGTTCCCTGGCCTATCGCGTGTTCTACTTCACGCGTACCCCTGTAATACACGTTCCCTGGCCAATCGCGTGTTGAACTTCCCGCTACCCCTGTAATACACGCACCCTGGCTGTTCGCGTGTGATAATTCCCGCGTACCCCTGTAATACACGTTCCCTGGCCTATCGCGTGTTCTACTTCACGCGTACCCCTGTAATACGCGTTCCCTGGCTGTTCGCGTGTGATAATTCCCGCGTACCCCTGTAATTCACGTTCCCTGCCTAGTCGCGTGTAGTACTTCCCGCGTACTCCTGATTTGAAGATTGCCCGCTTTGCTTTCCTTGTTTGCCTGCCCTGTGAAGTGGTCCAGGGTTAGCGCAGCCCTTAGCGATGATTTAGCGATTTTGATGGCTTTTCCTTGCGCGAGGGCGTTCTTGGGGGCGTTACTGGCGCTGCTGCAGGCTCGCTGCGATTCTCTGCGCCACGGCTGGTTTGGGAGCATGAAATCCATGAATACGCTGTGCGCGGAAATCAGTTTTAGCGCACGTGCCTGGCGCAGACTATCACAGGCGCACGCTGTGCGCCAGCCGCGTGCGCTACTTGTGCGCTGGATTCTATGAATTACCCTGCTGGTACGCGAATGCCCTGTGCCCAACCGGGGGTTTGTTGACTAAAAATATTTTAAACATTTTGATCATAGTCTTGACTTGGTTGATTTAGAGTATTTGTGGGATAGATGCCTGGGAGGGGCTGTAACCTCAGGCATGATTGAAGTGGTAGGTTCATAAAAGCAATGAATTTAACCTCGTGGGTGTGCGAATATCAATTGTTCGAATATGCAGTTCATGAAATTGTTTTAAGTAATGTTTCATTTTTTGGAAAAATAGCAGTAATGAAATATTTTTATCGTCTTTTATAGATATGTTGAATTGGAGTTTAATACACATTTTATACGTGATATTCTTTATGAGAATTTTTGATATAAAAAATATGTGCTTGTTTTGTTAGAGGATTTTTAAAGAAATGTGGATATAAAAGATTTTTTAATTTTTTATTCCTAAAAGTTTATTCATGACTTTAAATGTTAAAGGTTAAATATTTTAACCAAATAAAAACAAAAATGTCTGTATGCAGCAGGCTCAATATATGTCTCATTTCTACCTCGTTGTCTATGTATACAGCTATCTATCTATATACATACCCACCCATGCGTTTATGTCTATCCATATCTCTCAATACATGTTACTGTATGTATCTCATATCCATCTCTGTCTTGCTATGTACCTTGATACATATGCATGTCTCTATGGCTGTCTATCCATCGCTACCTGCACAAGTAAGTGTATCTATCTCTTTTCATATATATCAATCCATTCATTGATCGCCCTCTATCTATCTTTATTGATTAATCTCCCTGTATGCATCACTCTTTATCCCTCTATCCATTTGTCTGCCTACATCTCGAGGCATATCTCTCTGTCTGCATCTGTATCTATCCTTTACTCTCCATGCATCTGTCTACATCTCTACTCAAATGGCTGGTGATCTATCCACATCTGTTACTTGATATAACAGTCTCCCACTAAACCTCGCACACAGCCTATGTTTGCATGCCTGTCTGTCTGAAGTATTGTTTCTTTTACTGTATGTGTTTCATCTTTGACTCCACACTCTCCAGCAGAGCTATTATCACTCATTGAGGCCCTTCGGGCGTCCAAGGAGTGTTCTGTCACCATCTATTCAGATTCCACTTATGTCACCACCACAGTGCATGCAGGTCTCTCCTGATGGAGAAGGAGAGGCTTTAGGAAGGCAGACGGCCCACCAGTGCAGCATGCTTCCCTGCTCAACACACTAATTTCCACCCTTGCAAAACCTTCTGTAGTAGCGGTCGTTAAATGCGCAGCACATATCAACAACATAGAAAAAATCTTGTTGGGGAACACAGCCACCGACGCGGGAGCAAAAGCTGCAGCATATCTCCCAGTGCCCACGTCCACTGCAAATGTTGTGACAGTAATGACCACCAGGCCAGAAACAGACGCATACACACCCCTCCCTAAAACACAAAAAATTGAACTACAGCGTAGGACACACTCAGAGAGCAAGAGATATGGCTCAAATGTGGATGTGTTCAATTTCCAACTGTTCCCTTGTGGTGACTGCAAAGCACAGGAAAGGTAGTAATGTCTGTAGAGTTACTACGCACAGCCTTTGAGCAATTACGCTACTTATCTCACAGCTCGAAGCAACACATTTCAGCAGACATCCAATAAGATTGGTTTATTCCAAATCTGCAAGAACACCTTTCGACTATGGTCATTGAATGCACCACCTCCCATGTGTTTAGTACAGGAATGACACTGAGAAAATTGCGGGGCATGCTGCCCCGCCTCATCAGACCATTTCGGGAGCTGCATGTTAATTCTGCAGATGTGGGGGAAAGATGCAATGCAGCGCGATATCTCATTGTGGTGCTATTTCCCTTCTCGATGTCGGTCGAAGCTGGCCCCTGTGCCTACCCAGATGCCAAGTGTGCTGAAAAAATCCTTGTAAGCGAAGTATTCTCAAGATGGAGAGTGTGCACTTGTGTATAGGCGCGTTATAAATGCCATATCATATCATAACGTCTTAAGATCAGACAACGGCACCCATTTCTTCAACAAACATTTCAAAGAGATCACAACACTGTTAGGGATAAAACATGGCATGTGCTAGATTTACCACCCACAAGCAAATGGAATGGTGGAATGAATAAATGGCCTACTCAAAAGTAGACTGTCCAAATTATGCAACACCCTAAAAAAGAACTGTGTGTATTGCCTACCCCTGGCACTGTTCCATCTGCGTACACAACCCAGCAAAGACCACCCCATGAAATATTAAATGGTAGACACATGCAAACACCCATCTCCCCTGTGAGTAGAGCATCAGATGCCCATAGAGCAGCAGCATTTCTTGGAGAACAGTTCAAGCAATATCTCACCAAGTTAACACAGGAAATAAGGTGCGTGTCGAGACAAATACCACCACATAAACAGCTCCACAAACTGCCCGAGATCCCACCGAACCATTGTTACCGGGGGAACTGGTTTATGTCTGGAGCTTTGTGAGAAAATTGAACAATCCCAGGTTTCTAACTCTCTCGCAGTAAAGTTGAAGTAGCTTCGATATTGGATACACCTCTAAGACATAAGCCGGGCCCCACCGAATTCAGTACCAGATGGCCAAGAGTAAACCAACTAATCTACCTCAGTTTATGTAGCTTCATGCTGACCATTTAAGTGCATGTGAAAGAGTTAAACATACATGCATTGCTGCAGACGCATGCACTAGTAGAATTAAAAGTCTCTCTCTCTCTCTTTTCCCTCTTAACCCCTTGCTACTGACCCCATTTTCCCTAATACCCCATGCCTTCCAATCCCATTGTTTTTCCTGCTCTTTCCATACGAAAGGTACCAGAACAATGAAGACATCAACGTCAAGCTGTTCTTTGTCTAGTGATAGGAAGTGATTAGTTACACTAGAATGTACTCATATACTTGTGGCCTACATTTTATGGCCATTTTGTTGAAGTTTTAATGTTTTCATTAGGGATATATTGGGGAATATCTTTTATCTAACTGTCCATTTAAATGGAGGGAGGAAGGGATCACGGGGATCGGGAACAAAAGTACACCCTCCAATTTAACTGAATTGACCCCAAGCCCAGATCCGAATGAAAGAACACATGAGAGTGTGCTATTTAATTCAACAGAATCAAAGAACCACCTATAACGTGACCCCCACAAATAGTAGCAAATCCCATATAACTGTATGTACAAGTAACATTTTTGAATTCTTACTTCTAAATGTCAAAATCCATGTGTGTAATGCAAGCAGTAATGCAAATATTACAAACAGCAGAAGCAGGGTAGCAAAAAGGCACATACTATGCCATAAGAGAATAAAAAGACAAGCACGTAAACCCAAATATGATGCATACCATGGCCTAGGCCTGGATGCAGTTGAAGATATTCATCATCCCAAGCACTCCAACAGTTGATTTTCCAACATGAGTACATTGGAAAGATGAACAACCAATGGCAGTTGCTACATACTTGCCAACCCTACAGATTTAGGCAGTAGGCTACTGCTTTTGAAGCAGCCCTACCGCCTACAGATTTCAGTGAGAGATCCTACTGCTTTTTACAGTGGCAAGTAATCTATGTGATTCTAAGGCAGGCTCCAGTACACAGCATGCAACACATTATTTAGTCTGTCTATACAGTGGACTGGTAGGTGATTACTTTGCACTCAGACCAATCGACTGACCCGACAGCTGTGTGACTCTGTTCTGCACTCTTGCCGGTACAACACTTAAGTGAACCAGCAGTGAAAGCAAGTGGCAGAGTGTAACACCATCACACAGCATCTGCTGACAATTTGGTGTTAGCATTCAGAATTATACATTTTTAACATTTCAACATCTTTCCATGTTGTGCTGTTTGTATGTTTTGTATTTTCCTGTGACATAATTGTTATGGGAATTATTATTTTTCAAACTTGAAAAATCCTACATCGTTTTGTTCACAGAATGTTGGCAAGTATGTTGCTATGTCTGCTCCATAATACCACACACATCTGGGACACCCAAGGTTTTAGTACCGCAGGAAGTGCCAATGATAGAGGCACAATGCTAATTCATCTTTCACTATGTAGGATCATAGGAACTTTCCAGGCACGTAACGTTCACCTAGAACTTGTTGATACGGATTGAAGGAGCGAAGTAAATTAACAACAAGTGGCAAGAAACAACCCTCACATGTAAAGCTGAAGAATTTTAGGTTTTCCCGAAAAGATTGTGGCACTCGTGGAACAGACTTGCACACAAGTATGGACAGAGCACATCATCAAATTAACATGGATTGCAGACATATAAATGTGGTACAACTGTACGAAGAAAAGACTTAAGAACTATGCTTCTTCAGTGAAGGAACCATTTATGTCAGCTCAAATGGATGGTGTAACAGAAGTATGAGGATTCCAGACCTCAATACAAAATAATAATAATTTAGCATTGATATAGTGCTACGAACACTCAGGCATCTGAGCGCTGCTTATTATTACCCATGGTGTGGTGCTAATTTATCGACCTTGGAAGGATGAAAGGCTGAGTTTGGCCCTGCCGGGATTCAAACCTGTGTCGGCAGGCTCTGCATGGATGTCAAAATGAGCGCTCTACTTGCTGTGCGATCTGAACGGCACTGCAGCACGGATGGACTACTAATGAGTGTGTGGCCAACAAGCGTACTTGCCCCTCCCGCCCTCATGGAGGGGCTATTGTTCGATAGCTACGCTGCACTCTGCCCTGTTAATAGTACCAGAGGAACACCTGAAAGTGGGGCCCCTGTCTGAACAAGTACCCACAGTGCCCTCAACCATTGCAGCACAGCACACGCTGCCGCCACCAGACTTTTGCATCCTTCCTGAGAAAGAACGATATGAGCAACTGCGAAGAAGGAAAAGATCATCCAATTACATATCAACAGACTCATCCGAACTGCTCTCGCAAATACCTGATGAATACAAGCTCTTTAATTCCGCAGAGACATTTTTTGAATCTTTAATACACAGCATACATATGTGAGCAAATGCTAAATGGCTACAAATCGTCAGTTGGGAGCTGATCCAGTTGGCTAACGACACTGAACAGGGTTTCATCGTCATAAGAGTGGAACTGAGGGCCCTCAGGTTGATGACGATGCAGCATAGGTATGGGCTGGATCTACTGACAGCCATAGAAGGAGGTGTTTGAAAAAAGATCGGGAGTTCATGTTGCACATTCGCACCTTCTGAAGATGCTGAAAATGGGACATTGTCACACGTCATCGCAGCTGTGCACGAACTGTGGGTGAAGAAGCTGGTGTCAAGGAAGAGGATTGGTTCTCACTGGCTTTCAGCTGCGCCCCATCATGGCTCAGAACAATGGTGAAAATGCTGGTGTGAATCATCGTCTTAGTCTTGGTGATCTTCTGCATGTGCCAAATGGTTCTCCGATGTTGTGCCAAAGCAGTGCCTAATAGCGCAATGATGATGGTTTCTATTGGCGGTCCTAAAGTTCCTTGTAATAAAAAGGTTCACCACATGGTCCCAATTCCCTGTTGGAGACATAGTGGACCAATTGTCGCGCCTTGAAACACTTGTGTATAGGCTCATTATAAATGCCATATTATATCATTAGACAACCAATGTCCCTCCCCTTCACCCCAAAATTTACAAGGAGGTATGGGTTGATCTGGGCAGAATGGGGGTTGCCTTTATAGGAAATGTACACCTGAGGAGTATGTACGAGCAGGAAAAAGCTTGAGACATGTGTGTAGATAAAGGGAACACCCGCCTATGAGGAAGCAGTGAGACAAGAAAATGAGTGCAAATATGAAGAAAAATGTGTTACTGTAGAAGTAACGAAAGGGGGGAATGTTGAGATTGTGTAGTGTACAAGGGGGAGAGAACCGCACTATGAAACTAGGCACAGATATAATATAACGGGAATAATAGATGCATAACCTTTGAAGGTGCAATGGAAGAAATGCCATTTTGTAATTATGACAGAGGCACAGGCTTTCATGGCCAAGATGTACCAAGATGTACCAGTTGAGCTCCATAGAAGGATTTGACTAGGCCTAGATCATTAAGACAGAATTATTCCACACCACCAGTTCTTACGGAAGCTCACTTCCCCCTTGTCCCTTCACTGTTGCAAACATTTAGTATCATTGGGAGGAATGCGCCCTGCAAGGCTGTGAGACAACACCCGGCTCCTCAGAGTGTCCATTCATCACAACCAAGCTGCCAGCATGTCTCTAATCCCCATCCAGCCAACCCAGAGCCCATACCACTTACTCGACCCCCACACCCGTGCATTCCATGATAACGAGTGACCCCCAGCCCCTGCCCCTAACATAAACCAAGTGACCATAAAAGATCTAAGCATGTGCGACTGTTTCACACCTCAGCATAAAATACACCCTTTGTATCACGAAGTACAGGGCGGGGAAGTCCTGAGTGCAAGAGGAGCTGTATCAACAAAGCTTAGAATGTGTGGGTCATTATGAATGTATTTATTCCTCCCTTCTACCTGGCACCAGTCCACCAGCCTCCCAGGTGCATGCCAGAGTGATGTAGTAGTAGGCTTAGCCTAGTGTTATAGTTTTCACAATGTAATTTATGAGAGACCAGACCTTCACTCCATGGAGAGATGAGCCCAGCTGACCCACGTGGGAATCGACAGATGGCTGAGGAAACACACCAATTGTAGCCTGGCATCCCCTATGGAGCAGGATCATGTATACTGTCTTACCAATCATATGTGGTTCCCTCAGTGACAGTGTGGCATCTCAAAAGTCACTAACACTCTTTCTGGAATCGGAACACTCTTGAGCAGCAGAGTCCTTTGCTGATAGTTTGTATTCTGTACAATTAAACCTTGTTATCATTGCAAGCCATCTCCTGTCTTATTTCTCTAGAGGGTTGTATTCATTGTGGTGTGTGCACATCAGGGACTTGCCTTCACCCCTCCAAGGGCAGCTTTGTGGTCTCCCAGAAATCTATAAGCGAGTGGGCTTTCTCCAATGGATCGCTAGAGTTGCTAGAGGGAAGCTCGGGTGGCCATGATAAACCCCCAAAAGCTGGATCAAGGGGCGGTGAGGTGTTGAAGGCATTTTTGAGTGGCGCTCCATAGTTTAGTTTAGTTTAGTTTAGTTTAGTTTATTAATTTGTATTGCGCACCAAACCCGAGTGTATGAGGGTGCAGGAGCGACAAGGTTATTCACAGCTTATTTACATGTTACAATGCATTACAATAATTACAATAGGATCAAAGAAGGTTACAGCAATCACGACAGAGACAAAGGTTTGCAGATTTACAAGTATACATATTTACATAGTGGGTAACAGAGGTGTGTAGGATGGAATTAGCGGCCGTTGTTCTTTATTCAATGTATGTAGTTGCGTCTAAAGTGTGAGTAGGTTTAGGGTGTCCTTAGAGGGGGTGGTAGGGAGTTCCAATGCTGGGCTGCTTTCACTTGGAAGCTGTTGCCACCCATTTTGGTGCGTTTGAACCTGGGAACTGTGAGTAGGTTGGCGTTGGAGGTTCTAGTGGGCCTGTTGGAGGAGTGTTTACTTATTCTATCGACTAAGTAGTGGGGGGCAGCGTTGTTGAGGCATTTGTGTGTTAGTGAGGCTACTTTGAGCAGGATTGTATCTTTAGTGTTGAGCCAGTTAGGGGCTCTCCTAATGTTAGAGATGTGTTCTTTCATGGGGATGCTAAGCGCTGCTCTAAGAGCGTTGATTTGTAGTGTCTGTATTTTGTTGATAACCTGTTTGCTAGCTCCTACCTAAAGGGCATTACAATAGTCCAGTTTTGATAATATAAGGGCTCTGGCTAATGTAATGCAGCTCTGGGTGGATAAGAAGGGTTTGGCTGCTCTTGTAAGCTTACATGTGTAGGCCGTGGAGGATGCCATGGAACTAACTTGTTTATGGAAGGAGAGGGAGGAGTCAATGTATATTCCTAAGGTTTTCACTTCCTTAGCTACTTTAATCAGGATCCCGTCTATTAAGAAGCTGCTGTAGTTGTGGTCCAATTTGGTTAGATTTGCGGTGGCGCCAAGGATGATGAGTTCAGTCTTGTCATCATTCAGGCATAGACTGTGAGATGCCATCCATGCCTGGATGATGAGGTACACCTTGTTCACCAAGGCCAAATCATGGTTGTAATCTCCTGTCAACGGGATGAGGATCTGGGTATCATCGGCATAATTAGTGTAGGTGATACCTAGACCATCTAGATCATCAAACAGGGGCCACTTGAACATGTTGTACAGTGTAGGGGAGACGCATAAGCCCTGGGGGACTCTGCATGTAATGGGGATGGGGTCGGCGGCAGCTGTGGTGGAGAAGACATGCATGGATCTGTTGCTGAGGAATGTATTGATCCAGCCGATGGCTTCTTGGGAAAAGTGGGCAGCTGAGTCTAGGTGATTGCATAAGATTTTATGATCAACTAGATCAAATGCCGCGGAGAGGTCTAGGAGGAGCAATAAGGCAGTTTTCCCATTGTCTCTAAGAGTGTCAATTTGAGCCTTCAGGTCGATAAGGGCTGTTTCTGCCCCGTGATGGGGTCTGAAGCCTAATTGCTGAATATCGAGGGGATGGTTTATTTCAAAGAATTTTTGGATTTGTTGGTAGGCTGTCTTGTCTAGTATCTTGAGCAGGAAGGGGACGGTGGTAATGGGTTTGTAGTTGGTGGGAATGGAGGGGTCAAGAGAGGGCTTTTTGAGAAGGGGGAGGACCCAGGACTCTTTGAGGTTGCTGGGGACGGTACCTGAGGAGAAGGAGGCGTTGATGAGTCTTGTGATGAATGGCGAGAGGTCGCTTGCCGCGTCTTTAATAATTTGTGGGGGGCAAAGGTCGCCCTGACAGTTGGATGGTTTTAGACTGAGAATGATTTTTTCCACTTCGAGAGTGGAGACTTTGGAGAAGTTGAAGCGAGAGGGGTTGGGTAGAGGGTGTTGGGGCATGGGGTGCGGGGTCGTGTTAGTGGGGTTGGTTGGTTTGGCTATGGAATCTTTCTTGTTTTTAATTTTAGTTTGAAGGCCTGTGACTTTATTGTTTAGGACATTTTGGACATTAGTGCACCATTGTTTGTCCTTTCCGCAAGTGTCTGGAGTTAGCACAGGTGTTTCCAGTTCTTCAATGATCATAAACAGCTCTTTGGTGCTGGAGTTGGATTGTGCCATTCTCTGGATGTAAGACTCATGTTTGGCAGCTATGATTTCTTTTTTGTAGTTGGACCTTATTTTATTGAGCAGTGTTTTGTTGTGGTCTGTGGGAGATTGTCTCCAGGCTTGTTCCTTTTTGCGTTTTTCTAATCTAAGAGTTTTAAGGTGATTGGAGAACCAATGGTTGAGATGCTTTTTCGGTTTACATTTTCTTAGTTTTAATGGTGCAATGGAGTCTAGGGTTGTGCGCATGATTTTATTATAGCCTTCAAAAAGGTCCTGGGGGTTGGATGTGGCAGGGAGTTGGTTAAGTGTAGGGAGGATGAGAGGGATCAGTTTTTCCACTGTGATATTTTTCTTACTTCTCGTGGGGATGGCAGAGGCTAGCCCATTGTTGGTGATGGGGCTCGAGGCTTCGAGGGTAAAGGAGAGGAGATGGTGGTCGGACCAAGGTTGAGGGGCGTTATCAGTGATGGAGGCCGCGCAGTTGTAGTCTACTACCCAGTCGAGGGTTCTCCCTTTGTTATGGGTGGGGCAGGAAACTTTTTGGGTAAAGCCTAATTCAGAGAGAGTATTGTTAATGAGGGTAGCCTGGTGATCTTTGGGGTCTTTACAGCCTAGGTTGAAGTCCCCTAGGAGGAGGCTCTGGGAGGTGTTTTTCAGGTTATTGGTGAGGATGGTGCTGAGGTCTTCCTCGAAGGATCCTAGGGGTCCGGGAGGTCTGTAGAGTAAGTGGATGGATATCGTTTGGGAGTTAGTAGTAGGCAGCTTAGCTGTGAGTGATTCACATGATGGGAGGTGGGTCGAGGAGTCAAGTCTAATGTTGAGGTGTGTTTTGTGCCCTCCATGATGCCGCTGCCTTCTAATGACCAGTATTTTACGCTGGGACTTGGGCACTTGCTTTGGGGGGGGGGCAAACTGAGTTTAGAAAAGAAGAGGAGGGAAGGGAGAAATAAATGGGGGTTCTGGTGATTCCATGGAAGCCATGGATAGAGCTTGGCCATATCGTCTTATTGAATGGCAAATTAAGTGACCCAGAAAAAAGTCCGAAGCAGTGGGCTGCCACCCCCCTTCCACCACTGGATTCAGGCAAAGTCACTTACTTCTGCGAGTGAGCCAGTTCTTCAAGCAGAGATTTGGAGGGAGATCTTTATCCTCTGCAGGGGCCTCCCTCTGGAGTAGCCTCCCTGCCGCACTCCGTCATGACCCTGATATCCTTAGGTTCTGGAAATTCCTTAGGACATTCATCTTCTCCTCATCCTTCTCTCTCCCTTGACTCTGCTAACCTTTCTCTCTGCTCTATGCCTCTCTCCTCCTTTTCTGCACAGCCTGCTGACTGGCCACCTGGTGTACCTCAGAGTCTCACAGGTCCCTGGCACTCTCGCCAGTCCTCTCACACTTGCCTCCGGGCTTTGCACTTGCCTCATCACCACTGCACTTGGTCAATGACCCATGAGATTGGCATCTCTCAGCACTTCCCCCAGCTTCTGACTCACTGGGTGCACTTGGCCCCCTCCCCCACACCCCCTGCACTTCCCCCCCCCTCTTCTCTCCTGCACCTGTCTGCACATTTGCACAACCTGAATGCACCATGCCTTGAAGATCATCTATCTGTTTTTCCCTTGTCTCCCCTCCTTGCATGGTGGCACCTCAAAGCGCTTGGAAAATCTGCAGAATCGTCGTCAGACCTGTTTGCTGTTATCTACACTGTTAATTGTATTATATGCACTTGTTCCATGCATATTCCCGTGCAGACTTGTATCGTTCAGAAATTCAAGTGGCCTGAATGACTCTTGTTTTTCCCCTTGTTCCCTAACTCCTTGAGCACTTTCAAACACTTGCTTTGTGTATAGGTGCTTTTTTTTATTTTTATTACTTGATTCAATTGTTAAAACAAGGAAACAATTTTTACAAGATTCCTTTTTGAAGTTGAGTCTCTCAGTCAAGAGTTTTCAGAATGAGTCTTAATCGCACCAGCCCCCGCCGACTGAAGGAGGAGTTTGTTCCCCTCCTGTTGTGTTTTTTTTTTGGTTCAAGGCATTCCATCAAGCCTAGGCTTTCAAAGAAACCCACCACGGCTATAGTCCATCTAGTGTTTTCTCCACTCATCAGGTTGTTCCATCTTTCCTCATCGTCGAAGCAGTAAGCATTGCTGAATAGACGTCTCAGGTGGCGGTTACGTTCCTTATCAGTCCCTCTGCATCTTAGTAGCAAGTGCTTAACTGTTTCGGTCGTGTCCGGTTGAATGCAGAATCGACAGAGGCTGGTGTTAGCTTGTTTTCGTCTGGCCAATATTTCATTTGTGTATACGATGTTCAGTCGAACCCGCATGAAATTTTCGCGGAGCTCCCTGGAGGGGCATTTTAATAAGTAGTACCTGGTTCCATTAACTTTTGCCAGATTAACGGGTTCCTCCTTTATGAGTTTTGCAGTTTGTGCTTCGTCCAAAGTTTGGATCCAATCTCTCTCCATCAGCCGCCTCTTTACTTTTCCTGGATTGGAGATAAGATCCTCTTGGGAGCAGCCTGCCCAGACTAGATGTTGTTGGTTTTTCTCTACCCAGTGTAGGAGCACCTTGCACGTTCCTGCACTGGTTTCTTGCTCTAGTACCCTCAGTATAAATGGTGGGTGTAATGGAAGCATCTTCCTAAGGTGTAAGAAAATAGGAATCAATCCGACAATGGGCTTCACTACAATGTGGGTGTAAAAGAATCTCACAAAATCACTCCTTACCGATCAACAAGGATAAATATATAAAAAAAGGAACCACAAAATCCAACTTGTGTAGTCCTCCAAGATGAGATATAAAGGAGTAACTATACATTTCTTTAGTGGTTAAGATCCCGTCCCATATTCCCAGACGCTTTTTACTACAGTCTGGCCTAAGAAGTAACTCTTCTTTGCTGGACCCAATTTCGGATAGAACCCCATCACAACAAATGCTGAAAGCCCTCACCTGACAAATATCACTCTAATTCGGTCCACAATTAATCATTTAATTTAGGTCCCAAAAGAGAGTATCCTTCTCTGCATTCATAATTGTGAACCCTATAGGCCCTTTTACTCAAGGTAACATGTCGTACTATGAATGGGACAGAGAATAACGTCTCAAACCAAATAATGAGGCTGACTCAGGAAGTTGGCAAATAACTCTGTTTTGATATCAATTGTTTAAAACAGGGAGTATAAAGGACATCAACAGACATCGCACAGCAGGATCTCGAAGCATTTCATGAAAAACAACACATTTATACTAAAGGTTTGTCAAACGTGACGTCATTCTATTTGGCAAAACCTACTGGAGATTGTGATTGGCTCAAGGGGAATGTCTAAGTATACTTTCTGTATGGGATAGGAGCGTGATTTGGTCTCTACAGTCAGGTGGGCACTCATGCCCTCCCTTAGTGCAAGTCATATTGCAAGTCATTTTCAACAGTAATTAGAAACACAACACTTAATTGGCTCTTAAACTATAATGCTCTTTGTTGTACGGCATTCTGCAATTGGTTGGCACGCGTGTACCCTTCTGGAACATTTAATGCTCTAGCAGCACGTAAGCTGGTACCCCAGGTGCTGGTGGGTGAACATGACTGTATCTCCCACCCAATTAGCCTGACATCTCTCATCACTCATGCCGACTGCCATTCTCATTGTCTTTGAAATCGCCCTTGTAGTAGCTTCTTGCCTCTGGGAATATAAGGGAGTGTGAGCTCTCGCTATCTTCAATCTGGTGCACCAGGCTCTAATCTAATTTCATCCTCAACTCACGTGATCTGAGACAGTGAATTTGCTCATATTATGGCATTAAATAGTCATTAATAATGACACTTGGCCCCCATGGTGTTCTCTCTATACAACTTATCAGGGATGCCTCAGCTTCTCACGTTTTACTGTTCTTCGCAGCTGATAACCAAATCCTGGCTGCTTCCATTATTTGACATCAAGCCAGACACCATCTTTGGTCTTGCTTTGAATTTGAGCCTATTCTTTTCTGCGACATACATAGCTTCCAATCCGTCTTCCTTCATGCAGACTCGCTTACTACAATGTATCATCTAATGTCCAGAACTCTTATATACATATATGTTGGTGGCACTGCCTGCAGTCTATATATTACATATAGCCAGCCTTATGAATATTTAGTCTACTTGCGTTTCAGCATCTGTACAATTGTAAAACAGCTTGTGTTTTCTGTAGTGCTCTTCACACATGCAATCTTCATTTTGCACATGAAAGTCTTCTCGACTCTTTACTTCGCCATCAGATTCTATGTCACCTATGCATTCTCTTCTCTGGTCATCCTCCCCAATGTGTCACTCTTATCTTTTTGTGATGTCACCAGCTTCTCTTAGGAGACCATCAGTCTTTCGAGGATACTGCTCATAGGGCTTTTCAAGGGATACCTTGTCTCAAAGATTTTTCGTGGTATAGGTACGATTATTGGCATTGCACATGTTGCAATTTCCGGTTTCCAGCATATAGGCAAAATAGGAGCGGGACTTCCTGTAGAAGCACATTCGGCTGCTCCTCTGCACTTGTGTCCAGTAAATTAAAGAAGTTCCATAGCCCCCTACTCTTTAAAGAACTAATCCCTAATTCAAATCTAATCACGGCAAAAGGAAACGGCTTTGGAAGTTTAAGAACTCTATGCCAGATACGCCCTTCGACTACCAGCAATACATTTTAGTTCTATACCATAGATTAATTTGGGTCTAGCACTCATAGAAAATGAGGGCTGGTAAGATGGAACATTTGCCATATTTAGCATCCACTTTACTGATCTGGTTAGCCAGACTGGAGGATTTATTAAGAAGATGCTCTCTCATGTCCACTTTATTAGACCGACTGAATATTGGGAAACCCAAATAAATGAAGTGATCAACCATTTCCAACTTTTGTCTACACCACCAAATCACAGATGTATATGTCTTCTTGGTGGTGAACTGAATCACATTTGTTTTGTCAGAATTAACTTACAATTAATTTCCCTGTGCATAGACCCCAAAGAGGGCCAAAGAACTGTGCATCGAAGTAGTCCTGATCCTTTAACAAACACTATAAGGAATCAAATTTGAATTGTATATTCTATGGTTAAATTGTTTTTCTGCTGTGGCTTAACACCCACATCGGTCCTGAACAAACAAGAGATCTAACAAACGTCTCAAATCCGTATTTATAATTCAAGTTATATTTTAACATTTTGTTTATGGATCAAGGAACATTAGACTAGGATAACAGAGAATTATACCAATTGCGCAACATTTCGAAAACATAGCACCACAATATTATTACTAACATTATTCGAGTTCTTCTACTTTGCCAACATTAGGTCTAAACTCGTATCTAACACATGATAGGTTGATTAATCAATACAACAATATGGGAGGTTTGTAATGAGAAGAAATCAGGTGCATCAAATAGTTAATCCCGGTTGGAAAGAATGTTACAAGATGTCCGCCATAAACACGGCATAGGTGACATCAACAAGGGACTAACAAGGGAGGTTGGTATGGAAACAGATAAACATCTCTTTGCGCGCAAGACACTGTTTTCTAACAGTCAGACGCTGACGCGAGGAATACTGCCAGAACGCCGAAAACAAAGGTAAGCGATGCCTGCAGGACGATATTACACATCCGTACTCCGCACCTTAGCTTTTTATTGGTCAAAGGGGACTGGATTGAACAGACAAACGGGCTGACAGAGACCTAAATTACGGCCGCATTTACGAGCTTAAAATCATGCTAAGAAAGGTCGGGGACATGAAATAGCATGAACTATAGGTTTTTCAGTTAAGAGCAGCTCAATAGACACATACTTTTCTTTATTCCACAGAGATTAACCCATGATTTTTGTGAGATGGAATTCCGGTAAACCACAAATTTCTTTTCATAAATGCTTATTTATTGAAAACAAGGAAATTTAATAGATGTTGCGCAAACAGGTCATGGAATGACAATTTATAATGTACACTAGCACAGTGACTTGAACATTTTAGTAAATTGTTAACAACACTGGACAATCTAAAATTATACAAGAAATAATATACAGAATGTTGCGGGAAAATGATAGGAATGTGCAGGTGCACGATATATATTTTTTTCAATGCCATGGTTAAGAATATACGTTTCTATTAAAAGGATATACTTTTGTAAAGCGATTTAGAATTACTGAACAAAGATAAACAATTCGGAAATAAGGAGAAGCAAGCGTTTTGAATTTTGGGTGTAATGAAATCATAAGGTTGAATCATGTTGACAATTTTCCTAAGCTTATTGTTTTTTCTTTTCCCCATTTTTTTCTCTTTTCTCTCCCTTTCTTTTCTTCCTTTTTTTGTTTCACAAATTAATACATGATATTATGCACATCTGTATGCGTACATGCATGTTAATATGTCATTATTGTAGCACATTTCTGATTAGCTAACAACATATGTTTTTGTTTTATTTATGTTATGCGTGTTATTTTGATTGTGTCATATGTGGAATACACAGATAGAAAGTATTATTTAGCAAGTAATTTGCCCTCAAAGAAGTATATGTTTTGAAAAAGGCCCTTTAGATGCTGAAACACGTGTTAACAACAATTAATGGGCAATGGGAGCGAACCAACAATAAACTTGCTCCAACATTACTAAAACGAGAGTGACCACTTTTTTCAAGTAATAACGGAGGTGGCGCAGTCAAAGTGTGTATCAACTGTGTTAACCTTGCAACCAAAGGAAGGAAGGGATTGGTCCTTCCCTAAAACAACACACTAGCGCGACACCAGATCAACAAGAGTGTTAATAGGTCGCTGGGTCAAGTAGCTGCGCCCAGAACAAAACCCCAAGTATAAATATCAATAGCCTCAAGAATACTTTGTCTGCTTGCGTTTCTTTGCATCTGTACACGTGTTAACTGGCTTGATATCTTCATGAGTTCTGTAGCATAAGTTTCTTCATCCTGAGCCCAAGATGTCACTTATCTTTGATCCTTTCTTGATGCCTTATAGAATATCTGCCTTCTCTTGTCTCTGCATCTCTTCTATGTACGTCAGCTTTCTTCATGTGATGTCAACACTCTTCCCTTCCCTTTATTGGTCCTACTTCTTACGGGATTTCATTCAAATGACCATCATGCTGTCACGTATGCAGGTATGGCTTTCTCAATGGGAACCTTGCTTCCAGGATTTTCTTCGGTATTAGTATTTCCACTGGTAGCGCACGTGTCTCACCCTCTGGTTCCCAACACATGGGCAATATGGGCGAAGTGGTTGAGGTGGGGGTACTTGGCTCCTTCTCTACACCGTGTTGAAGGGGATCTGAGCCCGGCTGAGGGGGGTGCGAGGTGAATAGTGAATCACCTGAGAAATCGAGTACGTGCGAAATCCTGAGAAGAAAATAACTTATTGTTTGATTGTCGCATCAGATCATCTGCAAGAAGAGACTTTGGAAAGCAAAGAGACTCGGGCACGGAAAGCCCTGATGATAATGTTTGAACTGCACCCTCATGTTAGAGAAGCCAGAGACGGTGCTAATCTTTAGTGTGCCGCCTTGTTCCGTGCTGAAAACAGGGGGAAGGGAGGTTAAAAGCCCTGAATATGCTGACATATCATTTCTTGGACACTTCTTTCCTTTACATAAAATTGTTTCCCACACTATTTTTATTTAAAGGTAAGGATTGGCAATTGGTTTATTAGTATAGGACATGTTGTTTTGACAAGACACCACTAGGACTGCAAGATTATTATTTGATGGTCGTAGCTTGCTCCCATCTTTAGATTTAGGATTAGATATGCATTGTTCAAAATCTTTGTGAAGTGTAGTAAAAACCCTTGAACTGTGGTCACTTGTGTCTGTCTTACTGCTGATACCATGCCTTCCTTACACTTGTCCAAACTTCCATGCATGCTGGGCCCAGCTATGCTGCGGGACACATGATTATGCACACCACATTCTCTTGGGAGAGGGAACTTAAAGACTTAAATGCTCATGGAAAGGAGCAGCAGGAGTGGGTCTCTGTGTCTGGATCCAAAGGCAGGAACAAGCATTCAGTATTCACAAGACTGAAGCCTGCAGGGGTCCAGCAGGAACTGAAGAATGACTGCCTCCTGAAGCAGGAACCAGCGCACCGCTAACAATGACACAGGGTACAATACTGTAACGCAACAAAGGAAAGGGGCAGAGAAACCAAGCAGCCACAACTCCAAACAAAGGAATTACACAAGCACGAGTGAGAAAAAGAGCAAGGTTAGAGACAAAGACTGAACTGTAGAGGAGGAAAAAGAAAACTCAGGGCCGAAACTCGGGACTATGATAGCAAGGACTGAACTACAGACTGGTAAGAAGGAACTGTAACTCTGGATTGGAATAACATGGGTAGGAGCAGACAGATAACAAGGAAACTGAGGACTGGAATCTAGGAAGCTACAGCCAGGTAACACAGACTATGGGCACAAAACAAGGAACTTTCTAACAGGGATCAATTGGTGCAGAGAAGGAATAGGGACTGCAAGCAGGGGAGCAGGGCTGCAATGCAGGAAACACAGAGGTGCGGGGTAGAAGGGAGGGTAGTGCAGGCAGAGTAGCAGGGCTGCAGTGCAGGAAGCACAGAGGTGCAGGGCAGAAGGGAGGGTAATGCAGGCAGAGTAGCAGGGTTACAGTGCAGGAAGCAAAGAGGTGCGGGGTAGAAGAGAGGGTAGTGCAGGCAGAGTAGCAGGACTGCAGTGCAGGAAGCACATAGGTGCAGGGTAGAAGGGAGGGTAGAGCAGGCAGAGTAGCAGGGCTGCAGTGCAGGAAGCTCAGAGATGTGGGGTAGAAGGGAGGGTAGTGCAGGCAGAGTAGCAGGGCTGTAGTGCAGGAAGCACAGAGGTGCAGGGTAGAAGGGAGGGTAGTGCAGGCAGAGTAGCAGGGCAGCAGTGCAGGAAGCACAGAGGTGCAGGGCATAAGGGAGGGTAGAGCAAGCAGAGTAGCAAGGCTGTAGTGAAGGAAGCACAGAGGTGTGGGGTAGAAGGGAGGGCAGTGCAGGCAGAGTAGCAGGGCTGCAGTGCAGGAAGCTCAGAGGTGCAGGGTAGAAGGGAGGGCAGTGCAGGCAGAGTAGCAGGGTTACAATGCAAGAAGCACAGAGGTACCTGGTAGAAGGGAGGGTAGAGCAGGCAGAGTAGCAGGGCTGCAGTGCAGGAAGCACAGAGGTGTGGGGTAGAAGGGAGGGTAGAGGAGGCAGAGTAGCAGGGCTGCAGTGCAGGAAGCTCAGAGGTGCGTGGTAGAAGGGAGGGTATTATAGGCAGAGTAGCAGGGCTGCAGTGCAGGAAGCACAGAGGTGTGGGGTAGAAGGGAGGGTAGTGCAGGCAGAGTAGCAGGGCTGCAGTGCAGGAAGCACAGAGGTGTGGGGTGGAAGGGAGGGTAGTGCAGGCAGAGTAGCAGGGCTGTAGTGCAGGAAGCACATAGGTGTGGGGTAGAAGGGAGGGCAGTGCAGGCAGAGTAGCAGGGCTGTAGTGCAGGAAGTTCAGAGGTGCGGGGTAGAAGGGAGGGTAGTGCAGGTAGAGTAGCAGGGCCGCAACACAATGTGCTGGGAGCGAACTCAATGCAGAGCCCTCGGCTCATGCAGGCAGCTGCAGGCAGCTGCTTAAATATTGACCTGCCCTGTGCTGAAGCGGGCTCATTAGCAGCACCAGGAACAGCACACCTGAAGATAATCTGGCTCCTCCATCTCTGCTCTTGGGAAAGTGAAAGTAGCACTGATCTCTAAGGCTTCTGGGGATTGTAGTTCTTTTTATTTTTTTTTTATTTTTTATTTGATTAGTTGATAAAATCAACTTTTCAAATATCCTTAATAACATTACAATTCATTAGGTTCTACACAAATCAAGAACTCATCACAGTACATTTCATACTAAAATAATAATAACATAACCAACAAACGAGACAAACCAAACCAACGGATCATATATCAAAACAAAAACATAAACCTGGATCTTAAAATTAAAACTACTTACATCATCAGATATATCGATATTTATCTCTCCATATCAGGCAGTGCTGCTTCAAGAAAGGGCACAATAGCTACGTTTACCGCCAATCCAGGGCTTGTGAAGATCAGTTTCCATATATCATTAGAATCTAACAGATCTTTTGTGGAAATCATATTTTTTTAAAACTTCAATCGTATTCGAGTTAACATGGGACAATCCACAATTAGATGTTGTAGAGTCTCTTTTTGAGAAATATTTAAACAGAACCAACAGTGATTCTGTTTTAAGGGTATATGCTTTTGCCTAATCAATACCTCTTGGATATGCCATAGAGTAAATCTAATCCGCGTATGTTGCCTGCGAATATGAAGAGAAGGACATTGGATCAAATAATCAGCCATAGTTCTAAATCTCTTATACCCGAAAAGAAGTACATCAAAATCTGTATAGCTATTACAACTCCTTTGATTACAGATCCAATCATATTGGAAAATGTTGATCTTCGCTCGACCTGGATTCACGATCGTCATTTCCAAAGTTGCAGAGGCATCTGCTAAGGCATTAAGTATATATTTGCGCCAAATGAAAGGAAAATAATTTTCCGATTTTAGAAGATGGTGGGCTACAATACCCAAGATGTTTGGCATTTCTAAATTCAACAGACATTTCTGCAAAAGTGTGCAAATCGTCCACAAAACTTGAGAGTACATCGATAGGGAACCCAATTCAAAACGTACCAAGGGAAGGGGTGTACAAGATGGCAGCATTAATACTCATTTCCAGAACCTAGATTCTAGCATATCCCAGAACCTACGCTTTCTTGGTGATGTGGCTTCAACCCCGTATAATAGGGTGGGTATTACTTTCTGTTGATAAAATATAATTATATGCTTAAGTGAATATTTACCAAATTTATAAACAAGCAATTTAGCTTGAGATACCAAGACTTGCAGTTTATTCTTAAATTCCAATTCGTACAAATCGCTCTAATTAATGTTTGTGAATTTCACACCTAGATACTTATATTTGGCGACTATCATGAATTCACTCCCAAGTAAAGTCCACTTATGAGTGTTCCTTTTACGATTGACATTATTGTTGCAGACTGCAATCGGGGTTTTATTAGTGTTTACAAGTTGTTGTCATGAGCATAATATGCAAGTTTATGTAACATATTTTGCAGGCCTATTGGAGTCTGTGATAACAACACCAGGTCATCTGCATGTAGTCGATATCTTATTATCTGCATGCTTAGGTTAGGTGGATCACCCATTGTATCAGCAAATATCAGTCCCATGTCCAATATAGATTATACAAAAAAGCAGCAAGGGTACACCCTTGTTTAAGTCCTCGTTGGGTAGTAATTGTAGAAGATAGTTTGCCATCAAATATCAATCTGACTTGCATCGATGTTTCAAGATGGAAGAGCATAATAAGTGCCAGCACTGAAGGTGGACAATGGTAGTCTCTCAATTTCGTAAATAACATAGTGCGATCAATAGAATCAAAGGCCGCCCGGAAGTCAATGAAGGCCAAAATCGCGCGATTGCCTCCGGGCGGCATATTGTATCTTAATCCTATTAAGAGTGAGAAGGTTTGGAATAGTAACTAGACCGGCTACAAATCCTGCCTGAAATGGATCTGTAAGATGATATTTTGTTGTCCTTTTATTTAACTCTCTTAGTAATAGACGGCAATAGATCTTGCCTGGCACGTCTAAGAGTGAAATTGGTCTATAACTGGCTGGGCTCTGCTGGTCACCCTTTTTATCTATTGGCAATATTATTGAATGTGTTCACGTCTTAGGAAGAGTTTGTGTTGAATTTATAGCCGAAAAAATATTGTACAAAATGGAAGCCCAGAGTTCTGGATGCTGTTTAAGTGTATAATTCGACAGACCATCCGGGCCAACTGCCTTTGAATTGCTTGCTTTATTGATATAAAATAAAATATCATCCACCTCAAATGAAAGATAACATTTCTTAGGAATGTCCAGAGATTTCAGGCTTACACCATTTTTGGGTATCGAATAAAGCTCACTAAAATGTGATTTCCATTGTTTCTCAATAACATTGCTTGATTGAATAGCTGTGTGTGAACCAGGAATAGTTTGATTTATAATAGTCCATGTTTTGGCTATGGTCTTTGTTGCAATAGAAGATAACATGTTTTCACCATCTCTTTGGTATTGCTGGGATTTATGATTTATTTTAGCAAATGCTTATATTTATTTTAGAATGTTTTGATAAGTAGACTCTTAATGACCGATGGATAAGTTAGAGCTGCTCTTAATTGAGATCTGTACACTGTTTTCTTTATTTTTACCTCATGATCAAATATATGTAGGTGATGTTGTTTTCTTTTAGACCCAGGTGTTCCGTATTGAAAAAGTTGCATTGTATCAGTATATACAATCCCCACATCAACCGGTACACTTGAACCGTAAATCAGTGACTTAGACAGATAGTTCTCAAATTAGCACACAGCACCCTATGACCATCAGAGTCGATTCAAACCTGGATTCACAGAAATATGGCCGTTGTGATATACACTTGGCAAACACGTTTTCACACATTCACTAGTCCACTTCACTTTAAGCATATTATGGTCACTTAACTCAGATTTTGAAACACATAATTAAGTTACAATTAGCAATATAAAATCGTTCACATATATGTAGTCAATTATTGCTACACTCTTGCCTCTACTCCATTTCGGGTGTGGTGGAATGTCGGGGAGAAACAAACCATTTAACATATGTAAACTGCGAGACTTAATAAATTGGTTCCAACAGAATAGTCTGCCATTGTCATGTTAAATATCCCAATGAAAGCAATTAAGAATAAGATTGCCAGCTACTATAATATGGGTTTACCGATTTCTCACAAGCAACCAGATCTAATAATGCGTTTAAGTCATTAAAGAAACAATCATTAGAGATTCCCACCAGATTCCAGTAGATGTTAACCAGAGCATACATAGTAATTTGTAGTGTGAGTTTTACTAATAACATATACTTATTAGGGGAGGCCCAAAATTTGGATTCTAAACCCATATTATCTGTTTTGATGGCTATTAACAGGCCAGAAGAGGGTCTTCCTCTATTAGATTTAATTGCAGGATTAATATGGATGTCATGATTATCCCATACTGGCGATGTAGTAAGCCAAGTCTCTTGAAGCAGCACAATTTCAAATTTACCAATATGGCTTCTGTCATTGTTCATTGAATGATTAAATTCCCTAGTATTCCAACTAAGAAGGGAAGTATCTCCATTCCAGTCTTCCACTGCTAGTTATTGTTGGTTATTCACACACTTGCAATGACAGCGTTTAGAATCGTAAGAGTTCTGAGTCTCTTTCTAAGAAAGACTGATCGTTGGTTTGGGAAACTGCTCCACTTTAGTACTGGAATTGCATGCAATGGAAGAAGACATCTGAACTGAAAGTGTAAAACCCATCTCATGTAAGAGCTCCTTAGAAGACCAGATGATGTTCTTAACGACGCACGACTCCATCCAGAGTCTAACTGAGCTTAGATTTTTGTCATTCATAAACTCAATAAGTTCAATATCAGAAGAGTTTATATCTTCCAGCTGAGATATATGTGAAAATAAAGCCATCACTGATCTACGATTGAGGTTATATTGCATACACAGGGCAGGTCGACAGGCCAATATAAATGAATTAGCAGCCAGATGTTTTGTTAAATGCGGCTTTAATGTATTAGAAGGGATTTTCCCGGAACAATCTCATGATAGGATCTCCCTTTGCCCTCCAACTTCAATAGAGCAGATTCAATCAGACACATAATTTCCGATGATAATTCGGGTGAGTCTGTGATTCCACTAGATCATGGAGGAGGGCGCTTACTGTCAAAGCTAGGGGCAATCTGCATGATGTTTGGGGCTACAGCTGATGCAGAAGCAATTGGAACAGCATCACTTTCGGACAAGCCTGCAGCCCCTGAGATCTCAACTTGATCTATAAGCCCAGCACCTACCTGATTTCGGCTGAAAGAATTTAGGTTCTCTCGAGGTTGTGAGTTTTTTTATATCACACATCAGAGTGGCAGATGGAATTAGCTCTTTGTGTGTGCGATGATATAAAGTTAGCCAGTCAGGGTGGCCAGCCATATATGCATATACGGCCTTACGAATTCCTTCTCATTAGTCCCTACCAGAATTGTATTCTTCAATGAAGAGATAATATTAGGAGCAATATCATTTTGCTGAGTAACCTCTTTGATCCAATCGTCTAGAGGGTATATGCCAGAGCATGCTCCTCAGTTGCGGGTTTACTGCTGTTTGATTTAACTTGCGATTGCAACCAGTATTTTTTTATCACAGCATGGGAGGCTATTGTAGCACTCTTTTTTGGTAAGTTAATGTTTTTAAAAAAACTGTTTAGACCCAGATGTAGACAATTTATTTACTGATTGCTGAAATGTTGTCATTTCGATCTGGGGGGTTTTCTTGCCTTTCCCTGATAAACTAGGGGGAAAAATGTATACGCATTTTCCTTGTTTTTTTTCCTCAATTAATGCTTCGGATCGAATAATACTTTGGTCAATCACCCCTAAATTCTGAGGATGAATAGGTTCAACATCATAAATGACCTTGCTAATACATGGAACAGAAGAGGGTAGCTAATTGTGCTTAGTTAAATTAGATTTAACTGTTGTTACAGATTTGGAAATTACTTCAAAAGATGTTTGACAGGGGATAGAAACACGGTCAGCATTTCTAAGATCCTCGTGGCTGAAGCTTTAAGGTCTTGTAATAAATCAACATATTTTTGCCAAATGAGTATTTTCTCGATCAAGGTGGCTTGATTACTAGTCGCTCTAGTGTGTCAAATAGTTTACTCAAAGATTGGATAGCAAAATTCATAGCCTGAAGGGTAACCTCCAGGAGTTTGTCAGTTGGAACTACATTAGGGGTTTAGATCGCCTTGGGGTTGGATGTACAAGAGTGATAGCTGAGGTATAATCAGAGTAGCTAACTTCTGAAAACATCACTGGAGAAGCTGATAAATTGTCGGGGAGCGTATGAGCCAAAAAGCTAGAGCCATTAGGATCAAGATCTAAATCAATCACCACTGCATCTCCCTGGACAGGTAAAGGCATAACACCGGCTCCCTCTACGGTCACCATCGGGGGAACAATGTTCAAGATCATGCTATCACTTAATTAGATATTTTCCATGCTTCTACGTTCACTCGGATTCAGATTTGAAACAGAAAACTGTTCAACATGCTCTACAGTTGATTTTATATACAAGTCTTGACCCACACGTATGGAGCATGAAGTTGGACTCAGCATGGCTGCAGAGCTAGCTGCTTCCTCTGTTCGATTTACCGGCATCTGTTTTCCTTGAATTCTGGTGTTCATTGCATTCCATTCGTTACAAAACAGCCGGATGTCTGTGGATTTGGCCGCGTTAGAAGTCAGTTTGTTAATTTTACGAGCAGAGCGTCCATTAGGTGTCGAGCACAGATGACTCACCATACAATTATGGGCATTGGGTACTGATAAAGTCTTCTCCTTAGGCAACAATGGGTAAACAGCCATAGGCGGCATATCCGTTTTTAATGTGCGAACTATATGCAACATGCTAACTTTAGTACCGAGAAGCACCTCCCCACCTCGGCTCCGCGACAAGTGCGGCGAAGAGGCAAAGAGGTACTTATCAGGTACTTGCTAGGTGCGCATACGCTGGTGCGCGCGCCTGCCTGATTTTAAGTTCTTGCACCCAAAAAAGGGGGCGTGGCTTATGTTAACTCCAGAACAACAGGTTTTTACTGATCTAAATTAAAAACAAAGAGATATATAACAATATATGTCCATATAACGTTGTTTCAGTCTTGTTGAAAAGCTTGAAGTGTGTAAATACTGTAGCACGTAGCTTGACAGCTGAGTAGGTCCACTGCAGCAGTAAGACAAGTGGGCAGCATGCGAGGCAAAGAGGTACTTATCAGGTACTTGCTAGGTGCGTGTGCGCTGGTGTGCGCGCCTGCCTGATTTTAAGCTCTCGTGCCCAAAAAAGGGGGCAGGGTTTATGTTATCTCTAGAACAACAGGCTTTTACTGATCGTAGCACGTAGCTTGACAGCTGAACAGGTCCACTACAGCAGTAAGACAAGCGGGCAGCATGCAAGGCAAAGAGGTACTTATCAGGTACTTGCTAGGTGCGCACCAGGTGCGCACCAGTTCTAAGACTGCTACATAGAAATAGGCCTGGAATGAGAACTGCCTTAAGGTGCTTTATGGATATGTAGTTTGTGGAATTAAATAAGGAAGTGCCAAAGCCTTGCAATTGGAAAATAAAGACAAAAATATGAATAGGCATTTTTTGGGGCGGATTATGGAGATGAATGAATCCCAAATATTCCACAATTTATGCCAATTAGTGCTCCAGTGGAGCAGTCGTGACACATCATTACCCCAAGCAATTTTTGCAAGAATGTTGATGGTTTCTTTAGTCATAGAATAAGCCAGAATGATATTGAGGATAATCATGTTTTATTTCACACCATCTTTTAGGCATGGAAACAAGGAACAGCACCATGGTGACAGAAATCATTCTTGTGGGATTCACTGGTGGGCCGAGGCTGAAGAGCTCCCTCTTTGCCATTCTCCTCTTGACCTACGTCATCACTCTGGTGGGGAACGGCATCATGATAGTCCTAATATGCGTCGACCGAGGACTGCACACCCCTATGTACTTCTTCCTGTGGAACTTGTCAGTGCTGGAGACGGTGAACATATCAAATGTTATCCCTCTGATGTTAGTGCAAATATTGTCATTGCACAAATCAATCTCATTGAACTATTGTTTCACACAGTCCTTCTTCTACATCTACCTTGCCACTAATTCCTTTATACTCTTGTCCATCATGTCATATGATCGTTATGTGGCCATATGCAATCCATTGCGTTACACCACCATCATGAATGATCGTCTCTGTTTTCAACTCATCATTAGCACTTGGCTGGTATCCCTCCTTCTTGTTCTCTACCCCACTATTATTGTCTCTCAGCTTTCCTTCTGCGGCCCAAATAGCATAAACCATTTCTTTTGTGATGGTCTGATGATCATATTGCTGGCTTGTTCTGACACTGGACTCCTCCAACTAGTCAATATCATCTCTTCTCTTATTGTTCTGCCGTGCTCACTTGGGATGACGTCTGTGTCCTACATCTTGATTATTGCTACAATTCTGCGAATCCCATCAACAAATGGAAGACGGAAGGCCTTCTCCACCTGCAGCTCTCACCTGACCATGGTAGCCATATGCTATGGAAGTGCCATTTTTATTCAAGCGAGTACAGCTCTGAACCCTTCAATCGAGGTCTATAAAGCAGTGAACATGGTCAGCTCCATTTTTTCTCCTCTGATGAATCCTTTCATTTACACATTCAGAAATGAGAAATTCCTAAAGGTTTTAAAGAAATGTACACAGTGAAAAATAACATGAAAAAGGTGCACATTTTCTTTATTGTGTTTTAGCTAATTGAACTTTTCACAGATGCATAAATATAATACAAAATTTCAATTCATGTCTTAAAAATGTTTTCAATATCAATTTACAATCCCTCCCATTTATAATTTATATAAATTTACCATTTTCTTGCTAAGACAATAGAAGAAATATTTTTTATTTTTTTTATTTCTTTTGAGCATATATTATTATTCCTTGCCTAAAACCTCTTTTTCAAATATATACCATACATGAATGAGAGCGATAGCCCTTCTTAAACTACGTCCTCCCATTCCATTTAGCCAAAAAAGGTCTTCTGATATTTCATCAGAGCCTTCTGCCCAGTCGTTATAGCATCTAAAGTAGTGTTTTTCATTGCCTTGCAACCCGTTAGCTCGTTCCTTATTTCATTTTTTACACATTCTACATGTCTTTTTTTTCTTTTGCAATTTTCAGCCATATTCCTGTATTAGCCAATACCGGAAATGTATTCATTCGTATCAGCATAAATACTCTTGTATATTTTGGATGCGGGAATGATATATGTATTTTGAAGATTGGAATAGTCTTGCATGGATTTTAGTTGACCTACATATTCATGATTTTCTGCCCAATCCCTGCCAATAAAGTGTTGTTTCAAGTAAGCCCTTGATACTCTAAGGCCATCAACTCTATCTCCCTGAAGTATTCTTCGTTCTTCAATTTGAATTCAGTCAGGCTCTTACATTTTCCATCTAATATTTCCCTTTTTAGTGACAATAGGATGTTCTCTGAATTTGCATACATTATATTCAAAAACATCATTCTCTTTTCATTTTTATCTGGATACTCAATGATGTGAATCCAAGTTCAATGCAAATTGCTTGTCTAGGCGTACCTGTGAATAATCCCAGGATTCTACATAGATTCACCATATCAGTCCCTCTGGACCATTAGCCCATTTATCTAAATTCAAGTAGGTACTTTCCATTGCATACGCAACCGCAGCTAGTAGTTTTTGGCGGTATAGCGTTACTACACCTATCAAGCTGTGTCGCAAGTTATTTAATACAACATTTTTTAGCATGGTCATGAGGACCATTGCTTTGGTACGTCGATGTGACAACATAACCTGCTCATTCCGTTTCACCCCTATTTCATATCCCCGATATTAATAAACTTCCAGCTTTTCTATAAATTCTTCACTGAACGCTTTATTACCCTTTTATGCCCAAAACTTATCATCTTCGTTTTTTCAAAATGTATCTGTAAATCATTTTGTTTTAGCGTGCTTCATTATTTTTTCAGCACTCTTTTTCAGGCTACATATGTTGAATCAAAAATAGCGAGATCATCTCCCTAGGCGAGATATGTCCTTCTTACACTTGCCATCTTCGTAGCGCAGGTGTCCCCACCAACCAGATGCTCATCTAAGTCTGCTATAAACAGATCAAACAAAATCGAAGACAAGGGGCACCCCGGTTTCACTCCTCTTGCTGGTGCACATTAAATTGCTCAAGCGTTTTATAATGTACCATATCACACCCTATTGGTCTTTGGGGCCATCAAACTAATTAAGGACATTTCAGTGGTCCACAGGCTATTGGAACTGCCCTCACACCATCTTTAATCTCCCAGTAATCTGTTAACCTTAAAGTGTGAGGGATTCAAAAGAATTCTAGGTTCTAAAACAGAAGTGAAAAAATCACAGCTTTAAACAAATTGTGTAAAACATTTATAATGTCTAGAAAAATTGAACATTTTGAAATATGTGTTCTTTTAATACTCAGATATTTGGAAATCATGTTTATAATAACAAGGTTATAACTTCTAGCATGAGCTCTTTAAAATTGAAAAACAATTTGCATAATTTCTTCACTTCTAAATAATATTGTATTGTTTGTTTAAATATTTTCAGAAACTTTTAAATTATTGAAAAATAATATATATTATTTAATTAATAAATTAAGTACAAGATTAATCAAATTGTAAGCAATCATGATGACGTGTGAACATACTAACATACAATATGTTTTAAAGAAAATGTTTTTAAACTATGTGGAAAATGGTTTAATTTAATCACTTCACCATTTACTTGTCTAAGTTACGTCTTGTACAAGAATCGCATTAAGTGTGATGAACATAACATCGCAAATAGAATTGACAGAGCACATGAATGAATCTTTGTGAAACTTACATGTAAAAAGAACTCAGGATTAATGTCCATCTGATTCATTAAGAAATCACACCTGTTCCTCAGAACCGCCAGGTAAACATCCTCCACGACGAGTATAAGCAGAATTCAAACTTCAAATGAAAAACGTTAAACACCTTCGACTCAACACTTAGAAGGTGTTAACTACTTTTACATTGATGCACTCCCGGACACACCCACAAACTCTAGGGCACTCCCCTTGACACACTCATTCCCAGTGACTGACAGAATGACTTGCTTTGCCATCATGTTGGAACAGGTGGAACATGGATTATGGCACACATAATCATCATGGCCGCTACACAAGATGTATACAAACATGTCTTCATGAAATCAGATCCCTCACACCTAAGCAAGACACACACAAGTTGCATCCAGCACCAATGACATCCAGCACCAATGACATCCAGCACCTATCACATCCAGCACCAATGACATCCAGCATCAATCACATCTAGCACCAATGACATCCAGCAACAATGACATGCAGCACCAATCACATCCAGCACCAATGACATGCAGCACGAATGACATCCAGCACCAGGCAAGCCCAGCACCAAGCACATCCAGCACCAATCACATCCAGCACCAATCACATCCAGCACCAATGACATCCAGCACCAATGACATGCAGCACCAATGACATCCAGCACCAATCACATCCAGCACCAATCACATCCAGCACCTATCACATCCAGCACCAATCACATCCAGCACCAATCACATCCAGCACCAATGACATTCAGCACGAATGACATCCAGCACGAATGACATCCAGCACCAATGACATCCAGCACCAATGACATCCAGTACCAATCACATCCAGCACCAATCACATCCAGCACCAATCACATCCAGCACCAATCACATCCAGCACCAATCACATCCAGCACCAATGACATGCAGCACCAATGACATCCAGCACCAATCACATCCAGCACCAATGACATCCGGCACCTATCACATCCGGCACCAATGACATCCAGCACCAATGACATGCAGCACCAATGACATCCAGCACCAATCAAATATAGCACTAATGACATCCAGCACCTAACACATCCAGCACCAATGACATCCAGCACCAATAACATGCAGCACCAATGACATCCAGCACCAATCACATCCAGCACCAATGACATGCAGCACCAATGACATCCAGCACCAATGACATCCAGCACCAGGCAAACCCAGCACCAAGCACATCCAGCACCAATGACATCCAGCACCAATGACATCCAGCACCAATGACATCCAGCACCAACGAAATCCAGCACCAATGACATGCAGCACCAATGACATCCAGCACCAATCACATCCAGCACCAATCACATCCAGCACCAATCACATCCAGCACCAATCACATCCAGCACCAATCACATCCAGCACCAGGCAAACCCAGCACCAAACACATCCAGCACCAATCACATCCAGCACCAATCACATCCAGCACCAATGACATCCAGCACCAATGACATGCAGCACCAATGACATGCAGCACCAATGACATACAGCACCAGGCAAGCCCAGCACCAAGCACATCCAGCACCAATGACATCCAGCACCAATGACATCCAGCACCAATGAAATCCAGCACCAATTACATCCAGCACCAATGACATCCAGCACCAATGACTTCCAGCACCAATCACATCCAGCACCAATGACATCCAGCACCAATGACATGCAGCACCAATCACATCCAGCACCAATGACATCCAGCACCAATCACATCCAGCACCAATCACATCCAGCACCAATCACATCCAGCGCCAATGACATCCAGCACCAATGACATCCAGCACCAATGACATCCTGCACCAAACACATCCATCACCAATGACATCCAGCACCAATCACATCCAGCACCAACTCATCCAGCACCAATGACATCGGGCACCAATCACATCCAGCACCAATCACATCTAGCACCAATGACATCCAGCACCAATGACATCCGGCACCAATGACATCCGGCACCAATCACATCCAGCACCAATGACATCCAGCACCAATCACATCCAGCACCAATCACATCCGGCACCAATGACATCCGGCACCAATGACATCCGGCACCAATGACATCCAGCACCAATGACATCCAGCACCAATGACATCCAGCACAATGACATCCAGCACCAATCACATCCAGCACCAATCACATCCAGCACCAATGACATCCAGCACGAATGACATCCAGCACGAATCACATCCAGCACCAATCACATCCAGCACCATTGACATCCAGCACCAATCACATCCAGCACCAATCACATCCAGCACCAATGACATTCAGCACGAATGACATCCAGCACCAATGACATCCAGCACCAATGACATGCAGCACGAATGACATCCAGCACCAGGCAAACCCAGCACCAAGCACATCCAGCTCCAATGACATCCAGCACCAATGACATCCAGCACCAATGACATCCAGCACCAGGCAAACCCAGCACCAAGCACATCCAGCACCAATGACATCCAGCACCAATGACATCCAGCACCAATGACATCCAGCACCAACGAAATCCAGCACCAATGACATGCAGCACCAATGACATCCAGCACCAATGACATCCAGCACCAATCACATCCAGCACCAATCACATCCAGCACCAATCACATCCAGCACCAGGCAAACCCAGCACCAAACACATCCAGCACCAATCACATCCAGCACCAATCACATCCAGCACCAATGACATCCAGCACCAATGACATGCAGCACCAATGACATGCAGCACCAATGACATACAGCACCAGGCAAGCCCAGCACCAAGCACATCCAGCACCAATGACATCCAGCACCAATGACATCCAGCACCAATGAAATCCAGCACCAATTACATCCAGCACCAATGACATCCAGCACCAATGACTTCCAGCACCAATCACATCCAGCACCAATGACATCCAGCACCAATGACATGCAGCACCAATCACATCCAGCACCAATGACATCCAGCACCAATCACATCCAGCACCAATCACATCCAGCACCAATGACATCCAGCGCCAATGACATCCAGCACCAATGACATCCAGCACCAATGACATCCTGCACCAAACACATCCATCACCAATGACATCCAGCACCAATCACATCCAGCACCAATCACATCCAGCACCAATGACATCCGGCACCAATCACATCCAGCACCAATCACATCTAGCACCAATGACATCCAGCACCAATGACATCCGGCACCAATGACATCCGGCACCAATCACATCCAGCACCAATGACATCCAGCACCAATCACATCCAGCACCAATCACATCCAGCACCAATGACATCCGGCACCAATGACATCCGGCACCAATGACATCCAGCACCAATGACATCCAGCACCAATGACATCCAGCACAATGACATCCAGCACCAATCACATCCAGCACCAATCACATCCAGCACCAATGACATCCAGCACGAATGACATCCAGCACGAATCACATCCAGCACCAATCACATCCAGCACCATTGACATCCAGCACCAATCACATCCAGCACCAATCACATCCAGCACCAATGACATTCAGCACCAATGACATCCAGCACCAATGACATCCAGCACCAATGACATCCAGCACCAATGACATCCAGCACCAATCACATCCAGCACCAATCACATCCAGCACCAATCACATCCAGCACCAATGACATCCAGCACGAATGACATCCAGCACCAATCACATCTAGCACCAATGACATCCAGCAACAATGACATGCAGCACCAATCACATCCAGCACCAATGACATGCAGCACGAATGACATCCAGCACCAGGCAAGCCCAGCACCAAGCACATCCAGCACCAATCACATCCAGCACCAACGAAATCCAGCACCAATCACATCCAGCACCAATGACATCCAGCACCTAACACATCCAGCACCAATCACATCCAGCACCAATGACATCCAGCACCTAACACATCCAGCACCAATGACATCCAGCACCAATGACATGCAGCACCAATGACATCCAGCACCAATCACATCCAGCACCAATGACATCCAGCACCTATCACATCCGGCACCAATGACATCCAGCACCTATCACATCCAGCACCAATGACATCCAGCACCTATCACATCCAGCACCAATGACATCCAGCACCAATAACATGCAGCACGAATGACATGCAGCACGAATGACATCCAGCACCAGGCACATCCAGCACCAATGACATCCAGCACCAATGACATCCAGCACCAATGACATCCAGCACCAATCACATCCAGCACCAATGACATCCAGCACCAACCACATCTGGCACCAATCACATCCAGCACCATCACATCCAGCACCAATCACATCCGGCACCAATCACTTCCAGCACCAATCACATCCAGCACCAATGACATGCAGCACCATGACATCCAGCACCAATCACATCCGGCACCAATCACATCCAGCACCAATCACATCCAGCACCAATGACATCCAAAACCAATGACATCCAGCACCAATCACATCCAGCACCATCACATCCAGCACCAATCTCATCCGGCACCAATCACATCCAGCACCAATCACATTCACCACCAATCACATCCAGCACCTATCACATCCAGCACCAATCACGTCAGGCACCAATCACATCCAGCACCAATCACATCCAGCACCAAACACATCCAGCACCAAACACATCCATCACCAAACACATCCAGCACCAATCACATCCAGCACCAACCACATCCAGCACCAATGACATCCAGCACGAATCACATCCAGCACCAATCATTTCCAGCACCAATCACATCGAGCACGAATCACATCCATCACCAATCACACCCAGCACCAATCACATCCAGCACCAATCACATGAATTGCTTATCACTCCTATAAAGGACACAGTCAAGATATTCATTACTATCAAATTCACCAATGAAAACATTACAAATAGCAGAACCATCTTCAAACACACAATTGTCACTGAAAAAACATATACATTGGGCCTCATTACACGGACGGCGGTAAGGGTTAACGGTCACCGTTAATGGCAACGGTGACCGTTAACCCTTACCGCCGTACTACGAGGTCCCTTTGCGGGTTGGAGGATTTAACGCCTGCTTCTTGCAGGCGTTAAAATCCAACCCGCTAAGGGACCTCGGAGCTAATTACGGCACCGCAAAATTGCGGTGCCGTAATTAGCGCCTTCCCCATTTCCATAGAGCCCTATGGGGCAGAAATGGGAATGGGGAAGGGCAATGGCGGAAAGGGGATTTACCGCCCCTCCAACCTTGGAATGGGGCGGTAAATCCCCTTTCCGCCAAGGCGGTGCCGGTATTTTACCGGCATGAGCCATGGCGCTAATAGCGCCATGGCTCACCGCCTACCGTGTAATGAGGCCCATAGTTATTTAAAAGCACACCTTTTCTCTATGCCGTCACAGTAAAGTCACCACTTACTCACTGGGGTTTCTGATCACAGGATCAGAGATAACTGCAGCTTGCCTCGTTGCTGTTCTCTCCACTTCCTTACCCTTTGCTATGAACCCTCGGTATAACAGCCCCATTACTCAGCATTGTGTGCGTTCTTATGATCTTTCTCCCTCGCAAACATATCTAGTGGTGTTTATCTTAAGGTCCGAGGCACTCATGAATTCAGTATGTACATGAATCAACTTGCCCAGTCAGCTATAAAAGTACTTGGGGTTCTTTGTGGGCAACGGGGGTGTCGTACCTCAACAGGAAAAAGTACGAGCTGTCCTTGAAACACCTACTCCCAAATCCGAAAGGATTTTAGGGCCTTTTTGGGGCTAATCGGTTATTACCGTCACTTTATACCCAACGTCTCCGGTAAAACAACCAGGTTACCCTATAAATTAAGAAATGCAGAGCCCCAAAAGCTTAAGTGGGCTAGTGACCACGACATTTGTTATAGCATCTTGAAACAAACTTTGTCTCAGAGACCCACCCTGAAAGTGGCAGATTTCTCTAAAGAGTTTATCGTCCAAAGCAACGCCTCCCCGACAGGATTGGGTGCTGTCCTGTCCAAAACCATGACGCGTTGGAACACCCAATATTATACATCAGCAGGAAACTGTTCCCTAGGGAAAAGAACTACTCTGTTTTGGAATTAGAGGCATTAGCCATCGAATGGGACATCCTTCACCTAAAATACTATCTTTTGGGAAGAAGGTTCAGACTGATCACAGATCACTCTCCCTTAGTCTGGATGAGCCAAAGGGAGGAATCAAACCCCATGCAATGGTTTTTGGACTTACAACCATACTGCTTCTCAGTAGAACATTGACATCGCCCACCACATCGCCGCTCTCTGACCCTACTTTCAGTGCTATGCGGATGATACCCAACTCATTTTCAGGCTACCCTCGGCCTCCTCTTCTCCTTCCCTCATCTCTGACTGTCTTTCTGCTATCCAGGAATGGTGTGCCGCCAACGACCTCTGCCTTAATGCCAGTAAGACTGAGATTCTACTTGTCGGCACTCCCACTCCCTCCTTCCCTGCTGCTCTCTGGCCGGCCTCTCTGGGCCCTCTTCCTACTCCTACCTGCAAGGCAAAAAACCTTGGGGTCATCTTCGACTCCACACTCTCCTTCTCTCCTCACATATCCGACGTATCTAAGAAGTCACACTACCAGCTACACCTCCTCAGAGGTATCCTTCCTTTCCTCTCCTTCCCCCAGAAGCTCACTGTCTCTAGAGCCCTGGTTCTCTCTAAGCTGGACTACTGTAACAGCCTCTATCTTAATCTGCCCGCCTCTACTCTCCGCCCTTTGCAACTCATCCAGAACAGGACTGCAAGACTTGTCCTTGGCCTCAAGCCCAGGGACCGTATCTCTCCAGGACTGAAATGACTACACTGGCTCCCAGTGACTGCGAGGATCAAGTTCAAAACCCTCTGCAGTGTCCACAAGGCTGTCTGGGGCCTTGGGCCAAAATACCTTCAACTCTCTCTTCCTAAATATCTTCCTTCTCGAGCTCTTCGCTCATCCGCCTCCAACTCCCTCAGGGTCAGCCGCTTCTCCAAACAACGAGTTGGGGGCAGATCTCTTTCCACTGCAGGGGCCTCCCTCTGGAACAGCCTTCCTACCTCCCTGAAACTTGAGGAGAACCACCTCCGGTTCCGGAAGCACCTCAAAACCTTCCTCTTTGCCTCCACTTTCTCTCCCCCTCTCCCCTGCTAATACTACTGAAACTGCACTGAATCTGCAACTGGGCCATTCACTGTTCTCGGCCCAGCCACTCTCCCCTGCACTGCCTCAACGGCAACCCCTGCACTACGGGACTGTGTCTGTATCCATACAGCCCCCCTTCCCAGCACTTGTCTGCACTTACCTCGCACTTGCCACCAGCTGGCCCTTGTTATTTATCCTGTATGCTGTATGCTTATAACCCTGTACTGCACTTTCCCCTCTCCCTTTCCCCCATGCACTTTTCCCTTCCCCTCTAACCTTGCACTTGCGCGATCTGAATGACACCTGGCCTAGTAAGATCGTTGTCTGTCTCCCCTTGTTCCCACCCCCTGCCTCGTCGCGCCTTGAAACACTTGTGTATAGGCGCGTTACAAATGCCTTATCATATCATATCCTATCAAACGGCCAAGAACAAGGTAATGTCAATTTCCTTTCGGGGTTCCCTTGCGAAGCAGACACATTGCATAGGGGAAGGGTATGTAAAAAACCTAAGGGACTTTCCCAAAATACTGCCCAGGGATCTTCGACACAGGTGGCCAGGGGAGGGCCATTGCTTTTGGATCCCAACCCTGGGGGTGGACAAGCGAGGGAGAATCAAGTGAGTGGTGGGACCTTAGAGATTAGGGAGGGAATACCCGTTGGTGAGACATGGTATCCCCCATTCCTTGATAGTGACCTTTCCAGCCTCGTCACAGCATTTAAGGGGTATGCTCAAGCATACATGCTTCCTTTCCCGTAGCACTCTCCAAATACTGAGATGAAGAAGAGGAGGTCAAGAGGAGTGTAGACCTCCTATGAAAAACACCACTATAGTAATGGGACGAGGAAGATGCAGATCAAGGCACATCAACTTCCCCAATGGACGTCTCTCACTAACAAGGTCAGGCAGGGTCAGGCAATTGATTTCAACTATGCCCATCTGCAGCCTGTTAAGTACTCAGGTGAATATAAATGGAACACACATGCTTGGCAACTAGAACGAGCTGAATGGCAAGCAGGAGAGGCACCAGAGCCAAAGCTGCCCAAGCCAAGGCAATGGAGAGCGATATGCCGGCACACCATAAACTGACGGGTGTAGCAGGAGAAAGCGCTGTGAGAAAGTTGTGGACGTCTAGGAAGGTCTGAGGGGCAGGTGAGAGACCCTGATCTTAGGCAGGAAAGCCGCTGAAGGAAGGAGCAGCGAAGTTCATGACTAGTGAGTTTCTGAATAAGAAAGAAACCCGGCACCAATTGAGAAAAGACTGCATACTTTGCAACGGTGTAAACGCAAGTAAAAGAGCACTCACTCCTGAAAGCCATCAGGACACTGAGATGTGGACAATGATAAAGAAGGTATGAAAGTATATAAAGTAGCGGAGTAATCCCGTATAGTCTCTGTGAATGAAAAGAAGCATTGAAGCAGCAGGGCAGCTGCGCGTGAGGGAAGTGTGGGTGAAATAGAGCTACACGAAAACTAAAGTAAGAGAAAAATTGCACAAACTGATCATGAGAAACTATGAGGGAATTAAGAGTGTTAAGAAGCATTGGGGTGGCCCCCAGGCAGGAGGCTGATCTAAGGAGGACGAAGAGACCCCACCCTAAGGATCAACCAAGAGATTTAAGCAAAGCTAGGCACCTGGTTGCTCAACATGTAAGGGGTGAACTTGTGTTCTGGAAACTGCACCACGACCAGGGGGGGAAGGGTGCATATGTGTGAGAAGGAATCGCTTGAGATACTGAAATTGAAAGTCAAAAGGACTTGGTTTTTTGCATGGGGAAGGGAGTCCCACAAGCAACAAGTGAAGAGTGATATTTTCTGATGGATAGTTTGTGAGTTAGAATCAAAAATTTGGGCTCCTGGTATGGAACCTATTCTACCCAGGAGGGTTAACTAGAGAACAAAGCACACAAATGAATAGGTTCAAGAACACTGCGCTTATACAAAAGAACTCCCGCAGTTTTTATAAACTCTGCACTTGTTTAGAGATGAAATTACTCTTACAAATTAAATCATAGAGAAAAAATCTCTCAGAAATTTTTTATGTTAGAATTGTATGAGTCAAGAACATAAAAGCACAATTCAAGGAGAAATCAGACATCAAAATGGTTTGTTGGACCACAACAGAAACAAACAAAGATGTGTTTTCAACACACTGTACCAAAACAATTTTGGGACAATATCACAATAGTGTGCATGCAACAAACCCAACCTCTATGAGGGTTTGTCACAGTGGCACCAATCAATAGTGTAAAGATTCAGAACAGGATTCTTAAAACAACATAGAACAACTGTAAGGACACAGAGAGAGTTTTGCATGTGTGGACAGCAATGGATGTGCTATAGTTTCATGGAAGTAGTGCGTCTACACCAGGTGTTTCGGCCGTCTGGAGTTGGGCTAGATGAGCCTCATCTTTAACACGGCCATCATCAGGACGGGGTTCTGTATGAAATGACGTCTGTGCTATGGGATAATTTCACAGGCACTGTATTTAGAGATCTGCTAGCCGCATTGGCTGGTCTCTAGGTGATCCTCTCACCGGAGGTATCTAGGTGAAGAGGTCCAATATGGTGTCAGAAAAACGATCAACCATGAGATGCACGGCTTAGTTGGTGTACAAAATTGAGGCAGTCTGCCTGCAGCGAGCAGCGTGCAGCGTCTCCTCAAGGTGCTGAGTCACTGAAGAGAGCTGTCGGCCAAGCGTTAGTAACTAAGGGAAGGGTATGTAAAAAACCTAAGGGTCTTTCCCAAAATACTGCCTCACAAAATACTGCCTCACAAAATACAAAATACTGCCTCACAAAATACTGCCTCACAAAATACTAAATTACTAACGCTTGGCCGACAGCTCTCTTCAGTGACTCAGCACCTTGAGGAGACGCTGCACGCTGCTCGCTGCAGGCAGACTGCCTCAATTTTGTACACCAACGAAGCCGTGCATCTCATGGTTGATCGTTTTTCTGACACCATATTGGACCTCTTCACCTAGATACCTCTGGTGAGAGGATCACCTAGAGACTAGCCAATGCGGCTAGCGGATCTCTAAATACAGTGGAGGTCATTACGACCCAGGCGTTAAGGGTTAACACCGTCGTTAATACAATAACTGTAAAAAAATCAGTGTAAATTATGAAATCTAAATCCAAACAAAACAAAAATTAATGAAACAAAATACAAGTTCCAAATATATATAATTTTAATATTAATAACATGTAAGTCTACTTTTACATACGTCTACAATTTCTGGCAATTTTCGTAATGTTACCTAGAAAACGTTGAACAAGTAAATGAAAGTATTCATATTGTAACTTGGAGACCCTTTAAATGATATTTTTCAAAAAGCTATTATACATAAATCATAATCTGATTATTTCATTTTATTCTTTTTTAACTGTTTGTATTAACATTTAAGGTAATGGATGGCTTTAAGGAGTGATGTGGAAGTGGTCACTAAAATTACATTTTAATTTTTACAAATATGAAGCATTTCAAGCTTATGCAAATACATAAAAAACACAGTTACAACAGCATTCATATATTTGTATTAAATTCATTGTAACACTTAATAATTGACAAAATGGAATATTACTTTAAAACATTTTATAAACAATGACAAAATATTTAAAAAACAGAATTTTTTTAAACCACTGGGGTAAACCACTACAACGAATGTTAAATCCCCATACTTATATATCCTTGGATCTACGTTGTAGTGGTTCACCACAGGAAGCTTTTGAGTGACACTCTTTAGCAACACACAAGTAAGTGTCCCGGCAGAATGAGTCATTGTGATTTGCATCTAAACCAAGTGCATTCCAGCACTGATAAATTGTCCTTTACATTTTTTGTGTTTGTTTTTTTATTGTAAAATAGTTTAAATTAAACTTTATACATTCTTATTCAAAAATACTCAAAAAAATATAAGTAAAAGAAAAGAAAAATAAAACGACAAATTCATAATTCATAATAAACAGCAATTACATACTGAAGAAGGGTAAAAATGGGAGAGGAAAAAGAAAAAGGGTTGAGAAGGGGATCACTTATAATTTAAAATAATAATTCCAGTTACATAGTAAGTTAAAAATACAACATTTTCAAATTTTGCAATAGAGAGAAATAGGAATTCTAGGAAAGTAAAAGTTGCAAACAAAAGCTATGAGAACATTGCATGTACATTTCATTCTACAAGTTTTAACTTTTTTAGATGATGCACTATTCTAATGAGGAATTTTGTTGGTCTTCCTTGTAGCATATAGAACCGTAAGCTCTATGTATTCAAATGATTGAAGGAATGTGTGATGGAATTCATACTATCCTCGCGTTCATTCTGTAATTTGCTGCAGTATATCATGAGATGTTTTGCATTATCCTGTTGGCCTCTGAGATACAGGACCTCTCCAGTTGGTAAGACATTAAAGCGAAATCACATGAAACCTTCTGAACAGCGCCTATCTGGGCATTGCTTTAGGTAATTAGGTAGATCTCCTCTTGATTTACATTCTAGACTAATGTCTTTTGTTGGTCTATATTTTCTTCAATCATCACACATCTTCACCCAGTCAGTATCTAGTATTTTTGTTTTGTTTTTTCTGGATTTGATATTAACAGTTCTGTAGTTATTTCAAAGGAAGTTATTATTTGTTCACATTGTTGCGTGAAACTGTGGAAAGGTTTCTCTTATCCATTCTTTATATGTTGTCCTATTAACACATACAAAGAGTCAGGCCTATTAATCTTCAGTTTACGAAATAGGAACAGTTTCTTCTTCTGTACAAGTGACAGAATAGAATTCAGTACTAGTTCAAAAAGTAAGATACTCAGTGTGACACAAGTTGCCAGTGAGAGCACCTTCTTCTAGATCTTTCCCTCTAGTTTGCAAAGTTTTAATTTGTCTATTTGGCTATATATTTCTAGTCCATATGTAATAGATAGTACAACTTTGCTAGTATAAAAATCAACTAGTGGTTTATAGGTAAATTGACAATATTTTAGTTTGATATATTTCATTTTCCCTATATATTGGGTTCCACTTGCCCATAGAGCTGTTTTCATGACCTTATGTTCTGAAGGTGTAGTTATATTAAACCCTAGATATTTTATTTGCAGGGTAACTACTATGGCAAATTTGTCGATTATCCAAGTGAACTTTGTTTTCTTTAGTTTCTTCCCATTATAAAACAATATGTTTGATTTTGTCTGATTTATCGATAGAATATTCAATTCAACATAGTCATGGAAACTGTCAAGTAGTCTTTTTTCAATTTGTATTTGGGAAAAACACCTTTACAAAAATGAGATATTCATTTAACACATCATCTTAAAATTAAGCAGTTTCAAATACTTATTTGTATATGATACAAATTTAAACAATCCAAAATCCAAAGTATGCAACTAAGGCAAACTAAACATACTACAAAGTTACATGATTTTATTTGACCTTAAAATCACAAATTCATATCAATTATGAATTATAAGGCCTCTGCCATCTTAGCTAATCAATAAATATACAATATTTACAAAGCAATGCTCTCAATTCCCTAGTAAAAGCAAAAATACAAAAGGTGCAACCATCAAATTTACAGGCCGATTCATGGAATAAATAGCGCGGCAAATTAACAAGGGGGGTCCTGGGAGTCCCTCTGCCAGACATTAGTCCTGGTTACGAGAGACTTACCCAGAGTCTTTAGCTCACTTTCTTTCACAGAGAAGAAATATCCCAAACATATCAGTCTTTGTCCTGCCCTGGGGCAGTCCAGCACCGAAATGCTAGGCAATTCTCCTCTGAACAAGAGTACCAACAGAAACCCCAGACACGTGTATCGGTCTGGTTGGACCTCATCAGTAGGGTGGATCTGTGCCTCTCTAAGAATAGTGAGAACGGGGTCCACGTCTGGATTCCCCTAGTAACTTAGGGTGAGACCCAAAGTTACGTAAATATGCAAATTAACAAGGGGGGTCCTGGGAGTCCCTCTGCCAGACATTAGTCCTTGGTACTCTTGTTCAGAGGAGAATTGCCTAGCATTTCGGTGCTGGACTGCCCCAGGGCAGGACAAAGACTGATATGTTTGGGATATTTCTTCTCTGTGAAAGATAGTGAGCTAAAGACTCTGGGTAAGTCTCTCATAACCAGGACTAATGTCTGGCAGAGGGACTCCCAGGACCCCCCTTGTTAATTTGCATATTTAAGTAACTTTGGGTCTCACTCTAAGTTACTAGGGGAATCCAGACGTGGACCCCTTGCTCACTATTCTTAGAGAGGCACAGATCCACCCTACTGATGAGGTCCAACCAGACCGAAACACGTGTCTGGGGTTTCTGTTGGTACTCTTGTTCAGAGGAGAATTGCCTAGCATTTTGGTGCTGGACTGCCCCAGGGCAGGACAAAGACTGGTATGTTTGGGATATTTCTTCTCTGTGAAAGATAGTGAGCTAAAGACTCTGGGTAAGTCTCTCGTAACCAGGACTAATGTCTGGCAGAGGGACTCCCAGGACCCCCCTTGTTAATCTGCATATTTAAGTAACTTTGGGTCTCACCCTAAGTTACTAGGGGAATCCAGACGTGGACCCCTTGCTCACTATTCTTAGGGAGGCACAGATCCACCCTACTGATGAGGTCCAACCAGACCGAAACACGTGTCTGGGGTTTTTGTTGGTACTCTTGTTCAGAGGAGAATTGCCTAGCATTTCGGTGCTGGACTGCCCCAGGGCAGGACAAATACTGATATGTTTGGGATATTTCTTCTCTGTAAAAGATAGTGAGCTAAAGACTCTGGGTAAGTCTCTCGTAACCAGGACTAATGTCTGGCAGAGGGACTCCCAGGACCCCCCTTGTTAATCTGCATATTTAAGTAACTTTGGGTCTCACCCTAAGTTACTAGGGGAATCCAGACGTGGACCCCTTGCTCACTATTCTTAGAGAGGCACAGATCCACCCTACTGATGAGGTCCAACCAGACCGAAACACGTGTCTGGGGTTTCTGTTGGTACTCTTGTTCAGAAGAGAATTGCCTAGCATTTCGGTGCTGGACTGCCCCAGGGCAGGACAAAGACTGATATGTTTGGGATATTTCTTCTCTGTGAAAGATAGTGAGCTAAAGACTCTGGGTAAGTCTCTCGTAACCAGGACTAATGTCTGGCAGAGGGACTCCCAGGACCCCCGTTGTTAATCTGCATATTTAAGTAACTTTGGGTCTCACACTAAGTTACTAGGGGAATCCAGACGTGGACCCCTTTCTCGCTATTCTTAGAGAGGCACAGATCCACCCTACTGATGAGGTCCAACCAGACCGAAACACGTGTCTGGGGTTTCTGTTGGTACTCTTGTTCAGAGGAGAATTGCCTAGCATTTCGGTGCTGGACTGCCCCAGGGCAGGACAAAGACTGATATGTTTGGGATATTTCTTCTCTGTGAAAGATAGTGAGCTAAAGACTCTGGGTAAGTCTCTCGTAACCAGGACTAATGTCTTGCAGAGGGACTCCCAGGACCCCCCTTGTTAATCTGCATAAATAGCGCGGCACAAGTGAGCAAAAACGTGCGAATCGCAGTGGAATTGCGAAAATCGCAGTGCAATTGCGAAAATCGCACAAAAAGCAGCGCACATCGATTCATGGAAGGGCGTGCGCGAAAAAACCATCTGATGTGCGCTAAAAAAGTGCGCGGCGCACGTTGACGCACAGGCCATCTAACGGCGTGCGCCAGGTCATAGCGAAAATCGCACAGGCCACAGCGAAAATCGCACATAGCGCGGCGCACGCTACAAAAGTAGGCGGAACACGGGGCGTAACACTCGGAATGGGGAACAACTTGCCAAAATGTGGGCGTCACAGGGGAAGTACAGGGTGCAAGTGCGCGGAACGCCCACACGCTCGCCTACAACACGTATTCATGGAATCGAATAGGGCAAAACAGCGCACGGTCAAACCAGCGCACAGGCACAAACACGACCGCCACAAGAAAGCAGGCGGTAGCGTCCCTGCGCCTGTAAAAAATGTGCGCCAAAAGGTGCGCCAACAAATAGCACCTATATACAGCTATGATGAATGTCCAATACTGTGGCCCTCCAGGACAAATGACGTGCAAAGGTGTACCCACAAACACGGACACCCGCTGACTGAAAAATAACGTGTGCGTGTATTTCGGGGTGCGCGGGAAGTTTCACACGCGAATTGGCTGGGTACGTGGATTCCAGGGGTGCGCGGGAAGTTCCACACGCGATTTGGCTGGGTACGTGGATTAGAGGGGTGCGCGGGAAGTTCCACACGCGATTTGGCCGGGTACGTGGATTTCAGGGGTGCGCGGGAAGTTCCACACGCGATTTGGCCGGGTACGTGTATTTCAGGGGTGCCCGGGAAGTTAAACACGCGATTTGGCTGGGTACGTGGATTTCAGGGGTGCACGCGAAGTTCACACGCGATTTGGCCGGGTACGTGGATTTCAGGGGTGCACGGGAAGTTCAACACGCGATTTTGCTGGGTACGTGGATTCCAGGGGTGCGCGGGAAGTTCAACACGCAATTTTGCTGGGTACGTGGATTCCAGGGGTGTGCGGGAAGTTCAACACGCGATTTGGCTGGGTACGTGGATTCCAGGGGTGCGCGGGAAGTTAAACACGCGATTTGGCTGGGTACGTGTATTTCGGTGTTGCAGGGGAATGCTACACGTGATATGGCCATGTGGGTCCCCCCAGGTGTTCCCTCTACACCCTCCACGGCCCCTGCAGGCAGCCCACACCACAGGGTACTACCCTGCACCCCTGCTCATGTCCCACAGGCAACCCATCCACCATGGCCATGCCCACCAGCCAACCCACATGTCACCTTGCACCACTGATAACCAACACATGTCTCCCACCACCCCCACCACCCAGCCACCGGGGCAGCCTCCACCAGACCCCCACTCATGTCCCCTATTACCCCCACCCCCCTGCAGTGCAGGGGCAACCTCCACCAGGCCCCCACCCATGTCTACAATCACCCCCACCCCCCAGCCACCAGGGGCAGCCTCCACCAGGCCCCCACTGATGTCTCCCACCACCCCCACCCCCCAGCAGTGCAGGGGCAGCCTCCACCAGGCACCCACCCATGTCTACCACCACCCCCACCCCCCAGCAGTGCAGGGGCAGCCTCCACCAGGCCCCCACCCATGTCTACCACCACCCCCACCCCCCAGCCACCAGGGGCAGCCTCCACCAGGCCCCCACTCATGTCTCCCACCACCCCCAACCCCCAGCAGTGCAGGGGCAGCCTCCACCAGGCCCCCACCCATGTCTACCACCACCCCCACCCCCCAGCAGTGCAGGGGCAGCCTCCACCAGGCCCCCACCCATTTCTACCACCACCCCCACCCCCCAGCAGTGCAGGGGCAGCCTCCACCAGGCCTCCACTCATGTCTACCACCACCCCCACCCCCCAGCAGTGCAGGGGCAGCCTCCATCAGGTCCCCACTCATGTCTCCACCACCCCCACCCCCCAGCAGTGCAGGGGCAGCCTCCAACAGGCACCCACTCATGTCCCCCTGTACCCCCACCCCCCAGTTACCAGGGGCAGCCTCCACCAGGACCCCACTCATGTCTCCCACCCCCCCACCCCCCAGCAGTGCAGGGGCAGCCTCCACCAGGCCCCCACTCATGTCCCCCTGTACCCCCACCCCCCAGTCACCAGGGGCAGCCTCCACCAGGCCCCCACTCATGTCCCCCTGCACCCCCACCCCCCCAGCCACCAGGGGCAGCCTCCACCAGGCCCCCACTCATGTCCCCCTGCACCCCCAGCCCCCAGCCACCAGGGGCAGCCTCCACCAGGCCCCCACTCATGTCCCCCTGCACCCCCACCCCCCAGCCAATAGGGGCAGCCTCCACCAGGCCCCCACTCATGTCCCCCTGCACCCCCACCCCCCAGCCACCAGGGGCATCCTCCACCAGGCCCCCACCCATGTCTACCACCACCCCCACCCCACAGCAGTGCAGGGGCAGCCTCCACCAGGCCCCCACTCATGTCTACCACCACCCCACCCCCAGCCACCAGGGGCAGCCTCCACCAGGCCCCCACTCATGTCTCCCACCACCCCCACCCCCCAGCAGTGCAGGGGCAGCCTCCACCAGGCCCCCACTCATGTCCCCCTGCACCCCCACCCCCCAGCCACCAGGGGCAGCCTCCACCAGGCCCCCACTCATGTCCCCCTGCACCCCCACCCCCAGCCACCAGGGGCAGCCTCCACCAGGCCCCCACTAATGTCCCCCTGCACCCCCACCCCCCAGCCACCAGGGGCAGCCTCCACCAGGCCCCCACTCATGTCTCCCACCACCCCCACCCCCCAGCAGTGCAAGGGCAGCCTCCACCAGGTCCCCACCCATGTCTACCACCACCCCCACCCCCCAGCCACCAGGGGCGGCCTCCACCAGGCCCCCACTCATGTCTCCCACCACCCCCACCCCCCTGCAGTGCAGGGGCATCCTCCAACAGGCCCCCACTCATGTCCCCCTGCACCCCCACCCCCCCAGCCACGAGGGGCAGCCTCCACCAGGCCCCCACTCATGTCCCCCTGCACCCCCACCCCCCAGCCACCAGGGGCAGCCTCCACCAGGCCCCCACTCATGTCCCCCTGCACCCCCACCCCCCAGCCACCAGGGGCAGCCTCCACCAGGCCTCCACTCATGTCTCCCACCACCCCCACCCCCCAGCAGTGCAGGGGCAGCCTCCACCAGGCCCCCACTCATGTCTCCCACCCACCCCACCCCCCAGCCACCATGGGCAGCCCCCACCAGGCTCCCACCCATGTCTACCACCACCCCCACCCCCCAGCAGTGCAGGGGCAGCCTCCACCAGGCCCCCACTCATGTCTCCCACCACTCCCACCCCCCAGCCACCATGGGAAGCCTCCACCAGGCTCCCACTCATGTCCCCTATCACCCCCACCCCCCAGCAGTGCAGGGGCAGCCTCCACCAGGCCCCCACTCATGTCTCCCACCACCCCCACCCCCCAGCCACCAGGGGCAGCCTCCACCAGGCCCCCACTCGTATCTCCCACCACCCCCACCCCCTAGCAGTGCAGGGGCAGCACCACCAGGCCCCCACTCATGTCTCCCACCACCACCACCCCCCAGCAGTGCAGGGGCAGCACCACCAGGCCCCCATTCATGTCTCCCACCACCCCCACCCCCCAGCAGTGCAGGGGCAGCCTCCACCAGGCCCCCACTCATGTCCCCTATCACCCCCACCCCCCAGCAGTGAGAGGATGGTAAGTAGGGAGTTGCAAGGTCCCTACTACCAGACCATAGATATCAGATGAGAAGATGGTAGGTAGGGAGTTGCAAGGTCCCTAATAGCAGACCATAGATATCAGATGAGAGGATGGTTGGTAGGGAGTTGCAAGATCCCTAATAGCAGACCACACATATCAGATGAGAGGATGGTAGGTAGGGAGTTGCTAGATCCCTAATAGCAGACCATAGATATCAGATGAGAGGATGGTAAGTAGGGAGTTGCAAGGTCCCTAATAGCAGACCATAGATATCAGATGAGAGGATGGTTGGTAGGGAGTTGCAAGGTCCCTAATAGCAGACCATAGATATCAGATGAGAGGATGTTTGGTAGGGAGTTGCTAGATCCCTAATAGCAGACCATAGATATCAGATGAGAGGATGGTAGGTAGGGAGTTGCAAGGTCCCTAATAGCAGACCATAGATATCAGATGAGAGGATAGTTGGTAGGGAGTTGCAAGGTCCCTAATAGCAGACAATAGATATCAGATGAGAGGATGGTAGGTAGGAAGTTGCAAGGTCCCTAATAGCAGACCATAGATATCAGATGAGAGGATGGTAAGTAGGGAGTTGCAAGGTCCCTAATAGCAGACCATAGATATCCGATGAGAGGATGGTAGGTAGGGAGTTGCAAGGTCCCTAATAGCAGACCATAGATATCAGATGAGAGGATGGTAAGTAGGGAGTTGCAAGGTCCCTACTACCAGCCCATAGATATCAGATGAGAGGATGGTAAGTAGGGAGTTGCAAGGTCCCGAATAGCAGACCATAGATATCAGATGAGAGGATGGTAAGTAGGGAGTTGCAAGGTCACTAATAGCAGACCATAGATATCAAATGAGAGGATGGTAGGTAGGGAGTTGCAAGATCCCTAATAGCAGACCATAGATATCAGATGAGAGGATAGTTGGTAGGGAGTTGCAGGGTCCCTAATAGCAGACCACACATATCAGATGAGAGGATGGTAAGTAGGGAGTTGCAAGGTCCCCAATAGCAGACCATAGATATCAGATGAGAGGATGGTAAGTAGGGAGTTGCAAGGTCCCTAATAGCAGACCAGACCATAGATATCAGATGAGAGTATGGTAGGTAGGGAGTTGCTAGATCCCCAATAGCAGACCATAGATATCAGATGAGAGGATGGTAGGTAGTGAGTTGCAGGGTCCCAAATAGCAGCCCATAGATATCAGATGAGAGGATGGTAGGTAGGGAGTTGCAAGGTCCCTAATAGCAGACCATAGATATCAGATGAGAGGATGGTTGGTAGGGAGTTGCTAGATCCCTAATAGCAGAACATAGATATCAGATGAGAGGATGGTAAGTAGGGAGTTGCAAGGTCGCTAATAGCAGACCATAGATATCAGATGAGAGGATGGTTGGTAGGGAGTTGCTAGATCCCTAATAGCAGACCATAGATATCAGATGAGAGGATGGTAGGTAGGGAGTTGCAAGGTCCCTAATAGCAGACCATAGATATCAGATGAGAGGATAGTTGGTAGGGAGTTGCTAGATCCCTAATAGCAGACCATAGATATCAGATGAGAGGATGGTTGGTAGGGAGTTGCAGGGTCCCCAATAGCAGACCATAGATATCAGATGAGAGGATGGTAGGTAGGGAGTTGCAAGGTCCCTAATAGCAGACCATAGATATCAGATGAGAGGATGGTAGGTAGGGAGTTGCAAGATCCCCAATAGCAGACCATAGATATCAGATGAGAGGATGGTAGGTAGGGGGTTGCAAGGTCCCTAATAGCAGACCATAGATATCAGATGAGAGGATGGTAGGTAGTGAGTTGCAGGGTCCCTAATAGCAGACCATAGATATCAGATGAGAGGATGGTAAGTAGGGAGTTGCAAGGTCCCTGATAGCAGACCACAGATATCAGATGAGAGGATAGTTGGTAGGGAGTTGCAAGATCCCTAATAGCAGACCATATATATCAGATGAGAGGATGGTAGGTAGTGAGTTGCAGGGTCCCCAATAGCAGACCATAGATATCAGATGAGAGGATGGTAGGTAGTGAGTTGCAGGGTCCCCAATAGCAGACCATAGATATCAGATGAGAGGATGGTAGGTAGGGAGTTGCAAGGTCCCTAATAGCAGACCATAGATATCAGATGAGAGGATGGTTGGTAGGGAGTTGCAGGGTCCCTAATAGCAGGCCATAGATATCAGATGAGGGGATGGTTGGTAGGTAGTTGCAAGGTCCCTAATAGCAGACCATAGATATCAGATGAGAGGATGGTAGGTAGTGAGTTGCAGGGTCCCTAATAGCAGACCATAGATATCAGATTAGAGGATGGTAAGTAGGGAGTTGCGAGGTCCCTAATAGCAGACCACATATATCAGATGAGAGGATGTTAGGTAGGGAGTTGCAAGGTCCCTAATAGCAGACCATAGATATCAGATGAGAGGATGGTTGGTAGGAGTTGCAAGGTCCCTAATAGCAGACCATAGATATCAGATGAGAGGATGGTTGGTAGGAGTTGCAAGGTCCCTAATAGCAGACCATAGATATCAGATGTGAGGATGTTAGGTAGGGAGATGCAAGGTCCCTAATAGCAGACCACAGATATCAGATGAGAGGATGTTAGGTAGGGAGTTGCAAGGTCCTTAATAGCAGATTATAGATATCAGATGAGGGGATGATTGGTAGGAGTTGCAAGGTCCCTAATAGCAGACCATAGATATCAGATGAGAGGATGGTTGGTAGGAGTTGCAAGGTCCCTAATAGCAGACCATAGATATCAGATGAGAGGATGTTAGGTAGGGAGTTGCACGGTCCCTAATAGCAGACCATAGATATCAGATGAGAGGATGGTTGGTAGGGAGTTGCTAGACCCCAATAGCAGACCATAGATATCAGATGAGAGGATGGTAGGTAGTGAGTTGCAGGGTCCCTAATAGCAGCCCATAGATATCAGATGAGAGGATGGTAGGTAGGGAGTTGCAAGGTCCCTAATAGCAGACCATAGATATCAGATGAGAGGATGGTTGGTAGGGAGTTGCTAGATCCCTAATAGCAGACCATAGATATCAGATGAGAGGATGGTAAGCAGGGAGTTGCAGGGTCGCTAATAGCAGACCATAGATATCAGATGAGAGGATGGTTGGTAGGGAGTTGCTAGATCCCTAATAGCAGACCATAGATATCAGATGAGAGGATGGTAGGTAGGGAGTTGCAAGGTCCCTAATAGCAGACCATAGATATCAGATGAGAGGATAGTTGGTAGGGAGTTGCTAGATCCCTAATAGCAGACCATAGATATCAGATGAGAGGATGGTTGGTAGGGAGTTGCAGGGTCCCCAATAGCAGACCATAGATATCAGATGAGAGTATGGTAGGTAGGGAGTTGCAAGGTCCCTAATAGCAGACCATAGATATCAGATGAGAGGATGGTAGGTAGGGAGTTGCAAGATCCCCAATAGCAGACCATAGATATCAGATGAGAGGATGGTAGGTAGGGAGTTGCAAGGTCCCTAATAGCAGACCATAGATATCAGATGAGAGGATGGTAGGTAGTGAGTTGCAGGGTCCCTAATAGCAGACCATAGATATCAGATGAGAGGATGGTAAGTAGGGAGTTGCAAGGTCCCTGATAGCAGACCACGGATATCAGATGAGAGGATAGTTGGTAGGGAGTTGCAAGATCCCTAATAGCAGACCATATATATCAGATGAGAGGATGGTAGGTAGTGAGTTGCAGGGTCCCCAATAGCAGACCACAGATATCAGATGAGAGGATGGTAGGTAGTGAGTTGCAGGGTCCCCAATAGCAGACCATAGATATCAGATGAGAGGATGGTAGGCAGGGAGTTGCAAGGTCCATAATAGCAGACCATAGATATCAGATGAGAGGATGGTTGGTAGGGAGTTGCAGGGTCCCTAATAGCAGGCCATATATATCAGATGAGGGGATGGTTGGTAGGTAGTTGCAAGGTCCCTAATAGCAGACAATAGATATCAGATGAGAGGATGGTAGGTAGTGAGTTGCAGGGTCCCTAATAGCAGACCATAGATATCAGATTAGAGGATGGTAAGTAGGGAGTTGCAAGGTCCCTAATAGCAGACCACATATATCAGATGAGAGGATGTTAGGTAGGGAGTTACAAGGTCCCTAATAGCAGACCATAGATATCAGATGAGAGGATGGTTGGTAGGAGTTGCAAGGTCCCTAATAGCAGACCATAGATATCAGGTGAGAGGATGGTTGGTAGGAGTTGCAAGGTCCCTAATAGCAGACCATAGATATCAGATGTGAGGATGTTAGGTAGGGAGATGCAAGGCCCCTAATAGCAGACCACAGATATCAGGTGAGAGGATGTTAGGTAGGGAGTTGCAAGGTCCCTAATAGCAGACCATAGATATCAGATGTGAGGATGATTGGTAGGAGTTGCAAGGCCCCTAATAGCAGACCACAGATATCAGATGAGAGGATGTTAGGTAGGGAGTTGCAAGGTCCCTAATAGCAGACCATAGATATCAGATGAGAGGATGTTAGGTAGGGAGTCGCAGGGTCCCTAATAGCAGACCATAGATATCAGATGAGAGGATGGTTGGTAGGAGTTGCAAGGTCCCTAATAGCAGACCATAGATATCAGATGAGAGGATGTTAGGTAGGGAGTCGCAGGGTCCCTAATAGCAGACCATAGATATCAGATGAGAGGATGGTAGGTAGTGAGTTGCAGGGTCCCTAGTAGCAGACCATAGATATCAGATGAGAGGATGGTTGGTAGGGAGTTGCAAGGTCCCTAATAACAGACCATAGATATCAGATGAGAGGATAGTTGGTATGGAGTTGCTAGATCCCTAATAGCAGACCATAGATATCAGATGAGAGGATGGTTGGTAGGAGTTGCAAGGTCCCTAATAGCAGACCATAGATATCAGATGTGAGGATGTTAGGTAGGGAGTTGCAAGGTCCCTAATAGCAGACCACAGATATCAGATGAGAGGATGTTAGGTAGGGAGTTGCAAGGTCCCTAATAGCAGACCATAGATATCAGATGAGAGGATGATTGGTAGGAGTTGCAAGGTCCCTAATAGCAGACCATAGATATCAGATGAGAGGATGGTTGGTAGGAGTTGCAAGGTCCCTAATAGCAGACCATAGATATCAGATGAGAGGATGTTAGGTAGGGAGTTGCAGGGTCCCTAATAGCAGACCATAGATATCAGATGAGAGGATGGTAGGTAGTGAGTTGCAGGGTCCCTAGTAGCAGACCATAGATATCACATGAGAGGATGGTTGGTAGGGAGTTGCAAGGTCCCTAATAACAGACCATAGATATCAGATGAGAGGATAGTTGGTATGGAGTTGCTAGATCCCTAATAGCAGACCATAGATATCAGATGAGAGGATGGTAAGTAGGGAGTTGCAAGGTCCCCAATAGCAGACCACAGATATCACATGAGAGGATGGTAGGTAGGGAGTTGCTAGATCCCTAATAGCAGACCATAAATATCAGATGAGAGGATGGTAGGTAGGGAGTTGCAAGATCCCTAATAGCAGACCATAGATATCAGATGAGAGGATGGTAAGTAGGGATTTGCAAGGTCCCTAATAGCAGACCACACATTTCAGATGAGAGGATGGTAGGTAGGGAGTTGCAGGGTCCCCAATAGCAGACCATAGATATCAGATGAGAGGATGGTAGGTAGGGAGTTGCAAGGTCCCTAATAGCAGACCATAGATATCAGATGAGAGGATGGTAGGTAGGGAGTTGCAGGGTCCCTAATAGCAGACCATAGATATCAGATGAGAGTATGGTTGGTAGGGAGTTGCAAGATCCCTAATAGCAGACCATAGATATCAGATGAGAGGATAGTTGGTAGGGAGTTGCAAGGTCCCTAATAGCAGACCATAGATATCAGATGAGAGGATAGTTGGTAGGGAGTTGCTAGATCCCTAATAGCAGACCATAGATATCAGATGAGAGGATGGTAGGTAGTGAGTTGCAGGGTCCCTAATAGCAGACCATAGATATCAGATGAGAGGATGGTAAGTAGGGAGTTGCAAGGTCCCTAATAGCAGACCACAGATATCAGATGAGAGGATGTTAGGTAGGGAGTTGCAAGGTCCCTAATAGCAGACCATAGATATCAGTTGAGAGGATGGTTGGTAGGAGTTGCAAGGTCCCTAATAGCAGACCATAGATATCAGATGAGAGGATGGTTGGTAGGAGTTGCAAGGTCCCTAATAGCAGACCATAGATATCAGATGAGAGGATGTTAGGTAGGGAGTTGCAAGGTCCCTAATAGCAGACCACAGATATCAGATGAGAGGATGGTAGGTAGGGAGTTGCAGGGTCCCTAATAGCAGACCATAGATATCAGATGAGCGGATGGTTGGTAGGGAGTTGCAGGGTCCCTAATAGCAGACCACAGATATCAGATGAGAGGATGGTTGGTAGGGAGTTGCAAGGTCCCTAATAGCAGACCATAGATATCAGATGAGAGGATAGTTGGTAGGGATTTGCTAGATCCCTAATAGCAGACCATAGATCTCAGATGAGAGGATGGTTGGTAGGGAGTTGCAGGGTCCCCAATAGCAGACTATAGATATCAGATGTGAGGATGGTAGGTAGGGAGTTGCAAGGTCCCTAATAGCAGACCATAGATATCAGATGAGAGGATGGTAGGTAGGGAGTTGCAAGGTCCCTAATAGCAGACCATAGATATCAGATGAAAGGATGGTAGGTAGTGAGTTGCGGGGTCCCTAATAGCAGACCATAGATATCAGATGAGAGGATGGTAAGTAGGGAGTTGCAAGGTCCCTAATAGCAGACCACAGATATCAGATGAGAGGATAGTTGGTAGGGAGTTGCAAGATCCCTAATAGCAGACCATAGATATCAGATGAGAGGATGGTAGGTAGTGAGTTGCAGGGTCCCCAATAGCAGACCATAGATATCAGATGAGAGGATGGTAGGTAGTGAGTTGCAGGGTCCCCAATAGCAGACCATAGATATCAGATGAGAGGATGGTAGGTAGGAAGTTGCAAGGTCCCTAATAGCAGACCATAGATATCAGATGAGAGGATGGTTGGTAGGGAGTTACAGGGTCCCTAATAGCAGACCATAGATATCAGATGAGGATATGGTTGGTAGGGAGTTGCAAGGTCCCTAATAGCAGACCACAGATATCAGATGAGAGGATGGTTGGTAGGGAGTTGCTAGATCCCTAATAGCAGACCATAGATATCAGATGAGAGGATGGTAGGTAGTGAGTTGCATGGTCCCTAATAGCAGACCATAGATATCAGATGAGAGGATCGTAAGTAGGGAGTTGCAAGGTCCCTAATAGCAGACCACAGATATCAGATGAGAGGATGTTAGGTAGGGAGTTGCAAGGTCCCTAATAGCAGACCATAGATATCAGATGAGAGGATGGTTGGTAGGAGTTGCATGGTCCCTAATAGCTTACCATAGATATCAGATGAGAGGATGGTAGGTAGGAAGTTGCAAGGTCCCTAATAGCAGACCATAGATATCAGATGAGAGGATGGTTGGTAGGGAGTTACAGGGTCCCTAATAGCAGACCATAGATATCAGATGAGGATATGGTTGGTAGGGAGTTGCAAGGTCCCTAATAGCAGACCACAGATATCAGATGAGAGGATGGTTGGTAGGGAGTTGCTAGATCCCTAATAGCAGACCATAGATATCAGATGAGAGGATGGTAGGTAGTGAGTTGCATGGTCCCTAATAGCAGACCATAGATATCAGATGAGAGGATCGTAAGTAGGGAGTTGCAAGGTCCCTAATAGCAGACCACAGATATCAGATGAGAGGATGTTAGGTAGGGAGTTGCAAGGTCCCTAATAGCAGACCATAGATATCAGATGAGAGGATGGTTGGTAGGAGTTGCATGGTCCCTAATAGCTTACCATAGATATCAGATGAGAGGGTGGTTGGTAGGAATTTCAAGGTCCCTAATAGCAGACCATAGATATCAGATGAGTGGATGTTAGGTAGGGAGTTGCAAGGTCCCTAATAGCAGACCACAGATATCAGACGAGAGGATGTTAGGTAGGGAGTTGCAAGGTCCCTAATAGCAGACCATAGATATCAGATGAGAGGATGGTTGGTAGGAGTTGCAAGGTCCCTAATAGCAGACCATAGCTATCAGATGAGAGGATGGTTGGTAGGAGTTGCAAGGTCCCTAATAGCAGACCATAGATATCAGATGAGAGGATGTTAGGTAGGGAGTTGCAGGGTCCCTAATAGCAGACCATAGATATCAGATGAAAGGATGGTAGGTAGTGAGTTGCAGGGTCCCTAGTAGCAGACCATAGATATCAGATGAGAGGATGGTTGGTAGGGAGTTGCAAGGTCCCTAATAACAGACCATAGATATCAGATGAGAGGATAGTTGGTAGGGAGTTGTTAGATCCCTAATAGCAGACCATAGATATCAGATGAGAGGATGGTAAGTAGGGAGTTGCAAGGTCCCTAATAGCAGACCACAGATATCAGATGAGAGGATGGTAGGTAGGGAGTTTCTAGATCCATAATAGCAGACCATAGATATCAGATGAGAGGATGGTAGGTAGGGAGTTGCAGGGTCCCTAATAGCAGACCATAGATATCAGATGAGAGGATGGTAGGTAGGGAGTTGCAAGATCCCTAATAGAAGACCATAGATATCAGATGAGAGGATGGTAAGTAGGGATTTGCAAGGTCCCAAATAGCAGACCACACATATCAGATGAGAGGATGGTTGCCGTGACAGATAGTAAGGGGAGTAAGAGTGTCAGGACACTGATTATGTGAACAACTGGAACACATTTCTTTGTGGGACTCCACTGTATTCTATTGGTGGTGCTGATGTGTGTTTGGGTGGGTGAAGTTGAGCAGTGTCTTTTGCAGATGTATGGAGGTGGGTGGGCCGTGGCCCGGGTGGGGTACAGCTATGTTCTGTTGTGATGGCAGGCTTGGCATGCCAGAGAGGAATGACTGACACTAAGTTAGATACGGGCTTGCAGAGCTTATCATAAGGCCTGACGGAGATACCCTCAGTGGGGGCTATGTAACCCATGGTCGATTCCTCAGGTGCCCCACATTCCTGTCAGGGGTGGGTAATAGTTTGCAATGGAGATGCTGTAAGTCTGTGAGGATGCTGAAGGGAAGAGCCAGGTTTGGAGAGCCTTCCTGAAGGCGAGGTAATACTCAAGGCGTGGGTCACTCTGGAGTGAGTGCAAGTGCGGAAATGCCATACAGCAGCAAATTCAATTGTGATACCCACGCCATGGGACCGAAAGGAAGAAGATACAAGTATGTAAGTGCAAAGAACAACACAAGTCAATTGTGAGGTCCACACCCTGGACCATAGGTGAGGAAAATGCCATTATGGTCGTGCAAAACAACAATTCAAATGTGATACATGCACAGTGTGGAGATTCAAAGGAGCAATCTAGCTGTGGAGGCCAGCCTGGCATTGCAAGCGTAGCAAGCAGAAACATTGCTTTTGGGGTTGGCATTCTTGGTGATAGTGCAAAGTATAGGGCATGTGCAGGCAGGATGTGAACTAGGGACTTTGTGCTCTGGATGGTGGGGAGGCAGGATGTGTTACGCTCACCTGGTATCCACGGGGACGTCAATCAGCTCTTGTTGGATGATATGCACCTCGAACCCTCTCCCCAATTCCGGATGGTGCCTCTGATGGAGTTGAGCCTGAAATACAGAGGGCTGGGATTTAAACCTTTCCTTGGTGCTCTCTCACCTTGTTTCCTTAGAAGGCATGCTCTCCATCCCACTCTTGGTGGCAGGGGTGCATAGTCTTGTGTGGGCATGAGCAACCGAGTTACTTCACTGGTGCAAGCCCTTTCAAGTGTCTTAAGGTAAGCTTTGCTGCTTTACAGTCTTTGTACTCAATACTGTTCTTGCCTTCCTTCCTCCTGTTATGTTATGATTAATGTATTTTCTCTTCTCTTTAGGTGTGCAAGAGATTTGGTGTTTTTCGTGCCGGTTGGGCTTAGCACTTGCCAGTAAATGATGGCGCGATGTGCGCAATGCTGTTTGGTAAGTAGTGCGCAATGCGCGGCGCCGCTGTGCCTTATATATGCTAACCTGTGTCTTTCCTCTTCTTTTGCAGGTCGCGGTGCTGTTTATCGATGGGCATGAAGCTCCGGAACGATGCTGGCCAAGAGGCGGGTAACCAGGCAAGAGTTTTTGTGATTTCCGTCGTTCGTGTGAAACCTTTAGTGAGAGTTCACCTATGCTGTCCTTCTCTCCTTCCTTTTCAGGTCGCCTTGTTCCAGGAAGTACGCAGTGTCCAGAAGATGTAGTTTGCTGGATCGAGTGTCCCCAGGTAAGTGGATTCAGGAGCTAACGATGGCTGAAGACAGAATGTTATTCGCAGGTAAGATTTCTATTATGATGTCTCTTTTTCCTCTCTGCAGGCTTGCGGTCCCAAGGATAGCGGGCATTAAGAACACTGGAGGCCGAACTGGGCACGGTGAGCGTTACGCTGCACACAGCAGAATAACGCGAAGCGTGTGTTCTGCTGTTTCGGTGTGGTTTAAATGGCCTTCCAGCAAAATAGTCTAGGTAAAGTAGTCCCAGGCCAACCATACCCTAGACACTATACCGCATAGTTCAGTTCTTAGTAACTGAGCCATGTGAGTGACTCCATGTTGACTGCAGGCCCAAGAAAGTAGTCCAAAGTAAATAATCCCAAATTAAAGATGCTCTCCATAATGAATATGAGCCTGGTGCCAAAGACGCCTGGACTGACTCCAAGAGAGTCTCGGATGAGGTTTTGAGGCCTTTGAGGCCATAATGGAACCCCGAAACCTGGCCCTACCTGGCAGGCTGCCCTGTCATTGGGGGCCAGGGGTAAGGGTCATGACAGCACTCCCCCCAAGACCCCTCTCATGGTAGTCCTTCTGCCTGGTCCTGGTTTGGTTGGAAAATTCTGATGGAATTTCTTAATCAGATGTGATGCATGGATGTTCTGGCTAGGTTCCCAGGATCTGTCTTGAGGGCCATATCCTTTCCAATCGACCAGGTAATATAACTTTGACCTGGTGTATTTGGAGTCCAGGATATCCTTCACTTCGAACTCGGATTTCCGTCCACCATTACTGGTTTTGGTTGTGCCGTAACCCGTGTACCAGGTTGTACCGGTTTCAGGAGCGACACGTGGAACACAAGGTGAATTTACATGTTGGATGGTAATGCTAATTTGACGGCTACTGGGTTGATGATAGATTTGATGGTGTAAGGTCCCAAATACTGAGGACGAAAGGTCTGGGTCCCTTTTATGGGTCATATCTTGATGCCAACCAAACCTTGTCTCCAACTTGATGGTGGGGACTTTTCTACGATGTTGATCAGCAAATTTCTTTTGTCTGTGCTTCGCTTGGATTAGGTGTTCTATTGCCTTTTTAAAGGCCTGGGAAATGGTTGTATGTAGGTTTTTGACTGCTGGCATTTCCAAAGTAGTTGGAAGGTCCAATTCAGAAGTACGTGGGTGTCTACCGTACAGGAAGTAGAAAGGGGTTTCTCCAGTGCTGGAATGTAACAAATTATTGTAAGCATATTGTGCTATCCATAACAAGTTTTCCCAGTTTCCTTCCACTCAACGCAGCATGCAACGCAAGTATTGCTCAAGTGTCTGATTAGTTCTTTCTGTTTGGCCTTCTGTGTGGGGATGGTGACTGGTGGATAGTCGGATGTTGATTTGAGCCATTGCACAGCAGTTTCTCCAGATGTTGGACACGAATTGACTCCCCCGATCAGAGATCAGAACTGATGGGAAGCCATGTAACTGAACAATATTTTCCAGGAACACTTTTGCTAAACTGGATGCATCTGGAAGACCTTTAAAGGAGAGTTCCGGGACTTTTTTTTTATTGTCCCTACGGTTCGGCCATGTGTTTTTAAGCATAACTCGGTAGATCGTGGAAAACTTTCCTATGGACCTTACCCGACTTTTCGTCCATTAACGCACTCGAAATCAGCCGCCATTTTATGATAATCCTATCACTTGCCGCATCGCCCTGGCTCACCTGCTTTTGCGGCACTAAATCAAATCCCCCGCCCCCGAGGCTGACATCAGCAGACGCGTACCGCCCATTTCCCAACGCCAAAGCACGTTTCGTGTCAACAATCGCTGCGCCTCAGCTAATGAAGTGTCGCCATGGAAACGGCAGGACGCCTCTTTCCTCAATAAGTATAAACACACCGTTTCACAACACACAGCAGCAGATTTTCGATTCCATTACTCTCGCTGTGTTACTTTGAGTATTCTGTGACTCGTTTCTGTGCTCTGGTCAAATACCTTCGTTGATTGTAGCCCGTGTGAACAGATACCAGTACCACCGCTATAAATTATTTTACTTTCTTTACCACACAATGGCTACAATAATGCCGTATATGTACGAGCCCGAGTACACCGAGGAAGAACTACTGGAAAGGCAAGCACGCGAAAACGATGGGGATTCGGACGGCAGTTGGGAGGACCAGTCAACGGATGAAGAGCCTGGACCATGTCGCATGGACGGCGTCTCCACCTGGTGCACGTGCAATCGTTGCGAGCTAATGCCAACTGAGGAGGAGAACTGCTGCTGCCGTGAAAATTCCGGGTGCTTGGCCTACATTTCGGAAGGCGAGCCAAGTCCGCAATGCATCACCGAGCTGCCAGAGTTCAGGGAAGCCTGCCTCTCACGGACAGTGTTGAGGATGATGATGGTGCTTATGCACGAACTTTGCGGCACTGTTCGTCCGCGTAATCCGAGTAACGAGTAAGTATACTCTGGTTGTGATGTCAGTGATGCCACTACTATTTCATGGTCGTCTCCCACATATAAAACTACATCTACATATCATTCGAATGCATGTAAATTGGTTCCATGTTGTGCATTTTCTAGATAGAATTTTTTTCAAAGCAGAATGACATTTTTGTACCTGAATCGACAGTGATAAGAAAGTTGTCATTTTAATACAGTTTGCATCTTTCATTTTCACAGGTGGTACAGGCTGGTGGCCTATCGTTGCTTCACTTGGTGGCTTCACGGGAGGCTCGGACACCGCGTTCGGAGAGTAATACCTGCCTGTGCGGTACTTGCCATTAGACAACATTTCCCCAGCGACAGTGGACAATACCGCGGCTTTTCCCGGGATGTGCTGCAACCGTAACTTTACAATGTGTAATGTTTATTATTTATGTTCAATTGAAATTAAGATATAAAATAAAACCCAACATATATTTTAACAATGGTTGTTTTGATTTTTTAAATGAATCTAGTGTGTCTCCATTGAATAGTCTTCCTGTGCCTTGTCTTGTCACACCACATGTCTCCGGCCAGCATCCTCCCTCACGCTGGCCGCCCACCTTCAATCCACATAACCGTTGAACCCATATGCAGCAGACATACATATGTTATTTTGCGGGTTGGCATCAAGCCTCCCGGCCTTGCCTCCTCCCCCAAAAATACTTACCACACCACTTTGTTCAGGGTCTCCAGGGTGAACTGCACCCATATATTCTCCTGGGAGGCTGAGGTATTTATAAACTCACCCCCCTGCCTTCCATGTACTAGATCCTGCAGCCTGCCTCTTACATGCAGTTAGATGGCCTCTCCTTGGTGAGGCCCTACGGCAAACGAGTCTTGTCTGCACGACCACCGCCCGCACCGGGGTACTTGCGCTGGCAAGTGGAGCTGTCAGGGAGCGATAAAGGCCAAGAGGTGCCAAAGACCATGTACACTTCAAAGTGGTCTATAGAGCATGGTTTGTTGTTCCCATGTCTACCGCCAGACCCCGTGTCTCCTGCCAAGCATCTCCCCTCACGCTGGACGGCCCCCTGCAATCCACATAAGTGTGTCTCCATTCACGAGTCTTCCTGTGTCTTGTCTGCACGACCACCGCCCCAATCCACCCCCCGCCCTATCAAAGGCAGTTCGCACCGGGGTACTTGTGCTGGCAAGTGGAGCTGTCAGGGAGCGATAAAGGCCAAGAGGTGCCAAAGACCATGTACACTTCAAAGTGGTCTATAGAGCATGGGTTGTTGTTCCCATGTCTACCGCCAGACCCCGTGTCTCCTGCCAAGCATCTCCCCTCACGCTGGACGCCCCCCTGCAATCCACATAAGTGTGTCTCCATTCACGAGTCTTCCTGTGTCTTGTCTGCACGACCACCGCCCCAATCCACCCCCCGCCCTATCAAAGGCAGTTCGCACCGGGGTACTTGTGCTGGCAAGTGGAGCTGTCAGGGAGCGATAAAGGCCAAGAGGTGCCAAAGACCATGTACACTTCAAAGTGGTCTATAGAGCATGGGTTGTTGTTCCCATGTCTACCGCCAGACCCCGTGTCTCCTGCCAAGCATCTCCCCTCACGCGGGACGCCCCCCTGCAAACCGCATAATGCCACGACATATACACGTCATTCATTCACAAACACACCCCTGTTTCGAATTCTTTATAACCCACTTCATATTTCTAATGAGAACTTCTTTGCGCTTTGCTAGTCAACCCGTGAAGGTGCTGGTTGTCTGCTCTTCGTCTCTGTGAACTTCCGTGACCACTTTGAGCAAACTCATCAGTTTGCAACCTGTGAACTGCTCCCTGTTCTACGACAAGAAACTACTCTGATCCCTGCATCTAACTGTTTGCTCGTCAAGGTAAGGCCATGTACCATACTCATTTTGCGTCCAATTTCTTTTCGTTCAAGACAGTACATGCAAGGAACTAGTCACATGTTCTGAGTTTAGTGAAATTATTTTTGTATTTTTTTAAAGTTATTCAAATACTTATCCGCATGTGAATAACGTGTATAGTTCCAAGAACCAAAACATACCTTGCATTGAACCTTTTATGTATTTAATTTTTTAACACAATGGTATTCATAGAGAATTGTTGATCTTTACTTTTCAGAACTTTCCACAATGCCTGCCTGTTCCATTGGCGGTTGTCCTTCGAAGACCCATAATAAATCTGAAGGTACTATAATGCATGTTTTCCCTAAGACAATAGATCAGATAAGAGAATGGGTCCGATATTGCGGATATCCACCCTCTGAGCTTGAAAGTAGAGTCCTAGAAGTCTTTGCGGACAAGAGGGGTGATCGATACCGCATCTGCAGCAGGCACTTTACCTCTGACATGTACTCCACATCATTGCTAATAAAGAAGAACACACCGCGAGCGAGGCGAAAATTGCTCTCAACCGCTATTCCCACTCTATTCGTCCACATCCCTCCACTGGTGAGTCAAGTTTACGTATTTATCTCTCGGCCTTGCGGTAGTGTGTAGCATTAGCTAACAATAATTTCCCCATTTATGTATCCACTCAATATGAAGGCGGAAGATTCTCCATCCGTGTCGTTATTGCAGTCATCAGCCACTTCAAGCGCCTATCGGGTAATCTTACTTGGCTATTCTGCCACTGACTTGTTTTAGGCATGTAAATCAATAGTTTTAATTTATCGTGTAATTATTTTACCTAATGGTACACCCTTGTACTCGTCCTCTAGTCTTTGCTTTCAGTTATAATTATTGTTATCCAAAATAATTCAAGTACTGTCTTTCAGGGAGATGCTGAGGAGTCCAACGTATTGACGACTACCGTTGATGTCACTCAGATGCTCGAGGTACGTTTCAGGACAGTTCCATCGATGGAGATCATCAGATCTTGCATTCTTGTAGCGTGATTGTTACACACAATGTTTCTATCGTTTTTAGCCATTGATATGTCCTTCTGTCGTCGCCCTCCTATGTGTCTTCTTTTTTCAATATTGTGTTCATTACTAATGAAAGTCCTATGTTTCAGGGAGTCGATGGAGCATTAGTCCAAGAAGAAGGGGGAGCGTGCAGTTACGGGTCGGCGCAACAGCTTGCAGAAGTGTGCACCGCAGTCACATCGTCCCTTGATGTTCTTATGCATTTCGAGGTATGGATACTGACAGCTCGATCAAGCGAGATCATATGACTTGATTACATCCGCTATACTTCCTTCTTTATTAACGCAAGTACTATGTTTCAGGGAGATGACGGAGCTTCTTCTACAAGAACATCACCCCTAGTAGTTGATGCAGATTTCTGGGTGGTGACACTTCCAACGATCGAGCAAATCGAATCATATTTAGATATCCATTATTTATTTTAGACAACTGATCATTTGTGCAGGTCTATTTAGATGAGCCCTTGACGCCTGCACAAACTTTATGTTCTTTTTATCAAAATAGAAAACCATACTAATGCAATTACTGTGTTTCAGGGAGTCACTGAAGCATCATCTTCAATAATATCATCAATGGAAGTCTATGAGGAGCCCGAGGTATGGATCTTGACAGTTCCATCTAACTAGATCAACAATGCGTGAATAATTGTCGTTTGAATGTTCTACACAAAGCGTTCATTCGTGTTTTGCTATTGAGATGTACGTGGGTATTGGTCCCCAAGTACATTTTGTGTTTTCGATATTATTATACATACTAATGAAAGTTCTATGTTTCAGGGAGTCGATGGAGCGTCAGTGCGTGATGGATGTGCTTATCAGGAAAACATAGTCGTTGCAGCGCAAGTGGAAGTGGAGACATATACACACGAGTCGGAGCAACAGCGTCCTGATGTTGAAGTTCGAGGCAAGAAAGTTTCAAAGAAAAGAAAGCAAAAGAAGGTTAGTGTCCTGGTCACTATATTATGTTGTTTTTCACTGTTAATAGTTCAATACTGTAAGTTGTGTTTAAACTGAACACCCCTTTTCCAATCTGTCCTCTAGTTGCGAGTGGGTGTACGAACTAGATCTACACAGACAGTGAAGCGAACGAGAGATGTTGCTTGTCAAACCTTTTGGCAGGGACTTGAGACTGGAGAAGCATCGTGCCAATGGGAAGAATATGAAGTGATTGACAACGGAGCTATACCACCACCAGCCATTGATAGTGAATGTCCTCCTGGTAGTTCAGATGCAGTCGGAGATCAATTCACAGAATCCACACCCGCAAAAACTAAGACCGCGAGAAAGTTGAAGAAATTGTTTTATTCACCCATCGCCGGAGAAGGAACAGATGTTGCAATGGAAGAGAATGAAGTGGACTACAATGAAACACCATCAATATCACTGAACATAGCGGAAGACGATATCAGAGATTCTACCTTTCATGTGAGTGACATGTCCTCAACGTTACAGGCCGAACCAGCTGGGATGCAGAGTGACAGTATAAGGAAAGAGGCCAAATTCATTGTATTCGATAGTTGTTTGATTGATATTATTATTCGGATGAAATGTGGGCATTTGGTTGGTGGGGAAGTATGTGGGGAGCCATTGATTAATGTGACTCGTGCAATTCGAGGCACTAACCTTAAAATACATGCCACCTGTACAAAATATCATCCTTTCACATGGTCTGCACAACCTATGCTGGGACAACTGCCAGCAGGCAATCTACTTTGTGCAGCGGCTGCACTTTTTAGTGGTTCAAGTTTTAAAAAATTAGAGTCGTTCTTTCAGTTTGTGGGAATCCATTTCATTGCGAAAACTCAGTTCTACAAATACCAAACCGATTATCTATTTCCAGCCATTAGCGAAGCTTGGAGAATGGAAAAAATGTCTATTGATAGTACATTCGCGGGCAAACGGTTCAGGCTAGCCGGTGATGGACAGTGCGACAGCCCAGGATTTTCAGCCAAGTACTGCACCTACCACTTTCAGGACATGGAAAGTAAGAAAATTGTGAGTTCGGTGGTCGTGCAGGTGTCACAAAGTACATCCTCAGTGGCCATGGAGAAAGTTGGCTTTGTAGCATCATTGCAAGAACTACAATCGCGGGGAATGGTGATCGACCTGATAGCCACGGACAGACACGTTTCAATTGCCAAGACAATGAGAGAACAGTACAAAAATATAAATCACCAATTTGACGTTTGGCATCTTGCAAAATCAATCAATAAAAAATTGTCGGCTGCAGGTAAAAAAAAAGAATTGCAAGGTATTTCACAGTGGTCCAAGTCAATCAGCAACCATCTTTGGTGGAGCTCAAAAACATGTGGAGGGTCGTTGGAAATTCTACTGGAAAAATGGCGGTCAGTAATGCCACACTGTACAAATGTTCACCGATGGAACACGAACCAACATTTCCACAATTGTGAACATGGCCATTTGTCCACAGAGGAGGCACGGAAGAAGAAGTGGTTGATTCCTTCATCACCCACTCACAAAGCCATTGAAAAGATTGTATTTGATAAAACTATAACAAAAGCTTTGAGTGGACTCACGGAATTCTGCCACACAGGAGATTTGGAGGTGTTCCACAATATGTGCCTAAAGTACAGGCCAAAACGATTGCATTTCGGCATGGAGGGCATGATAAATCGGACTCTTTTAGCGGTCTTGGCACATAACCATAATGTTGGCCGTCAACAAAGTAGGACGACCGGAACTTTAGGGACGCTTCGCTACAATAAGGCCTTCACTAAAAGAAGTAAACAATGGGTGATCAAACCAGTGTTTGAGGATATGCAATATGAGTTTATTGAGAAACTTATTGTTGACGTCCTAGATAGGCACATAAATGGAGCTGTGAACGAACCTGTGCAGGGGACAACTGCATTGCCACCCAACATTGCATCTGTTCCATGTCCATCTAAAGAAGAACTCATTGAGAAATACACATCACGGTTTAAATGATTGTAATTTGATTGTCTGTTCTCTCAAGTCTCCTCATGTCGCAGGCCCATTGAATATGTGTATCTATGTATTGTGTAAATAAAAGTGATTGCTCAGTGTACATGCAATGTGTCTCTCCACCCTTGCCCCTCCCTTCACCGTGCAGTAGTGCGAACCACCCGGGTGTCACCTGTGACTTTGCTCTGGAGTCTCCTCATGTCGCAGGCCCATTGAATATGTGTATCTATGTATTGTGTAAATAAAAGTGATTGCTCAGTGTACATGCAATGTGTCTCTCCACCCTTGTTCATTTGCGCATTAAATTAAACCAAACAGTAATATAAATCATTTTTCAATAAATATAGAATCTCTCCGTATTTATGGTTCTGTGTGGCTGCAAAGCACGCAGACAAAATGCAAAGATGGAGTGTAAATTTCAAGTCATGTGAGAATGCCTTACACTGAATGTAGCTAACTTGGAATGTGTGCTCGTTCGAAGTGAAGGTCAGCTGCTTTGATTTTTTCTCGGGTGCCAGAATGGCCCACGACTCAGAATAAGGTTCTATTGTATTTTGACCTTGACAGGCCTGGACCACGTAAGAAACGATAATGAATATAATTTCAGAAACGAAAGCCATTTCATGTTCGTTCATTAGAAGAAATAACGTCGGCATAGAAGGAGTGGTATTTCGGGGCTGCCCTACGCACAGACGCAATGGAAAATGCAAATATAATGTAAGTAACTCTTTAGATGAGTTTATACCGCAATTTAATTACTATACAGTTGCTTTAAAGACGGGTTAAGTTGTACTTGTTCGTTCTATGTGGCATGTTGTTTTGTACCGCGCACTATCTTGGGGAGAACCGTCTACTTGGCCCCCTTCCCGCCCCTACCTGCAAGGCTAAAAACCTCGGGGTCATCTTCGACTCCACACTCTCCTTCTCTCCTCATATATCTGACGTCTCTAAGAAGTCACACTACCAGCTGCACCTCCTCAGAGGTATTCTTCCCTTCCTCTCCTTCCCCCAGAAGCTCACTGTCTCCCGAGCCCTGGTTCTCTCTAGGCTGGACTACTGTAACAGCCTCTATCTTAATCTGCCTGCCTCCACTCTCCGCCCTCTGCAACTTATCCAGAACAGAACTGCGAGACTTGTCCTTGGCCTCAAGCGGGCCCTTTTTATTTATTATTTATTATTTATTATTTTATTACGCTACTTACCTTGTACTGCACTTCCCCCCCACCTCCTCTCCTTGCACTTTCTCCTTTTCCCCTTACCTCTGCACTTGCGCGATCTGAATGACACCTGGCCTAGTAGGATCGTTTGTCTGTCTTCCCCTTGTTCCCCTCCCTCCCTGCCTCGTCGCGCCTTGAAACACTTGTGTATAGGCGCGTTACAAATACCATATCATATCATATCATACTTTTACGGAAGCACCTCAAAACCTTTGCTTCTGCTTTCTCTCTCCCTCTCCCCTGCTACAACTGGTCCACTGTCTGCGATCTCGGTCCTGGGCCCTTCCACTCTCCACCTGCACTCCCTGTCAACCCCTGCACTGGGGGACTGTCTCAGTATCCTACAGCCCCCCTTGACGTATAAAACCCAGTTGCACTGTCCTAGCTATGAAATAATTTCCAGACCTAATATATAAAATGAATAATTTTAATAAAGATCTGATGGTGAGACTAATTTCCTTTTTTTATGTTTTTCAAATAGATACATCGTCCATTATTGTCTGTGTCACGAGTACCAGACACCGGCGGATGGGTTTTTTAACCGCCAGTTGCTTCTCCGCGTGAACAACGTTAGCACCCTGACCATTTTGTGGGACGATCGCCAAGTACAAGTATGCCCTTACGCGGTACTAACGGCTAGATGCAACATACAGACCGTTGTGGTGCCCTAGTGCCTCGTTGTTGGAATAGCCATGCGATTATCAGTGCGACCGAAGAGCTTATTTTATCGTAAACCAACACCATGTCTACTGCACACGAACATCGCTTGCCTCAAGACGAAATATTTTGGATCGAGAGCAAATAAAAATTCATTTATCTAAGACCCTGTGTACAGCAAAGGAACATCGTGTGCCTCGAAACGAACTTTTCGGAACGTGAACAAATAAAAATGCAAATCGCTGAATATTCTCAAAACATTTGATGTCCAATAAATGTACTTTGCCAAATGTACAATCTTGCCGTTTGCTTTTAAACCACTGTTTCATATTCCGAATTGTGGCGCTGTATTGTGAGATGATCTAAGACCCTGTGTACAGCAAAGGAACATCGTGTGCCTCGAAACGAACTTTTCGGAACGTGAACAAATAAAAATGCAAATCGCTGAATATTCTCAAAACATTTGATGTCAAATAAATTTACTTTACCAAATTTACAATCTTGCGGTTTAATTTAAAAGTACAGTTTCATATTCCCAATTGTGGCGCGCTGTGTTGTTTGAGCTCATCTGTGTTGATTTCCTGGTTCTGTGTGGAGTCGCGTATAAGACGCCTGGGCGCGTTTGCCTACGCAGCTCAGTCACGTCACGGATAGAGGCGGGGAATATGAATGTTTTGATCAAGTCTGTTTCAGGGGCGGGGGATTTGATTTAGTGCCGCAAAAGCAGGTGAGCCAGGGCGATGCGGCAAGTGATAGGATTATCATAAAATGGCGGCTGATTTCGAGTGCGTTAATGGACGAAAAGTCGGGTAAGGTCCATAGGAAAGTTTTCCACGATCTACCGAGTTATGCTTAAAAACACATGGCCGAACCGTAGGGACAATAAAAAAAAAGTCCCGGAACTCTCCTTTAAAAGGAATAAAGTGTGCCATTTTAGAGAATAAGTCTACGACCACTAGAATAGTGTTGAATCCTTGACTGGGAGGTAAATCTGTGATGAAGTCGAGGGAAAGTGTATGCCATGGTGCATGAGGAATTTCCAATGGTTGAAGAAGACCAGCTGGTTTCTGCTTTTGCGATTTATTTTGTGCGCGCACGCCGCATGACTGGATAAATTGGATAATGTCCTTACGCCAACTAGGCCACCAATGATTTGTTTTGTTTTACCTTGGCTAGGGTCTTGGCAATTCCAGGGTGGCCTTCCATCAGGGAATCATGATAACCCGAAATGACTTGCTGTTGTAGTTCTTTTTTGGGCACATATAAACGGTTCCTAAAATATGGTAGTTGGTCTTTGATGGTGTATTGTTTTTTTTTTAATTTCTTTATTGGTTTTTTGAAAAACAACAAACACATAACATACAAACAACTTTAACGTAGATGGCTTATTGGCACTTCATGCGGAACTTGTCTTTCCATTGTGGTTTCATAGTTTCCCCAGCGACCATGTCAGTTCGGTCTGGACCTCCAGTGGAGTCGAGCACCAGGTCTGATATGCACAATGTTCCATTCTTGGGCTTGGTGCTGGCCTTATTATTTCACCTACGGGTCCTCTGTTTCCAAGGGGTCTTCAGAGCTTCCCTCTTCCGAGTGGCCAAAAAGGTCTTGCATTAGTGTGTTCCATGCAGACAGCTTGTGCGCAGTTTCCCCTTCCCCTCTTATCACTGCTCTTGCCCACACCACTGTCTCTGCCTGCGCCCACTTCTGAAGGTCTGACCACCATTCCTCCACATGCGGGCCCTCCTTTGACTTCCACGTCATCGCTATCCGTCTCTTGGCCAGTATGCTTATCAAATCTTTCATCTTTGCCAAATGTGAATCGTGCTTACCCCCTCTCGAGAAGAGGCCCAGCAGGTACTTTTCCAGGTGTTCCGCCTGGATTCGAAGTCCACTTCCTGCTATCTTGATCCCGTCCCAGTATCACTGGGCAGGACCAGAACATGTGTACCATGTCCGCTTCTTCCGCCGAGCAGCGGGGGCACCCGCTCTGAGCCCCTGTATGGACTTAATTCATCCTCTTGGGTGTGAGATACGCTCTATGCGTGACGTATAGCTGCGCCTGCCCGAACCTCGCATTTCTGGATACCTTTTTTGGGTATCGTAAGGCCCTAGTCCATTCTTGATCGCTGAGGGGCCTCCCCAACTCCTCCTCCCAACGCTGCCTCGTGTGTTGTTCCTGTGGGTCCTTGGCCTTCAATAGTTGTTCATACAACCGAGAGGTCGTATGTGTTCCCTCTGCAATGTCATACCATACATCTAATGGTGTTTCCTCGTCTTCCCAATCTGGCCATCTTCCCGTGATGTTTGTCAGCATGCCGGTGTATAGGATGAATTGACCCGTATGTACTTCATATTCATCTACCATTTCGTGGAAGTCCGCCCACCTTCCCTCCCTTCTCAGGTCTCCAATTTGTGCTACCCCTTTAGTCTCCCAGTGTGCTCGGTATGTTGCTAATGTATTCGTGTTCCCCCCCAGGAGACCCGCTAGTGGGATTTGCATTGACTGCGGATCCTTTACCCCTTGAAGTTTCCACACTCTTTTCCATAAGTCCGCTGCGATGTTAAGCATATTCGGCAGGGTTCTGAGCCGGGGTCTATCGACCCTTAGGTAATACTGTTTCAATGCAGGTTGGAAAATGCGAGTGTCTATTGTTTCGTCTTCCCCCAGCCATTTTACTGCAAATTGCAGCTGCCCCGCTAAATAGTACCTCTCAAAGTCCGGTAGTCTGATGCCCCCTTCTCCATAGTCCTTCTGCAGGGTCCTTATTGCGATTCTATTTCTCCCTCCTCCCCACAGGAATGAACACGCTATTGTATTTAGTTTGGTGAAAAAGGCCCTGGGTATGTTGTATGGAATGTTCGTGGGGAAGTATAGTAGGCGGGGCAGCACCACCATTTTCAGGAGGGCTGCTCTTCCCATCATTCCCAGTGGTAGTGTCCCCCAGAAGGTCATTGACCGCTGCGTTTTATCTAACGCGGCGAGCGTGTTGAATGCATGGGTATCAACGGTATTATGATGTATCCCTAAACCCAAATATTTAAAGGTGCGGGGCGCCCACGTCAGACCCAGGTCCGGCAAACAATGGGGGGGGACGTGTTTCAGTCCTGCCAAAGGGAAGAGGAGAGACTTCTCCTTATTGATCGCTATGCCTGAGAGCCTAGTGTACGCCCCGATCTCCTCTAGGAGGCAGGGTAGGTTAGTGGCTGGTTCGCGTACGAATAGGAGCATATCGTCCGCGTACAGCGAGATTTGGTGGAGCACCCCATCTATGTCCAGTCCGGTATCTCTATATTCTGCTCTAAGGAATACCGCAAATGGCTCTAGAGCCAGGATATATAACATTGGCGATAGCGGACACCCCTGCTTGGTTCCCCTGTGTATCTTCCACTCCTCGGAGATGAATCGCCCCGTTTTCACCCTTGCTCTGGGTTCCCTGTATAGTAACTTGATCCACCGGAGATACCCCTCCCCGATACCAAAGTGGGCGAGTACACCCATCAGCCATTCCCAGCGCACAGAATCGAAAGCTTTGACAGCGTCCAAGGACACTATTACACTGTCGTCTGGCAGACGATTCGTCTCATCTATCACATGGTGAAGTCTGCAGAGGTTCCAGGACGTGTTCCTTCCCGGAACGTAGCCCGTTTGGTCCGGGTGGATCAGCGTGGATATTACCTGTTTTAAGCGGTTGGCTAGGACTGCCGTTAATATTTTGGCATCCTGATTAATAAGGGATATTGGCCTATAAGAGGCGCATTTCCTAGGGGGCTTGCCTAGTTTGAGAATCGGGACAATTATCGAATCCGACAGGCTCGTCGGGAGACGCATGGTCTCATATGCGTCTTGGAATGTCCCAAGCAATTCCGGGGCAATGACGCTCTTGTACGTCTTGTAGAATTCCCCCGGAAGCCAATTCCTAGCCCGGGGTTTTACCGGTGGGAAGCTCTGCGATCACCATCTCTATTTCTTCCACTGTGAGGGGTGCGTCCAGCAGCTGGGCCTGTTCCTCCTCCAGCTTCGGCAACCCTATTTCTACCAGTGTATCTGTTATGTCCTCCGGGTCTATTTCTGGGCATACAGTTGCTCATAAAAACGTGCAAACATTGCGTTAATGTGCCCTTGGTCCCTGACCTCTGCCCCAGTGTGATCTTCTAACACTGTTATGGGATATTTTTTATTCTCTTGTCTGGTAAACCAGGCCAGGAGCCTGCTAGGTTTGTCCCCTTCCGCGTGTAACCGCTGTAGGTACCTCCCATAGTTTAGCCTCCCTAGTTTTTCCCAGAGTAACATACATTTGGTCCGCAGCTCTATCAGCTCTCCAGGTTCCTCCCCTTCTAGTCCCGCTCGGTGTTCTCTCAATTCAATCACCCTCTCGAGTTCATTCAATTCCCTCATGGCCGCCCCATCAATCTTCCTGTCTTGCCTATTGCCGCTCCCCTAATTACCACCTTGAATGCGTCCCATAATACGGCACCACACTCAACACTGCCCTCGTTTTGCTCAAAATAATCATCGATCACCTCGCGGAGGTGTTCCTCAAACTCGCCCTCCCTCAAGGCCTCTGCTCAAAGTCGCCACGTTGGGATAGGGGCTTTCCTATTGGTGTGCGCCCATGTCGCCACTATTGCGGCATGATCAGAGAGTGTGCGTGCTTTAATGGTGATTCCTGTGATATCTTGTAGTGATTCCCTGCCCGCGAATATGTAGTCTATACGTGTAAATGTTCCATGTGGTGCGCTGTAGTGTGTATAACCCCTCCCTTCCCCGTGTACCTGCCTCCATACGTCTTCTAGCTGTAGCTGGTCCAGGATCCCACACAGTTCTTTGGCTGGAGGTGCCGGCTTCTTGTGTTTATTATCAGATCTGTCGAGGAGGGGATTCAAGGTGCAGTTGAAGTCGCCGGCCCAGATGAACGTCGCCTCCCTATATTGCGCTAACTTGGCGCTAGTTTCCTGAAGAAGTCCCATGCATCAGTATTCGGTGCGTAGGTGTTGACCAGGCACACCTCCTTGTTTTCTAGTATGCCATGCACCAATACCAGCCGTCCCTCTGTGTCGGTCTCTTGCTTGAGTAGCTGAAATGGGACCCCCGGAGCGATCCATATTAGTACACCTCGTGCGTAGCTTGAGTTTGTGGCACTGTAAATCTGTCCTCCCCATTTCTTGTCCACCTTGGCCTGCCTGTCCTTTGTGAGGTGTGTCTCCTGCAACATCGCTATCTTGATTTTCATCCGGTTTAGCCAGGCATAAACCCTAAGTCTTTTGACATACGCATTGAGTCCTCTCAGATTCCAGGTGGCTATCATCAGTTCATCCGGTTCCATGATCTCCTTTGTTTGCTCGGCTTCCGTGTCCCACTGCCATGCCCTTGCACCCTACGCTTTATTCGTCTCGTGCCCATCTCCCTCGGTGTCCTGGTCGCAGATCTATGCCTCTCGGTGCACGACTGCTGCTGCCACATGGGTCCTGTCCCATGTTGCTCCGGTCGCTAATTGTCTGTATTATTTCAGTGTTCTCTACAATGGTTCTTTCGTAGTTTGTGCCTTGTACTGCCCATTCACTCCATCCAATGTCCATAACTTTAACAAAAACTGAAAAACTAACGCCCAGGCACCCTCCCCCTGCTCGGGCTTCTCTCGCCATGCTCCTGTAATGGGTGCAGACTCGCCGCAGCGTGATGCCTTAAAACTGACATCCAAACTGATAGTTCATTCTTCTCGGGGGCGCCGCCTTTCTCAGCCAATGCAGCTAAAGTGGGGCCGGTTGCCCCTCCATGCTTACTGCTAGCTCCATTTAATGCTTATTTTCTTGTTCCAGATTGCCTTTGTTGCTTCTCATCGGGGTCTATTTCCAGGATTATTAGCATTTCTCTGCCTCAACTGGGGGAAGCCTTGTGAGTCCATCCAGCTGTGGGCTTCTTCAGTGGAGTCGAAAAAACATGTTTTGCCTTGGTGTATCACCTTGAGTTTAGCGGGGAACAGGAGCATGTATCTCACACCCGCGGTCCTGCGGCGTTCTTTTGTCGGGTCGAACTGTGCTCGTTGCCTCTGTACCATGGCCGTATAGTCCGGATACATTGTGATCTTGGAAGAGTTCCTGATGATTTCCACCCCATTCCTTGAGAACGCTAGTATTTTCTCCCTGTCCTTGTAATTCATGATCCTAGCAATCATCGCTCTCGGGGGGGCACCCGGTTGGGGTCTTCCAGTCAGGGCTCTGTGTGCCCTCTCTACCACAAAGCCCTGGGATAGTGCACCTACTCCGACCTCGTGGAGGAGCATGTTCTCGACGTATTCAGTGGGGTCTTTGCCCTCCTCACCTTCCGGAATACCAATTATGCGGATGTTGTTCCTCCGCGCTCTCCCCTCTGCGTCTTCTGCTCTCCTTTCTAGAACCTTAATTCTCTGTAGTACCTCCGACATCTGTGTCTCCGTTATCGCAACCCCCACCGTATTTTGCTGCACCTGCTGTTCCGTCGCCGTCATTCTCTCTGTTAGGTTCCTCGCATCTTGGCGGAGAAGGCCCACATCTACCATTACTGTATCCAATTTATTTTCTAGAGATGCTTTCAAGGCCCCGATTGCTGTGTCCATTTTGTTTTCAAGCGATTCTTTCATGGAGGCGATTGCTTCCAGTATCGTGCCTTCGTTGGCGGGTTCCACAGGGCGCGACGTGTCATCCGCCGGCAGCGACAGTTTATGTCCGGACGCCGTCGTAAAAGTCTCCATGCTTACTTACTTGGTTTTCCCCTCCGCTTTCTTGTTCGGCATCGCGGGGGAGCTGCCCTCTGCCTGCGTCGCCGGTACCGGTCTTGGCTACACTCCACGTGCCGTAGCCCCTGCTTATCCGCCGCCCTGCTCCCGGTGTTTTACGGATCTTCCGGCGGGTGTATTCGTAAGGCTCTCGCGGGTGTGGCTTCGGGCCTTCTCGTGCCTGCTGCGTATGTCGCCTCACCGTGTCAGGGGCCTTCCCGCCTTCACGTTTCACTTCCACCAGCTGCGCCGATCTCCGTCGCGGGGTCGATTCAGGCTCGGGTCCAACGCGCACTTTTTGGTATGCGCGTGATGTGTCCCTCTCCTGTGGATTCGCCAGTTCATTCTGTATTACGCGGCCGGGGTCCTCCCACAGCTCGCGCACCCGCCATTTTGATTTCGCTGGGCGATTTCCCTCCGCCGGTCTAACTCCTTTTCCACCGCCCGGTTTCCTCCGGGGGCTTCGCCGAGTGGGCAGCAGGTGTTCCTGTCTCTGCGGGGAGACTTTGGCAGTCTTCTGGAATCAATTTATGCTAGATTTTCTCGGATTTTGTCAGGATCGCATCGGAGCTCCTCGGTAGCGCGTCTCACTACATCGGCCGCTAAGCCACGCCCCCCTTTGATGGTGTATTGTTATCTCTGAGTACACCATTCTAGCAAAGCGTTAGGACCCATTACATGCTGAATCTCGTCTTGGAGTTCAGTTTGTGTCAATGCCGTCGCAAGGCCTATAAGTATGTCTTCAGGAATGATGGCTACTGGATCTGGAGCTGTATGTACCTTTTCATCAATGCCCATGCGGGATAAGGCGCCAGCCTTTGCATTACGGCCTCCCGGTTGATATGTGATTACATAATCATATTCGCCGAAGAAAAGGGCCCACCGCAGTTGACATGAGGATTGAGCCTTCGCTGTTTTTAGGTATTGCAAATTTCGATGATCCGTGATCACTGGGATTGTATGTTTGGCTCCAAGGAGTTAATGTCGCCATGCTCTAAAAGCGGATTTAATAGCCAAGAGTTCTTTGTCTGTGATAGCGTAGTTGAGCTCTGGGGATGAAGCTTTTTGCGCCCAGAAGGCCATGGGATGTAACTGGCCAGTTTCAGGGTCCCTCTGTGAGAGAACAGCTCCCATAGCCATACTGGAGGCGTCTGTTTCTACAATGTAAGGGAGGCCTGGACGAGGATGTAGTAGGACTGGGACGGAAGTGAATTTGTTCGGTTTACAGTGAAAGTGTCGACTGCAAAAATGTGGAAAAAAATGTTTTTGAATGTTTTTTTTTCATTTTTTTTTAATGGGGGTCTTAATGGGGGGGCTCCCCCACCCCCCGTTTCTTTTTTATAGCTAAAGCCAAAAAAACATACAAATAAAAAAAAAACACATTCGATTTTTTTTTCTCCGAAATCTGGGATGAATCAGCGGTAGAAGTTTGCAAAACCCAGCATGCTCTGGATTCCTTTAAGCAAAAATGATGACGGCCAATTTGAAATGGCATCTACCTTGTGCATATCCATTCTGATGCCTTTTGAGTGAGGATGAAACCAAGGAATTCAACTTCAGTTACATGAAAAGATCATTTTTCGAGCTTAGCATAGAGTTGGTGTTGGCAAAGCTTGGTGAGAACGGAAGTGCTTGACGTGGTCCTGTTTTGAAGTTGAATACACTAAGATGTCATCTATGTAAACCAAGGCACAAACATCGATTAACTCACGCAAGACATTGTTCATGAAGTGCTGGAATGCAACGGGAGCGTTGCAAAGTCCAAAAGGCATAACCTGATATTCGTACAAGCCATATTTGGTATGAAAAGCAGTTTTCCATTCATCTCCTTTCTTTACTCGGACCAGGTGGTACGCTCCTCTAAGGTCTAATTTGATATACATTTGGGCATCCTTGACTTGATCTAATAATTCGGGAATGAGTGGCAGTGAATAGCGGTTCTTTGCGGTGATCTGGTTTAGTGCGCGATAGTCGATGCAAGTCCTCAAATCTCCTTCCTTCTTTGGTACGAAGAATAAGGGACTGGCTGCCGGTGATTTAGACGGGCATATGAATCCATTTGCCAGGTACTGGTCTAGATAGGATTTCAAATGGATGTTTTCTGGTTCTGTGAGTGCATAGATTCTGCCACAAGGAATTTGTGCACCAGGTATGAGGTCAATTTGACAGTCATAGGGCCTGTGAGGTGGTAGCGTGTTAGCTTGTTCTTTCTGGAACACGTCCTAGAAATCTTGGTATTCACTTGGTAACGTACTAGTCACGCCAAGTGCTGATGCTGCTGTTCTGGGAGGTACAGATGTACATAAATTGGGTTCCCCTTCTTCCTGGTAATAACAGGTAGGAGCACAGTCATCGGAAAAGGCCAGTTTCTTTGCACGCCAATCTATTTGAGGATTGTGAGCTACTAACCATGTCATCCCTAATATTAGTCAGAACTGAGGCGCCTTGATGAGATCTAAGGCAATAGATTCTCGGTGTCCATCCTGGCACAATAGGGTTAGTGATGCTGTACATTGGGTTACTGGTCCGGAAGCTATTTCTGTCCCATCCACAGTGGTAACCTTTTCAGTAGTCGACTTTGAACATAACGGAAGTCCCATCTCTGCTGCCCGTTCTTGATCTATATAATTCCCAACTGCTCCGCTGTCCATGTATGCCTCGATGGCGCGCATCCGAGACGGTTGTTGGTGATTCATTAGGATCACTGGTATTGCAAAGTGTGAGGTCAGTGGCTCATTCTTCTCACTCGATAAACTGACATCTACATTTGTCGAGCTTGATAGTTTTCCGGCTCCTTGTTATCTTCCTTCTCTGTGGCCCCTACAATTCTCTTTGGAGGTTTCAATGGGCAATCTGTAAGGAAGTGACCTGATTTACCACAGTATAGACATAGCTGCTGTTGCCTTCTCTTGTCTCTTTCAGTTTTTCATAATGGGTGTCGTACACCTCCTATTTGCATGGGTTCTACAGTGTTCTTCGACACACATGAGACTGTGTCCTTAGACCGAATATACATGGTCAGAGTGTCTGATCTAGTCCGGTCTGCCTTTCGGTCTTGTAATCTGTGATCTAGTTGCACCACCAGATTGATGAATTCAGTACAGTCTCTGGGTTGGTTCAACCACCTGAGCTAGGACGTCCTTCAACTCTCCCCATAGACCTCAAGGAAACAGCGTGGTTCTTTTGTTTTCTGGCCACTCAGCTTCAACGACTAATTGGTTAAAGGTCGCTATATAAGTTAATAAGTCTTGATTCCCCTGCCGCAGTGATAAAGGTTTGTTGTCTACTGCTTGTTCTCTGGTACGACGAGCAAAGAGTTTCTCCATTTCCCTCTGAAACCTCCCAAAGTCATGTAACAGAGGATCATCTTGGCTTACTAGTGGTACCGACCAATCCGCCGCACTACCGCTCGGATATGACAAAACAAAAGCAACCCATGCCTGGTTGTTGGGAAATGCTCCAGGTCTGCAAAGGAAATGAAGATGACATTGATTCATGAACGTAGCATACTTCCTGGGATCTCCTGTGAATCGTTCAGGTGAAGCTAAAGGAACTGCTCCAGGAAGAGTTAATTGTACTGGAGTGGTTGATGAGGTTGGTGCTTGTGTCGGCGGATTGTTCCCATGCCAAGGTGTTTGCCCTGCCTGCGATTGGAGTGCTTGTCTATTGATTTCCTCGGTACGATCTTTGGTAACAACTAAATCCCTCCGGAGAGCATTGGTTTCTTGCCTGGCTGAATGTACTTCGACTCGTAACTGTCCCAATAATTGAGCCAATTGGTCGATTTCTGATGTTTCCATGATGCCCAGGTGGATTATGTGTTTAATGCTTTGCGTTCTGTTACGCTCACCTGATATCCACGGGGACGGCACTCAGCCCTTGTTGGATGATATGCACCTCAAACCCTCTCCTCGATTCTGGATGGCACCTCTGATGATGTTGAGCCTGAAATACAGAGGGCTGGGTTCAAGACTTAGCTGTCTCTGGTAGGGTGTCTTCCCACCTCCCTTGGATTCAAACCTTCCCTTGGCCCTCTCTTCACCTTGTTTCTTTAGAAGGCGTGCTCTCTGTCCTGCTCTTGGTGATAGGTGTGCGTAGTCTCATATGGGCGTGAGCGACCGAGATACTTCACTGGTGCGAGCCCTTTCAAGTGTCTTAAGGTAGGTTTTGCTGCTTTACAGTCTCTGTATTCAATACTATTCTTGCCTTCCTTCCTCCTGTTATGATTAATGTCTTTTCTCTTCTCTTTAGGTGTGCAAGAGATTTGGTGTTTTTCGTGCAGGTTGGGCTGAGCACTTGCCAGTAAATGATGGCGCGATGTGTACAATGCTGTTCGGTAAGAAATGCACGATGCGCGGCGCGGTTGTGCCTTATATATGCTAACCTGTTTCTTTCCCCTTCTTTTGCAGGCCGCGGTTCTGTTTATCGATGGGCGTGATGTTCCGGAACGATGCTGGCCAAGAGGTGGCTAACCAGGTAAGAGTTTTTATGTGATTTCCGTCATTCGTCTGAAACCTTTAGTGAGCGTTCACTAATGCTGTCCTTCTCTCCTTACTTTTCAGGTCGCCTTGTTCCGGGAAGTACGCGGTGTCCAGAAGATGTAGTTTGCTGGATCGAGTGTCCCCCGGTATGTGGATTCAGGAGCTAACGATGGGCTGAAGACAGGATGTTATTTGCAGGTAAGATTTCTATAATGATGTCTCTTTTTCCTCTCTGCAGGCTTGCGGTCCCAAGGATAGCTGGCATTAACAACACTGGAGGCCGAACTGGGCACGGTGAGCGTTACGCTGCACACAGCAGAATAACGCGAAGCGTGTGTTCTGCTGTTTGGGTGTGGTTTAAATGGCCTTCCAGCAAAATAGTCCAGGTAAAGTAGTCCCAGGCCAACCATACCCTAGACACTATACCGCATAGTTCAGTTCTTAGTAACTGAGCCATGTGAGTGACTCCATGTTGACTGCAGGCCCAAGAAAGTAGTCCAAAGTAAATAATCCCAAATTAAAGATGCTCTCCATAATGAATATGAGCCTGGTACCAAAGGTGCCAGGACTGACTCCAAGAGAGTCTCGGATGAGGTTTTGAGGCCTTTGAGGCCATAATGGAACCCCGAAACCTGGCCCTACCTGGCAGGCTGCCCTGTCATTGGGGGCCAGGGGTAAGGGTCATGACAGCACTCCCCCCAAGACCCCTCTCATGGTAGTCCTTCTGCCTGGTCCTGGTTTGGTTGGAAAATTCTGATGGAATTTCTTAATCAGATGTGATGCATGGATGTTCTCGCTTGGTTCCCAGGATCTGTCTTGAGGGCCATATCCTTTCCAATCGACCAGGTAATATAACTTGGATCTGGTGTATTTGGAGTCCAGGATATGTTTCACTTGGAACTCGGGTTCTCCGTCGACCAATACTGGTTTTGGTGGTGCCGTAACCCGTGTACCAGGTTATACCGGTTTCAGGAGCGACACGTGGAACACAGGGTGAATTTGCATGTTGGATGGTAATGCTAATTTGACGGATACTGGGTTGATGATAGATTCGATGGTATAAGGTGCCAAATACTGAGGACGAAGATCCGGGTCCCTTTTATGGGTCATATCTTGATGCCAACCAAACCTTGTCTCCAACTTGATAGTCGGGGGCTTTTCTACGATGTTGATCAGCAAATTTCTTTTGTCTGTGCTTGGCTTGGAATAGGTATTCCACTGCCTTTTTAAAGGCCAGGGAAATGGTTGTATGTAGGTTTTTGACTTCTGGCATTTCCAAAGTAGTTGGAAGGTCCAATTCAGACATACGTGGGTGTCTACCGTACAGGACGTGGAAAGGGGTTTGTCCAGTGCTGGAATGTAACAAATTATTGTAAGCATATTCTGCTATTGCTATCCATAACAAGTTTTCCCAGTTTCCTTCCACTTGATGCAGCATGCATCGCAAGTATTGCTCAAGTGTCTGATAGTTCTTTCTGTTTAGCCATCTGTTTGGGGATGGTGACTGGTGGATTGTCAGATGTTGATATAGCCATTGCACAGCGGTTTCTCCAGAAGTTGGACACAAATTGACTCCCCCGATCAGAGATCAGAACTGATGGGAAGCCATGTAACCAAACAATATTTTCCAGGAACACTTTTACTAAACTGGATGCATCTGGAAGACCTTTAAAAGGAATAAAGTATGCCATTTTAGAGAATAAGTCTACGACCACTGAAATAGTGTTGAATCCTTGACTGGGATGTAAGTCTGTGATGAAGTCGAGGGAAAGCGGGTGCCGTGGTGCATGAGGAATTTCCAATGGTTGAAGAAGACCAGCTGGTTTCTGCTTTTGTGATTTATTTTGTGCGCACACGCCGCATGACTGGATAAATTGGATAATGTCCTTTCGCAAAGTAGGCCAGCAATGATTTGTTTTGTTTTACCTTGGCTAGGGTCTTGGCAATTCCAAGGTGGCCTTCCATCAGGGAATCATGATAACCCGAAATGACTTGCTGTTGTAGTTCTTTTTTGGGCAAATATAAATGTTCCTAAAATATGGTAGTTGGTCTATGATGGCGTACTGTTCTCCCTGAGTACACAATTCTAGTAAAGCGTTAGGACCCATTACATGCTGAATCTCGTCTTGGAGTTCAGTTTGTGTCAAAGCGGTCGCAAGGCCTATAAGTTTGTCTTCAGGAATTATGGCTACTGGATATGGAGCTGTAGATACCTTTTCATCAATGCCCATGAGGGATAAGGTGTCAGCCTTCCCATTCCGGACTCCCGGTCGATATGTGATTACATAATCATATTCAGCGAAGAAAAGGGCCCACCACAGTTGACGTGAGGATTGAGCCATCACTGTTTTTAGGTATTGCAGGTTTCGATGATCTGTGATCACTGTGATGGTGTGTTTGGCTCCAAGGAGATAATGTCGCCATGCTTTAAAAGCGGATTTAATAGCCAAGAGTTCTTTGTCTGTGATAGCGTAGTTGAGCTCTGGGGATGAAAATGTTCACAACCAGAAGGCCACGGGATGTAACTGGCCAGTTTCAGGTCCCTTTGTGAGAGAACAGCTCCCAGAGCCATACTGGAGGCATCTCTTTCTACGATGTAAGGCAGGTCTGGACGAGGATGTCTTAGGACTGGGGTGAAAGTGAATTTCTTCTTAAGCTCTTGGAAGGCCCTCTCTGCTTCTTTGGTCCAAATTAACTTCTTGTTGTTTTTTTGCAGTAGTAACATGATCGGATGTACAATTTGCGAGAATTCTGGGATGAATCGGCAGTACAAGTTCGCAAAACCCAGCATGCTCTGGATTCCTTTAAGCGAAGTTGGTGGCGGACAATTTAAAATGGCATCTACCTTGTGCATATCCATTCTGATGCCTTTTGAAGTGAGGATGAAATCAAGGAATTCAACTTCGGTTACATGAAAAGAGCATTTTTCAAGTTTAGCATGCAGTTGATGTTGGCGGAGCTCGGTGAGAACTGAATGGATGTGCTTGACGTGGTCCTGTTTTGAAGTTGAATACACTAAGATGTCATCTATATAAACCAAGGCACAAACATCGATTAACTCCCGCAAGACATTGTTCATGACGTACTGGATGTTGGGCAGAATCCCGTGCAGTTCCCTCAGGGAGCACTAGCCAGGATTAGGACTACAGGTGAGAGCAATCAATCCCCTTTGGTATCAGTCTGTACCACAAAGATTGAGTTGATAGCTGTGGCTAAGCAGTCAGACGTATCTCAAGAGGGAAATGAGCAATATTCAGGATTTACACAATAGGTATCACAGTACTATGGAACAAGGAAACACTGACCAAAGCTTTTGTATCAAAAAGAGAATATATATTTATTTTATACACATCTAGTTCAACACATGAATCACAGTTGATAAAGCAAGTTAAGTTTAGTCAAGGAAAAGAATATACAACAACCTATTCAATTGTAGACAAGTTTGCGGTAGAGTGAAAACTGAGCAAAACGGCACAGTGAAAACCAACTACAAATGGCACTCTAGCAATTTGATGAGGGGGAGGGAAAGCATAGGTTAAACCGAAATATCTTCAGACACCCCCTAGCAACACTTACCTGTAGTTTTGTGAACAAGTAATGCACAGTAACACTTTAGCATAAAGATAAGTGAATGAAAACTGAGCAAAATGGCACTCCACAAGTTAAAACAGTAGGAAGGAAGAGGGGTTTAGAAGTTTCAGGTGCATCAACACATTTCTCATTGAAAATCAATCAAGTGAGAGCAGATCTAACAAATCAGCCAGAGTCAATAGGCCTGAGCCAGAGTCAGTGTTACAGGACCAAGAGCTTAGGAGCAAAAATGTTCTTGTAGCTGCAGTCAAGTCTTTGGTAGACGAATATTGAAAAGGTAGATGCGAGGTGAAAGACAATGTTAAGAGAGAGGGCGGCCAACCAAAAAGTAGACAAAGGATTTAAAACACCTTTAGGACTACCACAGGGAAAGGGCGGCCTGGCGGAACAATGTACCTTAAACGTGAAGAAGTGGCTCCTGTGGTGGCGGTTCTTCCTGGTAGTTCCTGCAGGTCGAGGGGTCCAGCAGAGGAAGAGAGGCTCTCGTCGTGGAGGAAGGTTCGAGTCACTGCATTACCCAGGGATCAAACCAGCAGCGGTGCTGCCAAATGAAGTTTAAAAGGTACGCTCCTTTTAATCGCGGTCCGGGTCGATAGCTGCCTGGCTATCCGGTCTCCAAGAGTTGGGCACTGTCGATTCGACCAAGGCAGGTCCGGGGAAGCGATAGGTGAACTGGTTGGTCCCACCAGCTCAAGGGAAGAAGGCTCTTTCGATGAAGATCTCCTCTCGTCGTGTGGAAGAAAAGTGGTGAGACGATCCGGCAGGGCTTCACCGGTGGTGTAGATGATGAAGATGTCTGTGGCTTCTCTCCCCTTCGGTTCCATAGTTCCAGTGGTGACGTCTTGCTCTTCCAGTCCTCAGGACCCTGCTTTTATGCAGAAAGAGAGCCATTCATACAGCCTAGCTGTCACTCACACAGTGGAGTGGTCTTCTTGGCGGGAGACCCTCCAGCCTATCAGATTAGAGTGCGACCTGAGTTGCTGCGCCAACTCTGTCCAGGGGTTCTACTCCCCCTCCCAAACAACAGACCCACCCCAAACTCAGAGGCGCCAAAAGGAGGGCTTCTTGGCAGAAGCCCGTCAAAAGAGCGAACAAAGGATCCCCGACCTGGGTTAAGAGTTTAGAGTAAGACACGAGAAAGAATTTGTATTAAAGTTCTGGCAATTAAAATCTACCGGAGTAAAGTTAATAATAAAATAAACCGGCGGTATGTTAGAGGCTGTCAGTAAAAGTGTTAGCCTCGAACAATGAGAAAATCCCATAGGAAAATATTTGCGGTTGAATATTTATGGTAGTAACCACTGCCACCAGCCAGAAACTTTAGAGAGCGGGACTGTAAGGTACCCCCATCGAAAATGAACGCAAGGGAAAAACTATTAACCCTTTCCAGTACTTCCATAGTAAGATGATTTGGACTGGTTAAGTACATAAGATTTGACTAGTAAAGTCAATGGGGACTTTACATGCCTTGGGAGACAGTAGTCAGTCCCAAGGTATGGAGTCTATGTTTGGGGGTCGCTACGACACCCCTGTGTCACTGCACGGAGGGTGATGTGTAACACATGTGCATAAAGATGGTTCCTATGGGTGAGAGAAAATCCCATAGGCATTAAACACAAAAATAGCCTAGAAAAACACATAGCAGAAATGCCTAAGAGTGGGAAAAAGAGTCTCACTCTTAGCAGGTAAAAAGAAACAACCCTTCAAATCCAGCAAAGCTGCTGGGGGACTCTGTAGGTAAGGGAAATTAGCCATGAAATGAGAATTCTCCCTAACACTGGAATGCAGCGCGAGCGTTGCAAAGTCCAAAAGGCATTACCTGATATTCGTACAAGCCATATTTGATACGAAAAGCAGTTTTCCCTTCATCTCCTTTCTTTACTCGGACCAGGTGGTACGCTCCTCTAAGGTCTAATTTGGTATAAATTTGGGCATCCTTGACTTGATCTAATAATTCGGGAATGAGTGGCAGTGAATAGCGGTTCTTTGCGGTGATCTGGTTTAGTGCGCGATAGTCGATGCAAGTCCTCAAATCTCCTTCCTTCTTTGGTACAAAGAATAAGGGACTGGCTGCCGGTGATTTAGACGGGCATATGAATCCATTTGCCAGGTACTGGGCTAGATAGGATTTCAAATGGATGTTTTCTGGTTCTGTGAGTGCATAGATTCTGCCACAAGGAATTTGTGCACCAGGTATGAGGTCAATTTGACAGTCATAGGGCCTGTGAGGTGGTAGATTGTTAGCTTGTTCTTTCTGGAACACGTCCTGGAAATCTTGGTATTCACTTGGTAACATACTAGTCATGCCAAATGCTGACGCTGCTGTTCTGGGAGGTACAGATGTACTTAATTCGGGTTCCCCTTCTTCCTGGTAATAACAGGTAGGAGCGCAGTCATCAGAAAAGGCCAGTTTATTTGCACGCCAATCTATTTGAGGATTTTGAGCTACTAAACATGGCATCCCTAATATTAGCCGTAACTGAGGTGCCTTGATGAGATCAATGGCAATAGATTCTTGGTGTCCATCCTGGCACAGTAAGGTTAGTCCTGCTGTACATTGGGTTACTGGTCCGGAAGCTATTTCTGTCCCATACACAGTGGTAACCTTTTCAGTAGTCGACTTTGAACATAAGGGAAGTCCCATCTCTGCTGCCAGTTCTTGATCTATATAATTCCCAACTGCTCCGCTGTCTATATATACCTCGATGGCGCGCATCCGAGATGGTTGTTGGTGATTGATTAGGATCACTGGTATTGCAAAGTGTGAGGTCAGTGGCTCATTCTTCTCACTCGATAAACTGACATCTACATTTGTCGAGCTTGGTAGTTTTCCGGCTCCTTGTTATCTTCCTTCTCTGTGGCCCCTACAATTCTCTTTGGAGGATTCACTGGGCAATCTGTAAGGAAGTGACCTGATTTACCACAGTATAGACATAGCTGCTGTTGCCTTCTCTTGTCTCTTTCAGTTTTTGTTAAATGGGGATGTACACCTCCGATTTGCATGGGTTCTACAGTGTTCTACGACATGCGTGAGACAGTGTCCTTAGACCGAACATACATGGTCCGAGTGTCTGATCTAGTCTTGTCTTCCTTTCGGTCTTGTAATCTGCGATCTAGTTGCACCACCAGATGGATGAATTCAGTACAGTCTCTGGGTGGGTCAACCACCTGAGCTAGGACGTCCTTCAACTCTCCCCATAGACCTCGATGAAACAGCATGGTTCTTTTGTTTTCTGGCCACTCAGCTTCAATGACTAATCTGTTAAAGGTCGCTATATACGTTGACAAGTCTTGATTCCCCTGCCGGAGTGATAAAAGTTTGTTGTCTACTGCTTGTTCTCGGGTACGACGAGCAAAGAGTTTCTCCATTTCGCTCTGAAACCTCCCAAAGTCATGTAACAGAGGATCATCTTGGCTTACTAATGGTACCGACCAATCTGCCCACTACCGCTCGGATATGACAAAACAAAAGCAATCCGTGCCTGGTCGTTGGGAAATGCTCCAGGTCTGCAAAGGAAATGAAAATGACATTGATTCATGAACGTAGCATACTTCCTGGGATCTCCCGTGAATCGTTCAGGTGAAGCTAAAGAACTGCTCCAGGAAGAGTTAATTGTACTGGAGTGGTTGATGAGGTTGGTGCTTGTGTCGGCGGATTGTTCCCAGGCAAAGGAGTTTGCCCTGCCTGCGATTGGAGTACTTGTCTACTGATTTCCTCGGTACGATCTTTGGTAACAACTAGATCCCTCTAGAGAGCATTGGTTTCTTGCCTGGCTGAATGTACTTAGGCTCGTAACTGTCCCAATAACTGAGCCAATTGGTCGATTTCTGATGTTTCCATGATGCCCAGGTGGATTATGTGTTTAAGGCTTCCTGTTCTGTTACGCTCACCTGATATCCACGCGGACGGCACTCAGCCCTTGTTGGATGATATGCGCCTCAAGCCCTCTCCCCGATTCCGAATGGTGCCTCTGATGGAGTTGAGCCTGAAATACAGAGGGCTGGGTTCAAGACTTAGCCGTCTCTGGTAGGGTGTCTTCCCACCTCCCTTGGATTCAAACCTTCCCTTGGCCCTCTCCTCACCTTGTTTCTTTAGAAGGCGTGCTCTCCGTCCTGCTCTTGGTGGTAGGTGTGCGTAGTCTCATGTGGGCGTGAGCAACCAAGATACTTCACTGGTGTGAGCCCTTTCAAGTGTCTTAAGGTAGGTTTTGCTGCTATACAGTCTTTGTACTCAATACTGTTCTTGCCTTCCTTCCTCCTGTTATGATTGATGTCTTTTCTCTTCTATTTAGGTGTGCAAAATATTTAGCATTTTTCTTGCAGGTTGGGCTGAGCACTTGCCAGTAAATGATGGAGCGATGTGCGCGATGCGCAGCACCGTTGAGTCTTATATAAGCTAACCTGTGTCTTTCCCCTTCTTTTGCAGGTGCGGTTTATCGATGAGTGTGATGTTCCAGAACGATGCTGGCCAAGACGTGGCTAACCAGGTAAGAGTTTTTGTGATTTCCGTTGTTCGTGTGAAACCTTTAGTGAGCATTCTCTAATGCTGTCCTTCTCTGCTTCCTTTTCAGGTCGCCTTGTTCCGGGAAGTACGTGGTGTCCAAAAGATGTAGTTTGCTGGATCGAGTGTCCCCAGGTAAGCAGATTCAGAAGCTAACGCCTGGCTGCAGACAGGATGTTATTCGCAGGTAAGACTTCTATAACAATGTCTCTTTTTCCTTTCTGCAGGTTTGTGGTCCCAAGGATAGCTGGCATGAAGAACACTGGAGACCGGACTGGGCATGGTGAGCATTACGCTGCAAACAGCAGAATAACGTGAACTCCACTTTGGTACAATCCCTGACTTGCCTGGACTCTCTAGTGCTGCAGAAGCCCAATGCCAGGGGTCGGGTGTCTATAACCAAGTGCCACATCTTCCAGAGAACAAATCCATCCAAAAGGTCAAGGAGCCACCTACGGACACCCCAGAAGCAGGAAATCACAATCCAGAGTCCCCTCATCAGAGTCCAGGACCAAAGGAGCAAGGAAAAGTCCAACCGGTGTCAACCGTTCTGCATCAGTGCTGTTTGTGAAGCGCTGAAACCACAAAGTGCTGCTTGTAGGTATCAGCCATAGCGAGGCCATGGTTGGCAAACAGGATGTGAGTTAGTATAAGAGGTAGGATGTCCCTCCTGAACTTCTTCCTTCCAGACTTAGTGAGAGAGTTAGTATAAGAGGTAGGATGTCCCTCCTGAACTTCTTCCTTCCAGACTTAGTGAGAGAGTTAGTATAATAGGTAGGATGTCCCTCCTGAACTTCTTCCTTCCAGACTTAGTGAGAGAGTTAGTATAACAGGTAGGATGTCCCTCCTGAACTTCTTCCTTCCAGACTTAGTGAGAGAGTTAGTATAAGAGGTAGGATGTCCCTCCTGAACTTCTTCCTTCCAGACTTAGTGAGAGAGTTAGTATAAGTGGTAGGATGTCCCTCCTGAATTTCTTCCTTCCAGACTTAGTGAGAGAGTTAGTATAAGAGGTAGGATGTCCCTCCTGAACTTCTTCCTTCCAGACTTAGTGAGAGAGTTAGTATAAGAGGTAGGATGTCCCTCCTGAACTTCTTCCTTCCAGACTTAGTGAGAGAGTTAGTATAAGAGGTAGGATGTCCCTCCTGAACTTATTCCTTCCAGACTTAGTGAGAGAGTTAGTATAAGAGGTAGGATGTCCCTCCTGAACTTATTCCTTCCAGACTTAGTGAGAGAGTTAGTATAAGAGGTAGGATGTCCCTCCTGAACTTATTCCTTCCAGACTTAGTGAGAGAGTTAGTATAAGAGGTAGGATGTCCCTCCTGAACTTATTCCTTCCAGACTTAGTGAGAGAGTTAGTATAAGAGGTAGGATGTCCCTCCTGAACTTCCTTCTTCCAGACTTAGTGAGAGAGTTAGTGTTAGGCAGAAACCTGTGCAGTTCCCTTAGGGACCACTGCAAAAGGCTTAGGACTACAGGTGTTGGCAGTAAACCCAATTGGTAGCAGTCTGCACCACCCAGATTTACCTGGTAGCTGTGGCTGAGCAGCCAGACGTCTCTCAAGAAGAGTTAGACAGTATATAGAGTATACAAGATAGGTACCCAAATACAGTAGCACAAGCAAACACTGACCAGAGCTTGGGTATCAAAGTATATAATTATTTATTTAAAACACACTTATAAAGATACACTAATACTAATATGGCAAGCAAGTTCAAACACAGTCACTATCAATATATATATATATATATCCCTAATTACTTATTGAACAAGTCTTAGTTAAAACACCACTTATTTGAGCGCTTAACCTAAGATGGCACTCCAATAAGTTAGTTAAAAAGGGGGGGGGAGGCAGAATTAGGAAAGCACACAACACCAACACTTTTTAAAAGAACCAGAGCAAGTCAGAAAAGGCAGAGTCTACTGTAGAGCAAGAAAGATCATAGGCCAGGCCCACTCTTGGGGAGAGCAGGGCGGAATGTGTCCAAGATCACACAGTTGAATTATACTTTAAAAGTCTTTGCAGATAGTTTAAAAAGAGTTGGATCAGTTCAGAGAAAGTTAGTTAACAGGTCTCAGGTCACCCCAGGATAGAGAGTCAAGGATTTACGGGACACCTTGAACAGTCTGTTGCAAGGGAGACCAGGCGGGACACAGTACCTGAAATGGTGATAAAGCTCCAGCGGGGGCAGTTGTTCCTTGCAGCGGGTGAAGTCGGTGCTTCGTCCAGGGGAAGAGAAGATCTTGACGTGGAAAAAAGCTGGATGTCGTTGCACTGCCAGGGAAGAAACCAGCCGCCGAGTTTCCCGGTTAAAAGGTACTACCCTTTTATTTGCGGTAGTGGTGAAGCGTGGCTATCTGGCCGCCGGGGTGCTTGGCACGGGCGATTCGACCACGAGACAATCCAGGAAGGCGGAAAAGAGGGCGAACTGGTTATCCCCACCAGTTCAGAGGAAGAAGACTCTCCGGGATGAAGTTCTTCTCTGTCGTTGGGAAGTGGTGAGACGGTTCAGCAGGGCTCCACCTGTGGTGTCGTCGTTTCAGGTTGGCTCAGCTTCTCCCTCTTCGCATTCTTTGGTCCTGTGGCGACTTCCGAAGTTCCAGTCCCTAAAGCCCTGCTTTTATGCAGAAAACCCCCATTCATCAGTCCTAGCTGTCACTCAAACATGATAAGTGGTGAGCCGGGCAGCTCACCACTGGGCCAATCACACAAGAGTGCGACTTGAGTTGCCGAGGCAACTCAGTCCAGGGTGCCTAAACCCCCCTCCCACACATCCTGTAGACCCAGACAGAGTGGCACCACTTTTGAAGGCTTCTGTGCAGAAGCCCGCCAAAAAGTCGAACAAAGGGCTCGACTTGGGCTGGAGTTACAGAGGCGAACACAAACGCCATTTTAAAACTGAGTCCTGGCAAAAAGACCCAACCGGGGAATAAATATGAAATAAATAACCCAGCAGTATCTTTAACATTGCACCAAAAAGTGGTGCGTTTAAAATGAATGGGAACATCCCACAGTAAATATTCTTAAGGAATATTCCGCGTGGTAACCACTGCCACCAGCCAGAAACTCGACGAGGGGGGACTGCACAGTGCCCCTCGAAAAAACAGACCCAGGGGCAATCTAATTACCCCTACCAGTACTTCCACAATATGATAGTCTGTACTGGTTATGTTCAGAATTTAACACTAGTAAAGTCAATGGTGACTTTACATGCCCTGGGAGACAGTAATCAGTCCCAGGGTATGGAGTCTATGTTTGGGGGTCACTATGACACCCCTGTGTTACTGTACTGAGGGTGCTGTGTAACCCACATCACAAAAATACATGAGGCCCTATGGAGTAAAAGACCCCATAGCCCATTCAACACAAGGTTTAACCAAGAAAACACACTTCAACATGCCCAAGAGTGAGGGTAAAAGAGTCTCACTCTTGGCAGGAGAAAAAAATAAACCCCATAAATCCAGCAAAGCTGCTGGGGGACTCACTAGGTTTGGGAAATTAGCCATAAGAGAGAATTCTCCCTAACACTCACTCCCCCCCCCCAAACTAAGGGACAGGAGGATTTAATCCACTCCTGGATTAACCTCATACCTCTAGTTGATGACATACATCTTAGAGAGACCATCAGCATTTTGGTGGTGACACCCTGACCTATGTTCTATGGTCAAATCAAAGGTTTTCCTTTGTAAGCTATATGACCTACAAACCCTTTGAGGAACATCAGTCTTTTTGAAGTTACAGGGGATCTGGTTGACCAGTCCCTCAGAAGTTGGTACAACTTCTGAACCCGTGTTAGGCTTTTTCAAGGGGCCCTTATAAAGGATTCCCGTAGATCTAGAGGGGCCTGCAGAGTTCCTCACCACTTCTCTGTTGGGAGAAGGTTGGGTTTTGGGCCTCTTGGTTGGAGGGGATGGAGATAAGGAAGGTACATGCTTCTCCTTCCTCTTAGATCTACCCTTACCTACTTTAGGAGTTTCACTCCCAAAATTAGGATTTGAGTTGGAGTCTTCAGTAGAAGGTCCAATAGTCTGAAGGTTTTTGGCCTTAGACTTTTCTTTCCTGATACCACCAGCACTGAGAATTACCAGTTCTCTTAGGCCTAGTTAGGGTTCCAGTTGGTCTATCCACCTCTTCCTCAGAAGCAGGGGGAGTCACAGACTCTATAACTGGGGGAACAATGATGGAGCTTGGTTGGGGCTCCCATTTCCCTAACATTTTAGCCTGAAATGTGCCTGGGTCAGAGGTCAACTTACCAACACCAGGGCTTGGAGTGGGGTTCTCAGTAGAGGTTCCTACAGGCTTAGAGTGGTTCCTTAAGGTGGCCTCTCTAGCCAATTTGGTTTGGTTCTGGGTCTCCATACTGGGAGGCCTGGGGGTACTGGATACTACTCCTAGAGTTCTTAGATCATTCCCCAACAGGACTCTCCTAGGCACCTCAGTCTGAACACTGACAGGAATCCACACTGTGATGTTATTACACTGAATGAGGGCTGGTAGAATTGGAACCATTTGGACAGGGCCTCCAGACATCTTAGTGGGACCTTTGGGTGCCTTAGCAACATCCTCAGGACTGAAAAAGCTTTTACCCCCTACTGTTCTGCTGGCCCCAGAGTCTCGCCTGGTAGGGGTATCCTGGCCATTGACAAGAACACTGTCCATATAATAAACTTTAGAGTTTTCTATTATGGAGTTGTACACACTCCTATTCTGATCACTAACCAGACCCATGGACTCTACTGTTACACTTGCTTGAAGACTCAAAGGTTCTTCAGCAAAGACTTCAAAGTGAGCACTAACCATTTGGACTTCCTCCTCAGGAGTGAAGGCTAAGGAGACTCTGCTGATCCCTGTAGGTTTACCCTTACATTTTGGATCTCCTTTGATATGGTCAGTTGCCTTCTAGACATAGCATACTCCAAATGCTCTCTGAAAGGGTGGCTTGTTCTGACCTCCTTCTGGTTGTTGACCAGAAGGTACACTAGCCTGTTGTGGTTTACCCTCGGGCTTACCCTGGTTATTTTGTTGTTTGGGGCCCTCTTTAGGTTGGGAGGTAATAGACGTCTCTTGGTTCCCTTTTGTTGGCTGCTTTCCCTCATCCTTTTTCTGAGTGACCCCTGAATCCTTGTGAGTGGCCCGGTTGGCAACCCACAAGTCAGCAGCCTTAGCTAGCTTCCTGGAATCTAATTCCTTTGAATCAGCCAAGTGCTGTCTGAGCTCAGGAGAGCAGGCATCATAAATGGACTCCAACATAGCAAGATTTTTCATTCCCTCGTAAGTGTTCACCTTGTAACCCTTAATCCATCCCTCTAAGTTTTTCAAACGTTCACTCACCCAGGTAGCCCAAGGGGTACCATCATTCTTTTTGAGGGTCCTAAACCTCTTAAGGTAGTGGGAAGGGGTCTTCCCAAATCTAGCTATCAAAGCTAGCTTCACACATTCATAATCCTTTCTAGCCTCCTCCGCCAACTCCATTACCACATCAGTTGCAACAGGGGGGAGCCTAGAGAACAACCGGGAAGGTAACTCATTTCCTATGATGTTCTGGAGCCCATGATTATACCCAAACAGACTCAACCAAACCAACACATCCAACTTAGGCTCATACATACCCACAAGCTCTTTAGGCCTCCGGGGTCTTTTGGGACTGGAACTCCTAGAGGATCCGGAGAGAGAAGCATTTTCAACAGACAATTTCTTCATCTCTGGCTCATGCCTGAGCTCCATTTCCCCGAGCCTTAGTTCTTTATTCAGTTCTTGATGTCTTTGTTCTGCTTGAGTATTAAGTTTCTTAAACTCCAATTCAAGTTTCATTTTCTCTAGTTCCAGATATTGAGGACTAAATGTGGGACCTGGCAAAGGTCCAGTAGGTACAGCTGGCAGAGCAGGTAGAGGCCTAGGGGGGACAACTACATCATCCTCACCCTCCTCTTCTGGTTCTGACTCAAGATTATCAATACTTGGATCAATATCAATAACATTGCTGTTATCTACAGTTGTTGGAGTGGTAGGTTCCTCTGAACCACCATCCAGACTTTGGTTTGCTAACAACCTTTCTATTAGCTCCATTTTCTTGCCTTTAGTCAGGAGATTCTTATGCTTACAGAGAACTCTTAAACAATCAGCAGTTTTTGTAGCAAGGGACTCTTGACTATAACTTTCCATAGTTGACAGGTTAGAAAATAAACTTTTTAGTGATAAACTTTGTGGTTGGTTGCACTAAGGTATCTATAAGCACACTAAAATGTATACTCAATACAAATCCCACCGCTGTACACCAGTGTTAGGCAGAAACCTGTGCAGTTCCCTTAGGGACCACTGCAAAAGGCTTAGGACTACAGGTGTTGGCAGTAAACCCACTTGGTAGCAGTCTGTACCACCCAGATTTACCTGGTAGCTGTGGCTGAGCAGCCAGACTTCTCTCAAGAAGAGTTAGACAGTATATAGAGTATACAAGATAGGTACCCAAATACAGTAGCACAAGCAAACACTGACCAGAGCTTGGGTATCAAAGTATATAATTATTTATTTAAAACACACTTATAAAGATACACTAACACTAATATGGCAAGCAAGTTCAAACACAGTCACTATCAGGTGCTTATCCCCCTCTCCGGGGACGACCTGTCTGACCTGAACACGCTCAACTCCATTTACACCACGATCCAATCCTGGATGGCAGAAAACTGGTTATGCCTCAATAGCGAGAAAACCGAGCTTCTGCTGATTGGCTCCCCGTCCACCCTGGGCAAGCTGGACAAGCAATACAACTCCTTCACCATAGATAACATTCCTATCCCTGTCTCCCAAACAGTCAAAACCTTGGGTGTCCACCCGGACCCGAACTTGAACATGAACAGGCAGGTCAATGCCATTGCATCCTCCTCAGCCTACTACTCCAAACTGCTCAACGCAATCAGACCGTACCTCTCCCAACAGAATTGCCTAACTATCGCCAGGGCAATCATTGGCTCAAGAGTGGACTATTGCAATGCCCTTCTAATAGGGACGTCAGGAAAAAACCTAGCTAAACTCCAACTAAACCAAATCAATGCCCTAAGGGCCACCACTGGACTATCACGCAGGGACCACATCTCTGACCTCAGGCGTCAGGTCCACTGGCTACCAGTCAAGGAAACAATCTTGTTCAAAACCCTTGCCCTTACACACAAATGTCTTCACGATCAGGCCCCTATATATCTCGTCCAGAGATTTTCTAAACCCTGTGCTTCCAGGCCCTCCAGAGTGGCCTACTCCAATTTACTAACTGTCCCAAAAACCCGCAGAGTGCGTGCTGGTGGCACGAGCTTTCCTACCATGGCATCCACCCTCTGGAACTCCCTTCCACCGCACATCAGACGACTCGACTCTCACACTGCCTTTCACAAGGCCATCAAGACTAGTCTCTTCAAATAATGTGCCTGTTTTTTGTTTCGCTACCCTGGACCTATGTATCTGTAACACTGTATGTATATTCTAAGAACTCTTCTTGGGCGGCTTTTTTGTAACCCTTAATCAAGCCTTCTTACGTACCACTTATCAGCGCCTCTATGCCTTAGGGCTGCAGAGCGTTTTACAAATGTAAAAATAAAATAAAAATAAATAAAATATCAATATATATATACATCCCTGATTACTTATTGAACAAGTCTTAGTTAAAACACCACTTATTTGCAGACAGAGGTGAGCGCTTAACCTAAGATGGCACTCCAATAAGTTAGTTAAAGAGGGGGGGCAGAATTAGTCCTGGCAAAAAGACCCAACCAGGCAATAAATATTAAATAAATAACCTGGCGGTATCTTTAACATTGCACCAAAAAGTGGTGCATTTAAAATGAATGGGAAAATCCCATAGGAAATATTCCGGTGGAATATTTTGCGTGGTAACCACTGCCACCAGCTAGAAACTCGACGAGGGGGGACTGCACAGTGCCCCCTCGAAAAAACAGACCCAGGGGCAATCTAATTGCCCCTACCAGTACTTCCACAATATGATGGTTTGTACTGGTTCTGTTCACAGTTTAAGACTAGTAAAGTCAATGGTGACTTTACATGCCCTGGGAGACAGTAGTCAGTCCCAGGGTATGGAGTCTATGTTTGGGGGTCACTATGACACCCCTGTGTTACTGCACTGAGGGTGCTGTGTAACACACTTACCAAAAATACATGAAACCCTATGGAGTAAAAGACCCCATAGCCCATAAAACACATTACAAAGTCAAAGGATATCTCAAATCATGTCTAAGAGTGGGAGAAAAAGAGTCTCACTCTTAGCAGGAGAAAAAAATAAACCCCAAAATCCAGCAAAGCTGCTGGGGGCCTCACTAGGTTTGGGAAATTAGCATTAACAGAGAATTCTCCCTAACAGTTAGTATAAGAGGTAGGATGGCCCTCCTGAACTTCTTCCTTCCAGATTTAGTGAGAGAGTTAGTATAAGAGGTAGGATGTCCCTCCTGAACTTCTTCTTTCCAGACTTAGTGAGAGAGTTAGTATAAGAGGTAGGATGTCCCTCCTGAACGCCTTCCTTCCAGTCTTAGTGAGAGAGTTAGTATAAGAGGAAGGATGTCCCTCCTGAACTTCTTCCTTGCAGACTCCTTCCAGACTTAGTGATAGTGTTAGTATAAGAGGTAGGATGGCCCTCCTGAACTTCGTCCTTCCAGACTTAGTGAGAGAGTTAGTATAAGAGGTAGGATGTCCCTCCTGAACTTCTTCCTTCCAGACTTAGTGAGAGAGTTAGTATAAGTTAGTATAAGAGGTAGGATGTCCCTCCTGAACTTCTTCCTTCCAGACTTAGTGAGAGAGTTAGTATAAGAGGTAGGATGTCCCTCCTGAACTTCTTCCTTCCAGACTTAGTGAGAGAGTTAGTATAAGAGGTAGGATGTCCCTCCTGAACTTCTTCCTTCCAGACTTAGTGAGAGAGTTAGTATAAGTTAGTATAAGAGGTAGGATGTCCCTCCTGAACTTAATCCTTCCAGACTTAGTGAGAGAGTTAGTATAAGTTAGTATAACAGGTAGGATGGCCCTCCTGAACTTCTTCCATCCAGACTTAGTGAGAGAGTTAGTATAAGAGGTAGGATGTCCCTCCTGAACTTCTTCCTTCCAGACTTAGTGAGAGAGTTAGTATAAGAGGTAGGATGTCCCTCCTGAACTTCTTCCTTCCAGACTTAGTGTGAGAGTTAGTATAAGAGGTAGGATGTCCCTCCTGAACTTCTTCCTTCCAGACTTAGTGAGAGAGTTAGTATAAGAGGTAGGATGTCCCTCCTGAACTTCTTCCTTCCAGACTTAGTGAGAGAGTTAGTATAAGAGTTAGGATGTCCCTCCTGAACTTATTCCTTCCAGACTTAGTGAGAGAGTTAGTATAAGAGGTTGGATGTCCCTCCTGAACTTCTTCCTTCCAGACTTAGTGAGAGAGTTAGTATAAGAGGTAGGATGTCCCTCCTGAACCTCTTCCTTCCAGACTTAGTGAGAGAGTTAGTATAAGAGGTAGGATGTCCCTCCTGAACTTCTTCCTTCCAGACTTAGTGAGTGAGTTAGTATAAGAGGTAGGATGTCCCTCCTGAACTTCTTCCTTCCAGACTTAGTGAGAGAGTTAGTATAAGAGGTAGGATGTCCCTCCTGAACTTCTTCCATCCAGACTTAGTGAGAGAGTTAGTATAAGAGGTAGGATGTCCCTCCTGAACTTCTTCCATCCAGACTTAGTGAGAGAGTTAGTATAAGAGGTAGGATGTCCCTCCTGAACTTCTTCCTTCCAGACTTAGTGAGAGAGTTAGTATAAGAGGTAGGATGTCCCTCCTGAACTTCTTCCATCCAGACTTAGTGGGAGAGTGAGTATAAGAGGTAGGATGTCCCTCCTGAGCTTCTTCCATCCAGACTTAGTGAGAGAGTTAGTATAAGAGGTAGGATGTCCCTCCTGAACTTCTTCCTTCCAGACTTAGTGAGAGAGTTAGTATAAGAGGTAGGATGTCCCTCCTGAACTTCTTCCATCCAGACTTAGTGAGAGAGTTAGTATAAGAGGTAGGATGTCCCTCCTGAACTTCTTCCATCCAGACTTAGTGAGAGAGTTAGTATAAGAGGTAGGATGTCCCTCCTAAACATCTTCCTTCCAGACTTAGTGAGAGAGTTAGTATAAGAGGTAGGATGTCCCTCCTGAACTTCTTCCATCCAGACTTAGTGGGAGAGTGAGTATAAGAGGTAGGATGTCCCTCCTGAACTTCTTCCTTCCAGACTTAGTGAGAGAGTTAGTATAAGTTAGTATAAGAGGTAGGATGTCCCTCCTGAACTTCTTCCATCCAGACTTAGTGAGAGAGTTAGTATAAGAGGTAGGATGTCCCTCCTGAACTTGTTCCTTCCAGACTTAGTGAGAGAGTTAGTATAAGAGGTAGGATGTCCCTCCTGAACTTCTTCCTTCCAGACTTAGTGAGAGAGTTAGTATAAGAGGTAGGATGTCCCTCCAGAACTTCTTCCTTCCAGACTTAGTGAGAGAGTTAGTATAAGAGGTAGGATGTCCCTCCTGAACTTCTTCCATCCAGACTTAGTGAGAGAGTTAGTATAAGAGGTTGGATGTCCCTCCTGAACTTCTTCCTTCCAGACTTAGTCAGAGAGTTAGTATAAGAGGTAGGATGTCCCTCCTGAACTTCTTCCTTCCAGACTTAGTGAGAGAGTTAGTATAAGAGGTAGGATGTCCCTCCTGAACTTCTTCCTTCCAGACTTATTGAGAGAGTTAGTATAAGAGGTAGGATGTCCCTCCTGAACTTCTTCCTTCCAGACTTAGTGAGAGAGTTAGTATAAGAGGTAGGATGTCCCTCCAGAACTTCTTCCTTCCAGACTTAGTGAGAGAGTTAGTATAAGAGGTAGGATGTCCCTCCTGAACTTCTTCCATCCAGACTTAGTGAGAGAGTTAGTATAAGAGGTTGGATGTCCCTCCTGAACTTCTTCCTTCCAGACTTAGTCAGAGAGTTAGTATAAGAGGTAGGATGTCCCTCCAGAATTTCTTTCTTCCAGACTTAGTGAGAGAGTTAGTATAAGAGGTAGGATGTCCCTCCAGAACTTCTTCCTTCCAGACTTAGTGAGAGAGTTAGTATAAGAGGTAGGATGTCCCTCCTGAACTTCTTCCTTCCAGACTTAGTGAGAGAGTTAGTATAAGAGGTAGGATGTCCCTCCTGAACTTCTTCCTTCCAGACTTAGTGAGAGAGTTAGTATAAGAGGTAGGATGACCCTCCTGAACATCTTCCTTCCAGACTTAGTGAGAGAGTTAGTATAAGAGGTAGGATGTCCCTCCTGAACATCTTCCTTCCAGACTTAGTGAGAGAGTTAGTATAAGTTAGTATAAGAGGTAGGATGTCCCTCCTGAACTTCTTCCATCCAGACTTAGTGAGAGAGTTAGTATAAGAGGTAGGATGGCCCTCCTGAACTTCTTCCTTCCAGACTTAGTGAGAGAGTTAGTATAAGAGGTAGGATGGCCCTCCTGAACTTCTTCCTTCCAGACTTAGTGAGAGAGTTAGTATAAGAGGTAGGATGTTCCTCCTGAACTTCTTCCTTCCAGACTTAGTGAGAGAGTTAGTATAAGAGGTAGGATGTCCCTCCTGAACTTCTTCCATCCAGACTTAGTGAGAGAGTTAGTATAAGAGGTAGGATGTCCCTCCTGAACTTCTTCCTACCAGACTTAGTGAGAGAGTTAGTATACGTTAGTATAAGAGGTAGGATGTCCCTCCTGAATTTCTTCCATCCAGACTTAGTGAGAGAGTTAGTATAAGAGGTAGGATGTCCCTCCTGAACTTCTTCCTTCCAGACTTAGTGAGAGAGTTAGTATAAGAGGTAGGATGTCCCTCCTGAACTTCTTCCTTCCAGACTTAGTGAGAGAGTTAGTATAAGAGGTAGGATGTCCCTCCTGAACTTCTTCCTTCCAGACTTAGTGAGAGAGTTAGTATAAGAGGTAGGATGTCCCTCCTGAACTTATTCCTTCCAGACTTAGGGAGAGAGTTAGTATAAGAGGTAGGATGTCCCTCCTGAACTTATTCCTTCCAGACTTCGTGAGAGAGTTAGTATAAGTTAGTATAAGAGGTAGGATGTCCCTCCTGAACTTCTTCCTTCCAGACTTAGTGAGAGAGTTAGTATAAGAGGTAGGATGGCCCTCCTGAACTTCTTCCTTCCAGACTTAGTGAGAGAGTTAGTATAAGAGGTAGGATGTCCCTCCTGAACTTCTTCCTTCCAAAATTAGTGAGAGAGTTAGTATAAGAGGTAGGATGTCCCTCCTGAACTTCTTCCATCCAGACTTAGTGGGAGAGTGAGTATAAGAGGTAGGATGTCCCTCCTGAACTTCTTCCTTCCAGACCTAGTGAGAGAGTTAGTATAAGTTAGTATAAGAGGTAGGATGTCCCTCCTGAACTTCTTCCATCCAGACTTAGTGAGAGAGTTAGTATAAGAGGTAGGATGTCCCTCCTGAACTTCTTCCTTCCAGACTTAGTGAGAGAGTTAGTATAAGAGGTAGGATGTCCCTCCTGAACTTCTTCCTTCCAGACTTAGTGAGAGAGTTAGTATAAGAGGTAGGATGTCCCTCCAAAACTTCTTCCTTCCAGACTTAGTGAGAGAGTTAGTATAAGAGGTAGGATGTCCCTCCTGAACTTCTTCCATCCAGACTTAGTGAGAGAGTTAGTATAAGAGGTTGGATGTCCCTCCTGAACTTCTTCCTTCCAGACTTAGTCAGAGAGTTAGTATAAGAGGTAGGATGTCCCTCCTGAACTTCTTCCTTCCAGACTTAGTGAGAGAGTTAGTATAAGAGGTAGGATGTCCCTCCTGAACTTCTTCCTTCCAGACTTAGTGAGAGAGTTAGTATAAGAGGTAGGATGTCCCTCCTGAACTTCTTCCTTCCAGACTTAGTGAGAGAGTTAGTATAAGAGGTAGGATGTCCCTCCAGAACTTCTTCCTTCCAGACTTAGTGAGAGAGTTAGTATAAGAGGTAGGATGTCCCTCCTGAACTTCTTCCATCCAGACTTAGTGAGAGAGTTAGTATAAGAGGTTGGATGTCCCTCCTGAACTTCTTCCTTCCAGACTTAGTCAGAGAGTTAGTATAAGAGGTAGGATGTCCCTCCAGAATTTCTTTCTTCCAGACTTAGTGAGAGAGTTAGTATAAGAGGTAGGATGTCCCTCCAGAACTTCTTCCTTCCAGACTTAGTGAGAGAGTTAGTAGAAGAGGTAGGATGTCCCTCCAGAACTTCTTCCATCCAGACTTAGTGAGAGAGTTAGTATAAGAGGTAGGATGTCCCTCCTGAACTTCTTCCTTCCAGACTTAGTGAGAGAGTAAGTATAAGAGGTAGGATGTCCCTCCTGAACTTCTTCCTTCCAGACTTAGTGAGAGAGTTAGTATAAGAGGTAGGATGTCCCTCCTGAACTTCATCCTTCCAGACTTAGTGAGAGAGTTAGTATAAGAGGTAGGATGACCCTCCTGAACATCTTCCTTCCAGACTTAGTGAGAGAGTTAGTATAAGAGGTAGGATGTCCCTCCTGAACATCTTCCTTTCAGACTTAGTGAGAGAGTTAGTATAAGTTAGTATAAGAGGTAGGATGTCCCTCCTGAACTTCTTCCATCCAGACTTAGTGAGAGAGTTAGTATAAGAGGTAGGATGTCCCTCCTGAACTTCTTCCTTCCAGACTTAGTGAGAGAGTTAGTATAAGAGGTAGGATGGCCCTCCTGAACTTCTTCCTTCCAGACTTAGTGAGAGAGTTAGTATAAGAGGTAGGATGTCCCTCCTGAACTTCTTCCTTCCAGACTTAGTGAGAGAGTTAGTATAAGTTAGTATAAGAAGTAGGATGTCCCTCCTGAACTTCTTCCTTCCAGACTTAGTGAGAGAGTTAGTATAAGAGGTAGGATGTCCCTCCTGAACTTCTTCCTTCCAGACTTAGTGAGAGAGTTAGTATAAGAGGTAGGATGTCCCTCCAGAACTTCTTCCTTCCAGACTTAGTGAGAGAGTTAGTATAAGAGGTAGGATGTCCCTCCTGAACTTCTTCCATCCAGACTTAGTGAGAGAGTTAGTATAAGAGGTTGGATGTCCCTCCTGAACTTCTTCCTTCCAGACTTAGTCAGAGAGTTAGTATAAGAGGTAGGATGTCCCTCCTGAACTTCTTCCTTCCAGACTTAGTGAGAGAGTTAGTATAAGAGGTAGGATGTCCCTCCTGAACTTCTTCCTTCCAGACTTAGTGAGAGAGTTAGTATAAGAGGTAGGATGTCCCTCCTGAACTTCTTCCTTCGAGACTTAGTGAGAGAGTTAGTATAAGAGGTAGGATGTCCCTCCAGAACTTCTTCATTCCAGACTTAGTGAGAGAGTTAGTATAAGAGGTAGGATGTCCCTCCTGAACTTCTTCCATCCAGACTTAGTGAGAGAGTTAGTATAAGAGGTTGGATGTCCCTCCTGAACTTCTACCTTCCAGACTTAGTCAGAGAGTTAGTATAAGAGGTAGGATGTCCCTCCAGAATTTCTTTCTTCCAGACTTAGTGAGAGAGTTAGTATAAGAGGTAGGATGTCCCTCCAGAACTTCTTCCTTCCAGACTTAGTGAGAGAGTTAGTATAAGAGGTAGGATGTCCCTCCTGAACTTCTTCCTTCCAGACTTAGTGAGAGAGTTAGTATAAGAGGTAGGATGTCCCTCCTGAACTTCTTCCTTCCAGACTTAGTGAGAGAGTTAGTATAAGAGGTAGGATGACCCTCCTGAACATCTTCCTTCCAGACTTAGTGAGAGAGTTAGTATAAGTTAGTATAAGAGGTAGGATGTCCCTCCTGAACTTCTTCCATCCAGACTTAGTGAGAGAGTTAGTATAAGAGGTAGGATGTCCCTCCTGAACTTCTTCCTTCCAGACTTAGTGAGAGAGTTAGTATAAGAGGTAGGATGGCCCTCCTGAACTTCTTCCTTCCAGACTTAGTGAGAGAGTTAGTATAAGAGGTAGGATGTTCCTCCTGAACTTCTTCCTTCCAGACTTAGTGAGAGAGTTAGTATAAGAGGTAGGATGTCCCTCCTGAACTTCTTCCATCCAGACTTAGTGAGAGAGTTAGTATAAGAGGTAGGATGTCCCTCCTGAACTTCTTCCTACCAGACTTAGTGAGAGAGTTAGTATACGTTAGTATAAGAGGTAGGATGTCCCTCCTGAATTTCTTCCATCCAGACTTAGTGAGAGAGTTAGTATAAGAGGTAGGATGTCCCTCCTGAACTTCTTCCTTCCAAACTTAGTGAGAGAGTTAGTATAAGAGGTAGGATGTCCCTCCTGAACTTCTTCCTTCCACACTTAGTGAGAGAGTTAGTATAAGAGGTAGGATGTCCCTCCTGAACTTCTTCCTTCCAGACTTAGTGAGAGAGTTAGTATAAGAGGTAGGATGTCCCTCCTGAACTTATTCCTTCCAGACTTAGGGAGAGAGTTAGTATAAGAGGTAGGATGTCCCTCCTGAACTTATTCCTTCCAGACTTCGTGAGAGAGTTAGTATAAGTTAGTATAAGAGGTAGGATGTCCCTCCTGAACTTCTTCCTTCCAGACTTAGTGAGAGAGTTAGTATAAGAGGTAGGATGGCCCTCCTGAACTTCTTCCTTCCAGACTTAGTGAGAGAGTTAGTATAAGAGGTAGGATGTCCCTCCTGAACTTCTTCCTTCCAAACTTAGTGAGAGAGTTAGTATAAGAGGTAGGATGTCCCTCCTGAACTTCTTCCATCCAGACTTAGTGGGAGAGTGAGTATAAGAGGTAGGATGTCCCTCCTGAACTTCTTCCTTCCAGACATAGTGAGAGAGTTAGTATAAGTTAGTATAAGAGGTAGGATGTCCCTCCTGAACTTCTTCCATCCAGACTTAGTGAGAGAGTTAGTATAAGAGGTAGGATGTCCCTCCTGAACTTCTTCCTTCCAGACTTAGTGAGAGAGTTAGTATAAGAGGTAGGATGTCCCTCCTGAACTTCTTCCTTCCAGACTTAGTGAGAGAGTTAGTATAAGAGGTAGGATGTCCCTCCAGAACTTCTTCCTTCCAGACTTAGTGAGAGAGTTAGTATAAGAGGTAGGATGTCCCTCCTGAACTTCTTCCATCCAGACTTAGTGAGAGAGTTAGTATAAGAGGTTGGATGTCCCTCCTGAACTTCTTCCCTCCAGACTTAGTCAGAGAGTTAGTATAAGAGGTAGGATGTCCCTCCTGAACTTCTTCCTTCCAGACTTAGTGAGAGAGTTAGTATAAGAGGTAGGATGTCCCTCCTGAACTTCTTCCTTCCAGACTTAGTGAGAGAGTTAGTATAAGAGGTAGGATGTCCCTCCTGAACTTCTTCCTTCCAGACTTAGTGAGAGAGTTAGTATAAGAGGTAGGATGTCCCTCCAGAACTTCTTCCTTCCAGACTTAGTGAGAGAGTTAGTATAAGAGGTAGGATGTCCCTCCTGAACTTCTTCCATCCAGACTTAGTGAGAGAGTTAGTATAAGAGGTTGGATGTCCCTCCTGAACTTCTTCCTTCCAGACTTAGTCAGAGAGTTAGTATAAGAGGTAGGATGTCCCTCCAGAATTTCCTTCTTCCAGACTTAGTGAGAGAGTTAGTATAAGAGGTAGGATGTCCCTCCAGAACTTCTTCCTTCCAGACTTAGTGAGAGAGTTAGTAGAAGAGGTAGGATGTCCCTCCAGAACTTCTTCCATCCAGACTTAGTGAGAGAGTTAGTATAAGAGGTAGGATGTCCCTCCTGAACTTCTTCCTTCCAGACTTAGTGAGAGAGTAAGTATAAGAGGTAGGATGTCCCTCCTGAACTTCTTCCTTCCAGACTTAGTGAGAGAGTTAGTATAAGAGGTAGGATGTCCCTCCTGAACTTCTTCCTTCCAGACTTAGTGAGAGAGTTAGTATAAGAGGTAGGATGACCCTCCTGAACATCTTCCTTCCAGACTTAGTGAGAGAGTTAGTATAAGAGGTAGGATGTCCCTCCTGAACATCTTCCTTCCAGACTTAGTGAGAGAGTTAGTATAAGTTAGTATAAGAGGTAGGATGTCCCTCCTGAACTTCTTCCATCCAGACTTAGTGAGAGAGTTAGTATAAGAGGTAGGATGTCCCTCCTGAACTTCTTCCTTCCAGACTTAGTGAGAGAGTTAGTATAAGAGGTAGGATGGCCCTCCTGAACTTCTTCCTTCCAGACTTAGTGAGAGAGTTAGTATAAGAGGTAGGATGTCCCTCCTGAACTTCTTCCTTCCAGACTTAGTGAGAGAGTTAGTATAAGTTAGTATAAGAAGTAGGATGTCCCTCCTGAACTTCTTCCTTCCAGACTTAGTGAGAGAGTTAGTATAAGAGGTAGGATGTCCCTCCTGAACTTCTTCCTTCCAGACTTAGTGAGAGAGTTAGTATAAGAGGTAGGATGTCCCTCCAGAACTTCTTCCTTCCAGACTTAGTGAGAGAGTTAGTATAAGAGGTAGGATGTCCCTCCTGAACTTCTTCCATCCAGACTTAGTGAGAGAGTTAGTATAAGAGGTTGGATGTCCCTCCTGAACTTCTTCCTTCCAGACTTAGTCAGAGAGTTAGTATAAGAGGTAGGATGTCCCTCCTGAACTTCTTCCTTCCAGACTTAGTGAGAGAGTTAGTATAAGAGGTAGGATGTCCCTCCTGAACTTCTTCCTTCCAGACTTAGTGAGAGAGTTAGTATAAGAGGTAGGATGTCCCTCCTGAACTTCTTCCTTCGAGACTTAGTGAGAGAGTTAGTATAAGAGGTAGGATGTCCCTCCAGAACTTCTTCATTCCAGACTTAGTGAGAGAGTTAGTATAAGAGGTAGGATGTCCCTCCTGAACTTCTTCCATCCAGACCTAGTGAGAGAGTTAGTATAAGAGGTTGGATGTCCCTCCTGAACTTCTTCCTTCCAGACTTAGTCAGAGAGTTAGTATAAGAGGTAGGATGTCCCTCCAGAATTTTTCTTCCAGACTTAGTGAGAGAGTTAGTATAAGAGGTAGGATGTCCCTCCAGAACTTCTTCCTTCCAGACTTAGTGAGAGAGTTAGTATAAGAGGTAGGATGTCCCTCCTGAACTTCTTCCTTCCAGACTTAGTGAGAGAGTTAGTATAAGAGGTAGGATGTCCCTCCTGAACTTCTTCCTTCCAGACTTAGTGAGAGAGTTAGTATAAGAGGTAGGATGACCCTCCTGAACATCTTCCTTCCAGACTTAGTGAGAGAGTTAGTATAAGAGGTAGGATGTCCCTCCTGAACTTCTTCCATCCAGACTTAGTGAGAGAGTTAGTATAAGAGGTAGGATGTCCCTCCTGAACTTCTTCCTTCCAGACTTAGTGAGAGAGTTAGTATAAGAGGTAGGATGGCCCTCCTGAACTTCTTCCTTCCAGACTTAGTGAGAGAGTTAGTATAAGAGGTAGGATGTTCCTCCTGAACTTCTTCCTTCCAGACTTAGTGAGAGAGTTAGTATAAGAGGTAGGATGTCCCTCCTGAACTTCTTCCATCCAGACTTAGTGAGAGAGTTAGTATAAGAGGTAGGATGTCCCTCCTGAACTTCTTCCTACCAGACTTAGTGAGAGAGTTAGTATACGTTAGTATAAGAGGTAGGATGTCCCTCCTGAATTTCTTCCATCCAGACTTAGTGAGAGAGTTAGTATAAGAGGTAGGATGTCCCTCCTGAACTTCTTCCTTCCAAACTTAGTGAGAGAGTTAGTATAAGAGGTAGGATGTCCCTCCTGAACTTCTTCCTTCCACACTTAGTGAGAGAGTTAGTATAAGAGGTAGGATGTCCCTCCTGAACTTCTTCCTTCCAGACTTAGTGAGAGAGTTAGTATAAGAGGTGGGATGTCCCTCCTGAACTTATTCCTTCCAGACTTAGGGAGAGAGTTAGTATAAGAGGTAGGATGTCCCTCCTGAACTTATTCCTTCCAGACTTCGTGAGAGAGTTAGTATAAGTTAGTATAAGAGGTAGGATGTCCCTCCTGAACTTCTTCCTTCCAGACTTAGTGAGAGAGTTAGTATAAGAGGTAGGATGGCCCTCCTGAACTTCTTCCTTCCAGACTTAGTGAGAGAGTTAGTATAAGAGGTAGGATGTCCCTCCTGAACTTCTTCCTTCCAAACTTAGTGAGAGAGTTAGTATAAGAGGTAGGATGTCCCTCCTTAACTTCTTCCATCCAGACTTAGTGGGAGAGTGAGTATAAGAGGTAGGATGTCCCTCCTGAACTTCTTCCTTCCAGACATAGTGAGAGAGTTAGTATAAGTTAGTATAAGAGGTAGGATGTCCCTCCTGAACTTCTTCCATCCAGACTTAGTGAGAGAGTTAGTATAAGAGGTAGGATGTCCCTCCTGAACTTGTTCCTTCCAGACTTAGTGAGAGAGTTAGTATAAGAGGTAGGATGTCCCTCCTGAACTTCTTCCTTCCAGACTTAGTGAGAGAGTTAGTATAAGAGGTAGGATGTCCCTCCAGAACCTCTTCCTTCCAGACTTAGTGAGAGAGTTAGTATAAGAGGTAGGATGTCCCTCCTGAACTTCTTCCATCCAGACTTAGTGAGAGAGTTAGTATAAGAGGTAGGATGTCCCTCCTGAACTTCTTCCTTCCAGACTTAGTGAGAGAGTTAGTATAAGAGGTAGGATGTCCCTCCTGAACTTCTTCCTTCCAGACTTAGTGAGAGAGTTAGTATAAGAGGTAGGATGTCCCTCCAGAACTTCTTCCTTCCAGACTTAGTGAGAGAGTTAGTATAAGAGGTAGGATGTCCCTCCTGAACTTCTTCCATCCAGACTTAGTGAGAGAGTTAGTATAAGAGGTTGGATGTCCCTCCTGAACTTCTTCCTTCCAGACTTAGTCAGAGAGTTAGTATAAGAGGTAGGATGTCCCTCCAGAATTTCTTTCTTCCAGACTTAGTGAGAGAGTTAGTATAAGAGGTAGGATGTCCCTCCAGAACTTCTTCCTTCCAGACTTAGTGAGAGAGTTAGTATAAGAGGTAGGATGTCCCTCCAGAACTTCTTCCATCCAGACTTAGTGAGAGAGTTAGTATAAGAGGTAGGATGTCCCTCCTGAACTTCTTCCTTCCAGACTTAGTGAGAGAGTAAGTATAAGAGGTAGGATGTCCCTCCTGAACTTCTTCCTTCCAGACTTAGTGAGAGAGTTAGTATAAGAGGTAGGATGTCCCTCCTGAACTTCTTCCTTCCAGACTTAGTGAGAGAGTTAGTATAAGAGGTAGGATGACCCTCCTGAACATCTTCCTTCCAGACTTAGTGAGAGAGTTAGTATAAGAGGTAGGATGTCCCTCCTGAACATCTTCCTTCCAGACTTAGTGAGAGAGTTAGTATAAATTAGTATAAGAGGTAGGATGTCCCTCCTGAACTTCTTCCATCCAGACTTAGTGAGAGAGTTAGTATAAGAGGTAGGATGTCCCTCCTGAACTTCTTCCTTCCAGACTTAGTGAGAGAGTTAGTATAAGAGGTAGGATGGCCCTCCTGAACTTCTTCCTTCCAGACTTAGTGAGAGAGTTAGTATAAGAGGTAGGATGTCCCTCCTGAACTTCTTCCTTCCAGACTTAGTGAGAGAGTTAGTATAAGAGGTAGGATGTCCCTCCAGAACTTCTTCCTTCCAGACTTAGTGAGAGAGTTAGTATAAGAGGTAGGATGTCCCTCCTGAACTTCTTCCATCCAGACTTAGTGAGAGAGTTAGTATAAGTTAGTATAAGAGGTAGGAAGTCCCTCCTGAATTTCTTCCATCCAGACTTAGTGAGAGAGTTAGTATAAGATGTAGGATGTCCCTCCTGAACTTATTCCTTCCAGACTTAGTGAGAGAGTTAGTATAAGAGGTAGGATGTCCCTCCTGAACTTCTTCCTTCCAGACTTAGTGAGAGAGTTAAGAGGTAGGATGTCCCTCCTGAACTTCTTCCTTCCAGACTTAGTGAGAGAGTTAGTATAAGAGGTAGGATGTCCCTCCTGAACTTATTCCTTCCAAACTTAGGGAGAGAGTTAGTATAAGAGGTAGGATGTCCCTCCTGAACTTATTCCTTCCAGACTTCGTGAGAGAGTTAGTATAAGTTAGTATAAGAGGTAGGATGTCCCTCCTGAACTTCTTCCTTCCAGACTTAGTGAGAGAGTTAGTATAAGAGGTAGGATGGCCCTCCTGAACTTCTTCCTTCCAGACTTAGTGAGAGAGTTAGTATAAGAGGTAGGATGTCCCTCCTGAACTTCTTCCTTCCAGACTTAGTGAGAGAGTTAGTATAAGAGGTAGGATGTCCCTCCTGAACTTATTCCTTCCAGACTTAGGGAGAGAGTTAGTATAAGAGGTAGGATGTCCCTCCTGAACTTATTCCTTCCAGACTTAGTGAGAGAGTTAGTATAAGTTAGTATAATAGTATAAGAGGTAGGATGTCCCTCCTGAACTTCTTCCTTCCAGACTTATTGAGAGAGTTAGTATAAGAGGTAGGATGTCCCTCCTGAACTTCTTCCTTCCAGACTTAGTGAGAGAGTTAGTATAAGAGGTAGGATGTCCCTCCTGAACTTCTTCCTTCCAGACTTAGTGAGAGAGTTAGTATAAGAGGTAGGATGTCCCTCCTGAACTTCTTCCTTCCAGACTTAGTGAGAGAGTTAGTATAAGAGGTAGGATGTCCCTCCTGAACTTCTTCCTTCCAGACTTAGTGAGAGAGTTAGTATAAGAGGTAGGATGTCCCTCCTGAACTTCTTCCTTCCAGACTTAGTGAGAGAGTTAGTATAAGAGGTAGGATGTCCCTCCTGAACTTCTTCCTTCCAGCCTTAGTGAGAGAGTTAGTATAAGAGGTAGGATGTCCCTCCTGAACTTCTTCCTTCCAGACTTAGTGAGAGAGTTAGTATAAGAGGTAGGATGTCCCTCCTGAACTTCTTCCTTCCAGACTTAGTGAGAGAGTTAGTATAAGAGGTAGGATGTCCCTCCTGAACTTATTCCTTCCAGACTTAGTGAGAGAGTTAGTATAAGTTAGTATAAGAGGTAGGTTGTCCCTCCTGAACTTCTTCCTTCCAGACTTAGTGAGAGAGTTAGTATAAGAGGTAGGATGTCCCTCCTGAACTTCTTCCTTCCAGACTTAGTGAGAGAGTTAGTATAAGAGGTAGGATGTCCCTTCTGAACTTCTTCCTTCCAGACTTAGTGAGAGAGTTAGTATAAGAGGTAGGATGTTCCTCCTGAACTTCTTCCTTCCAGACTTAGTGAGAGGGCCTCATTACGACCCAGGCGGTAAGTTACCGCCTGGGCCGTGACTTTACCACCATGGCGTAAACTACGTTTACGCCATGGTGGTTGGCGGACTTACCGCCCCATTCCGAGGTCGGCGGGGCGGTAAGTCCCCAATCCCCATTTACCCTTCCCCATTCCCATTTTTGCCCCATAGGGCATAATGGGAGTGGGGAAGGCGTTAATTACGCCACCGTAAATTACGGTGGCGTAATTAACTCCATGGTCCCTTAGCGCCATGGATTTTAACACCTGCTAAAAGCAGGTGTTAAAAGCGCCATGGCGCTAAGGGACCTCGTAGTTGGCGGTAAGGGGTCGGCGCAGCTAACGCTGGCGTTAACCCCTTACCGCCAGGGTCGTAATGAGGCCCAGAGAGTTAGTATAAGAGGTAGGATGTCCCTCCTGAACTTCTTCCTTCCAGACTTAGTGAGAGAGTTAGTATAAGAGGTAGGATGTCCCTCCTGAACATCTTCCTTCCAGACTTAGTGAGAGAGTTAGTATAAGAGGTAGGATGTCCCTCCTGAACATCTTCCTTCCAGACTTAGTGAGAGAGTTAGTATAAGTTAGTATAAGAGGTAGGATGTCCCTCCTGAACTTCTTCCATCCAGAGTTAGTGAGAGAGTTAGTATAAGAGGTAGGATGTCCCTCCTGAACTTCTTCCTTCCAGACTTAGTGAGAGAGTTAGTATAAGAGGTAGGATGGCCCTCCTGAACTTCTTCCTTCCAGACTTAGTGAGAGAGTTAGTATAAGAGGTAGGATGTCCCTCCTGAACATCTTACTTCCAGACTTAGTGAGAGAGTTAGTATAAGAGGTAGGATGTCCCTCCTGAACATCTTCCTTCCAGACTTAGTGAGAGAGTTAGTATAAGTTAGTATAAGAGGTAGGATGTCCCTCCTGAACTTCTTCCATCCAGAGTTAGTGAGAGAGTTAGTATAAGAGGTAGGATGTCCCTCCTGAACTTCTTCCTTCCAGACTTAGTGAGAGAGTTAGTATAAGAGGTAGGATGGCCCTCCTGAACTTCTTCCTTCCAGACTTAGTGAGAGAGTTAGTATAAGAGGTAGGATGTCCCTCCTGAACTTCTTCCTTCCAAACTTAGTGAGAGAGTTAGTATAAGAGGTAGGATGTCCCTCCTGAACTTCTTCCATCCAGACTTAGTGGGAGAGTGAGTATAAGAGGTAGGATGTCCCTCCTGAACTTCTTCCTTCCAGACATAGTGAGAGAGTTAGTATAAGTTAGTATAAGAGGTAGGATGTCCCTCCTGAACTTCTTCCATCCAGACTTAGTGAGAGAGTTAGTATAAGAGGTAGGATGTCCCTCCTGAACTTCTTCCTTCCAGACTTAGTGAGAGAGTTAGTATAAGAGGTAGGATGTCCCTCCTGAACTTCTTCCTTCCAGACTTAGTGAGAGAGTTAGTATAAGAGGTAGGATGTCCCTCCAGAACTTCTTCCTTCCAGACTTAGTGAGAGAGTTAGTATAAGAGGTAGGATGTCCCTCCTGAACTTCTTCCATCCAGACTTAGTGAGAGAGTTAGTATAAGAGGTTGGATGTCCCTCCTGAACTTCTTCCTTCCAGACTTAGTCAGAGAGTTAGTATAAGAGGTAGGATGTCCCTCCTGAACTTCTTCCTTCCAGACTTAGTGAGAGAGTTAGTATAAGAGGTAGGATGTCCCTCCTGAACTTCTTCCTTCCAGACTTAGTGAGAGAGTTAGTATAAGAGGTAGGATGTCCCTCCTGAACTTCTTCCTTCCAGACTTAGTGAGAGAGTTAGTATAAGAGGTAGGATGTCCCTCCAGAACTTCTTCCTTCCAGACTTAGTGAGAGAGTTAGTATAAGAGGTAGGATGTCCCTCCTGAACTTCTTCCATCCAGACTTAGTGAGAGAGTTAGTATAAGAGGTTGGATGTCCCTCCTGAACTTCTTCCTTCCAGACTTAGTGAGAGAGTTAGTATAAGTTAGTATAAGAGGTAGGTTGTCCCTCCTGAACTTCTTCCTTCCAGACTTAGTGAGAGAGTTAGTATAAGAGGTAGGATGTCCCTCCTGAACTTCTTCCTTCCAGACTTAGTGAGAGAGTTAGTATAAGAGGTAGGATGTCCCTTCTGAACTTCTTCCTTCCAGACTTAGTGAGAGAGTTAGTATAAGAGGTAGGATGTTCCTCCTGAACTTCTTCCTTCCAGACTTAGTGAGAGGGCCTCATTACGACCCAGGCGGTAAGTTACCGCCTGGGCCGTGACTTTACCACCATGGCGTAAACTACGTTTACGCCATGGTGGTTGGCGGACTTACCGCCCCATTCCGAGGTCGGCGGGGCGGTAAGTCCCCAATCCCCATTTACCCTTCCCCATTCCCATTTTTGCCCCATAGGGCATAATGGGAGTGGGGAAGGCGTTAATTACGCCACCGTAAATTACGGTGGCGTAATTAACTCCATGGTCCCTTAGCGCCATGGATTTTAACACCTGCTAAAAGCAGGTGTTAAAAGCGCCATGGCGCTAAGGGACCTCGTAGTTGGCGGTAAGGGGTCGGCGCAGCTAACGCTGGCGTTAACCCCTTACCGCCAGGGTCGTAATGAGGCCCAGAGAGTTAGTATAAGAGGTAGGATGTCCCTCCTGAACTTCTTCCTTCCAGACTTAGTGAGAGAGTTAGTATAAGAGGTAGGATGTCCCTCCTGAACATCTTCCTTCCAGACTTAGTGAGAGAGTTAGTATAAGAGGTAGGATGTCCCTCCTGAACATCTTCCTTCCAGACTTAGTGAGAGAGTTAGTATAAGTTAGTATAAGAGGTAGGATGTCCCTCCTGAACTTCTTCCATCCAGAGTTAGTGAGAGAGTTAGTATAAGAGGTAGGATGTCCCTCCTGAACTTCTTCCTTCCAGACTTAGTGAGAGAGTTAGTATAAGAGGTAGGATGGCCCTCCTGAACTTCTTCCTTCCAGACTTAGTGAGAGAGTTAGTATAAGAGGTAGGATGTCCCTCCTGAACATCTTCCTTCCAGACTTAGTGAGAGAGTTAGTATAAGAGGTAGGATGTCCCTCCTGAACATCTTCCTTCCAGACTTAGTGAGAGAGTTAGTATAAGTTAGTATAAGAGGTAGGATGTCCCTCCTGAACTTCTTCCATCCAGAGTTAGTGAGAGAGTTAGTATAAGAGGTAGGATGTCCCTCCTGAACTTCTTCCTTCCAGACTTAGTGAGAGAGTTAGTATAAGAGGTAGGATGGCCCTCCTGAACTTCTTCCTTCCAGACTTAGTGAGAGAGTTAGTATAAGAGGTAGGATGTCCCTCCTGAACTTCTTCCTTCCAAACTTAGTGAGAGAGTTAGTATAAGAGGTAGGATGTCCCTCCTGAACTTCTTCCATCCAGACTTAGTGGGAGAGTGAGTATAAGAGGTAGGATGTCCCTCCTGAACTTCTTCCTTCCAGACATAGTGAGAGAGTTAGTATAAGTTAGTATAAGAGGTAGGATGTCCCTCCTGAACTTCTTCCATCCAGACTTAGTGAGAGAGTTAGTATAAGAGGTAGGATGTCCCTCCTGAACTTCTTCCTTCCAGACTTAGTGAGAGAGTTAGTATAAGAGGTAGGATGTCCCTCCTGAACTTCTTCCTTCCAGACTTAGTGAGAGAGTTAGTATAAGAGGTAGGATGTCCCTCCAGAACTTCTTCCTTCCAGACTTAGTGAGAGAGTTAGTATAAGAGGTAGGATGTCCCTCCTGAACTTCTTCCATCCAGACTTAGTGAGAGAGTTAGTATAAGAGGTTGGATGTCCCTCCTGAACTTCTTCCTTCCAGACTTAGTCAGAGAGTTAGTATAAGAGGTAGGATGTCCCTCCTGAACTTCTTCCTTCCAGACTTAGTGAGAGAGTTAGTATAAGAGGTAGGATGTCCCTCCTGAACTTCTTCCTTCCAGACTTAGTGAGAGAGTTAGTATAAGAGGTAGGATGTCCCTCCTGAACTTCTTCCTTCCAGACTTAGTGAGAGAGTTAGTATAAGAGGTAGGATGTCCCTCCAGAACTTCTTCCTTCCAGACTTAGTGAGAGAGTTAGTATAAGAGGTAGGATGTCCCTCCTGAACTTCTTCCATCCAGACTTAGTGAGAGAGTTAGTATAAGAGGTTGGATGTCCCTCCTGAACTTCTTCCTTCCAGACTTAGTCAGAGAGTTAGTATAAGAGGTAGGATGTCCCTCCAGAATTTCTTTCTTCCAGACTTAGTGAGAGAGTTAGTATAAGAGGTAGGATGTCCCTCCAGAACTTCTTCCTTCCAGACTTAGTGAGAGAGTTAGTATAAGAGGTAGGATGTCCCTCCAGAACTTCTTCCATCCAGACTTAGTGAGAGAGTTAGTATAAGAGGTAGGATGTCCCTCCTGAACTTCTTCCTTCCAGACTTAGTGAGAGAGTAAGTATAAGAGGTAGGATGTCCCTCCTGAACTTCTTCCTTCCAGACTTAGTGAGAGAGTTAGTATAAGAGGTAGGATGTCCCTCCTGAACTTCTTCCTTCCAGACTTAGTGAGAGAGTTAGTATAAGAGGTAGGATGACCCTCCTGAACATCTTCCTTCCAGACTTAGTGAGAGAGTTAGTATAAGAGGTAGGATGTCCCTCCTGAACATCTTCCTTCCAGACTTAGTGAGAGAGTTAGTATAAGTTAGTATAAGAGGTAGGATGTCCCTCCTGAACTTCTTCCATCCAGACTTAGTGAGAGAGTTAGTATAAGAGGTAGGATGTCCCTCCTGAACTTCTTCCTTCCAGACTTAGTGAGAGAGTTAGTATAAGAGGTAGGATGGCCCTCCTGAACTTCTTCCTTCCAGACTTAGTGAGAGAGTTAGTATAAGAGGTAGGATGTTCCTCCTGAACTTCTTCCTTCCAGACTTAGTGAGAGAGTTAGTATAAGAGGTAGGTTGTCCCTCCTGAACTTCTTCCATCCAGACTTAGTGAGAGAGTTAGTATAAGAGGTAGGATGTCCCTCCTGAACTTCTTCCTACCAGACTTAGTGAGAGAGTTAGTATAAGTTAGTATAAGAGGTAGGAAGTCCCTCCTGAATTTCTTCCATCCAGACTTAGTGAGAGAGTTAGTATAAGATGTAGGATGTCCCTCCTGAACTTATTCCTTCCAGACTTAGTGAGAGAGTTAGTATAAGAGGTAGGATGTCCCTCCTGAACTTCTTCCTTCCAGACTTAGTGAGAGAGTTAAGAGGTAGGATGTCCCTCCTGAACTTCTTCCTTCCAGACTTAGTGAGAGAGTTAGTATAAGAGGTAGGATGTCCCTCCTGAACTTATTCCTTCCAGACTTAGGGAGAGAGTTAGTATAAGAGGTAGGATGTCCCTCCTGAACTTATTCCTTCCAGACTTCGTGAGAGAGTTAGTATAAGTTAGTATAAGAGGTAGGATGTCCCTCCTGAACTTCTTCCTTCCAGACTTAGTGAGAGAGTTAGTATAAGAGGTAGGATGGCCCTCCTGAACTTCTTCCTTCCAGACTTAGTGAGAGAGTTAGTATAAGAGGTAGGATGTCCCTCCTGAACTTCTTCCTTCCAAACTTAGTGAGAGAGTTAGTATAAGAGGTAGGATGTCCCTCCTGAACTTCTTCCTTCCAGACTTAGTGAGAGAGTTAGTATAAGAGGTAGGATGTCCCTCCTGAACTTATTCCTTCCAGACTTAGGGAGAGAGTTAGTATAAGAGGTAGGATGTCCCTCCTGAACTTATTCCTTCCAGACTTAGTGAGAGAGTTAGTATAAGTTAGTATAATAGTATAAGAGGTAGGATGTCCCTCCTGAACTTCTTCCTTCCAGACTTATTGAGAGAGTTAGTATAAGAGGTAGGATGTCCCTCCTGAACTTCTTCCTTCCAGACTTAGTGAGAGAGTTAGTATAAGAGGTAGGATGTCCCTCCTGAACTTCTTCCTTCCAGACTTAGTGAGAGAGTTAGTATAAGAGGTAGGATGTCCCTCCTGAACTTCTTCCTTCCAGACTTAGTGAGAGAGTTAGTATAAGAGGTAGGATGTCCCTCCTGAACTTCTTCCTTCCAGACTTAGTGAGAGAGTTAGTATAAGAGGTAGGATGTCCCTCCTGAACTTCTTCCTTCCAGCCTTAGTGAGAGAGTTAGTATAAGAGGTAGGATGTCCCTCCTGAACTTCTTCCTTCCAGACTTAGTGAGAGAGTTAGTATAAGAGGTAGGATGTCCCTCCTGAACTTCTTCCTTCCAGACTTAGTGAGAGAGTTAGTATAAGAGGTAGGATGTCCCTCCTGAACTTATTCCTTCCAGACTTAGTGAGAGAGTTAGTATAAGTTAGTATAAGAGGTAGGTTGTCCCTCCTGAACTTCTTCCTTCCAGACTTAGTGAGAGAGTTAGTATAAGAGGTAGGATGTCCCTCCTGAACTTCTTCCTTCCAGACTTAGTGAGAGAGTTAGTATAAGAGGTAGGATGTCCCTTCTGAACTTCTTCCTTCCAGACTTAGTGAGAGAGTTAGTATAAGAGGTAGGATGTTCCTCCTGAACTTCTTCCTTCCAGACTTAGTGAGAGGGCCTCATTACGACCCAGGCGGTAAGTTACCGCCTGGGCCGTGACTTTACCACCATGGCGTAAACTACGTTTACGCCATGGTGGTTGGCGGACTTACCGCCCCATTCCGAGGTCGGCGGGGCGGTAAGTCCCCAATCCCCATTTACCCTTCCCCATTCCCATTTTTGCCCCATAGGGCATAATGGGAGTGGGGAAGGCGTTAATTACGCCACCGTAAATTACGGTGGCGTAATTAACTCCATGGTCCCTTAGCGCCATGGATTTTAACACCTGCTAAAAGCAGGTGTTAAAAGCGCCATGGCGCTAAGGGACCTCGTAGTTGGCGGTAAGGGGTCGGCGCAGCTAACGCTGGCGTTAACCCCTTACCGCCAGGGTCGTAATGAGGCCCAGAGAGTTAGTATAAGAGGTAGGATGTCCCTCCTGAACTTCTTCCTTCCAGACTTAGTGAGAGAGTTAGTATAAGAGGTAGGATGTCCCTCCTGAACATCTTCCTTCCAGACTTAGTGAGAGAGTTAGTATAAGAGGTAGGATGTCCCTCCTGAACATCTTCCTTCCAGACTTAGTGAGAGAGTTAGTATAAGTTAGTATAAGAGGTAGGATGTCCCTCCTGAACTTCTTCCATCCAGAGTTAGTGAGAGAGTTAGTATAAGAGGTAGGATGTCCCTCCTGAACTTCTTCCTTCCAGACTTAGTGAGAGAGTTAGTATAAGAGGTAGGATGGCCCTCCTGAACTTCTTCCTTCCAGACTTAGTGAGAGAGTTAGTATAAGAGGTAGGATGTCCCTCCTGAACTTCTTCCTTCCAGACTTAGTGAGAGAGTTAGTATAAGAGGTAGGATGTCCCTCCTGAACTTCTTCCATCCAGACTTAGTGAGAGAGTTAGTATAAGAGGTAGGATGTCCCTCCTGAACTTCTTCCTTCCAGACTTAGTGAGAGAGTTAGTATAAGAGGTAGGATGTCCCTCCTGAACTTCTTCCTTCCAGACTTAGTGAGAGAGTTAGTATAAGAGGTAGGATGTCCCTCCTGAACTTCTTCCTTCCAGACTTAGTGAGAGAGTTAGTATAAGAGGTAGGATGTCCCTCCTGAACTTATTCCCTCCAGACTTAGGGAGAGAGTTAGTATAAGAGGTAGGATGTCCCTCCTGAACTTATTCCTTCCAGACTTAGTGAGAGAGTTAGTATAAGTTAGTATAAGAGGTAGGATGTCCCTCCTGAACTTCTTCCTTCCAGACTTAGTGAGAGAGTTAGTATAAGAGGTAGGATGGCCCTCCTGAACTTCTTCCTTCCAGACTTAGTGAGAGAGTTAGTATAAGAGGTAGGATGTCCCTCCTGAACTTCTTCCTTCCAGACTTAGTGAGAGAGTTAGTATAAGAGGTAGGATGTCCCTCCTGAACTTCTTCCTTCCAGACTTAGGGAGAGAGTTAGTATAAGAGGTAGGATGTCCCTCCTGAACTTATTCCTTCCAGACTTAGTGAGAGAGTTAGTATAAGTTAGTATAAGAGGTAGGATGTCCCTCCTGAACTTCTTCCTTCCAGACATAGTGAGAGAGTTAGTATAAGAGGTAGGATGTCACTCCTGAACTTCTTCCTTCCAGACTTAGTGAGAGAGTTAGTATAAGAGGTAGGATGTCCCTCCTGAACTTCTTCCTTCCAGACTTAGTGAGAGAGTTAGTATAAGAGGTGGGATGTCCCTCCTGAACTTATTCCTTCCAGACTTAGTGAGAGAGTTAGTATAAGAGGTGGGATGTCCCTCCTGAACTTATTCCTTCCAGACTTAGGGAGAGAGTTAGTATAAGAGGTAGGATGTCCCTCCTGAACTTATTCCTTCCAGACTTAGTGAGAGAGTTAGTATAAGTTAGTATAAGAGGTAGGATGTCCCTCCTGAACTTCTTCCTTCCAGACATAGTGAGAGAGTTAGTATAAGAGGTAGGATGTCACTCCTGAACTTCTTCCTTCCAGACTTAGTGAGAGAGTTAGTATAAGAGGTAGGATGTCCCTCCTGAACTTCTTCCTTCCAGACTTAGTGAGAGAGTTAGTATAAGAGGTAGGATGTCCCTCCTGAACTTCTTCCTTCCAGACTTAGTGAGAGAGTTAGTATAAGAGGTAGGATGTCCCTCCTGAACTTCTTCCTTCCAGACTTAGTGAGAGAGTTAGTATAAGAGGTAGGATGTCCCTCCTGAACTTCTTCCTTCCAGACTTAGTGAGAGAGTTAGTATAAGAGGTAGGATGTCCCTCCTGAACCTCTTCCTTCCAGACTTAGTGAGAGAGTTAGTATAAGAGGTAGGATGTCCCTCCTGAACTTATTCCTTCCAGACTTAGTGAGAGAGTTAGTATAAGAGGTAGGATGTCCCTCCTGAACTTATTCCTTCCAGACTTAGTGAGAGAGTTAGTATAAGAGGTAGGATGTCCCTCCTGAACTTATTCCTTCCAGACTTAGTGAGAGAGTTAGTATAAGTTAGTATAAGAGGTAAGATGACCCTCCTGAACTTCTTCCTTCCAGACTTAGTGAGAGAGTTGTTATAAGAGGTAGGATGTCCCTCCTGAACTTCTTCCATCCAGACTTAGTGAGAGAGTTAGTATAAGAGGTAGGATGTCCCTCCTGAACTTCTTCCTTCCAGACTTAGTGAGAGAGTTAGTATAAGAGGTAGGATGTCCCTCCTGAACTTCTTCCTTCCAGACTTAGTGAGAGAGTTAGTATAAGTTAGCCGCAACAAGACAAGGAGGGGGAAACAAAGGGAGGACAAAATAAAGATCTTACTAGCCCTTGTGTCATTCAGATTGCACAATTGCGGAGAAGATGGAAGGGGAGTAGTGCCAGGGGAGAGGTGAAGGGGGAAGTGCAGTTAACTCACAATTACAGCCAGCGGGTGGCTCATAAGTACAGAGAGAAGGGACTGTAGGGTTGCAGATACAGACCCTTAAGTGCTGCGGAGCCCAGGGGCAGTGCCAGGGCAACTGGACATACAGGAGCCTGGGCCTGAGTTCAGAGGGTGACCAGGTGACCAATACGCAGAGCAGTCTGGTGCATCAGCAGGGGAGAGGAAGAGAGAAAGCAGAAGCAAAAAGTAAGGGCTTGAGTTGCTTCCAGAACCGAAGGTGGTTCTGCTCAAGTTTGAGAGAAGCAGGGAGGCTTTTCCAGAGGGAGGTCCCAGCCGAGGAGATAGATCTGCTCCCAACTCTCTGCTTGGAGAAGCGTCTGACCCTCAGAGAGTTGGAGGTGGATGATCGGAGAGCTCGAGAAGGAAGATGTTTTGGAAGAGAAAGTTGGTGGTACAGTGGTCCCAGTCCCCAGTAAGCCTTGTGGATGAAGCAAAGGGTCTGAAAGTTGATCCTTGCAGCCACGAGTAGCCAGTGGAGAGATTTCAGAGCTGGAGAGATGCGATCCCTGGGCTTGAGGCCAAGTATATAGGGGAGGCCAATATCAGGGAATGGTCCACAAGGGCGTTGGCACTAGAGCCAAAGGGAGAGAGGGCTGTTATCTTGGCAAATGAACAGCTTTCTTTTGTTAATTGTTTTGAAAGAAAATGCAAAGACAATAATTCAAATAAGAATTCTCTTCATTTCTTTAAACCGGGACACAGAGAACCTGCCTAGTTGCTCCACTTTTGGATGTAGAGGGATTGCAAAATACTGCAGTTTAAACTAAAGGTGTTTTTATGATTTGTTCCCATCATTACCTCAAGCAATTTTTGCATGACTGTTGATGGTTTCTTTAGCCATAGAATAAGCCAGAATGATATTCAGGTTAATAGTGTTTTTTACATCACACCATCTTTCAGGCACCCTGCTGAGTAGTCATGGAAACAAGGAACAGCACCATGGTGACAGAAATCATTCTTGTGGGATTCACTGGTGGGCCGAGGCTGAAGAGCTCCCTCTTTGCCATTCTCCTCTTGACCTACGTCATCACTCTGGTGGGGAACGGCATCATGATAGTCCTAATATGCGTCGACCGAGGACTGCACACCCCTATGTACTTCTTCCTGTGGAACTTGTCAGTGCTGGAGATGGTGAACATATCAAATGTAATCCCTCTGATGTTAGTGCAAATATTGTCAGTGCACAAATCAATCTCATTGAACTGTTGTCTCACACAGTCCTTCTTCTATAAGTATCTTGCCACCATTGTCTTTATTCTCTCGTCCATCATGTCCTTTGATTGTTATGTGGCTATATGCAATCCTTTGCGTTACACCACCATCATGAATGGACAGCTCTGCCTTCACCTCATCATTGGCGCTTGGCTGGTATCCCTCCTTCTTGTTCTCTACCCCACTATTATTGTCTCTCAGCTTTCCTTCTGCGGCCCAAATAGCATAAACCATTTCTTTTGTGATGGTCTGATGATCATATTGCTGGCTTGTTCTGACACTGGACTCCTCCAACTAGTCAATATCATCTCTTCTCTTATTGTCCTTCTGGGATCGCTGGGGATGACCACTGTGTCCTACAACGTGATTATCGCTACGATTCTGCGAATCCCATCAGCAAATGGAAGAGGGAAGGCCTTCTCCACCTGCAGCTCTCACCTGCCCATGGTATCCATTTGCTATGGAAGTGCCATTTTTGTTGAAGCGAGTCCGGCTCTGCACCCTTCAATCGAGGTCTATAAAGCAGTGAGCATGGTCAGCTCCATTATTTCTCCTCTGATGAATCCTATTGTTTACACATTCAGAAATGAGAAATTCAAGGAGGTTTTAAAGAAACGCACATCATAAAAAATACCTTGAAAAAGGTGCGCACTATATTTCTCTAGCATTTGATCTACATATCAGTGGTCTTATTTCTAAATGTGCCATTGATGTAAGAGAAATATTCTCAAACTCCCTACAAGAGATCTTTGGGGCCCTCAAACAAATAAACAACATTTCAATGGTCCGCAGACTCTTGGAACTTCCCTCAAACCTTCTTGAATCTCCCAGCAATCCGCTAACCCTTTGAAAGAATGAGGGATTCAAAGTCATTCGAGGACCTTAAAGAGAAGTGAAAAACGTAGATTTAAACAATTTGTGAAAAAACATTTGCTGTTTTATTTCTCAAATATTTGGAAGTCATGTTTTTAATAGAAACGTGGTAACTTCTAGCATAAGCTCATTAAAATTGCAAAACTATTTTACCATTTCTACACTTATAAATAATATTGCATTTTTAAAAAAAATCAGAAACTTTTAAATTATTGAAAAATTGAAAAATAATATATATTTGCTTTAATTTGATAAATTAAAGTACAATGACCATGAAATAATGAAAAAGTGTGAAAATACTACCATATAATATTTTGAAAAAATGTTTTAAACTATGTGAAACATGGTTTAATAAAATAACTTCACCATTTACTTGTCTAAGTTACGTCTTGTACAAGAATCGCATTAAGTGTGATGAACATAACATCGCAAATAGAATTGACAGAGCACATGAATGAATCTTTGTGAAACTTACATGTAAAAAGAACTCAGGATTAATGTCCATCTGATTCATTAAGAAATCACACCTGTTCCTCAGAACCGCCAGGTAAACATCCTCCACGACGAGTATAAGCAGAATTCAAACTTCAAATGAAAAACTTTAAACACATTCGACTCAACACTTACTCTATGACCTCTCTGGCATAGGTCACACCACAGGAGATTACACTCTTATAAGGTGTTGACACTTGGGTAAAGGCGCGTTATAAATGCCATATCATATCATGTCATATCATAACTACATTTACTTTGAGGCACACCCGAACACACCCACAAACTCTAGGGCACTCTCCTTGACACACCCATTCCCAGTGACTGACAGGATGACTTAAGTTGCTGCAGGATCTGCTGGGCTCCAGCAGATTGTCTGTCATCATGTTGGAACAGGTGGAACATGGATTATGGCACATATAATCATCATGGCCGCTACACAAGATGCATACAAACATGTCTTCATGAAATCAGATCCCTCACACCTAAGCAAGACCGAAAAAAGGTGCATCCAGCAACAATCACATCCAGCACCAAACACATCCAGCACCGATCACATCCAGCACCGATCACATCCAGCACCAATCATATCCACCACCAATCACATCTGGCACCAATCACATCTGGCACCAATCACATCTGGCACCAATCACATCCAGCACCAATCACATCCAGCACCTATCACATCCAGCACCAATCACATCCGGCACCAATCACATCCGGCGCCAATCACATCCAGCACCAATCACATCCAGCACCATCACATCCAGCACCAACCACACCCGGCACCAATCACATCCGGCACCAATAACATCCAGCACCTATCACATTCAGCACCAATCACATCCGGCACCAATCACATCCGACACCAATCACATCCAGTGCCAATCACATCCAGCACCATCACATCCAGCACCATCACATCCGGCACCAACCACATCTGGCACCAATCACATCCGGCGCCAATCACATCCAGCACCAATCACATCCGGCACCAATCACATCCGGCGGCAATCACATCCAGCGCCAATCACATCCAGCACCATCACATCCAGCACCAACCACATCTGGCACCAATCACATCCAGCACCAATCACATCCAGCACCATCACATCCAGCACCAATGACATCCAGCACCATCACATCCAGCACCAATCACATCCAGCACCAATGACATCCAGCACCAATCACATCCAGCACCAATCACATCCAGCACCAATGACATGCAGCACCAGCACATCCAGCACCAACCACATCCAGCACCATCACATCCAGGACCAACCACATCTGGCACCAATCACATCCAGCACCAACCACATCTGGCACCAATCACATCCGGCACCAATCATATCCAGCACCAATCACATCCGGCACCAATTACATCCTGCACCGATCACATCTGGCACCAATCACATCTGGCACCAAGCACTTCCAGCACCACTCACATCCTGCACCAATCACATCTGGCACCAATCACATCCGGCAGCAATCACATCCAACACCAATCACATTCAGCGCCAAGCGGATCCGGCACCAAGCATATCCTGCACCAATCATGTCCAGCAGCAATCACATCCGGCACCAATTACATCCTGCACCAATCACATCTGGCACCAATCACATCTGGCACCATGCACTTCCAGCACCAAACACATTCAGCACCAATCACATCCAGCACTAAGCCCACCCAGCAGTAAACACATCCTTCTTGTACACTCTGCCACACTAGTTAAGCCAACACTCCTGGATCCTATTTCATCTGTGTTTATACGGGAGCCAGCAGACAGCATCCACACAAGCTGTTCTGGAGGAAGTGCAGTGATCCCGGTGGCACTAAGCAGAGGACATCCATCTATCATAAGTGAGGGGGCTGCTTGGTGGTGGGGAGCTGAGTGACATGAATTCACATTTTGGCTTCACAGACCGCTCCTCTCCATCCCATAGTCCATCTGAAGGGTCACTAAGAGGGCTGCGATGGTGGCCCTTTTATTCATGTGCCTCTGTAAAAGCTAGAATTGTTGCCATTATAAGAAAAGCTGGGGGAACACAAATGGTCTCATCCGACAAAGTCAATAAGCATTGGAAGTCATCGGGTGAAGCATGGCTTTCAGGTAAGAAACAGTCATTAATATAAATCTCCAGTGCAGGGCAGCATATGTGCAAGGAACGTGGGCGTGCTATAGATTTAGAAGTCCGAGCCCAGGCGACCTTATACAGGAACAGACACCTGTTTAAAACTGTTCACTAACACACACAGATGCAGGTAAACCCTCAAGGAAGGGGTCTTTGAAATTAAGGCTGGTGATGAATCGGGTTTTAAAGATGGCTGTTCCACTACTGTCATTAGGAGTTGCGCGTACAGAGGCTACCATAGATACAAAGAACATAATAAAAAAGACTCAGGATCATGCACGCTCACAGATCCAGACCAACGACTACACTGACGAACACGACGCTATCTGTCCTTTTCTTGGAGTCTATGAAGATACGATTCTGAACTCTACAAATAGTTCCGACGTTCGATCATAACCATTAACACATTCAACTCTACACACATGGACGCTATGTTCCTGGAACACAAGAGGATCATCTCATCTGTTTGAATCACTAGATCCTGTATTGGAATCCTCTCAAATTAAATGTTTCCAAGAAACCTGGCTATCTCACACACCTGTGTGTGATGGTTATATAACTGTTCTCAATCCAGCCATAAAAGGATCAAGAGGCCGACCGTCGGCGGGACTATTAACGCTAGTATAAATATCCCCCTTGTGGAAAATTATTGAATCTGAAAACATCAACCCTTGGACTCAATTGATCATCATATCTATTGCAATAGAGGGTGACGCAAATCCGTCATCTTCAACTCAAACTCAATCACTGAATATAACAGCAATTATTAATGTATACTGGAATCCAATAGCAATAAATGATGCTAATTTTCTGGATGGCGTCTTCCTGACAATTGACAGAACTGCCGCAAAATTCCCCAAAATCAGTTTTATCATCTGTGGAGACCTCAATATACATTTGTATAGTGCAGAAGGCGAAAGGAGACAATTTCAACAATTATCAACAAGAGCACAACGGTGGACAAAAGAAATCGCCATGAGGGACCTTGAACTAATAAATCAACCGCATGATAAACTAAACTGCTTGCTGACAACTTGGGCAGCTAGAAAAACGACGGCAATTATTGACTACATATATCTGTCTTCAGATATTAACAATAAGCTAGTAGGCTTCCAAGTATTCCCTACCTCCAAAAGTGACCACCTAATGCTTAAGATCTCAGTGGCAGGAGGAAATGCAATACATGCGACCACCCCCTCTACTTTGCTGGAAATAACAGGAGCAACACCCAGATTAAGAATCAGCAATAATCAGCTGGCTGCTATTCCACAGATTTTCCAACAAACACAGATGTCAGACAGAACCAAAATAAACTATGAATGGATTTTAATTCCATATCATACGAAACAATGCATGATAGAGAAACCAGTCCATTGTCATTATTACAACCCAGAAATAGCAGCAAAAAAAATAATCTGCGCCAAAATATTCGGAAGTGGTCAAAGGATCCCACTGTAGAAAATCTCAAAAAGATCAAGAACGCCAAGCAAGCATATAGAAATTGGAACAAAACGAATGCGTCCAAGGTACAACAAGACGACGCAGAAGCCATCCTAGCTATTTTGCGCAATAAAAATCTGAGATCCCTCTGGAATTTGCTAAATAGCAATCCAGGACAGCAGCATTTGATGGTAGCCAACGTCACAGAAAAGAACTGGATCGCACACTTTACGAATCTCTATAAATCTCAAAACCAAATTGAACACCTGGGTCAATCCATTAGTACAAACACCTGGACTATTACTTGGGAAAAAGAGCAATTCATAGAGAGGATTAACAATTTAAATGTATCAAGAGCACCCGGTCCCAATGGACTTTCCAATGCTGCCCTCAAACGAGATCCAGAGACTTGGGCAAATCTGTTGGATCACATTCTAACCTTGGTCAACGCATTAAAGATATTAGCCACCACTTGGTCCAAATCGGTACTGATACCGATCTATAAACAGGGCAATAGAGATGATCCCGCCAACTTCAGACCCATAGCCCTGTTAGACCCTTTGGGCAAACTATTCGCAAGGTATCTCCTTAAGAACTTGTCCGCTTGGGCCAAAGTGACCAACCGCTTCGATTCCAGACAAACAGGATTCACCCCAAAAGTAGGGACGAATGTGAACCTATTCATTCTAAATGTTCTAAAACATGAAGCACTAACATCTAAAACCGCCCTCTATGCAGCTTTTATTGATCTGCATATGGCATTTGATGCCATAAACAGGAACATTCTGTGGAAAAAGTTGGCGAGTTGGAAATGCCCTCCAGAGATATTGGAACCCATTAAGCTACTTTACTCCAATACTACAATTTCGATTAGATTAACGAAAGAAGGAACCACCACTGATGAAATAACAACTTGGCACGGACTAAAACAGGGCTGTCCATTGGCAGCAACGCTATATAATCTATACACAGCTGACTATTCTGCCAATATCAAAACATATCTTCTGAACCCACCGAAAATCAATTCAGTGCCGATTTCATATTTGATGTATGGGATGACATAGTCCTTCTCGATAAGACACCCGTAGGGCTACAGGAAAATCTAAGTATGACAGAAACATACATGAAAGAGAACGAACTACAGATCAATACCAAAAAAACCAAAACTATGTCATTGACTACCTATCGAAATATGAAATTTGGAAATAAGATATCAAATTTTATACTGTATAACAAGTCACTGGCCAATGTATCTACTTTCAAATACCTGGGCGTTGTGTTGAACCAGCATAAGGAAGAATTAGCCTGGGCAATCACTTTAGAGACTAAAATTCAACCGTTGGCTCGACAAGGGGTGATGCTTCATAAGCGTTTTGGCAAAGTTTCGCTGAATCCAATTATAGCCTTCTATCGCCAGAAAGTCGTCCCTATAATTATCTATAGGAGTGAAGCTATGATTACATCTACCCTCATAAACTGGCAAAAGATCTTGCATCGCCCCAAGAACTTTCCTATGCCCCAAATTCGCTTTGAAGTCGCATTGCAATCTCTCGCCTCATTAGTTCTCTGGAAACAGCTAGATTTCCCACGAAAAATCATAAATGGAGAACAAACACCTGCTTTACAAATCCTACAGGAAATCCCTCAGGCGATGAATAATACAGTGCTGAACCAGTGGAAGTCACGACTCTTCCTGGCCATGACAAAAGAAGACATTACGGTTGAAATGCTCATCAAACGGCCACAACGTGCAAAGGTTAAACTGCAACGTAATGATTGGCAGAAAACTTCAGAAGACAAAACGAGGTATAACATGAATTTACTTTCATCATTTGATACACGAGCTCTGAATGAACTGCCTCAGTATCTCACACTTTTTCCTGACCCCACTATCCGGACAATATTCATGGAACTTCGTTTCACCATTCTCCCGACGCGACAAAGACTAGCTCACATTCGCAAAATACCAAAAGATGAACAATTCTGCCGATACTGCAAGGACATAGATGCCATAGAATCCCTTAAACATCTAGTCATGGTATGTCCCGAATTATCTGCCAAGAGAGCCCTTTACGGGGGAGCATTTAACATCGCCCAGCAACAAGAGGAAGGAGATAACAGAGGGCTTAAGCTACTTGAAGGCAAAAACAAAAAACTAATCTTCACAATTGTTCAATTCTTGATTGACATTTTAGAATATAATCAAAACTGAAGTGTTCTTCTTGGTTTTGTATTGTTGTCTGCACCTTTTTTAAACGTTGTAAATTAATGAAATGTATATGAGAATTCAAATGAAAAGTTTATATATAAACTGTATCATTTTAAATAAAAAAAAATGAAGGCTGGTGGGAATTACTCATCATTTGCCATGGATAGATAAAGTGAATGCCTGGCTATGTGCAAACAATGTGTACGGAATCATTCAGGATTATATAATAAGGGTACAGAAACCAAAGACACAGAGGTCATTACCTACAGAGGTGCTTTATTCATATGTACAAATGCCCTCAGTGAGAATTAGGGGTAGGTTTAGATGCCATGTATGTAGAGCACATCAGGCAGGAATGACCTACTTGCCTGATACTGAGAAGGAACTCTGCCTCTCTAGAGAGAGGTACATAAGCTGGTTCTGGAATGGGTTACAATTCCCTCCTAGAAATGCTAGGCATGGGTCCCTGGTTCAGGAACCTTGGTCCTATGAGAGGAATCTGGGATGTTATCCCATCAGGGAGCCAACAGTGCCAATTAATACTTGTGAATACCTTCTACTAAAATATCAATATGTCACTGCGCAGGTGGATGCTGAAAGAGAGTGCAGATGTACAGAATAGTTCTATGCTACAATCTCAGGGTGAAGAGATAACCTACAAATCTATGCAAAGTGACCGAGGGGTACAGCCACCAGAGTCAGGTGAAATCATTTGTGAGGGGCAGGTTCGGGAATTGTCACTTTAATGTTCAGATGATCCTCTAAACAAAAAGAAACATCTAAACAACAGGTCTTAGATGAAAACCAAAGGCCAACCCTATCAGAGTCCTCTGTGAAAGCAGGAAAGGCCCAAACAGTCCTCGGTCTCACTTCAAAAGATTCCCTAAAGGAATGCATACACATTCCTTTGATGGCTGGCCAGAATCTGGCAACGTGCAGCCAAATACTACCCAGAACGATAAGGAAACCCCGTCCTCTGAATCAGACTAAGGAGCTAGAGCATTAGAACTCACCTGTAGAAAGTAATAGGCTAAGACAAGAGCAAGTGCCCAAAAGAAGGGATTTGCCATTACACAGGTACTGACAGTGGGTGCAGTTTGAATGCAGAGCCAAATAGAGTGTGTGCATTTAGCATAGCCCCTGCACACACAGGAATAAAACACAGCAGCTGTAAACGTGTATACAACTCCCTTATGTACTCTTAGACATATGAAACATGTGAAAACATGAATGTAAGAAATTAAAGGTTCTTTCCTTTTAAACATGTCAGTGTAAAAATGTATGCCAAACCTTGTAACATGCATGCTGGTCAGATAGTAGAGTGAGTTCAGCGCTCACTACAGATATCTGTGCCACCCGCAGTAGAAGGTTCGAAACCTGGTAGGGTCAACTCAGCCTTTCATCCTTCCCAGGTCAATAAAATGAGTACCCCTTTGTGGGATAATAATGTCATCTGTGCCCCATGGGAATGTAGCGCTCTATGAGAAGAAAACATAGTAATGTACAGATCAGGATGCACCATGCAACAACAGCATGTGTGTGTGGCTTAGATAGCAGACAGCTCAGTGGGTGAATGATCCTGCTGCAACCTTCCACTGGTAAGTTCATGAAAGCTGAACACTAGCTTCCATGAGGAAATGGTATTCAAGGAAATACTAAATCATATAGAGCATATTTTAATGACAAGTGTTTACTTGCTGTGATGTTTAGGATGATGCCAGCTAATGTAATAATGTCATTAGGAAGTCTAGCGTCTGCACAATAAAGGAGAGAGGCCCATGCTGGATATGAACTGAGACACAGACATGAGGTTTGTTTTAATGATCAAATTAAACAGAGCACATTGACAGGCAACAATAGCCAGGAATCAAAGTGCTGATTGGCCTCGAATACAGGGTAGCCAACACGCCTATAAAATAGCAGGTGCTGGGATTCCAAGCCTGTAGTAGGAGCCACGCGAGTATAATTCCAACATATATCACATGACAAGGAAGCAGAAAAGCATGGCTTTTCACGGGGACCCAGGCCGGGAATGATACAAGGAGTAAGAAGCGCCTGTGTGAGTCCTGTGGATAGTGTTTAGACATAGAAGGCCCATTGCAGGCGGCTCCAACAGATTAAATACACCTCTGTGCTAGTGGCAAGGACAGGAAGTCCCAACCATCTCTGGGAATCGATCCAGGACAGGTGGGGGACGGCTTGGCCACCACCGTGGACGGGGAGACAGAGCTGCAGAAGTCCCTCTCCGTTTTCAAGTACTGTGAGAGACTGTGAGACTGTGAGATTTGTTCCTCACAAACAACATAGCACTGGCCAGCATGTCACCGCATGTACCTATTACTAGGTACTCGACTCTACCTAACATCAAGTCCTCTTGTAGCCCACTCCTAGACATATTTGACTCACTTCCAACACTATTTACCAGTGTCCCCTGCCCTATCATTGACAGGAACTTAAGACTCAGAGCTAGATTAGCTCGAATCTATGAGCCTCTCACCCACTCTATGCCTACTGTACAGAGACTTAGAAGGGCAACAATCCGGCCTTGCCTAACTACTTTAAAACCTAGCTCATCTCAGACGTCCGACCCCAGACTCCCACACAGCCCCTCCGACCAGAGAAAATCTGAAATTATACAAGGCCATCCCCCCACTAAAACTATTACAACCCCTGCGAGTCCCCAAATCAAGGGAGCCCTGATCAACGCCAGATCATTAGCAGCTCATGCAACAGAAATAGCAGATCAGATCCTCAAAGAAGACCTCCACTTCCTGGCCCATCACGGAAACATGGCTCCGTCCGGCAGCAGGCCCCATGCTCATGCTAGCAGTCCCAGATAATTACACCATCCATAGACAAGACCGACCTAACTCTAGAGGAGGGGGCATTGCTATTATACACAAATGCATCCTTACTAGGAGACTAGCAACCCCTATCAACATCCTCTCATGCAAACCTCTCTCAGTTAAAGTTCCACTCACTAATGCCCAAACCCTCAACATCCACCTGATCTATCGCCCCCCAGGCCCAATAGACACATTTGGTGAGGACATTAATATCATCCTATCCAGTAACCTTAAAAGCTCCAACCAAATACTCACCCTTGGGGACTTTAACATGGGTTTCAATGACCCAGAAGACCAATCTGCCAGTACTGCGCTTAATACCCTCTCTGAATTGGGTTTACCCAAAGAAGCATGGAACCCACACATGCCAAAGGCAGAATACTCGACTGGGTGGCTGACTACAACTGTTGAGCTAACATTACCGACATCTCACCCTTAGCCTGGACTGACCACCATCTGGTATCATTCCTGCTCTCTACTACCCAACCCCCGCCCCTGCCGATTAGCAGGGCTCCACCCACACTCACGAGAAATAAAAAAAGTATTACTGTAGAGAGACTGATACCGAACCTACTCCCCACACATTCAACTCGCTCCCTGACAACTTGGATCCTGAGACTTTGGTCGAAGAATACAATAAAACCATGTCCACCTCACTGGACCTAATCGCCCCCCTCAAACTCAGACCAAGTAAGCCCAAAACGCACTTGAACAAAAGGTATACACCCTTCCTCAAAAATTTAAGGCAGCAAAAAAGAAACTGCAAGGCCACTTGGAAAAAACTCCCTTCAGTAGCTAATAAACTCACATTTACTAAACTCACTTCCCTGTACAAAAAAGAAATGTGCCTTGCAAAACGACCATCCTTCGACTCCCGCATATCCCATGCCAAATCCCATGAAGGAATTATTCTCCATCCTCAAGGAAGTAGAAACCCCTATAGCACCTCTTGACACCTGTACAAAAGATAAAAACTGGTGCTCAGAAATCCAAAATGCCTTAGCCAACAAGATTGCCACATTACAAAATTATATCTCTTGTAAAAAAGCCTCATTGAACGACCCCCTCCCTTCCAAACCGTCCGCTAAGCCTACTTTAATGGAAACTACCCGCTTTAACTTCTCTAAAGTCACCACACTTGAAGTAGAAAAAATCATTCTGTCACTAAAACCTTCCAACTGTCAGGGAGATCTGTGCCCCGCACAGCTCATTAAGGATGCTGCCTGTGACCTTTCCCCTTTCATCACAAAGTTAATTAAATGCCTGCTTCTCCACCGGATCTATCCCTCCCAATCTAAAACAATCCTGGGTACTCCCATTACTAAAAAAACATACACTTGACCCAGCCACACCTACAAACTATAGACCCATAACGACCGTACCATTCCTTCTAAAAATCCTGGATAAGGTCGCCTACGTGCAGATACAGAAGTACCTGGAAGAACATCACCTTTTAGGAGCTAGACAATCAGGCTTCCGTCCCCAAACACGGTACTGAGACTGCTCTCATTGACCTGAAAGCACAGATTGATGAGCTCAGAGACAATGGCCAAGCCACCCTACTCCTCCTCCTTGACCTCTTTGCAGCCTTCGACCTGGTCGACCACTCTGTCCTATGTACCCACCTCAACACACCAGCTCACTTCTCCGTTGAGGCCATCACATGGATTAGATCATTCCTTAACGACAGAACCATGAGGGATTTTTCTCCCACAGCTGCAGCAGACCCCATACCCATCACCTGCGGCGTGCCACAGGGCTCCCGTGTATCACCCACACTGTACAATATATTTACTAAGCCCCTTTTTGATGATCTGGATCATCTCGGTATCACCTACACTAACTACGCAGATGATACTCAGATCCTCCTTCCGCTTTCTGGGGATTATGGTAAGGACTTGGCCTTGGTGAATAGAGTGTACATCATCATCCAGGCATGGATGGCCACACATGGACGATGCCTGAATGATGATAAAATTGAACTTATCATCCTGGGCACCACCTACAGCTTAAAGACATTAGGCCCTGTCTATTCTTCTTTCATAATTGATGGCAATACCATCAAAGTAGGACAAGAGGTTAAAACGTTAGGTTTTTATTTGGACTCTAACTTCTCTTTCAACAGACAGCTGAACTCCCTTGCTTCCTCCCCAGCTTACATGTGCAAACTGATCTGTGCAGCCAAACCCTTTCCGTCTGACACTAGCTGCTTGACCCTTGCTAGAGCCCTCATATTGTCCCGCCTGGACTACTGCAATGCTCTTTATCTTGGGTCCTCCAAAGCCACCACCAGCAAACTACGAACTCTTCAGAATAACGCCCTTAGAGCGGCTTTGGGCATCTCCAGAAGAGACCATATCACAGCACACAGCCAACAGAATAATTGGCTTTCCATCAAAGACAAAATTATCCTAAAAACTGCATCCCTTAGTCACGAATCTCTGAATAACACTGCTCCAATTTATTTGATCGACAGATTTCATAGACAGATTTCCTTGAGACCCACTAGAACCTTCTACAAAGTCTGCCTTTCTGTCCCCAATTTCAAACGTTTCACCATAGGAGGCAACAGCTTCCCACCTTACCACCAACTGCTAGAATGGATCTGCCTTATCAAAACTTCCGCTCTAAGGTTGTTTCTTGGTTAAAAAATGCAAACACATCTAGGTGTTAAGACTCTCATACTCCTGCCATCTGTTTTTATTATACCTACATGTGTTTATTTGTATATATGCATATAATCCTGCTATGACTATTACTGTGTGTATGTACATTTTCTTATTGTTGTAACTAAGCTTCGCATCTCCATGTAACTGCTGCGCCCTGTTACCCTAGGGTATGCTCGCGCATTACAAATAATAAAACAAACAAACCCTGCTAGCCGCAGAGACAGACACATACTAACACATAACACTTAAGCTACACAGCTTTGCAGTGAGGTCATTCAGGAAAAATGAATTGTTAAGATTAAATGTGTGGGACAAACACAGTGCATCTACAATAATGCACCAATAAAGCACCTATGGACTAGCAATAAGACCTCCAGGCTTGAACCAGCAAACAAGTCTAGCCCTGGAACCCAAGTCTCAGGTACGATCTAGAAAGATCCTCAATTGAGTCTAGGATTTCGACCAAGAACATTGTTCTAGTACTTGGAACCTAGAACCTTTAGATTTTAAATGTCTCATTAAAGATAATTTGGCAATTTACAAAGCAGAACCGTGCCATTGAAATTCAGCATGCTTACACCCATGCAAACAGTTGTGTACACTCCTGCAAAGAGCAGCCAGCCATAACATAGCGAAACATAGCATGACGTAACAACGCGCAGCAGAGTAACGCTGAGCAGATATGCATGTGCGAAGACCTAATCCGCCACAACCTGTGTGCACAATATACACATTCATAACATGTGCTCACATGTGACGCAGCTCTACACCACAACACAATGCATGTAATATGTGGATGATGTGGGGACAAGCGCTCTAATGAGTCCAGAAATAGAATATGGAACTAAACAGGACCGGTCACAGAAACAGATATCTGCCATCATGCTACACAGCGTATGCAGGCAGAAAGACTCTGCTCACATGGGCTCACATGGTGATCAAGACAGCACAGTGATCAAGACAGCACCGAGCAGGAGCACTACATGCTGCTCACATGGCGATCAAGACAGCACCGATCAGGAGTGCTACCTGCTGCTCACCTGGTGATCAAGACAGCTCCGAGCAAGAGCGCTACATGCTGCTCACATGGTGATCAAGAAAGCACCGAGCAGGAGCGCTACATGCTGCTCACATGGTGATCAAGACAGAATTGAGCAGGAGTGCGACATGGTGCTCACATGGATGATCAAGACAGCACTGAGCAGGATCGCTACATGCTTCTCACATGGTGATCAAGAAAGCACCGAGCAGGATCGCTACATGCTGCTCACATGGTGAACAGTCTCCCCCCGGTACTGAAAGCCATTGCCGACCATCTTGGTTTTAGAAGAGCTCTGAAAACCTACCTGTTCTAAGCTCTGGTCTTCCATTGGTTCTCTCTCGGCTGAGCAGCTTCCTTTTCTAGCACCATGATGCCTCTGGGCGACCGTGCGCTTTACAAATTGCAATAACATAACATAACATAACATAACATGGTGACCAAGACAGGACAGAGCAGGAATGCTACATGCTGCTCATAAGATAATCAAAACAGCACTGAGCAGGAGCGCTACATGCTGCTCACATGGTGATCAAGACAACACCAAGCAGGACCGCTCCATGCTGCTCACATGGTGATCAAGACAGCACCGAGCAGGAGCGCTATCTGCTGCTCACATGGTGATCAAGACAGCACCGAGCAGGAGCGCTACATGCTACTCACATGGTGATCAAGGCAGCACCGAGCAGGAATGCTACATTCTGCTCACATGGTGATCAAGTCATCACTGAGTAGGAGCGCTACATGCTGCTCACATGGCAGTCAAGACAGCACCAAGCAGGAGCGCCCATGCTGCTCACATGGTGATCAAGACAACACCAAGCAGGAGCGCTACCTGCTGCTCACATGGAGTTCACAACAGTACCGAGCAGGAGCGCTACCTGCTGCTCACATGGTGATCAAGACAACACCAAGCAGGACCGCTCCATGCTGCTCACATGGTGATCAAGACAGCACCGAGCAGGAGCGCTATCTGCTGCTCACATGGTGATCAAGACAGCACCGAGCAGGAGCGCTACATGCTACTCACATGGTGATCAAGGCAGCACCGAGCAGGAATGCTACATTCTGCTCACATGGTGATCAAGTCATCACTGAGTAGGAGCGCTACATGCTGCTCACATGGCAGTCAAGACAGCACCAAGCAGGAGCGCCCATGCTGCTCACATGGTGATCAAGACAACACCAAGCAGGAGCGCTACCTGCTGCTCACATGGAGTTCACAACAGTACCGAGCAGGAGCGCTACCTGCTGCTCACATGGTGATCAAGACATCACTGAGGAGGAGCGCTACATGCTATTCACATGGTGATCAAGACAGCACCAAGCAGCATCGCTACATGCTGCTCACATGGTGAGCAAGAGAGCACCGAGCAGGAGCGCTACATGCAGCTCACATGGTGATCCAGACAGCACCAAGTAGGAGCGCTACCTGCTGCTCACATGGTGATCAAGCCAGCACTGAGCAAGAGAGCTACATGTTGCTCACATGGTGATCAAGACAGCACCGAGCAGAAGCGCTACATGCTGCTCACATGGTGATCAAGACTGCACTGAGCAGGAGAGCTACATGTTGCTCACATGGTGATGAAGACAGCACTGAGCAAGAGTGCTACCTGCTGCTCACATGGTAATCAAGACAGCTTTGAGCAGGAGCGCTACATGCTGCTTACATGGTGATCAAGACAGCACTGAGCAGGAGCGCTACATGCTGCTCATATGATGATCAAGACAGCGCCGAGCAGGAGCGCTACTTGATGCTCACATGGTGAGCAAGACAGCACCGAGCAGGAGCGCTACCTGCTGCTCACATGGTGATTATGACAGCACCGAGCAGGAGCGCTACATGCTGCTCACATGGCAATCAAGACAGCACAAAGCAGGAGTGCTACATGCTGCTCACATGGCAATCAAGACAGCACTGAGCAGGAGCGCTACATGCTGCTCACATGGCGATCAAGACAGCATTGAGGAGGAGCGCTACATGCTGCTCACATGGCGCTAAAGGCAGCACCGAGCAGGAGCGTTACATGCTGCTCACATTCTGATCAAGACAGCACTGAGCAAGAGCGCTACTGATCAAGACAGCACCAAGCAGGAGCGCTACATGCTGCTCACATGGTGATCAAGACAGCACCAAGCAAGAGCGCAACATGCTGCTCACATGGTGATCAAGACAACACCGGGCAGGAGAGCTACCTGCTGCTCACATGGTGATCAAGACAGCACTGGGCAGGAGCAGTACCTGCCGCTCACATGGTGATCAAGTTAGCACCTAGCAAGAGTGTTACATGCTGCTCACATGGCGATCAAGAAAGTACTGAGCAGGAGCGCTACATGCTGCTCACATGCTGATCGAGACAGCACCGAGCTGGAGAGCTACATGCTGCTCACGCAGTGATCAAGACAGCACCGCGCAGGATCGCTACATGCTGCTCACATGGCGATCAAGACAGCACCGACCAGGATCGCTTCATGCTGCTCACATGGTGATCAAGACAGCTCCGAGCAGGAGCGCTACATGCTGCTCACATGGCGATCAAGACAGCACCGATCAGGAGTGCTGCATGCTGCTCACATGCTGATAAAGGCAGCACTAGGCAGCAGTGTCGCCTGCTGCTCACATGGTGATCAAGACAGCACCGAGCAAGAGCGCTACATGCTGCTCACATGGTAATCAAGAAAGCACCGAGCAGGAGCACTACATGCTGCTCAAATGGTGATCAAGACAGCACCGGGCAGGAGCACTACCTGCTTCTCACATGGTGATATAGACAGCACCGAGCAAGAGCGCTACATGCTGCTCACATGGCGATCAAGAAAGCACCCAGCAGGAGCGCTACATGCAGCTCACATGGTGATCAAGAAAGCACTGAGCAGGAGCACTACATGCTGCTCAAATGGTGATCAAGACAGCACCGGGCAGGAGCACTACCTGCTTCTCACATGGGGATATAGACAGCACCAGGAAAGAGCGCTACATGCTGCTCACATGGTGATCAAGAAAGCACCCAGCAGGAGCGCTACATGCTGCTCACATGGTGATCAAGAAAACACCCAGCAGGAGCGCTACATGCTGCTCACATGGTGATCAAGAAAGCACCCAGCAGGAGCGCTACATGCTGCTCACATGGTGGTCAAGACAGCACCCAGCAGGAGCGCTACATGCTGCTCACATGGTGGTCAAGACAGCACCGAGCAGGAGCACTACATGCTGCTCACATGGTGATCAAGAAAGCACCGAGAAGGAGCACTACATGCTGCTCAAATGGTGATCAAGACAGCACCGGGCAGGAGCACTACCTGCTTCTCACATGGTGATATAGACAGCACCGAGCAAGAGCGCTACATGCTGCTCACATGGTGATCAAGAAAGCACCCAGCAGGAGCGCTACATGCTGCTCACATGGTGATCAAGAAAACACCCAGCAGGAGCGCTACATGCTCCTCACATGGTGATCAAGAAAGCACCCAGCAGGAGCGCTACATGCTGCTCACATGGTGGTCAAGACAGCACCCAGCAGGAGCGCTACATGCTGCTCACATGGTGATCAAGAAAGCACCGAGCAGGAGCACTACATGCTGCTCAAATGGTGATCAAGACAGCACCGAGCAGGAGCACTACCTGCTTATCACATGGTGATCAAGACAGCACCGAGTAAGAGCGCTACATGCTGCTCACATGGTGGTCAAGACAGCACCCAGCAGGAGCGCTACATGCAGCTCACATGAGAGGACAATCGGAAGCAGAGGCAAAATGTTGGGTGTAGTTTGGGCATAGCTCCTAGTTTTTTATGCTGCTAAGTAAGCACTAATAGTGATTCCTAGTGACGTGTTACACCATGGTCTCAATGAATCTCATGAATGAGCTTTTACACTTGAGAGTCTGGGAATGGGATTTGGAATTAGTGATTCAATAAATAATAATAATAATATAGTGCTGCGAAGCCTCAGCCCCCTAGGATCTGCTTAATAATACAACACACCACAATGTGTGATGCTTATTTAACAACCTCTGTGCTATCTGACCGGCTTTGTCCGTTGTCCATTTTGTGATATGTGACTGGCCACGTCTCGCTGGGATTTTGACAGTCCTGGGAGCAAGGCCTGCAGGAATTGAATGTGTTTGATGTGTCTGAGCTTTCTAGGTTTTGTTGAGTCATGGAGTAGACACGCTTGTGATGTAATGATATATGTTCCTTGAACAGAATAGGAACTTGGCTGTAAAAACGTACACAGGACCAAGAGCACATATTGACTCAAGCATGCCAATGCAAAATCTGTCACATATACAACAAATTGTCACCACAAGGTGCAATCTGAAAAGCAATTTTTGAATTGGCATTTCTGTTAATCAACAACCCTGGCAGGTCATAAACTGTCTCTTCGGTGCAAGACCAAGCAAGCATCAGCCGGACACATTGGGCATGTATATGACAGACAACGTGAACCGCCCTTGCAACAAAACTTGTCAAATGTGGTTCCTAAGCCCATACAAAAACTGTAGCACTATATTGTGTTCCATTTTTGATTCCACTTTCCATGAAGAAAATAAAGGGAAGTTCAATTTGCAGATGCCCTGGGATGTGCAAGCAATTATCTGAATGAAGGGAGAAGGCAATAGCATGTTCAACATACCAGATGATATGATGTCACACAGACACGTGTGACGTTGTTATTCCGTAGAAACAGATGCTTCCAATGGAACATGCACAGTTGCTAAAACATTATACATGTACGTATGAATACATAATGAAGAAGCATTTGCAAATCACCAAAAATTGAAAACATATTTACTGTGCAATCTTTGAATATGCTTATCTCCTCTATTGCAATTTGCACTATTCTTTTAGGAGGCGCTATAGCAAAAGCCTTGTCCAATAACAGAATTGACATCCACTAAAACGTGCATTTGGTAACGATCGTGTCTTTTGCCCCTCTTCTTTGAGCTGAAGCCAAGGGGAGATGATGGACAAGAAATCACCTCCCGCACAGACCAACATGAATCTTACAGCCATCCAAAAGAGGCAATGTGAGTATTAATAAAGAAATCACCTCCCGCACAGACCAACATGAATCTTACAGCCATCCAAAAGAGGCAATGTGAGTATTGGACAAGAAATCACCTCCCGCACAGACTATTGTGAATCTTAAAGCCATCCAAAAGAGGCAATGTGAGTATTGGACAAGAAATCACCTCCCACACAGACTATTGTGAATCTTACAGCCAACCAAAAGAGGCAATGTGAGTATTGGACAAGAAATCACCTCCTGCACAGCCCAATGTGAATCTTATAACCATCCAAAAGAAGCAATGTGAGTATTGGACAATAAATCACCTCCCGCACAGACCAATGTGAATCTTACAGCCACCCAAAAGAGGCAATGTGAGTATTAGTCAAGAGATCACCTCCCGCACAGACTATTGTGAATCATACAGCCATCCAAAAGAAACAAAGTGAGCATTGGACAAGAAATCACCTCCCACACAGACCAACGTGAATCTTACAGCCATCCAAAAGAGGAAGTGTAAGTATTGGACAAGAAATCACCTCCCGCACAGACAAACGTGAATCTTAAAGCCATCCAAAAGAGGCAATGTGAGTATTGGACAAGAAACAACCTCGCACACAGACTATTGTGAATCTTAGACCCATCCAAAATAGGCAATGTAAGTATTGGACAAGAAATCACCCCCCACACAGACCAATGTGAATCTTACAGCCATCCAATAGAGGCAATGTGAGTATTGGACAAGAAATCACCTCCCGCACAGACCATTGTGAATCTTACAGCCATCCAATAGAGACAATGTGAGTATTGGACAAGAAATCACCTCCTGCACAGACCAACGAGAATCCTACAGCCATCCAAAAGAGGCTATATGAGTATTGGACAAGAAATCACCTCCCACACAGACTATTGTGAATCTTACAGCCATCCAATAGAGGCAATGTAAGTTTTGGACAAGAATTCACTTCCGACACAGACCAACGTGAATCTTGCAGCCATCCAAAAGAGGCAATGTGAGTATTGAACAAGAAATCACCTCCCGCACAGACCAACCTGAATCTTACAGCCATCCAAAAGAGGCAATGTGAGTATTGGACAAGAAATCACCTCCCGCACAGACTATTGTGAATCTTACAGCCATCCAAAAGAGGCAATGTGAGTATTGGAAAGGAAATCACCTCCCACACAGACTATTGTGAATCTTACAGCCATCCAAAAGAGGCAATGTGAGCATAGTACAAGAAGTCCTACACAGACCAACGTGAATCTCACAGCCATCCAAAAGAGGCAATGTGAGTATTGGACAATAAACCACCTCCCGCACAGAGTATTGTGAATCTTACAGCCAACCAAAAGAGGCAATGTGAGTATTGGATAAGAAATCACCTCTTGCACAGCCCAATGTGAATCTTATAACCATCTAAAAGAAGCAACGTGAGTATTGGACAATTAATCACCTCCCGCACAGACCAATGTCAATCTTACAGCCACCCAAAAGAGGCAATGTGAGTATTAGTCAAGAGATCACCTCCTGCACAGACTATTGTGAATCATACAGCCATCCAAAAGAGGCAATGTGAGCACTGGACAAGAAATCACTTCCCACACAGACCAACGTGAATCTTACAGCCATCCAAAAGAGGCAATGTGAGTATTGGACAATAAACCACCTCCCACACAGACTATTGTGAATCTTAGACCCATCCAAAAGAGGCAATGTAAGTATTGGACAAGAAATCACCCCCTGCACTGACCAATGTGAAGCTTACAGCCATCCAAAAGAGGCAATGTGAGTATTGGACAATAAATCACCCCCCGCACAGACCAAGGTGAATCCTACAGCCGTCCAAAAGAGGCTATATGAGTATTGGACAAGAAATCACCTCCCGCACAGACTATCGTGAATCTTACAGCCATCCAAAAGAGGCAATGTGAGTATTGGACAAGAAATTACCTCTCGAACAGACTATTGTGAATCCTACAGCCATCCAAAAGAGACAATGTGAGTATTGGACAAGAAATCAACTCCCATGCAGACCAATGTGAATCTTACAGCCATCCAAAAGAGGCAATGTGAGTATTGGAAACAAATTCACCTCCCACACAGACCAACGTGAATCTTACAGCCATCCAAAAGAGGCAATGTGAGTATTGAACAAGAAATCACCTCCCGCACAGACCAACGTGAATCTTACAGCCATCCAAAATAGGCAATGTGAGTATTGGACAAGATATCACCTCCCGCACAGACCAACATGAATCTTACAACCATCCAAAAGAGGCAATGTGAGTATTGGACAAGAAATCACCTCCCGCACAGATTATTGTGAATCTTATAGCCATCCAGAAGAGGCAATGTGAGCATTGGACAAGAAATCACCTTCCGCACAGCCCAATGTGAATCTTACAGCCATCCAAAAGAGGCAATGTGAGTATTGGACAAGAAATCACCTCCCGCACAGACTATTGTGAATCTTACAACCAACCAAAAGAGGCAATGTGAGTATTGGACAAGAAATCACCTCCCGCACAGCCCAATGTGAATCTTATAACCATCCAAAAGAAGCAATGTGAATATAGGACAATAAATCACCTGCTGCACAGACCAATGTGAATCTTACAGCCATCCAAAACAGGCAATGTGAGTAGTGGACAAGAAATCACCTCCCGCACAGACCAATGTGAATCTTACAGCCACCCAAAAGAGGCAATGTGAGTATTAGTCAAGAGATCACCTCCCCACAGACTATTGTGAATCTTACAGCCATCCAAAAGAGGCAATGTGAGCATTGGACAAGAAATCACCTCCCACACAGACCAACGTGAATCTTACAGCCATCTAAAAGAGGCAGTGTGAATATTGAACAAGAAATCACCTCCCGCACAGACCAACATGAATCTTACAGCCATCCAAAAGAGGCAATGTGAGTATTGGACAAGCAATCACCACCCGCACAGAATATTGTGAATCTTAAAGCCATCCAAAAGAGGCGAGGTGAGCATTGGACAAGAAATCACCTCCCGCACAGACCATTGTGAATCTTACAGCCAACCAAAAGAGGCAATATGAGTATTGGACAAGAAATCACCTCTCGCACAGCCCAATGTTAATCTTATAACCATCCAAAAGAAGCAATATGATCCAAAAGAAGCAATGTGAGTATTGGACAATAAATCACCTCCCGCACAGACCAATGTGAATCTTACAGCCATCCAAAAGAGGCAATGTGAGTAGTGGACAAGAAATCACCTCCCGCACGGACTAATGTGAATCTTATAGCCATCCAAAAGAGGCAATGTGAGCATTGGACAAGAAATCACCTCCCACACAGACCAACGTGAATCTTACAGCCATCCAAAAGAGGCAGTGTGAGTATTGGACAAGATATCACTTCCTGCACAGACCAACGTGAATCGTACAGCCATCCAAAAGAGGCAATGTGAGTATTGGACAAGAAACAAACTCCCACACAGACTATTGTGAATCTGAGACCTATTCAAAAGAGGCAATGTAAGTATTGGACAAGAAATCACCCCCCGCACTGACCAACATGAATCTTACAGCCATCCAAAAGAGGCAATGTGAGTATTGGACAAGCAATCACCTCCCGCACAGAATATTGTGAATCTTAAAGCCATCCAAAAGAGGCAAGGTGAGCATTGGACAAGAAATCACCTCCCGCACAGACTATTGTGAATCTTACAGCCAACCAAAAGAGGTAATATGAGCCTCCCGCACAGACCAATGTGAATCTTACAGCCATCCAAAAGAGGCAATGTGAGTAGTGGACAAGAAATCACCTCCTGCACGGACTATTGTGAATCTTATAGCCATCCAAAAGAGGCAATGTGAGCATTGGACAAGAAATCACCTCCCACACAGACCAACGTGAATATTACAGCCATCCAAAAGAGGCAGCGTGAGTATTTAACAAGATATCACTTCCTGCACAGACCAACGTGAATCTTACAGCCATCCAAAAGAGGCAATGTGAGTATTGGACAAGAAATCACCTCCCGCACAGACCATTGTGAATCTTACAGGCATCCAAAAGAGGCAATGTGAGTATTGGACAAGAAATCAACTCCCATGCAGACCAATGCGAATCTTACAGCCATCCAAAAGAGGCAATGTGAGTATTGGACAAGAAATCACCTCCCGCACAGACCACTGTGAATCGTACAACTATCCAAAAGAGGCAATGTGAGTAATGGACAAGAATTCACCTCCCACACAGACCAACGTGAATCTTACAGCCATCCAAAAGAGGCAATGTGAGTATTGAACAAGAAATCACCTCCTGCACAGACCAACGCGAATCTTACAGCCATCCAAAATAGGCAATGTGAGTATTGGACAAGATATCACCTCCCGCACAGACCAAAATGAATCTTACAGATATCCAAAAGAGGCAATGTGAGTATTGGACAAGAAATCACCTCCCGCACAGACTATTGTGAATCTTATAGCCATCCAAAAAAGGCAATGTGAGCATTGGACAAGAAATCACCTCCCGCACAGACTATTGTGAATCTTACAGCCAACCAAAAGAGGCAATGTGAGTATTGGACAAGAAATCACCTCCCACACAGCCCAATGTGAATCTTATAACCATCCAAAAGAAGCAATGTGAGTATTGGACAATAAATCACCTGCCGCACAGACCAACGTGAATCTAACAGCCATCCAAAAGAGGCAATGTAAGTATTTGACAAGAAATCACCCCCCGCACAGACCAACGTGAATCTTACAGCCATCCAAAAGAGGCAGTGTGATTATTGGAGAAGATATCACTTCCTGCACAGACCAACGTGAATCTTACAGCCATCCAAAAGAGGCAATGTGAGTATTGGACAAGAAAACACCTCCCACACAGACTATTGTGAATCTTACAGCCATCCAAAAGAGGCAATGTGAGAATTGGACAAGAAATAACCTCCAGCACATAACATTTTGAATCTTACAGCCATCCAAAAGAGGCAATGGGAGTATTGGACAAGAAATCACCTCCCACACAGACCAATGTGAATATTATAGCCATCCAAAAGAGGCAATGTGAATATTGGACAAGAAATCACCTCCCACACAGACCAACGTGAATCCTACAGCCATCCAAAAGAGGCTATATGAGTATTGGACAAGAAATCACCTCCCGCACAGACTATTGTGAATCTTACAGCCATCCAAATGAGGCAATGTGAGTTTTGGACAAGAATTCACCTCCAACACAGACCAACGTGAATCTTGCAGCCATCCAAAAGAGGCAATGTGAGTATTGAACAAGATATCACCTCCCGCACAGACCAACCTGAATCTTATAGCCATCCAAAAGAGGCAATGTGAGTATTGGACAAGAAATCACCTCCCGCACAGACTATTGTGAATCTTACAGCCATCCAAAAGAGGCAATGTGAGTATTGGACAAGATATCACCTCCCGCACAGACCAACGTGAATCTTCTAGCCATCCAAAAGAGGCGATGTGAGTATTGGACAAGAAATCACCTCCCACACAGACTATTGTGAATCTTACAGCCATCCAAAAGAGGCAATGTGAGCATTGGACAAGAAATCACCTCCCACACAGACCAACGTGAATCTTACAGCCATCCAAAAGAGGCAGTGTGAATATTGGACAAGATATCACCCCCCGCACTGACCAACATGAATCTTACAGCCATCCAAAAGAGGCAATGTGAGTATTGGACAAGCAATCACCTCCCGCACAGAATATTGTGAATCTTAAAGCCATCCAAAAGAGGCAAGGTGAGCATTGGACAAGAAATCACCTCCCGCACAGACTATTGTGAATCTTACAGCCAACCAAAAGAGGTAATATGAGTATTGGACAAGAAATCACCTCTCGCACAGCCCAATGTTAATCTTATAACCATCCAAAAGAAGCAATGTGATCCAAAAGAAGCAATGTGAGTATTGGACAATAAATCACCTCCCGCACAGACCAATGTCAATCTTACAGCCATCCAAAAGAGGCAATGTGAGTAGTGGACAAGAAATCACCTCCTGCACGGACTATTGTGAATCTTATAGCCATCCAAAAGAGGCAAGGTGAGCATTGGACAAGAAATCACCTCCCGCACAGACTATTGTGAATCTTACAGCCAACCAAAAGAGGTAATATGAGTATTGGACAAGAAATCACCTCCCGCACAGCCCAATGTTAATCTTATAACCATCCAAAAGAAGCAATGTGATCCAAAAGAAGCAATGTGAGTATTGGACAATAAATCACCTCCCGCACAGACCAATGTGAATCTTACAGCCATCCAAAAGAGGCAATGTGAGTAGTGGACAAGAAATCACCTCCTGCACGGACTATTGTGAATCTTATAGCCATCCAAAAGAGGCAATGTGAGCATTGGACAAGAAATCACCTCCCACACAGACCAACGTGAATCCTACAGCCATCCAAAAGAGGCTATATGAGTATTGGACAAGAAATCACCTCCCGCACAGACTATTGTGAATCTTACAGGCATCCAAATGAGGCAATGTGAGTTTTGGACAAGAATTCACCTCTCACACAGACCAACGTGAATCTTGCAGCCATCCAAAAGAGGCAATGTGAGTATTGAACAAGATATCACCTCCCGCACAGACCAACGTGAATCTTATAGCCATCCAAAAGAGGCAATGTGAGTATTGGACAAGAAATCACCTCCCGCACAGACTATTGTGAATCTTACAGCCATCCAAAAGAGGCAATGTGAGTATTGGACAAGATATCACCTCCCGCACAGACCAACGTGAATCTTCTAGCCATCCAGAAGAGGCGATGTGAGTATTGGACAAGAAATCACCTCCCACACAGACTATTGTGAATCTTACAGCCATCCAAAAGAGGCAATGTGAGCATTGGACAAGAAATCACCTCCCACACAGACCAACGTGAATCTTACAGCCATCCAAAAGAGGCAGTGTGAATATTGGACAAGATATCAACCCCCGCACTGACCAACATGAATCTTACAGCCATCCAAAAGGGGCAATGTGAGTATTGGACAAGCAATCACCTCCCGCACAGAATATTGTGAATCTTAAAGCCATCCAAAAGAGGCAAGGTGAGCATTGGACAAGAAATCACCTCCCGCACAGACTATTGTGAATCTTACAGCCAACCAAAAGAGGTAATATGAGTATTGGACAAGAAATCACCTCCCGCACAGCCCAATGTTAATCTTATAACCATCCAAAAGAAGCAATGTGATCCAAAAGAAGCAATGTGAGTATTGGACAATAAATCACCTCCCGCACAGACCAATGTGAATCTTACAGCCATCCAAAAGAGGCAATGTGAGTAGTGGACAAGAAATCACCTCCTGCACGGACTATTGTGAATCTTATAGCCATCCAAAAGAGGCAATGTGAGCATTGGACAAGAAATCACCTCCCACACAGACTATTGTGAATCTTACAGCCATCCAAAAGAGGCAATGTGAGCATTGGACAAGAAATCACCTCCCACACAGACCAACGTGAATCTTACAGCCATCCAAAAGAGGCAGTGTGAATATTGGACAAGATATCACCCCCCGCACTGACCAACATGAATCTTACAGCCATCCAAAAGAGGCAATGTGAGTATTGGACAAGCAATCACCTCCCGCACAGAATATTGTGAATCTTACAGCCATCCAAAAGAGGCAATGTGAGTAGTGGACAAGAAATCACCTCCCACACAGACCAACGTGAATATTACAGCCATCCAAAAGAGGCAGTGTGAGTATTTAACAAGATATCACTTCCTGCACAGACCAACGTGAATCTTACAGCCATCCAAAAGAGGCAATGTGAGTATTGGACAAGAAATCACCCTCCTCACAGACTAATGTGAATCCTACAGCCATCCAAAAGAGGCAATGTGAGTATTCGACAAGAAATCACCTCCCGCACAGACCATTGTGAATCTTACAGGCATCCAAAAGAGGCAATGTGAGTATTGGACAAGAAATCAACTCCCATGCAGACCAATGCGAATCTTAGAGCCATCCAAAAGAGGCAATGTGAGTATTGGACAAGAAATCACCTCCCGCACAGACCACTGTGAATCGTACAACCATCCAAAAGAGGCAATGTGAGTAATGGACAAGAATTCACCTCCCACACAGACCAACGTGAATCTTACAGCCATCCAAAAGAGGCAATGTGAGTATTGAACAAGAAATCACCTCCTGCACAGACCAACGTGAATCTTACAGCCATCCAAAATAGGCAATGTGAGTATTGGACAAGATATCACCTCCCGCACAGACCAAAATGAATCTTACAGATATCCAAAAGAGGCAATGTGAGTATTGGACAAGAAATCACCTCCCGCACAGACTATTGTGAATCTTGTAGCCATCCAAAAAAGGCAATATGAGCATTGTACAAGAAATCACCTCCCGCACAGACTATTGTGAATCTTACAGCCAACCAAAAGAGGCAATGTGAGTATTGGACAAGAAATCACCTCCCACACAGCCCAATGTGAATCTTATAACCATCCAAAAGAAGCAATGTGAGTATTGGACAATAAATCACCTGCCGCACAGACCAATGTGAATCTAACAGCCATCCAAAAGAGGCAATATGAGTAGTGGACAAGAAATCACCTCCCGCACAGACCAATGTGAATCTTACAGCCATCCAAAAGAGGCAATGTGAGCATTGAACAAGAAGTCACCTCCCACACAGGCCAACATGAATCTTACAGCCATCCAAAAGAGGCAGTGTGATTATTGGACAAGATATTACTTCCTGCACTGACCAACGTGAATCTTACAGCCATCCAAAAGAGACAATGTGAGTATTGGACAAGAAACCACCCCCCACACAGACTATTGTGAATCTTAGACCCATCCAAAAGAGGCAATGTAATTATTGGACAAGAAAACACCCCCCGCACATACCAATGTGAATCTTACAGCCCTCCAAAAGAGGCAATGTGAGTATTGGACAAGAAATCACCTCCCACACAGACCAACGTGAATCCTACAGCCATCCAAAAGAGGCAATATGAGTATTGGAAAAGAAATCACCTTCTGCACAGACTATTGTGGATCTTACAGCCATCCAAATGAGGCAATGTGAGTTTTGGACAAGAATTCACCTCCCACACAGACCAACGTGAATCTTGCAGCCATCCTAAAGAGGCAATGTGATTATTGAACAAGAAATCACCTCCCGCACAGACCAACGTGTATCTTACAGCAATCCAAAAGAGGCAATGTGAGTATTGGACAAGAAATCACCTCCCGCACAGACTATTGTGAATCTTACAGCCATCCAAAAGAGGCAATGTGAGTATTGGACAAGATATCACCTCCCGCGTAGACCAACATGAATCTTACAGCCATCCAAAATAGGCAATGTGAGTATTGGACAATAAATCACCTCCTGCACAGACTATTGTGAATCTTACAGCCAACCAAAAGAGGCAATGTGAGTATTGGACAAGAAATCACAGCCCGCACAGCCCAATGTGAATCTTACAACCATCCAAAAGGAGCAATGTGAGTATTGGAAAATAAATCACCTCCCGCACACACCAATGTGAATCTTACAGCCATCGAAAAGAGGATAATGTGAGTAGTAGACAAGAAATCACCTCCCGTACAGACCAATGTGAATCTTACAGCCACCCAAAAGAGGCAATGTGAGGATTAGTCAAGAGATCACCTCCCACACAGACTATTGTGAATCTTACAGCCATCCAAAAGAGGATATGTGAGCATTGGACAAGAAATCCCCTCCCACACAGACAAATGTGAATCTTTCAGCCATCCAAAAGAGGCAGTGAGAGTATTGGACAAGATATCACTTATTGCACAGACCAAAGTGAATCTTACAGCCTTCCAAAAGAGGCAAGGTGAGTATTGGACAAGAAACCACCTCCCACATAGACTATTGTGAATCTTAGACCCATTCAAAAGAGGCAATGTAAGTATTGGACAAGAAATCACCCCCGCACAGACCAATGTGAATCTTACAGCCATCCAAAAGAGGCAATGTGAGTATTGGACAAGAAATCACCTCCCGCACAGACTATTGTGAATCTTATAGCCATCCAAAAGAGGCAATGTGAGCATTGGACAAGAAATCACCTCCCGCACCTACCACTGTGAATCGTACAACCATCCAAAAGAGGAAATGTGATTATTGGACAAGAAATCACCTCCCGCACAGACCACTGTGAATCGTACAACCATCCAAAAGAGGCAATGTGAGTATTGGACAAGAATTCACCTCGCACACAGACCAACGTGAATCTTAGACCCATCCAAAAGAGGCAATGTGAGTATTGAACAAGAAATCACCTCCCGCACAGACCAATTTGAATCCTAAAGCCATCCAAAAGAGGCTATATGAGTATTGGACAAGAAATCACCTCCCGCACAGACTATCGTGAATCATACAGCCATCCAAAAGAGGTAATGTGAGTATTGGACAAGATATCACCTCCCGCACGGACCATTGTGAATCTTACAGCCATCCAAAAGAGGCAATGTGAGTATTGGACAAGACATCAACTCCCATGCAGACCAATGTGAATCTTACAGCCATCCAAAAGAGGCAATGTGAGTATTGGACAAGAAATCACCTCCCGCACAGACCAACGTGAATCTTAGAGCCATCCAAAAGAGGCAATGTGAGTATTGAACAAAAAATCAACTCCCGCACAGACCAACTTGAATCTTACAGCCATCCAAAATAGGCAATGTGAGTATTGGACAAGATATCACATCCCACACAGATCAACATGAATCTTACAGATATCCAAAATAGGCAATGTGAGTATTGGACAAGAAATCACCTCCCGCACAGACTATTGTGAATCTTATAGCCATCCAAAAGAGGCAATGTGAGCATTGGACAAGAAATCACCTCCTGCACAGACTATTGTGAATCTTACAGCCATCTAAAAGAGGCAATGTGAGTATTGGACAAGAAATCACCTCCCGCACAGACTATTGTGAATCTTACAGCCATCCAAAAGAGGCAATGTGAGTATTGGACAAGATATCACCTCCCGCACAGACCAACGTGAATCTTCTAGCCAACCAAAAGAGGCACTGTGAGTATTGGACAAGAAATCACCTCCCACACAGACTATTGTGAATCTTACAGCCATCCAAAAGAGGCAATGTGAGCATTGGACAAGAAATCACCTCCCACATAGACCAACGTGAATCTTACAGCCATCCAAAAGAGGCAGTGCGAATATTGGACAAGATATCACCCCCCGCACTGACCAACATGAATTTTACAGCCATCCAAAAGAGGCAATATGAGTATTGGACAAGCAATCACCTCCCGCACAGAATATTGTGAATCTTAAAGCCTTCCAAAAGAGGCAAGGTGAGCATTGGACAAGAAATCACCTCCCGCACAGACTATTGTGAATCTTACAGGCAACCAAAAGAGGTAATATGAGTATTGGACAAGAAATCACCTCCCGCACAGCCCAATGTTAATCTTATAACCATCCAAAAGAAGCAATGTGATCCAAAAGAAGCAATGTGAGTATTGGACAATAAATCACCTCCCGCACAGACCAATGTGAATCTTACAGCCATCCAAAAGAGGCAATGTGAGTAGTGGACAAGAAATCACCTCCTGCACGGACTATTGTGAATCTTATAGCCATCCAAAAGAGGCAATGTGAGCATTGAACAAGAAATCACCTCCCACACAGACCAACGTGAATATTACAGCCATCCAAAAGAGGCAGTGTGAGTATTTAACAAGATATCACTTCCTGCACAGACCAACATGAATCTTACAGCCATCCAAAAGAGGTAATGTGAGTATTGGACAAGAAATCACCCTCCTCACAGACTAATGTGAATCCTATAGCCATCCAAAAGAGGCAATGTGAGTATTGGACAAGAAATCACCTCCCGCACAGACCATTGTGAATCTTACAGGCATCCAAAAGAGGCAATGTGAGTATTGGACAAGAAATCAACTCCCATGCAGACCAATGTGAATCTTACAGCCATCCAAAAGAGGCAATGTGAGTATTGGACAAGAAATCACCTCCCACACAGACCACTGTGAATCGTACAACCATCCAAAAGAGGCAATGTGAGTAATGGACAAGAATTCACCTCCCACACAGACCAACGTGAATCTTACAGCCATCCAAAAGAGGCAATGTGAGTATTGAACAAGAAATCACCTCCTGCACAGACCAACGTGAATCTTACAGCCATCCAAAATAGGCAATGTGAGTATTGGACAAGATATCACCTCCCGCACAGACCAAAATGAATCTTACAGATATCCAAAAGAGGCAATGTGAGTATTGGACAAGAAATCACCTCCCGCACAGACTATTGTGAATCTTATAGCCATCCAAAAAAGGCAATGTGAGCATTGGACAAGAAATCACCTCCCGCACAGACTATTGTGAATCTTACAGCCAACCAAAAGAGGCAATGTGAGTATTGGACAAGAAATCACCTCCCACACAGCCCAATGTGAATCTTATAACCATCCAAAAGAAGCAATGTGAGTATTGGACAATAAATCACCTGCCGCACAGACCAATGTGAATCTAACAGCCATCCAAAAGAGGCAATATGAGTAGTGGACAAGAAATTACCTCCCGCACAGACCAATGTGAATCTTACAGCCATCCAAAAGAGGCAATGTGAGCATTGGACAAGAAGTCACCTCCCACACAGACCAACATGGATCTTACAGCCATCCAAAAGAGGCAGTGTGATTATTGGACAAGATATTACTTCCTGCACAGACCAACGTGAATCTTACAGCCATCCAAAAGAGGCAATGTGAGTATTGGACAAGAAACCACCTCCCACACAGACTATTGTGAATCTTAGACCCATCCAAAAGAGGCAATGTAAGTATTGGACAAGAAAACACACCCCGCACATACCAATGTGAATCTTACAGCCCTCCAAAAGAGGCAATGTGAGTATTGGACAAGAAATCACCTCCCACACAGACCAATGTGAATCCTACAGCCATCCAAAAGAGGCAATATGAGTATTGGAAAAGAAATCACCTTCCGCACAGACTATTGTGGATCTTACAGCCATCCAAATGAGGCAATGTGAGTTTTGGACAAGAATTCACCTCCCACACAGACCAACGTGAATCTTGCAGCCATCCAAAAGAGGCAATGTGATTATTGAACAAGAAATCACCTCCCGCACAGACCAACGTGTATCTTACAGCAATCCAAAAGAGGCAATGTGAGTATTGGACAAGAAATCACCTCCCGCACAGACTATTGTGAATCTTACAGCCATCCAAATGAGGCAATGTGAGTATTGGACAAGATATCACCTCCCGCGCAGACCAACATGAATCTTACAGCCATCCAAAATAGGCAATGTGAGTATTGGACAAGAAATCACCTCCTGCACAGACTATTGTGAATCTTACAGCCAACCAAAAGAGGCAATGTGAGTATTGGACAAGAAATCACAGCCCGCACAGCCCAATGTGAATCTTACAACCATCCAAAAGGAGCAATGTGTGTATTGGAAAAAAAATCACCTCCCGCACACACCAATGTGAATCTTACAGCCATCGAAAAGAGGATAATGTGAGTAGTAGACAAGAAATCACCTCCCGTACAGACCAATGTGAATCTTACAGCCACCCAAAAGAGGCAATGTGAGGATTAGTCAAGAGATCACCTCGCGCACAGACTATTGTGAATCTTACAGCCATCCAAAAGAGGATATGTGAGCATTGGACAAGAAATCCCCTCCCACACAGACAAATGTGAATCTTTCAGCCATCCAAAAGAGGCAGTGAGAGTATTGGACAAGATATCACTTATTGCACAGACCAAAGTGAATCTTACAGCCTTCCAAAAGAGGCAATGTGAGAATTGGACAAGAAACCACCTCCCACATAGACTATTGTGAATCTTAGACCCATTCAAAAGAGGCAATGTAAGTATTGGACAAGAAATCACCCCCGCACAGACCAATGTGAATCTTACAGCCATCCAAAAGAGGAAATGTGAGTATTGGACAAGAAATCACCTCTCGCACAGACTATTGTGAATCTTATAGCCATCCAAAAGAGGCAATGTGAGCATTGGACAAGAAATCACCTCCCGCACCTACCACTGTGAATCGTACAACCATCCAAAAGAGGAAATGTGATTATTGGACAAGAAATCACCTCCCGCACAGACCACTGTGAATCGTACAACCATCCAAAAGAGGCAATGTGAGTATTGGACAAGAATTCACCTCGCACACAGACCAACGTGAATCTTAGACCCATCCAAAAGAGGCAATGTGAGTATTGAACAAGAAATCACCTCCCGCACAGACCAATTTGAATCCTAAAGCCATCCAAAATAGGCTATATGAGTATTGGACAAGAAATCATCTCCCGCACAGACTATCGTGAATCATACAGCCATCCAAAAGAGGCAATGTGAGTATTGGACAAGAAATCACCTCCCGCACGGACCATTGTGAATCTTACAGCCATCCAAAAGAGGCAATGTGAGTATTGGACAAGAGATCAACTCCCATGCAGACCAATGTGAATCTTACAGCCATCCAAAAGAGGCAATGTGAGTATTGGACAAGAAATCACCTCCCGCACAGACCAACGTGAATCTTAGAGGCATCCAAAAGAGGCAATGTGAGTATTGACCAAGAAATCACCTCCCGCACAGACCAACTTGAATCTTACAGCCATCCAAAATAGGCAATGTGAGTATTGGACAAGATATCACCTCCCGCACAGCCCAATGTTAATCTTATAACCATCCAAAAGAAGCAATGTGATCCAAAAGAAGCAATGTGAGTATTGGACAATAAATCACCTCCCGCACAGACCAATGTGAATCTTACAGCCATCCAAAAGAGGCAATGTGAGTAGTGGACAAGAAATCACCTCCTGCACGGACTATTGTGAATCTTATAGCCATCCAAAAGAGGCAATGTGAGCATTGGACAAGAAATCAGCTCCCACACAGACTATTGTGAATCTTACCTCCATCCAAAAGAGGCAATGTGAGCATTGGACAAGAAATCACCTCCCACACAGACCAACGTGAATCTTACAGCCATCCAAAAGAGGCAGTGTGAATATTGGACAAGATATCACCCCCCGCACTGACCAACATGAATCTTACAGCCATCCAAAAGAGGCAATGTGAGTATTGGACAAGCAATCACCTCCCGCACAGAATATTGTGAATCTTACAGCCATCCAAAAGAGGCAATGTGAGTAGTGGACAAGAAATCACCTCCTGCACGGACTATTGTGAATCTTATAGCCATCCAAAAGAGGCAATGTGAGCATTGGACAAGAAATCACCTCCCACACAGACCAACGTGAATATTACAGCCATCCAAAAGAGGCAGTGTGAGTATTTAACAAGATATCACTTCCTGCACAGACCAACGTGAATCTTACAGCCATCCAAAAGAGGCAATGTGAGTATTGGACAAGAAATCACCCTCCTCACAGACTAATGTGAATCCTACAGCCATCCAAAAGAGGCAATGTGAGTATTCGACAAGAAATCACCTCCCGCACAGACCATTGTGAATCTTACAGGCATCCAAAAGAGGCAATGTGAGTATTGGACAAGAAATCAACTCCCATGCAGACCAATGCGAATCTTACAGCCATCCAAAAGAGGCAATGTGAGTATTGGACAAGAAATCACCTCCCGCACAGACCACTGTGAATCGTACAACCATCCAAAAGAGGCAATGTGAGTAATGGACAAGAATTCACCTCCCACACAGACCAACGTGAATCTTACAGCCATCCAAAAGAGGCAATGTGAGTATTGAACAAGAAATCACCTCCTGCACAGACCAACGTGAATCTTACAGCCATCCAAAATAGGCAATGTGAGTATTGGACAAGATATCACCTCCCGCACAGACCTAAATGAATCTTACAGATATCCAAAAGAGGCAATGTGAGTATTGAACAAGAAATCACCTCCCGCACAGACTATTGTGAATCTTATAGCCATCCAAAAAAGGCAATATGAGCATTGTACAAGAAATCACCTCCCGCACAGACTATTGTGAATCTTACAGCCAACCAAAAGAGGCAATGTGAGTATTGGACAAGAAATCACCTCCCACACAGCCCAATGTGAATCTTATAACCATCCAAAAGAAGCAATGTGAGTATTGGACAATAAATCACCTGCCGCACAGACCAATGTGAATCTAACAGCCATCCAAAAGAGGCAATATGAGTAGTGGACAAGAAATCACCTCCCGCACAGACCAATGTGAATCTTACAGCCATCCAAAAGAGGCAATGTGAGCATTGAACAAGAAGTCACCTCCCACACAGGCCAACATGAATCTTACAGCCATCCAAAAGAGGCAGTGTGATTATTGGACAAGATATTACTTCCTGCACTGACCAACGTGAATCTTACAGCCATCCAAAAGAGGCAATGTGAGTATTGGACAAGAAATCACCTCCCGCACAGACCATTGTGAATCTTACAGGCATCCAAAAGAGGCAATGTGAGTATTGGACAAGAAATCAACTCCCATGCAGACCAATGCGAATCTTACAGCCATCCAAAAGAGGCAATGTGAGTATTGGACAAGAAATCACCTCCCGCACAGACCACTGTGAATCGTACAACTATCCAAAAGAGGCAATGTGAGTAATGGACAAGAATTCACCTCCCACACAGACCAACGTGAATCTTACAGCCATCCAAAAGAGGCAATGTGAGTATTGAACAAGAAATCACCTCCTGCACAGACCAACGCGAATCTTACAGCCATCCAAAATAGGCAATGTGAGTATTGGACAAGATATCACCTCCCGCACAGACCAAAATGAATCTTACAGATATCCAAAAGAGGCAATGTGAGTATTGGACAAGAAATCACCTCCCGCACAGACTATTGTGAATCTTATAGCCATCCAAAAAAGGCAATGTGAGCATTGGACAAGAAATCACCTCCCGCACAGACTATTGTGAATCTTACAGCCAACCAAAAGAGGCAATGTGAGTATTGGACAAGAAATCACCTCCCACACAGCCCAATGTGAATCTTATAACCATCCAAAAGAAGCAATGTGAGTATTGGACAATAAATCACCTGCCGCACAGACCAACGTGAATCTAACAGCCATCCAAAAGAGGCAATGTAAGTATTTGACAAGAAATCACCCCCCGCACAGACCAACGTGAATCTTACAGCCATCCAAAAGAGGCAGTGTGATTATTGGAGAAGATATCACTTCCTGCACAGACCAACGTGAATCTTACAGCCATCCAAAAGAGGCAATGTGAGTATTGGACAAGAAAACACCTCCCAGACAGACTATTGTGAATCTTACAGCCATCCAAAAGAGGCAATGTGAGTATTGAACAAGAAATAACCTCCAGCACATAACATTTTGAATCTTACAGCCATCCAAAAGAGGCAATGGGAGTATTGGACAAGAAATCACCTCCCACACAGACCAATGTGAATATTATAGCCATCCAAAAGAGGCAATGTGAATATTGGACAAGAAATCACCTCCCACACAGACCAACGTGAATCCTACAGCCATCCAAAAGAGGCTATATGAGTATTGGACAAGAAATCACCTCCCGCACAGACTATTGTGAATCTTACAGCCATCCAAATGAGGCAATGTGAGTTTTGGACAAGAATTCACCTCCCACACAGACCAACGTGAATCTTGCAGCCATCCAAAAGAGGCAATGTGAGTATTGAACAAGATATCACCTCCCGCACAGACCAACCTGAATCTTATAGCCATCCAAAAGAGGCAATGTGAGTATTGGACAAGAAATCACCTCCCGCACAGACTATTGTGAATCTTACAGCCATCCAAAAGAGGCAATGTGAGTATTGGACAAGATATCACCTCCCGCACAGACCAACGTGAATCTTCTAGCCATCCAAAAGAGGCGATGTGAGTATTGGACAAGAAATCACCTCCCACACAGACTATTGTGAATCTTACAGCCATCCAAAAGAGGCAATGTGAGCATTGGACAAGAAATCACCTCCCACACAGACCAACGTGAATCTTACAGCCATCCAAAAGAGGCAGTGTGAATATTGGACAAGCAATCACCTCCCGCACAGAATATTGTGAATCTTAAAGCCATCCAAAAGAGGCAAGGTGAGCATTGGACAAGAAATCACCTCCCGCACAGACTATTGTGAATCTTACAGCCAACCAAAAGAGGTAATATGAGTATTGGACAAGAAATCACCTCTCGCACAGCCCAATGTTAATCTTATAACCATCCAAAAGAAGCAATGTGATCCAAAAGAAGCAATGTGAGTATTGGACAATAAATCACCTCCCGCACAGACCAATGTGAATCTTACAGCCATCCAAATGAGGCAATGTGAGTTTTGGACAAGAATTCACCTCCCACACAGACCAACGTGAATCTTGCAGCCATCCAAAAGAGGCAATGTGAGTATTGAACAAGATATCACTTCCCGCACAGACCAACCTGAATCTTATAGCCATCCAAAAGAGGCAATGTGAGTATTGGACAAGAAATCACCTCCCGCACAGACTATTGTGAATCTTACAGCCATCCAAAAGAGGCAATGTGAGTATTGGACAAGATATCACCTCCCGCACAGACCAACGTGAATCTTCTAGCCATCCAAAAGAGGCGATGTGAGTATTGGACAAGAAATCACCTCCCACACAGACTATTGTGAATCTTACAGCCATCCAAAAGAGGCAATGTGAGCATTGGACAAGAAATCACCTCCCACACAGACCAACGTGAATCTTACAGCCATCCAAAAGAGGCAGTGTGAATATTGGACAAGCAATCACCTCCCGCACAGAATATTGTGAATCTTAAAGCCATCCAAAAGAGGCAAGGTGAGCATTGGACAAGAAATCACCTCCCGCACAGACGATTGTGAATCTTACAGCCAACCAAAAGAGGTAATATGAGTATTGGACAAGAAATCACCTCTCGCACAGCCCAATGTTAATCTTATAACCATCCAAAAGAAGCAATGTGATCCAAAAGAAGCAATGTGAGTATTGGACAATAAATCACCTCCCGCACAGACCAATGTGAATCTTACAGCCATCCAAAAGAGGCAATGTGAGTAGTGGACAAGAAATCACCTCCTGCACGGACTATTGTGAATCTTACAGCCATCCAAAAGAGGCAATGTGAGTATTGGACAAGATATCACCTCCCGCACAGACCAACGTGAATCTTCTAGCCATCCAAAAGAGGCGATGTGAGTATTGGACAAGAAATCACCTCCCACACAGACTATTGTGAATCTTACAGCCATCCAAAAGAGGCAATGTGAGCATTGGACAAGAAATCACCTCCCACACAGACCAACGTGAATCTTACAGCCATCCAAAAGAGGCAGTGTGAATATTGGACAAGCAATCACCTCCCGCACAGAATATTGTGAATCTTAAAGCCATCCAAAAGAGGCAAGGTGAGCATTGGACAAGAAATCACCTCCCGCACAGACGATTGTGAATCTTACAGCCAACCAAAAGAGGTAATATGAGTATTGGACAAGAAATCACCTCTCGCACAGCCCAATGTTAATCTTATAACCATCCAAAAGAAGCAATGTGATCCAAAAGAAGCAATGTGAGTATTGGACAATAAATCACCTCCCGCACAGACCAATGTGAATCTTACAGCCATCCAAAAGAGGCAATGTGAGTAGTGGACAAGAAATCACCTCCTGCACGGACTATTGTGAATCTTATAGCCATCCAAAAGAGGCAAGGTGAGCATTGGACAAGAAATCACCTCCCGCACAGACTATTGTGAATCTTACAGCCAACCAAAAGAGGTAATATGAGTATTGGACAAGAAATCACCTCCCGCACAGCCCAATGTTAATCTTATAACCATCCAAAAGAAGCAATGTGATCCAAAAGAAGCAATGTGAGTATTGGACAATAAATCACCTCCCGCACAGACCAATGTGAATCTTACAGCCATCTAAAAGAGGCAATGTGAGTAGTGGACAAGAAATCACCTCCTGCACGGACTATTGTGAATCTTATAGCCATCCAAAAGAGGCAATGTGAGCATTGGACAAGAAATCACCTCCCACACAGACTATTGTGAATCTTACAGCCATCCAAAAGAGGCAATGTGAGCATTGGACAAGAAATCACCTCCCACACAGACCAACGTGAATCTTACAGCCATCCAAAAGAGGCAGTGTGAATATTGGACAAGATATCACCCCCCGCACTGACCAACATGAATCTTACAGCCATCCAAAAGAGGCAATGTGAGTATTGGACAAGCAATCACCTCCCGCACAGAATATTGTGAATCTTACAGCCATCCAAAAGAGGCAATGTGAGTAGTGGACAAGAAATCACCTCCCACACAGACCAACGTGAATATTACAGCCATCCAAAAGAGGCAGTGTGAGTATTTAACAAGATATCACTTCCTGCACAGACCAACGTGAATCTTACAGCCATCCAAAAGAGGCAATGTGAGTATTGGACAAGAAATCACCCTCCTCACAGACTAATGTGAATCCTACAGCCATCCAAAAGAGGCAATGTGAGTATTCGACAAGAAATCACCTCCCGCACAGACCATTGTGAATCTTACAGGCATCCAAAAGAGGCAATGTGAGTATTGAACAAGAAATCAACTCCCATGCAGACCAATGCGAATCTTACAGCCATCCAAAAGAGGCAATGTGAGTATTGGACAAGAAATCACCTCCCGCACAGACCACTGTGAATCGTACAACCATCCAAAAGAGGCAATGTGAGTAATGGACAAGAATTCACCTCCCACACAGACCAACGTGAATCTTACAGCCATCCAAAAGAGGCAATGTGAGTATTGAACAAGAAATCACCTCCTGCACAGACCAACGTGAATCTTACAGCCATCCAAAATAGGCAATGTGAGTATTGGACAAGATATCACCTCCCGCACAGACCAAAATGAATCTTACAGATATCCAAAAGAGGCAATGTGAGTATTGGACAAGAAATCACCTCCCGCACAGACTATTGTGAATCTTGTAGCCATCCAAAAAAGGCAATATGAGCATTGTACAAGAAATCACCTCCCGCACAGACTATTGTGAATCTTACAGCCAACCAAAAGAGGCAATGTGAGTATTGGACAAGAAATCACCTCCCACACAGCCCAATGTGAATCTTATAACCATCCAAAAGAAGCAATGTGAGTATTGGACAATAAATCACCTGCCGCACAGACCAATGTGAATCTAACAGCCATCCAAAAGAGGCAATATGAGTAGTGGACAAGAAATCACCTCCCGCACAGACCAATGTGAATCTTACAGCCATCCAAAAGAGGCAATGTGAGCATTGAACAAGAAGTCACCTCCCACACAGGCCAACATGAATCTTACAGCCATCCAAAAGAGGCAGTGTGATTATTGGACAAGATATTACTTCCTGCACTGACCAACGTGAATCTTACAGCCATCCAAAAGAGACAATGTGAGTATTGGACAAGAAACCACCCCCCACACAGACTATTGTGAATCTTAGACCCATCCAAAAGAGGCAATGTAATTATTGGACAAGAAAACACCCCCCGCACATACCAATGTGAATCTTACAGCCCTCCAAAAGAGGCAATGTGAGTATTGGACAAGAAATCACCTCCCACACAGACCAACGTGAATCCTACAGCCATCCAAAAGAGGCAATATGAGTATTGGAAAAGAAATCACCTTCTGCACAGACTATTGTGGATCTTACAGCCATCCAAATGAGGCAATGTGAGTTTTGGACAAGAATTCACCTCCCACATAGACCAACGTGAATCTTGCAGCCATCCTAAAGAGGCAATGTGATTATTGAACAAGAAATCACCTCCCGCACAGACCAACGTGTATCTTACAGCAATCCAAAAGAGGCAATGTGAGTATTGGACAAGAAATCACCTCCCGCACAGACTATTGTGAATCTTACAGCCATCCAAAAGAGGCAATGTGAGTATTGGACAAGATATCACCTCCCGCGTAGACCAACATGAATCTTACAGCCATCCAAAATAGGCAATGTGAGTATTGGACAATAAATCACCTCCTGCACAGACTATTGTGAATCTTACAGCCAACCAAAAGAGGCAATGTGAGTATTGGACAAGAAATCACAGCCCGCACAGCCCAATGTGAATCTTACAACCATCCAAAAGGAGCAATGTGAGTATTGGAAAATAAATCACCTCCCGCACACACCAATGTGAATCTTACAGCCATCGAAAAGAGGATAATGTGAGTAGTAGACAAGAAATCACCTCCCGTACAGACCAATGTGAATCTTACAGCCACCCAAAAGAGGCAATGTGAGGATTAGTCAAGAGATCACCTCCCACACAGACTATTGTGAATCTTACAGCCATCCAAAAGAGGATATGTGAGCATTGGACAAGAAATCCCCTCCCACACAGACAAATGTGAATCTTTCAGCCATCCAAAAGAGGCAGTGAGAGTATTGGACAAGATATCACTTATTGCACAGACCAAAGTGAATCTTACAGCCTTCCAAAAGAGGCAAGGTGAGTATTGGACAAGAAACCACCTCCCACATAGACTATTGTGAATCTTAGACCCATTCAAAAGAGGCAATGTAAGTATGGGACAAGAAATCACCCCCGCACAGACCAATGTGAATCTTACAGCCATCCAAAAGAGGCAATGTGAGTATTGGACAAGAAATCACCTCCCGCACAGACTATTGTGAATCTTATAGCCATCCAAAAGAGGCAATGTGAGCATTGGACAAGAAATCACCTCCCGCACCTACCACTGTGAATCGTACAACCATCCAAAAGAGGAAATGTGATTATTGGACAAGAAATCACCTCCCGCACAGACCACTGTGAATCGTACAACCATCCAAAAGAGGCAATGTGAGTATTGGACAAGAATTCACCTCGCACACAGACCAACGTGAATCTTAGACCCATCCAAAAGAGGCAATGTGAGTATTGAACAAGAAATCACCTCCCGCACAGACCAATTTGAATCCTAAAGCCATCCAAAAGAGGCTATATGAGTATTGGACAAGAAATCACCTCCCGCACAGACTATCGTGAATCATACAGCCATCCAAAAGAGGTAATGTGAGTATTGGACAAGATATCACCTCCCGCACGGACCATTGTGAATCTTACAGCCATCCAAAAGAGGCAATGTGAGTATTGGACAAGACATCAACTCCCATGCAGACCAATGTGAATCTTACAGCCATCCAAAAGAGGCAATGTGAGTATTGGACAAGAAATCACCTCCCGCACAGACCAACGTGAATCTTAGAGCCATCCAAAAGAGGCAATGTGAGTATTGAACAAAAAATCAACTCCCGCACAGACCAACTTGAATCTTACAGCCATCCAAAATAGGCAATGTGAGTATTGGACAAGATATCACATCCCACACAGATCAACATGAATCTTACAGATATCCAAAATAGGCAATGTGAGTATTGGACAAGAAATCACCTCCCGCACAGACTATTGTGAATCTTATAGCCATCCAAAAGAGGCAATGTGAGCATTGGACAAGAAATCACCTCCTGCACAGACTATTGTGAATCTTACAGCCATCTAAAAGAGGCAATGTGAGTATTGGACAAGAAATCACCTCCCGCACAGACTATTGTGAATCTTACAGCCATCCAAAAGAGGCAATGTGAGTATTGGACAAGATATCACCTCCCGCACAGACCAACGTGAATCTTCTAGCCAACCAAAAGAGGCACTGTGAGTATTGGACAAGAAATCACCTCCCACACAGACTATTGTGAATCTTACAGCCATCCAAAAGAGGCAATGTGAGCATTGGACAAGAAATCACCTCCCACACAGACCAACGTGAATCTTACAGCCATCCAAAAGAGGCAGTGCGAATATTGGACAAGATATCACCCCCCGCACTGACCAACATGAATTTTACAGCCATCCAAAAGAGGCAATGTGAGTATTGGACAAGCAATCACCTCCCGCACAGAATATTGTGAATCTTAAAGCCTTCCAAAAGAGGCAAGGTGAGCATTGGACAAGAAATCACCTCCCGCACAGACTATTGTAAATCTTACAGCCAACCAAAAGAGGTAATATGAGTATTGGACAAGAAATCACCTCCCGCACAGCCCAATGTTAATCTTATAACCATCCAAAAGAAGCAATGTGATCCAAAAGAAGCAATGTGAGTATTGGACAATAAATCACCTCCCGCACAGACCAATGTGAATCTTACAGCCATCCAAAAGAGGCAATGTGAGTAGTGGACAAGAAATCACCTCCTGCACGGACTATTGTGAATCTTATAGCCATCCAAAAGAGGCAATGTGAGCATTGGACAAGAAATCACCTCCCACACAGACCAACGTGAATATTACAGCCATCCAAAAGAGGCAGTGTGAGTATTTAACAAGATATCACTTCCTGCACAGACCAACGTGAATCTTACAGCCATCCAAAAGAGGCAATGTGAGTATTGGACAAGAAATCACCCTCCTCACAGACTAATGTGAATCCTATAGCCATCCAAAAGAGGCAATGTGAGTATTGGACAAGAAATCACCTCCCGCACAGACCATTGTGAATCTTACAGGCATCCAAAAGAGGCAATGTGAGTATTGGACAAGAAATCAACTCCCATGCAGACCAATGTGAATCTTACAGCCATCCAAAAGAGGCAATGTGAGTATTGGACAAGAAATCACCTCCCACACAGACCACTGTGAATCGTACAACCATCCAAAAGAGGCAATGTGAGTAATGGACAAGAATTCACCTCCCACACAGACCAACGTGAATCTTACAGCCATCCAAAAGAGGCAATGTGAGTATTGAACAAGAAATCACCTCCTGCACAGACCAACGTGAATCTTACAGCCATCCAAAATAGGCAATGTGAGTATTGGACAAGATATCACCTCCCGCACAGACCAAAATGAATCTTACAGATATCCAAAAGAGGCAATGTGAGTATTGGACAAGAAATCACCTCCCGCACAGACTATTGTGAATCTTATAGCCATCCAAAAAAGGCAATGTGAGCATTGGACAAGAAATCACCTCCCGCACAGACTATTGTGAATCTTACAGCCAACCAAAAGAGGCAATGTGAGTATTGGACAAGAAATCACCTCCCACACAGCCCAATGTGAATCTTATAACCATCCAAAAGAAGCAATGTGAGTATTGGACAATAAATCACCTGCCGCACAGACCAATGTGAATCTAACAGCCATCCAAAAGAGGCAATATGAGTAGTGGACAAGAAATCACCTCCCGCACAGACCAATGTGAATCTTACAGCCATCCAAAAGAGGCAATGTGAGCATTGGACAAGAAGTCACCTCCCACACAGACCAACATGGATCTTACAGCCATCCAAAAGAGGCAGTGTGATTATTGGACAAGATATTACTTCCTGCACAGACCAACGTGAATCTTACAGCCATCCAAAAGAGGCAATGTGAGTATTGGACAAGAAACCACCTCCCACACAGACTATTGTGAATCTTAGACCCATCCAAAAGAGGCAATGTAAGTATTGGACAAGAAAACACACCCCGCACATACCAATGTGAATCTTACAGCCCTCCAAAAGAGGCAATGTGAGTATTGGACAAGAAATCACCTCCCACACAGACCAATGTGAATCCTACAGCCATCCAAAAGAGGCAATATGAGTATTGGAAAAGAAATCACCTTCCGCACAGACTATTGTGGATCTTACAGCCATCCAAATGAGGCAATGTGAGTTTTGGACAAGAATTCACCTCCCACACAGACCAACGTGAATCTTGCAGCCATCCAAAAGAGGCAATGTGATTATTGAACAAGAAATCACCTCCCGCACAGACCAACGTGTATCTTACAGCAATCCAAAAGAGGCAATGTGAGTATTGGACAAGAAATCACCTCCCGCACAGACTATTGTGAATCTTACAGCCATCCAAATGAGGCAATGTGAGTATTGGACAAGATATCACCTCCCGCGCAGACCAACATGAATCTTACAGCCATCCAAAATAGGCAATGTGAGTATTGGACAAGAAATCACCTCCTGCACAGACTATTGTGAATCTTACAGCCAACCAAAAGAGGCAATGTGAGTATTGGACAAGAAATCACAGCCCGCACAGCCCAATGTGAATCTTACAACCATCCAAAAGGAGCAATGTGTGTATTGGAAAAAAAATCACCTCCCGCACACACCAATGTGAATCTTACAGCCATCGAAAAGAGGATAATGTGAGTAGTAGACAAGAAATCACCTCCCGTACAGACCAATGTGAATCTTACAGCCACCCAAAAGAGGCAATGTGAGGATTAGTCAAGAGATCACCTCGCGCACAGACTATTGTGAATCTTACAGCCATCCAAAAGAGGATATGTGAGCATTGGACAAGAAATCCCCTCCCACACAGACAAATGTGAATCTTTCAGCCATCCAAAAGAGGCAGTGAGAGTATTGGACAAGATATCACTTATTGCACAGACCAAAGTGAATCTTACAGCCTTCCAAAAGAGGCAATGTGAGAATTGGACAAGAAACCACCTCCCACATAGACTATTGTGAATCTTAGACCCATTCAAAAGAGGCAATGTAAGTATTGGACAAGAAATCACCCCCGCACAGACCAATGTGAATCTTACAGCCATCCAAAAGAGGAAATGTGAGTATTGGACAAGAAATCACCTCTCGCACAGACTATTGTGAATCTTATAGCCATCCAAAAGAGGCAATGTGAGCATTGGACAAGAAATCACCTCCCGCACCTACCACTGTGAATCGTACAACCATCCAAAAGAGGAAATGTGATTATTGGACAAGAAATCACCTCCCGCACAGACCACTGTGAATCGTACAACCATCCAAAAGAGGCAATGTGAGTATTGGACAAGAATTCACCTCGCACACAGACCAACGTGAATCTTAGACCCATCCAAAAGAGGCAATGTGAGTATTGAACAAGAAATCACCTCCCGCACAGACCAATTTGAATCCTAAAGCCATCCAAAATAGGCTATATGAGTATTGGACAAGAAATCATCTCCCGCACAGACTATCGTGAATCATACAGCCATCCAAAAGAGGCAATGTGAGTATTGGACAAGAAATCACCTCCCGCACGGACCATTGTGAATCTTACAGCCATCCAAAAGAGGCAATGTGAGTATTGGACAAGAGATCAACTCCCATGCAGACCAATGTGAATCTTACAGCCATCCAAAAGAGGCAATGTGAGTATTGGACAAGAAATCACCTCCCGCACAGACCAACGTGAATCTTAGAGGCATCCAAAAGAGGCAATGTGAGTATTGACCAAGAAATCACCTCCCGCACAGACCAACTTGAATCTTACAGCCATCCAAAATAGGCAATGTGAGTATTGGACAAGATATCACTTCCCGCACAGCCCAATGTTAATCTTATAACCATCCAAAAGAAGCAATGTGATCCAAAAGAAGCAATGTGAGTATTGGACAATAAATCACCTCCCGCACAGACCAATGTGAATCTTACAGCCATCCAAAAGAGGCAATGTGAGTAGTGGACAAGAAATCACCTCCTGCACGGACTATTGTGAATCTTATAGCCATCCAAAAGAGGCAATGTGAGCATTGGACAAGAAATCAGCTCCCACACAGACTATTGTGAATCTTACAGCCATCCAAAAGAGGCAATGTGAGCATTGGACAAGAAATCACCTCCCACACAGACCAACGTGAATCTTACAGCCATCCAAAAGAGGCAGTGTGAATATTGGACAAGATATCACCCCCCGCACTGACCAACATGAATCTTACAGCCATCCAAAAGAGGCAATGTGAGTATTGGACAAGCAATCACCTCCCGCACAGAATATTGTGAATCTTACAGCCATCCAAAAGAGGCAATGTGAGTAGTGGACAAGAAATCACCTCCTGCACGGACTATTGTGAATCTTATAGCCATCCAAAAGAGGCAATGTGAGCATTGGACAAGAAATCACCTCCCACACAGACCAACGTGAATATTACAGCCATCCAAAAGAGGCAGTGTGAGTATTTAACAAGATATCACTTCCTGCACAGACCAACGTGAATCTTACAGCCATCCAAAAGAGGCAATGTGAGTATTGGACAAGAAATCACCCTCCTCACAGACTAATGTGAATCCTACAGCCATCCAAAAGAGGCAATGTGAGTATTCGACAAGAAATCACCTCCCGCACAGACCATTGTGAATCTTACAGGCATCCAAAAGAGGCAATGTGAGTATTGGACAAGAAATCAACTCCCATGCAGACCAATGCGAATCTTACAGCCATCCAAAAGAGGCAATGTGAGTATTGGACAAGAAATCACCTCCCGCACAGACCACTGTGAATCGTACAACCATCCAAAAGAGGCAATGTGAGTAATGGACAAGAATTCACCTCCCACACAGACCAACGTGAATCTTACAGCCATCCAAAAGAGGCAATGTGAGTATTGAACAAGAAATCACCTCCTGCACAGACCAACGTGAATCTTACAGCCATCCAAAATAGGCAATGTGAGTATTGGACAAGATATCACCTCCCGCACAGACCTAAATGAATCTTACAGATATCCAAAAGAGGCAATGTGAGTATTGAACAAGAAATCACCTCCCGCACAGACTATTGTGAATCTTATAGCCATCCAAAAAAGGCAATATGAGCATTGTACAAGAAATCACCTCCCGCACAGACTATTGTGAATCTTACAGCCAACCAAAAGAGGCAATGTGAGTATTGGACAAGAAATCACCTCCCACACAGCCCAATGTGAATCTTATAACCATCCAAAAGAAGCAATGTGAGTATTGGACAATAAATCACCTGCCGCACAGACCAATGTGAATCTAACAGCCATCCAAAAGAGGCAATATGAGTAGTGGACAAGAAATCACCTCCCGCACAGACCAATGTGAATCTTACAGCCATCCAAAAGAGGCAATGTGAGCATTGAACAAGAAGTCACCTCCCACACAGGCCAACATGAATCTTACAGCCATCCAAAAGAGGCAGTGTGATTATTGGACAAGATATTACTTCCTGCACTGACCAACGTGAATCTTACAGCCATCCAAAAGAGGCAATGTGAGTATTGGACAAGAAATCACCTCCCGCACAGACCATTGTGAATCTTACAGGCATCCAAAAGAGGCAATGTGAGTATTGGACAAGAAATCAACTCCCATGCAGACCAATGCGAATCTTACAGCCATCCAAAAGAGGCAATGTGAGTATTGGACAAGAAATCACCTCCCGCACAGACCACTGTGAATCGTACAACTATCCAAAAGAGGCAATGTGAGTAATGGACAAGAATTCACCTCCCACACAGACCAACGTGAATCTTACAGCCATCCAAAAGAGGCAATGTGAGTATTGAACAAGAAATCACCTCCTGCACAGACCAACGCGAATCTTACAGCCATCCAAAATAGGCAATGTGAGTATTGGACAAGATATCACCTCCCGCACAGACCAAAATGAATCTTACAGATATCCAAAAGAGGCAATGTGAGTATTGGACAAGAAATCACCTCCCGCACAGACTATTGTGAATCTTATAGCCATCCAAAAAAGGCAATGTGAGCATTGGACAAGAAATCACCTCCCGCACAGACTATTGTGAATCTTACAGCCAACCAAAAGAGGCAATGTGAGTATTGGACAAGAAATCACCTCCCACACAGCCCAATGTGAATCTTATAACCATCCAAAAGAAGCAATGTGAGTATTGGACAATAAATCACCTGCCGCACAGACCAACGTGAATCTAACAGCCATCCAAAAGAGGCAATGTAAGTATTTGACAAGAAATCACCCCCCGCACAGACCAACGTGAATCTTACAGCCATCCAAAAGAGGCAGTGTGATTATTGGAGAAGATATCACTTCCTGCACAGACCAACGTGAATCTTACAGCCATCCAAAAGAGGCAATGTGAGTATTGGACAAGAAAACACCTCCCACACAGACTATTGTGAATCTTACAGCCATCCAAAAGAGGCAATGTGAGTATTGGACAAGAAATAACCTCCAGCACATAACATTTTGAATCTTACAGCCATCCAAAAGAGGCAATGGGAGTATTGGACAAGAAATCACCTCCCACACAGACCAATGTGAATATTATAGCCATCCAAAAGAGGCAATGTGAATATTGGACAAGAAATCACCTCCCACACAGACCAACGTGAATCCTACAGCCATCCAAAAGAGGCTATATGAGTATTGGACAAGAAATCACCTCCCGCACAGACTATTGTGAATCTTACAGCCATCCAAATGAGGCAATGTGAGTTTTGGACAAGAATTCACCTCCCACACAGACCAACGTGAATCTTGCAGCCATCCAAAAGAGGCAATGTGAGTATTGAACAAGATATCACCTCCCGCACAGACCAACCTGAATCTTATAGCCATCCAAAAGAGGCAATGTGAGTATTGGACAAGAAATCACCTCCCGCACAGACTATTGTGAATCTTACAGCCATCCAAAAGAGGCAATGTGAGTATTGGACAAGATATCACCTCCCGCACAGACCAACGTGAATCTTCTAGCCATCCAAAAGAGGCGATGTGAGTATTGGACAAGAAATCACCTCCCACACAGACTATTGTGAATCTTACAGCCATCCAAAAGAGGCAATGTGAGCATTGGACAAGAAATCACCTCCCACACAGACCAACGTGAATCTTACAGCCATCCAAAAGAGGCAGTGTGAATATTGGACAAGCAATCACCTCCCGCACAGAATATTGTGAATCTTAAAGCCATCCAAAAGAGGCAAGGTGAGCATTGGACAAGAAATCACCTCCCGCACAGACTATTGTGAATCTTACAGCCAACCAAAAGAGGTAATATGAGTATTGGACAAGAAATCACCTCTCGCACAGCCCAATGTTAATCTTATAACCATCCAAAAGAAGCAATGTGATCCAAAAGAAGCAATGTGAGTATTGGACAATAAATCACCTCCCGCACAGACCAATGTGAATCTTACAGCCATCCAAAAGAGGCAATGTGAGTAGTGGACAAGAAATCACCTCCCACACAGACCAACGTGAATCCTACAGCCATCCAAAAGAGGCTATATGAGTATTGGACAAGAAATCACCTCCCGCACAGACTATTGTGAATCTTACAGCCATCCAAATGAGGCAATGTGAGTTTTGGACAAGAATTCACCTCCCACACAGACCAACGTGAATCTTGCAGCCATCCAAAAGAGGCAATGTGAGTATTGAACAAGATATCACCTCCCGCACAGACCAACCTGAATCTTATAGCCATCCAAAAGAGGCAATGTGAGTATTGGACAAGAAATCACCTCCCGCACAGACTATTGTGAATCTTACAGCCATCCAAAAGAGGCAATGTGAGTATTGGACAAGATATCACCTCCCGCACAGACCAACGTGAATCTTCTAGCCATCCAAAAGAGGCGATGTGAGTATTGGACAAGAAATCACCTCCCACACAGACTATTGTGAATCTTACAGCCATCCAAAAGAGGCAATGTGAGCATTGGACAAGAAATCACCTCCCACACAGACCAACGTGAATCTTACAGCCATCCAAAAGAGGCAGTGTGATTATTGGACAAGATATTACTTCCTGCACTGACCAACGTGAATCTTACAGCCATCCAAAAGAGGCAATGTGAGTATTGGACAAGAAATCACCTCCCGCACAGACCATTGTGAATCTTACAGGCATCCAAAAGAGGCAATGTGAGTATTGGACAAGAAATCAACTCCCATGCAGACCAATGCGAATCTTACAGCCATCCAAAAGAGGCAATGTGAGTATTGGACAAGAAATCACCTCCCGCACAGACCACTGTGAATCGTACAACTATCCAAAAGAGGCAATGTGAGTAATGGACAAGAATTCACCTCCCACACAGACCAACGTGAATCTTGCAGCCATCCAAAAGAGGCAATGTGAGTATTGAACAAGATATCACCTCCCGCACAGACCAACCTGAATCTTATAGCCATCCAAAAGAGGCAATGTGAGTATTGGACAAGAAATCACCTCCCACACAGACTATTGTGAATCTTACAGCCATCCAAAAGAGGCAATGTGAGCATTGGACAAGAAATCACCTCCCACACAGACCAACGTGAATCTTACAGCCATCCAAAAGAGGCAGTGTGAATATTGGACAAGCAATCACCTCCCGCACAGAATATTGTGAATCTTAAAGCCATCCAAAAGAGGCAAGGTGAGCATTGGACAAGAAATCACCTCCCGCACAGACGATTGTGAATCTTACAGCCAACCAAAAGAGGTAATATGAGTATTGGACAAGAAATCACCTCTCGCACAGCCCAATGTTAATCTTATAACCATCCAAAAGAAGCAATGTGATCCAAAAGAAGCAATGTGAGTATTGGACAATAAATCACCTCCCGCACAGACCAATGTGAATCTTACAGCCATCCAAAAGAGGCAATGTGAGTAGTGGACAAGAAATCACCTCCTGCACGGACTATTGTGAATCTTATAGCCATCCAAAAGAGGCAAGGTGAGCATTGGACAAGAAATCACCTCCCGCACAGACTATTGTGAATCTTACAGCCAACCAAAAGAGGTAATATGAGTATTGGACAAGAAATCACCTCCCGCACAGCCCAATGTTAATCTTATAACCATCCAAAAGAAGCAATGTGATCCAAAAGAAGCAATGTGAGTATTGGACAATAAATCACCTCCCGCACAGACCAATGTGAATCTTACAGCCATCCAAAAGAGGCAATGTGAGTAGTGGACAAGAAATCACCTCCTGCACGGACTATTGTGAATCTTATAGCCATCCAAAAGAGGCAATGTGAGCATTGGACAAGAAATCACCTCCCACACAGACCAACGTGAATCCTACAGCCATCCAAAAGAGGCTATATGAGTATTGGACAAGAAATCACCTCCCGCACAGACTATTGTGAATCTTACAGCCATCCAAATGAGGCAATGTGAGTTTTGGACAAGAATTCACCTCCCACACAGACCAACGTGAATCTTGCAGCCATCCAAAAGAGGCAATGTGAGTATTGAACAAGATATCACCTCCCGCACAGACCAACGTGAATCTTATAGCCATCCAAAAGAGGCAATGTGAGTATTGGACAAGAAATCACCTCCCGCACAGACTATTGTGAATCTTACAGCCATCCAAAAGAGGCAATGTGAGTATTGGACAAGATATCACCTCCCGCACAGACCAACGTGAATCTTCTAGCCATCCAGAAGAGGCGATGTGAGTATTGGACAAGAAATCACCTCCCACACAGACTATTGTGAATCTTACAGCCATCCAAAAGAGGCAATGTGAGCATTGGACAAGAAATCACCTCCCACACAGACCAACGTGAATCTTACAGCCATCCAAAAGAGGCAGTGTGAATATTGGACAAGATATCAACCCCCGCACTGACCAACATGAATCTTACAGCCATCCAAAAGGGGCAATGTGAGTATTGGACAAGCAATCACCTCCCGCACAGAATATTGTGAATCTTAAAGCCATCCAAAAGAGGCAAGGTGAGCATTGGACAAGAAATCACCTCCCGCACAGACTATTGTGAATCTTACAGCCAACCAAAAGAGGTAATATGAGTATTGGACAAGAAATCACCTCCCGCACAGCCCAATGTTAATCTTATAACCATCCAAAAGAAGCAATGTGATCCAAAAGAAGCAATGTGAGTATTGGACAATAAATCACCTCCCGCACAGACCAATGTGAATCTTACAGCCATCCAAAAGAGGCAATGTGAGTAGTGGACAAGAAATCACCTCCTGCACGGACTATTGTGAATCTTATAGCCATCCAAAAGAGGCAATGTGAGCATTGGACAAGAAATCACCTCCCACACAGACTATTGTGAATCTTACAGCCATCCAAAAGAGGCAATGTGAGCATTGGACAAGAAATCACCTCCCACACAGACCAACGTGAATCTTACAGCCATCCAAAAGAGGCAGTGTGAATATTGGACAAGATATCACCCCCCGCACTGACCAACATGAATCTTACAGCCATCCAAAAGAGGCAATGTGAGTATTGGACAAGCAATCACCTCCCGCACAGAATATTGTGAATCTTACAGCCATCCAAAAGAGGCAATGTGAGTAGTGGACAAGAAATCACCTCCTGCACGGACTATTGTGAATCTTATAGCCATCCAAAAGAGGCAATGTGAGCATTGGACAAGAAATCACCTCCCACACAGACCAACGTGAATATTACAGCCATCCAAAAGAGGCAGTGTGAGTATTTAACAAGATATCACTTCCTGCACAGACCAACGTGAATCTTACAGCCATCCAAAAGAGGCAATGTGAGTATTGGACAAGAAATCACCCTCCTCACAGACTAATGTGAATCCTACAGCCATCCAAAAGAGGCAATGTGAGTATTCGACAAGAAATCACCTCCCGCACAGACCATTGTGAATCTTACAGGCATCCAAAAGAGGCAATGTGAGTATTGGACAAGAAATCAACTCCCATGCAGACCAATGTGAATCTTACAGCCATCCAAAAGAGGCAATGTGAGTATTGGACAAGAAATCACCTCCCGCACAGACCACTGTGAATCGTACAACCATCCAAAAGAGGCAATGTGAGTAATGGACAAGAATTCACCTCCCACACAGACCAACGTGAATCTTACAGCCATCCAAAAGAGGCAATGTGAGTATTGAACAAGAAATCACCTCCTGCACAGACCAACGTGAATCTTACAGCCATCCAAAATAGGCAATGTGAGTATTGGACAAGATATCACCTCCCGCACAGACCTAAATGAATCTTACAGATATCCAAAAGAGGCAATGTGAGTATTGAACAAGAAATCACCTCCCGCACAGACTATTGTGAATCTTATAGCCATCCAAAAAAGGCAATATGAGCATTGTACAAGAAATCACCTCCCGCACAGACTATTGTGAATCTTACAGCCAACCAAAAGAGGCAATGTGAGTATTGGACAAGAAATCACCTCCCACACAGCCCAATGTGAATCTTATAACCATCCAAAAGAAGCAATGTGAGTATTGGACAATAAATCACCTGCCGCACAGACCAATGTGAATCTAACAGCCATCCAAAAGAGGCAATATGAGTAGTGGACAAGAAATCACCTCCCGCACAGACCAATGTGAATCTTACAGCCATCCAAAAGAGGCAATGTGAGCATTGAACAAGAAGTCACCTCCCACACAGGCCAACATGAATCTTACAGCCATCCAAAAGAGGCAGTGTGATTATTGGACAAGATATTACTTCCTGCACTGACCAACGTGAATCTTACAGCCATCCAAAAGAGGCAATGTGAGTATTGGACAAGAAATCACCTCCCGCACAGACCATTGTGAATCTTACAGGCATCCAAAAGAGGCAATGTGAGTATTGGACAAGAAATCAACTCCCATGCAGACCAATGCGAATCTTACAGCCATCCAAAAGAGGCAATGTGAGTATTGGACAAGAAATCACCTCCCGCACAGACCACTGTGAATCGTACAACTATCCAAAAGAGGCAATGTGAGTAATGGACAAGAATTCACCTCCCACACAGACCAACGTGAATCTTACAGCCATCCAAAAGAGGCAATGTGAGTATTGAACAAGAAATCACCTCCTGCACAGACCAACGCGAATCTTACAGCCATCCAAAATAGGCAATGTGAGTATTGGACAAGATATCACCTCCCGCACAGACCAAAATGAATCTTACAGATATCCAAAAGAGGCAATGTGAGTATTGGACAAGAAATCACCTCCCGCACAGACTATTGTGAATCTTATAGCCATCCAAAAAAGGCAATGTGAGCATTGGACAAGAAATCACCTCCCGCACAGACTATTGTGAATCTTACAGCCAACCAAAAGAGGCAATGTGAGTATTGGACAAGAAATCACCTCCCACACAGCCCAATGTGAATCTTATAACCATCCAAAAGAAGCAATGTGAGTATTGGACAATAAATCACCTGCCGCACAGACCAACGTGAATCTAACAGCCATCCAAAAGAGGCAATGTAAGTATTTGACAAGAAATCACCCCCCGCACAGACCAACGTGAATCTTACAGCCATCCAAAAGAGGCAGTGTGATTATTGGAGAAGATATCACTTCCTGCACAGACCAACGTGAATCTTACAGCCATCCAAAAGAGGCAATGTGAGTATTGGACAAGAAAACACCTCCCACACAGACTATTGTGAATCTTACAGCCATCCAAAAGAGGCAATGTGAGTATTGGACAAGAAATAACCTCCAGCACATAACATTTTGAATCTTACAGCCATCCAAAAGAGGCAATGGGAGTATTGGACAAGAAATCACCTCCCACACAGACCAATGTGAATATTATAGCCATCCAAAAGAGGCAATGTGAATATTGGACAAGAAATCACCTCCCACACAGACCAACGTGAATCCTACAGCCATCCAAAAGAGGCTATATGAGTATTGGACAAGAAATCACCTCCCGCACAGACTATTGTGAATCTTACAGCCATCCAAATGAGGCAATGTGAGTTTTGGACAAGAATTCACCTCCCACACAGACCAACGTGAATCTTGCAGCCATCCAAAAGAGGCAATGTGAGTATTGAACAAGATATCACCTCCCGCACAGACCAACCTGAATCTTATAGCCATCCAAAAGAGGCAATGTGAGTATTGGACAAGAAATCACCTCCCGCACAGACTATTGTGAATCTTACAGCCATCCAAAAGAGGCAATGTGAGTATTGGACAAGATATCACCTCCCGCACAGACCAACGTGAATCTTCTAGCCATCCAAAAGAGGCGATGTGAGTATTGGACAAGAAATCACCTCCCACACAGACTATTGTGAATCTTACAGCCATCCAAAAGAGGCAATGTGAGCATTGGACAAGAAATCACCTCCCACACAGACCAACGTGAATCTTACAGCCATCCAAAAGAGGCAGTGTGAATATTGGACAAGCAATCACCTCCCGCACAGAATATTGTGAATCTTAAAGCCATCCAAAAGAGGCAAGGTGAGCATTGGACAAGAAATCACCTCCCGCACAGACTATTGTGAATCTTACAGCCAACCAAAAGAGGTAATATGAGTATTGGACAAGAAATCACCTCTCGCACAGCCCAATGTTAATCTTATAACCATCCAAAAGAAGCAATGTGATCCAAAAGAAGCAATGTGAGTATTGGACAATAAATCACCTCCCGCACAGACCAATGTGAATCTTACAGCCATCCAAAAGAGGCAATGTGAGTAGTGGACAAGAAATCACCTCCCACACAGACCAACGTGAATCCTACAGCCATCCAAAAGAGGCTATATGAGTATTGGACAAGAAATCACCTCCCGCACAGACTATTGTGAATCTTACAGCCATCCAAATGAGGCAATGTGAGTTTTGGACAAGAATTCACCTCCCACACAGACCAACGTGAATCTTGCAGCCATCCAAAAGAGGCAATGTGAGTATTGAACAAGATATCACCTCCCGCACAGACCAACCTGAATCTTATAGCCATCCAAAAGAGGCAATGTGAGTATTGGACAAGAAATCACCTCCCGCACAGACTATTGTGAATCTTACAGCCATCCAAAAGAGGCAATGTGAGTATTGGACAAGATATCACCTCCCGCACAGACCAACGTGAATCTTCTAGCCATCCAAAAGAGGCGATGTGAGTATTGGACAAGAAATCACCTCCCACACAGACTATTGTGAATCTTACAGCCATCCAAAAGAGGCAATGTGAGCATTGGACAAGAAATCACCTCCCACACAGACCAACGTGAATCTTACAGCCATCCAAAAGAGGCAGTGTGATTATTGGACAAGATATTACTTCCTGCACTGACCAACGTGAATCTTACAGCCATCCAAAAGAGGCAATGTGAGTATTGGACAAGAAATCACCTCCCGCACAGACCATTGTGAATCTTACAGGCATCCAAAAGAGGCAATGTGAGTATTGGACAAGAAATCAACTCCCATGCAGACCAATGCGAATCTTACAGCCATCCAAAAGAGGCAATGTGAGTATTGGACAAGAAATCACCTCCCGCACAGACCACTGTGAATCGTACAACTATCCAAAAGAGGCAATGTGAGTAATGGACAAGAATTCACCTCCCACACAGACTATTGTGAATCTTACAGCCATCCAAAAGAGGCAATGTGAGCATTGGACAAGAAATCACCTCCCACACAGACCAACGTGAATCTTACAGCCATCCAAAAGAGGCAGTGTGAATATTGGACAAGCAATCACCTCCCGCACAGAATATTGTGAATCTTAAAGCCATCCAAAAGAGGCAAGGTGAGCATTGGACAAGAAATCACCTCCCGCACAGACGATTGTGAATCTTACAGCCAACCAAAAGAGGTAATATGAGTATTGGACAAGAAATCACCTCTCGCACAGCCCAATGTTAATCTTATAACCATCCAAAAGAAGCAATGTGATCCAAAAGAAGCAATGTGAGTATTGGACAATAAATCACCTCCCGCACAGACCAATGTGAATCTTACAGCCATCCAAAAGAGGCAATGTGAGTAGTGGACAAGAAATCACCTCCTGCACGGACTATTGTGAATCTTATAGCCATCCAAAAGAGGCAAGGTGAGCATTGGACAAGAAATCACCTCCCGCACAGACTATTGTGAATCTTACAGCCAACCAAAAGAGGTAATATGAGTATTGGACAAGAAATCACCTCCCGCACAGCCCAATGTTAATCTTATAACCATCCAAAAGAAGCAATGTGATCCAAAAGAAGCAATGTGAGTATTGGACAATAAATCACCTCCCGCACAGACCAATGTGAATCTTACAGCCATCCAAAAGAGGCAATGTGAGTAGTGGACAAGAAATCACCTCCTGCACGGACTATTGTGAATCTTATAGCCATCCAAAAGAGGCAATGTGAGCATTGGACAAGAAATCACCTCCCACACAGACCAACGTGAATCCTACAGCCATCCAAAAGAGGCTATATGAGTATTGGACAAGAAATCACCTCCCGCACAGACTATTGTGAATCTTACAGCCATCCAAATGAGGCAATGTGAGTTTTGGACAAGAATTCACCTCCCACACAGACCAACGTGAATCTTGCAGCCATCCAAAAGAGGCAATGTGAGTATTGAACAAGATATCACCTCCCGCACAGACCAACGTGAATCTTATAGCCATCCAAAAGAGGCAATGTGAGTATTGGACAAGAAATCACCTCCCGCACAGACTATTGTGAATCTTACAGCCATCCAAAAGAGGCAATGTGAGTATTGGACAAGATATCACCTCCCGCACAGACCAACGTGAATCTTCTAGCCATCCAGAAGAGGCGATGTGAGTATTGGACAAGAAATCACCTCCCACACAGACTATTGTGAATCTTACAGCCATCCAAAAGAGGCAATGTGAGCATTGGACAAGAAATCACCTCCCACACAGACCAACGTGAATCTTACAGCCATCCAAAAGAGGCAGTGTGAATATTGGACAAGATATCAACCCCCGCACTGACCAACATGAATCTTACAGCCATCCAAAAGGGGCAATGTGAGTATTGGACAAGCAATCACCTCCCGCACAGAATATTGTGAATCTTAAAGCCATCCAAAAGAGGCAAGGTGAGCATTGGACAAGAAATCACCTCCCGCACAGACTATTGTGAATCTTACAGCCAACCAAAAGAGGTAATATGAGTATTGGACAAGAAATCACCTCCCGCACAGCCCAATGTTAATCTTATAACCATCCAAAAGAAGCAATGTGATCCAAAAGAAGCAATGTGAGTATTGGACAATAAATCACCTCCCGCACAGACCAATGTGAATCTTACAGCCATCCAAAAGAGGCAATGTGAGTAGTGGACAAGAAATCACCTCCTGCACGGACTATTGTGAATCTTATAGCCATCCAAAAGAGGCAATGTGAGCATTGGACAAGAAATCACCTCCCACACAGACTATTGTGAATCTTACAGCCATCCAAAAGAGGCAATGTGAGCATTGGACAAGAAATCACCTCCCACATAGACCAACGTGAATCTTACAGCCATCCAAAAGAGGCAGTGTGAATATTGGACAAGATATCACCCCCCGCACTGACCAACATGAATCTTACAGCCATCCAAAAGAGGCAATGTGAGTATTGGACAAGCAATCACCTCCCGCACAGAATATTGTGAATCTTACAGCCATCCAAAAGAGGCAATGTGAGTAGTGGACAAGAAATCACCTCCTGCACGGACTATTGTGAATCTTATAGCCATCCAAAAGAGGCAATGTGAGCATTGGACAAGAAATCACCTCCCACACAGACCAACGTGAATATTACAGCCATCCAAAAGAGGCAGTGTGAGTATTTAACAAGATATCACTTCCTGCACAGACCAACGTGAATCTTACAGCCATCCAAAAGAGGCAATGTGAGTATTGGACAAGAAATCACCCTCCTCACAGACTAATGTGAATCCTACAGCCATCCAAAAGAGGCAATGTGAGTATTCGACAAGAAATCACCTCCCGCACAGACCATTGTGAATCTTACAGGCATCCAAAAGAGGCAATGTGAGTATTGGACAAGAAATCAACTCCCATGCAGACCAATGCGAATCTTACAGCCATCCAAAAGAGGCAATGTGAGTATTGGACAAGAAATCACCTCCCGCACAGACCACTGTGAATCGTACAACCATCCAAAAGAGGCAATGTGAGTAATGGACAAGAATTCACCTCCCACACAGACCAACGTGAATCTTACAGCCATCCAAAAGAGGCAATGTGAGTATTGAACAAGAAATCACCTCCTGCACAGACCAACGTGAATCTTACAGCCATCCAAAATAGGCAATGTGAGTACTGGACAAGATATCACCTCTTCACAGACCAAAATGAATCTTACAGATATCCAAAAGAGGCAATGTGAGTATTGGACAAGAAATCACCTCCCGCACAGACTATTGTGAATCTTGTAGCCATCCAAAAAAGGCAATATGAGCATTGTACAAGAAATCAACTCCCGCACAGACTATTGTGAATCTTACAGCCAACCAAAAGAGGCAATGTGAGTATTGGACAAGAAATCACCTCCCACACAGCCCAATGTGAATCTTATAACCATCCAAAAGAAGCAATGTGAGTATTGGACAATAAATCACCTGCCGCACAGACCAATGTGAATCTAACAGCCATCCAAAAGAGGCAATATGAGTAGTGGACAAGAAATCACCTCCCGCACAGACCAATGTGAATCTTACAGCCATCCAAAAGAGGCAATGTGAGCATTGAACAAGAAGTCACCGCCCACACAGGCCAACATGAATCTTACAGCCATCCAAAAGAGGCAGTGTGATTATTGGACAAGATATTACTTCCTGCACTGACCAACGTGAATCTTACAGCCATCCAAAAGAGGCAATGTGAGTATTGGACAAGAAACCACCCCCCACACAGACTATTGTGAATCTTAGACCCATCCAAAAGAGGCAATGTAATTATTGGACAAGAAAACACCCCCCGCACATACCAATGTGAATCTTACAGCCCTCCAAAAGAGGCAATGTGAGTATTGGACAAGAAATCACCTCCCACACAGACCAACGTGAATCCTACAGCCATCCAAAAGAGGCAATATGAGTATTGGAAAAGAAATCACCTTCTGCACAGACTATTGTGGATCTTACAGCCATCCAAATGAGGCAATGTGAGTTTTGGACAAGAATTCACCTCCCACACAGACCAACGTGAATCTTGCAGCCATCCTAAAGAGGCAATGTGATTATTGAACAAGAAATCACCTCCCGCACAGACCAACGTGTATCTTACAGCAATCCAAAAGAGGCAATGTGAGTATTGGACAAGAAATCACCTCCCGCACAGACTATTGTGAATCTTACAGCCATCCAAAAGAGGCAATGTGAGTATTGGACAAGATATCACCTCCCGCGTAGACCAACATGAATCTTACAGCCATCCAAAATAGGCAATGTGAGTATTGGACAATAAATCACCTCCTGCACAGACTATTGTGAATCTTACAGCCAACCAAAAGAGGCAATGTGAGTATTGGACAAGAAATCACAGCCCGCACAGCCCAATGTGAATCTTACAACCATCCAAAAGGAGCAATGTGAGTATTGGAAAATAAATCACCTCCTGCACACACCAATGTGAATCTTACAGCCATCGAAAAGAGGATAATGTGAGTAGTAGACAAGAAATCACCTCCCGTACAGACCAATGTGAATCTTACAGCCACCCAAAAGAGGCAATGTGAGGATTAGTCAAGAGATCACCTCCCACACAGACTATTGTGAATCTTACAGCCATCCAAAAGAGGATATGTGAGCATTGGACAAGAAATCCCCTCCCACACAGACAAATGTGAATCTTTCAGCCATCCAAAAGAGGCAGTGAGAGTATTGGACAAGATATCACTTATTGCACAGACCAAAGTGAATCTTACAGCCTTCCAAAAGAGGCAAGGTGAGTATTGGACAAGAAACCACCTCCCATATAGACTATTGTGAATCTTAGACCCATTCAAAAGAGGCAATGTAAGTATTGGACAAGAAATCACCCCCGCACAGACCAATGTGAATCTTACAGCCATCCAAAAGAGGCAATGTGAGTATTGGACAAGAAATCACCTCCCGCACAGACTATTGTGAATCTTATAGCCATCCAAAAGAGGCAATGTGAGCATTGGACAAGAAATCACCTCCCGCACCTACCACTGTGAATCGTACAAACATCCAAAAGAGGAAATGTGATTATTGGACAAGAAATCACCTCCCGCACAGACCACTGTAAATCGTACAACCATCCAAAAGAGGCAATGTGAGTATTGGACAAGAATTCACCTCGCACACAGACCAACGTGAATCTTAGACCCATCCAAAAGAGGCAATGTGAGTATTGAACAAGAAATCACCTCCCGCACAGACCAATTTGAATCCTAAAGCCATCCAAAAGAGGCTATATGAGTATTGGACAAGACATCAACTCCCATGCAGACCAATGTGAATCTTACAGCCATCCAAAAGAGGCAATGTGAGTATTGGACAAGAAATCACCTCCCGCACAGACCAACGTGAATCTTAGAGCCATCCAAAAGAGGCAATGTGAGTATTGAACAAAAAATCAACTCCCGCACAGACCAACTTGAATCTTACAGCCATCCAAAATAGGCAATGTGAGTATTGGACAAGATATCACTTATTGCACAGACCAAAGTGAATCTTACAGCCTTCCAAAAGAGGCAAGGTGAGTATTGGACAAGAAACCACCTCCCATATAGACTATTGTGAATCTTAGACCCATTCAAAAGAGGCAATGTAAGTATTGGACAAGAAATCACCCCCGCACAGACCAATGTGAATCTTACAGCCATCCAAAAGAGGCAATGTGAGTATTGGACAAGAAATCACCTCCCGCACAGACTATCGTGAATCATACAGCCATCCAAAAGAGGTAATGTGAGTATTGGACAAGATATCACCTCCCGCACGGACCATTGTGAATCTTACAGCCATCCAAAAGAGGCAATGTGAGTATTGGACAAGACATCAACTCCCATGCAGACCAATGTGAATCTTACAGCCATCCAAAAGAGGCAATGTGAGTATTGGACAAGAAATCACCTCCCGCACAGACCAACGTGAATCTTAGAGCCATCCAAAAGAGGCAATGTGAGTATTGAACAAAAAATCAACTCCCGCACAGACCAACTTGAATCTTACAGCCATCCAAAATAGGCAATGTGAGTATTGGACAAGATATCACATCCCACACAGACCAACATGAATCTTACAGATATCCAAAATAGGCAATGTGAGTATTGGACAAGAAATCACCTCCCGCACAGACTATTGTGAATCTTATAGCCATCCAAAAGAGGCAATGTGAGCATTGGACAAGAAATCACCTCCTGCACAGACTATTGTGAATCTTACAGCCATCTAAAAGAGGCAATGTGAGTATTGGACAAGAAATCACCTCCCGCACAGACTATTGTGAATCTTACAGCCATCCAAAAGAGGCAATGTGAGTATTGGACAAGATATCACCTCCCGCACAGACCAACGTGAATCTTCTAGCCAACCAAAAGAGGCACTGTGAGTATTGGACAAGAAATCACCTCCCACACAGACTATTGTGAATCTTACAGCCATCCAAAAGAGGCAATGTGAGCATTGGACAAGAAATCACCTCCCACACAGACCAACGTGAATCTTACAGCCATCCAAAAGAGGCAGTGCGAATATTGGACAAGATATCACCCCCCGCACTGACCAACATGAATTTTACAGCCATCCAAAAGAGGCAATGTGTGTATTGGACAAGCAATCACCTCCCGCACAGAATATTGTGAATCTTAAAGCCTTCCAAAAGAGGCAAGGTGAGCATTGGACAAGAAATCACCTCCCGCACAGACTATTGTGAATCTTACAGCCAACCAAAAGAGGTAATATGAGTATTGGACAAGAAATCACCTCCCGCACAGCCCAATGTTAATCTTATAACCATCCAAAAGAAGCAATGTGATCCAAAAGAAGCAATGTGAGTATTGGACAATAAATCACCTCCCGCACAGACCAATGTGAATCTTACAGCCATCCAAAAGAGGCAATGTGAGTAGTGGACAAGAAATCACCTCCTGCACGGACTATTGTGAATCTTATAGCCATCCAAAAGAGGCAATGTGAGCATTGGACAAGAAATCACCTCCCACACAGACCAACGTGAATATTACAGCCATCCAAAAGAGGCAGTGTGAGTATTTAACAAGATATCACTTCCTTCACAGACCAACGTGAATCTTACAGCCATCCAAAAGAGGCAATGTGAGTATTGGACAAGAAATCACCCTCCTCACAGACTAATGTGAATCCTATAGCCATCCAAAAGAGGCAATGTGAGTATTGGACAAGAAATCACCTCCCGCACAGACCATTGTGAATCTTACAGGCATCCAAAAGAGGCAATGTGAGTATTGGACAAGAAATCAACTCCCATGCAGACCAATGTGAATCTTACAGCCATCCAAAAGAGGCAATGTGAGTATTGGACAAGAAATCACCTCCCACACAGACCACTGTGAATCGTACAACCATCCAAAAGAGGCAATGTGAGTAATGGACAAGAATTCACCTCCCACACAGACCAACGTGAATCTTACAGCCATCCAAAAGAGGCAATGTGAGTATTGAACAAGAAATCACCTCCTGCACAGACCAACGTGAATCTTACAGCCATCCAAAATAGGCAATGTGAGTATTGGACAAGATATCACCTCTCGCACAGACCAAAATGAATCTTACAGATATCCAAAAGAGGCAATGTGAGTATTGGACAAGAAATCACCTCCCGCACAGACTATTGTGAATCTTATAGCCATCCAAAAAAGGCAATGTGAGCATTGGACAAGAAATCACCTCCCGCACAGACTATTGTGAATCTTACAGCCAACCAAAAGAGGCAATGTGAGTATTGGACAAGAAATCACCTCCCACACAGCCCAATGTGAATCTTATAACCATCCAAAAGAAGCAATGTGAGTATTGGACAATAAATCACCTGCCGCACAGACCAATGTGAATCTAACAGCCATCCAAAAGAGGCAATATGAGTAGTGGACAAGATATTACTTCCTGCACAGACCAACGTGAATCTTACAGCCATCCAAAAGAGGCAATGTGAGTATTGGACAAGAAACCACCTCCCACACAGACTATTGTGAATCTTAGACCCATCCAAAAGAGGCAATGTAAGTATTGGACAAGAAAACACACCCCGCACATACCAATGTGAATCTTACAGCCCTCCAAAAGAGGCAATGTGAGTATTGGACAAGAAATCACCTCCCACACAGACCAACGTGAATCCTACAGCCATCCAAAAGAGGCAATATGAGTATTGGAAAAGAAATCACCTTCCGCACAGACTATTGTGGATCTTACAGCCATCCAAATGAGGCAATGTGAGTTTTGGACAAGAATTCACCTCCCACACAGACCAACGTGAATCTTGCAGCCATCCAAAAGAGGCAATGTGATTATTGAACAAGAAATCACCTCCCGCACAGACCAACGTGTATCTTACAGCAATCCAAAAGAGGCAATGTGAGTATTGGACAAGAAATCACCTCCCGCACAGACTATTGTGAATCTTACAGCCATCCAAATGAGGCAATGTGAGTATTGGACAAGATATCACCTCCCGCGCAGACCAACATGAATCTTACAGCCATCCAAAATAGGCAATGTGAGTATTGGACAAGAAATCACCTCCTGCACAGACTATTGTGAATCTTACAGCCAACCAAAAGAGGCAATGTGAGTATTGGACAAGAAATCACAGCCCGCACAGCCCAATGTGAATCTTACAACCATCCAAAAGGAGCAATGTGTGTATTGGAAAAGAAATCACCTCCCGCACACACCAATGTGAATCTTACAGCCATCGAAAAGAGGATAATGTGAGTAGTAGACAAGAAATCACCTCCCGTACAGACCAATGTGAATCTTACAGCCACCCAAAAGAGGCAATGTGAGGATTAGTCAAGAGATCACCTCGCGCACAGACTATTGTGAATCTTACAGCCATCCAAAAGAGGATATGTGAGCATTGGACAAGAAATCCCCTCCCACACAGACAAATGTGAATCTTTCAGCCATCCAAAAGAGGCAGTGAGAGTATTGGACAAGATATCAATTATTGCACAGACCAAAGTGAATCTTACAGCCTTCCAAAAGAGGCAATGTGAGAATTGGACAAGAAACCACCTCCCACATAGACTATTGTGAATCTTAGACCCAATCAAAAGAGGCAATGTAAGTATTGGACAAGAAATCACCCCCGCACAGACCAATGTGAATCTTACAGCCATCCAAAAGAGGAAATGTGAGTATTGGACAAGAAATCACCTCTCGCACAGACTATTGTGAATCTTATAGCCATCCAAAAGAGGCAATGTGAGCATTGGACAAGAAATCACCTCCCGCACCTACCACTGTGAATCGTACAACCATCCAAAAGAGGAAATGTGATTATTGGACAAGAAATCACCTCCCGCACAGACCACTGTGAATCGTACAACCATCCAAAAGAGGCAATGTGAGTATTGGACAAGAATTCACCTCGCACACAGACCAACGTGAATCTTAGACCCATCCAAAAGAGGCAATGTGAGTATTGAACAGGAAATCACCTCCCGCACAGACCAATTTGAATCCTAAAGCCATCCAAAATAGGCTATATGAGTATTGGACAAGAAATCATCTCCCGCACAGACTATCGTGAATCATACAGCCATCCAAAAGAGGCAATGTGAGTATTGGACAAGAAATCACCTCCCGCACGGACCATTGTGAATCTTACAGCCATCCAAAAGAGGCAATGTGAGTATTGGACAAGAGATCAACTCCCATGCAGACCAATGTGAATCTTACAGCCATCCAAAAGAGGCAATGTGAGTATTGGACAAGAAATCACCTCCCGCACAGACCAACGTGAATCTTAGAGGCATCCAAAAGAGGCAATGTGAGTATTGACCAAGAAATCACCTCCCGCACAGACCAACTTGAATCTTACAGCCATCCAAAATAGGCAATGTGAGTATTGGACAAGATATCACCTCCCGCACAGCCCAATGTTAATCTTATAACCATCCAAAAGAAGCAATGTGATCCAAAAGAAGCAATGTGAGTATTGGACAATAAATCACCTCCCGCACAGACCAATGTGAATCTTACAGCCATCCAAAAGAGGCAATGTGAGTAGTGGACAAGAAATCACCTCCTGCACGGACTATTGTGAATCTTATAGCCATCCAAAAGAGGCAATGTGAGCATTGGACAAGAAATCACCTCCCACACAGACTATTGTGAATCTTACAGCCATCCAAAAGAGGCAATGTGAGCATTGGACAAGAAATCACCTCCCACACAGACCAACGTGAATCTTACAGCCATCCAAAAGAGGCAGTGTGAATATTGGACAAGATATCACCCCCCGCACTGACCAACATGAATCTTACAGCCATCCAAAAGAGGCAATGTGAGTATTGGACAAGTAATCACCTCCCGCACAGAATATTGTGAATCTTACAGCCATCCAAAAGAGGCAATGTGAGTAGTGGACAAGAAATCACCTCCTGCACGGACGATTGTGAATCTTATAGCCATCCAAAAGAGGCTATGTGAGCATTGGACAAGAAATCACCTCCCACACAGACCAACGTGAATATTACAGCCATCCAAAAGAGGCAGTGTGAGTATTTAACAAGATATCACTTCCTGCACAGACCAACGTGAATCTTACAGCCATCCAAAAGAGGCAATGTGAGTATTGGACAAGAAATCACCCTCCTCACAGACTAATGTGAATCCTACAGCCATCCAAAAGAGGCAATGTGAGTATTCGACAAGAAATCACCTCCCGCACAGACCATTGTGAATCTTACAGGCATCCAAAAGAGGCAATGTGAGTAATGGACAAGAAATCAACTCCCATGCAGACCAATGCGAATCTTACAGCCATCCAAAAGAGGCAATGTGAGTATTGGACAAGAAATCACCTCCCGCACAGACCACTGTGAATCGTACAACCATCCAAAAGAGGCAATGTGAGTAATGGACAAGAATTCACCTCCCACACAGACCAACGTGAATCTTACAGCCATCCAAAAGAGGCAATGTGAGTATTGAACAAGAAATCACCTCCTGCACAGACCAACGTGAATCTTACAGCCATCCAAAATAGGCAATGTGAGTATTGGACAAGATATCACCTCCCGCACAGACCTAAATGAATCTTACAGATATCCAAAAGAGGCAATGTGAGTATTGGACAAGAAATCACCTCCCGCACAGACTATTGTGAATCTTATAGCCATCCAAAAAAGGCAATATGAGCATTGTACAAGAAATCACCTCCCGCACAGACTATTGTGAATCTTACAGCCAACCAAAAGAGGCAATGTGAGTATTGGACAAGAAATCACCTCCCACACAGCCCAATGTGAATCTTATAACCATCCAAAAGAAGCAATGTGAGTATTGGACAATAAATCACCTGCCGCACAGACCAATGTGAATCTAACAGCCATCCAAAAGAGGCAATATGAGTAGTGGACAAGAAATCACCTCCCGCACAGACCAATGTGAATCTTACAGCCATCCAAAAGAGGCAATGTGAGCATTGAACAAGAAGTCACCTCCCACACAGGTCGTACAGGCCAACATGAATCTTACAGCCATCCAAAAGAGGCAGTGTGATTATTGGACAAGATATTACTTCCTGCACTGACCAACGTGAATCTTACAGCCATCCAAAAGAGGCAATGTGAGTATTGGACAAGAAACCACCCCCCACACAGACTATTGTGAATCTTAGACCCATCCAAAAGAGGCAATGTAATTATTGGACAAGAAAACACCCCCCGCACATACCAATGTGAATCTTACAGCCCTCACAAAGAGGCAATGTGAGTATTGGACAAGAAATCACCTCCCACACAGACCAACGTGAATCCTACAGCCATCCAAAAGAGGCAATATGAGTATTGGAAAAGAAATCACCTTCTGCACAGACTATTGTGGATCTTACAGCCATCCAAATGAGGCAATGTGAGTTTTGGACAAGAATTCACCTCCCACACAGACCAACGTGAATCTTGCAGCCATCCTAAAGAGGGAATGTGATTATTGAACAAGAAATCACCTCCCGCACAGACCAACGTGTATCTTACAGCAATCCAAAAGAGGCAATGTGAGTATTGGACAAGAAATCACCTCCCGCACAGACTATTGTGAATCTTACAGCCATCCAAAAGAGGCAATGTGAGTATTGGACAAGATATCACCTCCCGCGTAGACCAACATGAATCTTACAGCCATCCAAAATAGGCAATGTGAGTATTGGACAATAAATCACCTCCTGCACAGACTATTGTGAATCTTACAGCCAACCAAAAGAGGCAATGTGAGTATTGGACAAGAAATCACAGCCCGCACAGCCCAATGTGAATCTTACAACCATCCAAAAGGAGCAATGTGAGTATTGGAAAATAAATCACCTCCCACACACACCAATGTGAATCTTACAGCCATCGAAAAGAGGATAATGTGAGTAGTAGACAAGAAATCACCTCCCGTACAGACCAATGTGAATCTTACAGCCACCCAAAAGAGGCAATGTGAGGATTAGTCAAGAGATCACCTCCCACACAGACTATTGTGAATCTTACAGCCATCCAAAAGAGGATATGTGAGCATTGGACAAGAAATCCCCTCCCACACAGACAAATGTGAATCTTTCAGCCATCCAAAAGAGGCAGTGAGAGTATTGGACAAGATATCACTTATTGCACAGACCAAAGTGAATCTTACAGCCTTCCAAAAGAGGCAATGTGAGTATTGGACAAGAAACCACCTCCCACATAGACTATTGTGAATCTTAGACCCATTCAAAAGAGGCAATGTAAGTATTGGACAAGAAATCACCCCCGCACAGACCAATGTGAATCTTACAGCCATCCAAAAGAGGCAATGTGAGTATTGGACAAGAAATCACCTCCCGCACAGACTATTGTGAATCTTATAGCCATCCAAAAGAGGCAATGTGAGCATTGGACAAGAAATCACCTCCCGCACCTACCACTGTGAATCATACAACCATCCAAAAGAGGAAATGTGATTATTGGACAAGAAATCACCTCCCGCACAGACCACTGTGAATCGTACAACCATCCAAAAGAGGCAATGTGAGTATTGAACAAGAAATCACCTCCCGCACAGACCAATTTGAATCCTAAAGCCATCCAAAAGAGGCTATATGAGTATTGGACAAGAAATCACCTCCCGCACAGACTATCGTGAATCATACAGTCATCCAAAAGAGGTAATGTGAGTATTGGACAAGATATCACCTCCCGCACGGACCATTGTGAATCTTACAGCCATCCAAAAGAGGCAATGTGAGTATTGGACAAGACATCAACTCCCATGCAGACCAATGTGAATCTTACAGCCATCCAAAAGAGGCAATGTGAGTATTGGACAAGAAATCACCTCCCGCACAGACCAACTTGAATCTTACAGCCATCCAAAATAGGCAATGTGAGTATTGGACAAGATATCACATCCCACACAGACCAACATGAATCTTACAGATATCCAAAATAGGCAATGTGAGTATTGGACAAGAAATCACCTCCCGCACAGACTATTGTGAATCTTATAGCCATCCAAAAGAGGCAATGTGAGCATTGGACAAGAAATCACCTCCTGCACAGACTATTGTGAATCTTACAGCCATCTAAAAGAGGCAATGTGAGTATTGGACAAGAAATCACCTCCCGCACAGACTATTGTGAATCTTACAGCCATCCAAAAGAGGCAATGTGAGTATTGGACAAGATATCACCTCCCGCACAGACCAACGTGAATCTTCTAGCCAACCAAAAGAGGCACTGTGAGTATTGGACAAGAAATCACCTCCCACACAGACTATTGTGAATCTTACAGCCATCCAAAAGAGGCAATGTGAGCATTGGACAAGAAATCACCTCCCACACAGACCAACGTGAATCTTACAGCCATCCAAAAGAGGCAGTGCGAATATTGGACAAGATATCACCCCCCGCACTGACCAACATGAATTTTACAGCCATCCAAAAGAGGCAATGTGAGTATTGGACAAGCAATCACCTCCCGCACAGAATATTGTGAATCTTAAAGCCTTCCAAAAGAGGCAAGGTGAGCATTGGACAAGAAATCACCTCCCGCACAGACTATTGTGAATCTTACAGCCAACCAAAAGAGGTAATATGAGTATTGGACAAGAAATCACCTCCCGCACAGCCCAATGTTAATCTTATAACCATCCAAAAGAAGCAATGTGATCCAAAAGAAGCAATGTGAGTATAGGACAATAAATCACCTCCCGCACAGACCAATGTGAATCTTACAGCCATCCAAAAGAGGCAATGTGAGTAGTGGACAAGAAATCACCTCCTGCACGGACTATTGTGAATCTTATAGCCATCCAAAAGAGGCAATGTGAGCATTGGACAAGAAATCACCTCCCACACAGACCAACGTGAATATTACAGCCATCCAAAAGAGGCAGTGTGAGTATTTAACAAGATATCACTTCCTGCACAGACCAACGTGAATCTTACAGCCATCCAAAAGAGGCAATGTGAGTATTGGACAAGAAATCACCCTCCTCACAGACTAATGTGAATCCTATAGCCATCCAAAAGAGGCAATGTGAGTATTGGACAAGAAATCACCTCCCGCACAGACCATTGTGAATCTTACAGGCATCCAAAAGAGGCAATGTGAGTATTGGACAAGAAATCAACTCCCATGCAGACCAATGTGAATCTTACAGCCATCCAAAAGAGGCAATGTGAGTATTGGACAAGAAATCACCTCCCACACAGACCACTGTGAATCGTACAACCATCCAAAAGAGGCAATGTGAGTAATGGACAAGAATTCACCTCCCACACAGACCAACGTGAATCTTACAGCCATCCAAAAGAGGCAATGTGAGTATTGAACAAGAAATCACCTCCTGCACAGACCAACGTGAATCTTACAGCCATCCAAAATAGGCAATGTGAGTATTGGACAAGATATCACCTCCCGCACAGACCAAAATGAATCTTACAGATATCCAAAAGAGGCAATGTGAGTATTGGACAAGAAATCACCTCCCGCACAGACTATTGTGAATCTTATAGCCATCCAAAAAAGGCAATGTGAGCATTGGACAAGAAATCACCTCCCGCACAGACTATTGTGAATCTTACAGCCAACCAAAAGAGGCAATGTGAGTATTGGACAAGAAATCACCTCCCACACAGCCCAATGTGAATCTTATAACCATCCAAAAGAAGCAATGTGAGTATTGGACAATAAATCACCTGCCGCACAGACCAATGTGAATCTAACAGCCATCCAAAAGAGGCAATATGAGTAGTGGACAAGAAATCACCTCCCGCACAGACCAATGTGAATCTTACAGCCATCCAAAAGAGGCATGTGAGCATTGGACAAGAAGTCACCTCCCACACAGACCAACATGGATCTTACAGCCATCCAAAAGAGGCAGTGTGATTATTGGACAAGATATTACTTCCTGCACAGACCAACGTGAATCTTACAGCCATCCAAAAGAGGCAATGTGAGTATTGGACAAGAAACCACCTCCCACACAGACTATTGTGAATCTTAGACCCATCCAAAAGAGGCAATGTAAGTATTGGGCAAGAAAACACACCCCGCACATACCAATGTGAATCTTACAGCCCTCCAAAAGAGGCAATGTGAGTATTGGACAAGAAATCACCTCCCACACAGACCAACGTGAATCCTACAGCCATCCAAAAGAGGCAATATGAGTATTGGAAAAGAAATCACCTTCCGCACAGACTATTGTGGATCTTACAGCCATCCAAATGAGGCAATGTGAGTTTTGGACAAGAATTCACCTCCCACACAGACCAACGTGAATCTTGCAGCCATCCAAAAGAGGCAATGTGATTATTGAACAAGAAATCACCTCCCGCACAGACCAACGTGTATCTTACAGCAATCCAAAAGAGGCAATGTGAGTATTGGACAAGAAATCACCTCCCGCACAGACTATTGTGAATCTTACAGCCATCCAAATGAGGCAATGTGAGTATTGGACAAGATATCACCTCCCGCGCAGACCAACATGAATCTTACAGCCATCCAAAATAGGCAATGTGAGTATTGGACAAGAAATCACCTCCTGCACAGACTATTGTGAATCTTACAGCCAACCAAAAGAGGCAATGTGAGTATTGGACAAGAAATCACAGCCCGCACAGCCCAATGTGAATCTTACAACCATCCAAAAGGAGCAATGTGTGTATTGGAAAAAAAATCACCTCCCGCACACACCAATGTGAATCTTACAGCCATCGAAAAGAGGATAATGTGAGTAGTAGACAAGAAATCACCTCCCGTACAGACCAATGTGAATCTTACAGCCACCCAAAAGAGGCAATGTGAGGATTAGTCAAGAGATCACCTCGCGCACAGACTATTGTGAATCTTACAGCCATCCAAAAGAGGATATGTGAGCATTGGACAAGAAATCCCCTCCCACACAGACAAATGTGAATCTTTCAGCCATCCAAAAGAGGCAGTGAGAGTATTGGACAAGATATCACTTATTGCACAGACCAAAGGGAATCTTACAGCCTTCCAAAAGAGGCAATGTGAGAATTGGACAAGAAACCACCTCCCACATAGACTATTGTGAATCTTAGACCCATTCAAAAGAGGCAATGTAAGTATTGGACAAGAAATCACCCCCGCACAGACCAATGTGAATCTTACAGCCATCCAAAAGAGGAAATGTGAGTATTGGACAAGAAATCACCTCTCGCACAGACTATTGTGAATCTTATAGCCATCCAAAAGAGGCAATGTGAGCATTGGACAAGAAATCACCTCCCGCACCTACCACTGTGAATCGTACAACCATCCAAAAGAGGAAATGTGATTATTGGACAAGAAATCACCTCCCGCACAGACCACTGTGAATCGTACAACCATCCAAAAGAGGCAATGTGAGTATTGGACAAGAATTCACCTCACACACAGACCAACGTGAATCTTAGACCCATCCAAAAGAGGCAATGTGAGTATTGAACAAGAAATCACCTCCCGCACAGACCAATTTGAATCCTAAAGCCATCCAAAATAGGCTATATGAGTATTGGACAAGAAATCATCTCCCGCACAGACTATCGTGAATCATACAGCCATCCAAAAGAGGCAATGTGAGTATTGGACAAGAAATCACCTCCCGCACGGACCATTGTGAATCTTACAGCCATCCAAAAGAGGCAATGTGAGTATTGGACAAGAGATCAACTCCCATGCAGACCAATGTGAATCTTACAGCCATCCAAAAGAGGCAATGTGAGTATTGGACAAGAAATCACCTCCCGCACAGACCAACGTGAATCTTAGAGGCATCCAAAAGAGGCAATGTGAGTATTGACCAAGAAATCACCTCCCGCACAGACCAACTTGAATCTTACAGCCATCCAAAATAGGCAATGTGAGTATTGGACAAGATATCACATCCCGCACAGACCAACATGAATCTTACAGATATCCAAAAGAGGCAATGTGAGTATTGGACAAGAAATCACCTCCCGCACAGACTATTGTGAATCTTATAGCCATCCAAAAGAGGCAATGTGAGCATTGGACAAGAAATCACCTCCTGCACAGACTATTGTGAATCTTACAGCCATCTAAAAGAGGCAATGTGAGTAGTGGACAAGAAATCACCTCCCGCACAGACCAATGTGAATCTTACAGCCACCCAAAAGAGGCAATGTGAGTATTAGTCAAGAGATCACCTACCACACAGACTATTGTGAATCTTACAGCCATCCAAAAGAGGCAATGTGAGCATTGGACAAGAAGTCACCTCCCACACAGATCAACATGAATCTTACAGCCATCCAAAAGAGGGAGTGTGAATATTGGACAAGATATCACTTCCTGCACAGACCAACGTGAATGTTACAGCCATCCAAAAGAGGCAATGTGAGTATTGGACAAGAAACCACCTCCCACACAAGTAATTGTGAATCTTTGACCCATCCCAAAGAGGCAATGTAAGTATTGGACAAGAAATCACCCTCCGCACATACCAATGTGAATCTTACAGCCCTCCAAAACAGGCAATGTGAGTATTGGACAAGAAATCACCTCCCGCACAGACCAACTTGAATCCTACCGCCATCCCAAAGAGGCTATACAAGTATTGGATAAGAAATCACCTCCCAGACAGACTATTGTGAATCTTACAGCCATCCAAAAGAGGCAATGTGAGTATTGGACAAGAAATCACCTCCCACACAGACCAACGTGAATCTTAGACCCATCCAAAAGAAGCAATATGAGTATTGAACAAGAAATCACCTGCCGCACAGACCAACTTGAATCCTACAGCCATCCAAAAGAGGCTATATGAGTATTGGACAAGAAATCACCTCCCGCACAGACTATCGTGAATCTTACAGCCATCCAAAAGAGGCAATGTGAGTATTGGACAAGAAATCACCTCCCGCACAGACCATTGTGAATTTTACAGCCATCCAAAAGAGGCAATGTGAGTATTGGACAAGAAATCAACTCCCATGCAGACCAATGTGAATCTTACAGCCATCCAAAAGAGGCAATGTGAGTATTGGACAAGAAATCACCTCCCGCACAGACCAACGTGAATCTTAGACCCATCCAAAAGAGGCAATGTGAGTATTGAACAAGAAATCACCTCCCGCACAGACCAACTTGAATCTTACAGCCATCCAAAATAGGCAATGTGAGTATTGGACAAAATATCAAATACCGCACAGACCAACATGAATCTTACAGATATCCAAAAGAGGCAATGTGAGTATTGGACAAGAAATCACCTCCCGCACAGACTATTGTGAATCTTATAGCCATCCAAAAGAGGCAATGTGAGCATTGAACAAGAAATCACCTCCCGCACAGACTATTGTGAATCTTACAGCCATCCAAAAGAGGCAATGTGAGTAGTGGACAAGAAATCACCTTCTGCACAGACCAATGTGAATCTTACAGCCACCCAAAAGAGGCAATGTGAGTATTAGTCAAGAGATCACCTCCCGCACAGACTATTGTGAATCTTACAGCCATCCAAAAGAGGCAATGTGAGCATTGGACAAGAAGTCACCTCCCACACAGACCAACGTGAATCTTACAGCCATCCAAAAGAGGCAGTGTGAATATTGGACAAGATATCACTTTCTGCACAGACCAACGTGAATCTTATAGCCATCCAAAAGAGGCAATGTGAGTATTGGACAAGAAACCACCTCCCACACAAGTAATTGTGAATCTTTGACCCATCCCAAAGAGGCAATGCAAGTAATGGACAAGAAATCACCCTCCGCACATACCAATGTGAATCATACAGCCCTCCAAAACAGGCAATGTGAGTATTGGACAAGAAATCACATCCCGCACAGACCAACTTGAATCCTACCGCCATCCCAAAGAGGCTATATGAGTATTGGACAAGAAATCACCTCCCGCACAGACTATTGTGAATCTTACAGCCATCCAAAAGAGGCAATGTGAGTATTGGACAAGAAATCACCTCCAGCACATAACATTTTGAATCTTACAGCCATCCAAAAGAGGCAATGTGAGTATTGGACAAGAAATCACCTCCCACACAGATAATTTGAATCTTATAGCCATCCAAAAGAGGAAATGTGAGTATTGAACAAGAAATCACCTCCCGCACAGACCAACGTGAATCCTACAGCCATCCAAAAGAGGCTATATGAGTATTGGACAAGAAATCACCTCCCGCACAGACTATTGTGAATCTTACAGCCATGCAAAAGAGGCAATGTGAGCATTGGACAAGAAATCACCTCCCACACAGACCAACGTGAATCTTACAGCCATCCAAAAGAGGCAGTGTGAATATTGGACAGGATATCACCCCTCGCACTGACCAACATGAATCTTACAGCCATCCAAAAGAGGCAATGTGAGTATTGGACAAGCAATCACCTCCCGCACAGAATATTGTGAATCTTAAGCCATCCAAAAGAGGCAAGGTGAGCATTGGACAAGAAATCACCTCCCGCACAGACCAATGTGAATCTTACAGCCATCCAAAAGAGGCAATGTGAGCATTGGACAAGAAGTCACCTCCCACACAGACCAACATGAATCTTACAGCCATCCAAAAGAGGCAGTGTGATTATTGGACAAGATATTACTTCCTGCACAGACCAACGTGAATCTTACAGCCATCCAAAAGAGGCAATGTGAGTATTGGAAAATAAACCACCTCCCACACAGACTATTGTGAATCTTAGACCCATCCAAAAGAGGCAATGTAATTATTGGACAAGAAAACACCTCCCGCACATACCAATGTGAATCTTACAGCCCTCCAAAAGAGGCAATGTGAGTATTGGACAAGAAATCACCTCCCACACAGACCAACGTGAATCCTACAGCCATCCAAAAGAGGCAATATGAGTATTGGAAAAGAAATCACCTTCCGCACAGACTATTGTGGATCTTACAGCCATCCAAATGAGGCAATGTGAGTTTTGGACAAGAATTCACCTCCCACACAGACCAACGTGAATCTTGCAGCCATCCAAAAGAGGCAATGTGATTATTGAACAAGAAATCACCTCCCGCACAGACCAACGTGTATCTTACAGCAATCCAAAAGAGGCAATGTGAGTATTGGACAATAAATCACCTCCCGCACAGACTATTGTGAATCTTACAGCCATCCAAAAGAGGCAATGTGAGTGTTGGACAAGATATCACCTCCCGCGTAGACCAACATGAATCTTACAGCCATCCAAAATAGGCAATGTGAGTATTGGACAAGAAATCACCTCCTGCACAGACTATTGTGAATCTTACAGCCAACCAAAAGAGGCAATGTGAGTATTGGACAAGAAATCACTGCCCGCACAGCCCAATGTGAATCTTACAACCATCCAAAAGGAGCAATGTGAGTATTGGAAAATAAATCACCTCCCGCACACACCAATGTGAATCTTACAGCCATCGAAAAGAGGATAATGTGAGTAGTAGACAAGAAATCACCTCCCGTACAGACCAATGTGAATCTTACAGCCACCCAAAAGAGGCAATGTGAGGATTAGTCAAGAGATCACCTCCCACACAGACTATTGTGAATCTTACAGCCATCCAAAAGAGGATATGTGAGCATTGGACAAGAAATCCCCTCCCACACAGACAAATGTGAATCTTTCAGCCATCCAAAAGAGGCAGTGAGAGTATTGGACAAGATATTACGTATTGCACAGACCAAAGTGAATCTTACAGCCTTCCAAAAGAGGCAATGTGAGTATTGGACAAGAAACCACCTCCCACATAGACTATTGTGAATCTTAGACCCATTCAAAAGAGGCAATGTAAGTATTGGACAAGAAATCACCCCCGCACAGACCAATGTGAATCTTACAGCCATCCAAAAGAGGCAATGTGAGTATTGGACAAGAAATCACCTCCCGCACAGACCACTGTGAATCGTACAACCATCCAAAAGAGGCAATGTGAGTATTGGACAAGAATTCACCTCGCACACAGACCAACGTGAATCTTAGACCCATCCAAAAGAGGCAATGTGAGTATTGAACAAGAAATCACCTCCCGCACGGACCATTGTGAATCTTACAGCCATCCAAAAGAGGCAATGTGAGTATTGGACAAGACATCAACTGCCATGCAGACCAATGTGAATCTTACAGCCATCCAATAGAGGCAATGTGAGTATTGGACAAGAAATCACCTCCCGCACAGACCAACGTGAATCTTAGAGCCATCCAAAAGAGGCAATGTGAGTATTGAACAAGAAATCAACTCCCGCACAGACCAACTTAAATCTTACAGCCATCCAAAATAGGCAATGTGAGTATTGGACAAGATATCACATCCCGCACAGACCAACATGAATCTTACAGATATCCAAAAGAGGCAATGTGAGTATTGGACAAGAAATCACCTCCCGCACAGACTATTGTGAATCTTATAGCCATCCAAAAGAGTCAATGTGAGCATTGGACAAGAAATCACCTCCTGCACAGACTATTGTGAATCTTACAGCCATCTAAAAGAGGCAATGTGAGTATTGGACAAGAAATCACCTCCCGCACAGACTATTGTGAATCTTGCAGCCATCCAAAAGAGGCAATGTGAGTATTGGACAAGATATCACCTCCCGCACAGACCAACGTGAATCTTCTAGCCAACCAAAAGAGGCACTGTGAGTATTGGACAAGAAATCACCTCCCACACAGACTATTGTGAATCTTACAGCCATCCAAAAGAGGCAATGTGAGCATTGGACAAGAAATCACCTCCCACACAGACCAACGTGAATCTTACAGCCATCCAAAACAGGCAGTGCGAATATTGGACAAGATATCACCCCCCGCACTGACCAACATGAATCTTACAGCCATCCAAAAGAGGCAATGTGAGTATTGGACAAGCAATCACCTCCCGCACAGAATATTGTGAATCTTAAAGCCATCCAAAAGAGGCAAGGTGAGCATTGGACAAGAAATCACCTCCCGCACAGACTATTGTGAATCTTACAGCCAACCAAAAGAGGTAATATGAGTATTGGACAAGAAATCACCTCCCGCACAGCCCAATGTTAATCTTATAACCATCCAAAAGAAGCAATTTGATCCAAAAGAAGCAATGTGAGTATTGGACAATAAATCACCTCCCGCACAGACCAATGTGAATCTTACAGCCATCCAAAAGAGGCAATGTGAGTAGTGGACAAGAAATCACCTCCTGCACGGACTATTGTGAATCTTATAGCCATCCAAAAGAGGCAATGTGAGCATTGGACAAGAAATCACCTCCCACACAGACCAACGTGAATATTACAGCCATCCAAAAGAGGCAGTGTGAGTATTTAACAAGATATCACTTCCTGCACAGACCAACGTGAATCTTACAGCCATCCAAAAGAGGCAATGTGAGTATTGGACAAGAAATCACCCTCCTCACAGACTAATGTGAATCCTATAGCCATCCAAAAGAGGCAATGTGAGTATTGGACAAGAAATCACCTCCCGCACAGACCATTGTGAATCTTACAGGCATCCAAAAGAGGCAATGTGAGTATTGGACAAGAAATCAACTCCCATGCAGACCAATGTGAATCTTACAGCCATCCAAAAGAGGCAATGTGAGTATTGGACAAGAAATCACCTCCCACACAGACCACTGTGAATCGTACAACCATCCAAAAGAGGCAATGTGAGTAATGGACAAGAATTCACCTCCCACACAGACCAACGTGAATCTTACAGCCATCCAAAAGAGGCAATGTGAGTATTGAACAAGAAATCACCTCCTGCACAGACCAACGTGAATCTTTGACCCATCCCAAAGAGGCAATGCAAGTAATGGACAAGAAATCACCCTCCGCACATACCAATGTGAATCATACAGCCCTCCAAAACAGGCAATGTGAGTATTGGACAAGAAATCACATCCCGCACAGACCAACTTGAATCCTACCGCCATCCCAAAGAGGCTATATGAGTATTGGACAAGAAATCACCTCCCGCACAGACTATTGTGAATCTTACAGCCATCCAAAAGAGGCAATGTGAGTATTGGACAAGAAATCACCTCCAGCACATAACATTTTGAATCTTACAGCCATCCAAAAGAGGCAATGTGAGCATTGGACAAGAAATCACCTCCCACACAGATAATTTGAATCTTATAGCCATCCAAAAGAGGAAATGTGAGTATTGAACAAGAAATCACCTCCCGCACAGACCAACGTGAATCCTACAGCCATCCAAAAGAGGCTATATGAGTATTGGACAAGAAATCACCTCCCGCACAGACTATTGTGAATCTTACAGCCATCCAAATGAGGCAATGTGAGTTTTGGACAGGAATTCACCTCCCACACAGACCAACGTGAATCTTCTAGCCATCCAAAAGAGGCAATGTGAGTATTGGACAAGAAATCACCTCCCACACAGACTATTGTGAATCTTACAGCCATGCAAAAGAGGCAATGTGAGCATTGGACAAGAAATCACCTCCCACACAGACCAACGTGAATCTTACAGCCATCCAAAAGAGGCAGTGTGAATATTGGACAAGATATCACCCCTCGCACTGACCAACATGAATCTTACAGCCATCCAAAAGAGGCAATGTGAGTATTGGACAAGCAATCACCTCCCGCACAGAATATTGTGAATCTTAAGCCATCCAAAAGAGGCAAGGTGAGCATTGGACAAGAAATCACCTCCCGCACAGACCAATGTGAATCTTACAGCCATCCAAAAGAGGCAATGTGAGCATTGGACAAGAAGTCACCTCCCACACAGACCAACATGAATCTTACAGCCATCCAAAAGAGGCAGTGTGATTATTGGACAAGATATTACTTCCTGCACAGACCAACGTGAATCTTACAGCCATCCAAAAGAGGCAATGTGAGTATTGGACAAGAAACCACCTCCCGCACAGACTATTGTGAATCTTAGACCCATCCAAAAGAGGCAATGTAATTATTGGACAAGAAAACACCTCCCGCACATACCAATGTGAATCTTACAGCCCTCCAAAAGAGGCAATGTGAGTATTGGACAAGAAATCACCTCCCACACAGACCAACGTGAATCCTACAGCCATCCAAAAGAGGCAATATGAGTATTGGAAAAGAAATCACCTTCCGCACAGACTATTGTGGATCTTACAGCCATCCAAATGAGGCAATGTGAGTTTTGGACAAGAATTCACCTCCCACACAGACCAACGTGAATCTTGCAGCCATCCAAAAGAGGCAATGTGATTATTGAACAAGAAATCACCTCCCGCACAGACCAACGTGTATCTTACAGCAATCCAAAAGAGGCAATGTGAGTATTGGACAAGAAATCACCTCCCGCACAGACTATTGTGAATCTTACAGCCATCCAAAAGAGGCAATGTGAGTGTTGGACAAGATATCACCTCCCGCGTAGACCAACATGAATCTTACAGCCATCCAAAATAGGCAATGTGAGTATTGGACAAGAAATCACCTCCTGCATAGACTATTGTGAATCTTACAGCCAACCAAAAGAGGCAATGTGAGTATTGGACAAGAAATCACAGCCCGCACAGCCCAATGTGAATCTTACAACCATCCAAAAGGAGCAATGTGAGTATTGGAAAATACATCACCTCCCGCACACACCAATGTGAATATTACAGCCATCGAAAAGAGGATAATGTGAGTAGTAGACAAGAAATCACCTCCCGTACAGACCAATGTGAATCTTACAGCCACCCAAAAGAGGCAATGTGAGGATTAGTCAAGAGATCACCTCCCACACAGACTATTGTGAATCTTACAGCCATCCAAAAGAGGATATGTGAGCATTGGACAAGAAATCCCCTCCCACACAGACAAATGTGAATCTTTCAGTCATCCAAAAGAGGCAGTGAGAGTATTGGACAAGATATCACGTATTGCACAGACCAAAGTGAATCGTACAGCCTTCCAAAAGAGGCAATGTGAGTATTGGACAAGAAACCACCTCCCACATAGACTATTGTGAATCTTAGACCCATTCAAAAGAGGCAATGTAAGTATTGGACAAGAAATCACCCCCGCACAGACCAATGTGAATCTTACAGCCATCCAAAAGAGGCAATGTGAGTATTGGACAAGAAATCACCTCCCGCACAGACTATTGTGAATCTTATAGCCATCCAAAAGAGGCAATGTGAGTATTGGACAAGAAATCACCGCCCGCACCTACCACTGTGAATCGTACAACCATCCAAAAGAGGAAATGTGATTATTGGACAAGAAATCACCTCCCGCACAGACCACTGTGAATCGTACAACCATCCAAAAGAGGCAATGTGAGTATTGGACAAGAATTCACCTCGCACACAGACCAACGTGAATCTTAGACCCATCCAAAAGAGGCAATGTGAGTATTGAACAAGAAATCACCTCCCGCACAGACCAATTTGAATCCTAAAGCCATCCAAAAGAGGCTATATGAGTATTGGACAAGAAATCACCTCCCGCACAGACTATCGTGAATCATACAGCCATCCAAAAGAGGTAATGTGAGTATTGGACAAGATATCACCTCCCGCACGGACCATTGTGAATCTTACAGCCATCCAAAAGAGGCAATGTGAGTATTGGACAAGACATCAACTCCCATGCAGACCAATGTGAATCTTACAGCCATCCAAAAGAGGCAATGTGAGTATTGGACAAGAAATCACCTCCCGCACAGACCAACGTGAATCTTAGAGCCATCCAAAAGAGGCAATGTGAGTATTGAACAAGAAATCAACTCCCGCACAGACCAACTTGAATCTTACAGCCATCCAAAATAGGCAATGTGAGTATTGGACAAGATATCACATCCCGCACAGACCAACATGAATCTTACAGATATCCAAAAGAGGCAATGTGAGTATTGGACAAGAAATCACCTCCCGCACAGACTATTGTGAATCTTATAGCCATCCAAAAGAGGCAATGTGAGCATTGGACAAGAAATCACCTCCTGCACAGACTATTGTGAATCTTACAGCCATCTAAAAGAGGCAATGTGAGTATTGGACAAGAAATCACCTCCCGCACAGACTATTGTGAATCTTGCAGCCATCCAAAAGAGGCAATGTGAGTATTGGACAAGATATCACCTCCCGCACAGACCAATGTGAATCTTCTAGCCAACCAAAAGAGGCACTGTGAGTATTGGACAAGAAATCACCTCCCACACAGACTATTGTGAATCTTACAGCCATCCAAAAGAGGCAATGTGAGCATTGGACAAGAAATCACCTCCCACACAGACCAACGTGAATCTTACAGCCATCCAAAAGAGGCAGTGCGAATATTGGACAAGATATCACCCCCCGCACTGACCAACATGAATCTTACAGCCATCCAAAAGAGGCAATGTGAGTATTGGACAAGCAATCACCTCCCGCACAGAATATTGTGAATCTTAAAGCCATCCAAAAGAGGCAAGCTGAGCATTGGACAAGAAATCACCTCCCGCACAGACTATTGTGAATCTTACAGCCAACCAAAAGAGGTAATATGAGTATTGGACAATAAATCACCTCCCGCACAGACCAATGTGAATCTTACAGCCATCCAAAAGAGGCAATGTGAGTAGTGGACAAGAAATCACCTCCTGCACGGACTATTGTGAATCTTATAGCCATCCAAAAGAGGCAATGTGAGCATTGGACAAGAAATCACCTCCCACACAGACCATCGTGAATATTACAGCCATCCAAAAGAGGCAGTGTGAGTATTTAACAAGATATCACTTCCTGCACAGACCAACGTGAATCTTACAGCCATCCAAAAGAGGCAATGTGAGCATTGGACAAGAAATCACCTCCCGCACAGACTATTGTGAATCTTACAGCCAACCAAAAGAGGTAATATGAGTATTGGACAAGAAATCACCTCCCGCACAGCCCAATGTTAATCTTATAACCATCCAAAAGAAGCAATGTGATCCAAAAGAAGCAATGTGAGTATTGGACAATAAATCACCTCCCGCACAAACCAATGTGAATCTTACAGCCATCCAAAAGAGGCAATGTGAGTAGTGGACAAGAAATCACCTCCTGCACGGACTATTGTGAATCTTATAGCCATCCAAAAGAGGCAATGTGAGCATTGGACAAGAAATCACCTCCCACACAGACCATCGTGAATATTACAGCCATCCAAAAGAGGCAGTGTGAGTATTTAACAAGATATCACTTCCTGCACAGACCAACGTGAATCTTACAGCCATCCAAAAGAGGCAATGTGAGTATTGGACAAGAAATCACCCTCCTCACAGACTAATGTGAATCCTATAGCCATCCAAAAGAGGCAATGTGAGTATTGGACAAGAAATCACCTCCCGCACAGACCATTGTGAATCTTACAGGCATCCAAAAGAGGCAATGTGAGTATTGGACAAGAAATCAACTCCCATGCAGACCAATGTGAATCTTACAGCCATCCAAAAGAGGCAATGTGAGTATTGGACAAGAAATCACCTCCCACACAGACCACTGTGAATCGTACAACCATCCAAAAGAGGCAATGTGAGTAATGGACAAGAATTCACCTCCCACACAGACCAACGTGAATCTTACAGCCATCCAAAAGAGGCAATGTGAGTATTGAACAAGAAATCACCTCCTGCACAGACCAACGTGAATCTTACAGCCATCCAAAATAGGCAATGTGAGTATTGGACAAGATATCACCTCCCGCACAGACCAAAATGAATCTTACAGATATCCAAAAGAGGCAATGTGAGTATTGGACAAGAAATCACCTCCCGCACAGACTATTGTGAATCTTATAGCCATCCAAAAAAGGCAATGTGAGCATTGGACAAGAAATCACCTCCCGCACAGACTATTGTGAATCTTACAGCCAACCAAAAGAGGCAATGTGAGTATTGGACAAGAAATCACCTCCCACACAGCCCAATGTGAATCTTATAACCATCCAAAAGAAGCAATGTGAGTATTGGACAATAAATCACCTGCCGCACAGACCAATGTGAATCTAACAGCCATCCAAAAGAGGCAATATGAGTAGTGGACAAGAAATCACCTCCCGCACAGACCAATGTGAATCTTACAGCCATCCAAAAGAGGCAATGTGAGCATTGGACAAGATATTACTTCCTGCACAGACCAACGTGAATCTTACAGCCATCCAAAAGAGGCAATGTGAGTATTGGACAAGAAACCACCTCCCACACAGACTATTGTGAATCTTAGACCCATCCAAAAGAGGCAATGTAAGTATTGGACAAGAAAAGACACCCCGCACATATCAATGTGAATCTTACAGCCCTCCAAAAGAGGCAATGCGAGTATTGGACAAGAAATCACCTCCCACACAGACCAACGTGAATCCTACAGCCATCCAAAAGAGGCAATATGAGTATTGGAAAAGAAATCACCTTCCGCACAGACTATTGTGGATCTTACAGCCATCCAAATGAGGCAATGTGAGTTTTGGACAAGAATTCACCTCCCACACAGACCAACGTGAATCTTGCAGCCATCCAAAAGAGGCAATGTGATTATTGAACAAGAAATCACCTCCCGCACAGACCAACGTGTATCTTACAGCAATCCAAAAGAGGCAATGTGAGTATTGGACAAGAAATCACCTCCCGCACAGACTATTGTGAATCTTACAGCCATCCAAATGAGGCAATGTGAGTATTGGACAAGATATCACCTCCTGCGCAGACCAACATGAATCTTACAGCCATCCAAAATAGGCAATGTGAGTATTGGACAAGAAATCACCTCCTGCACAGACTATTGTGAATCTTACAGCCAACCAAAAGAGGCAATGTGAGTATTGGACAAGAAATCACAGCCCGCAGAGCCCAATGTGAATCTTACAACCATCCAAAAGGAGCAATGTGAGTATTGGAAAAAAAATCACCTCCCGCACACACCAATGTGAATCTTACAGCCATCGAAAAGAGGATAATGTGAGTAGTAGACAAGAAATCACCACCCGTACAGACCAATGTGAATCTTACAGCCACCCAAAAGAGGCAATGTGAGGATTAGTCAAGAGATCACCTCCCGCACAGACTATTGTGAATCTTACAGCCATCCAAAAGAGGATATGTGAGCATTGGACAAGAAATCCCCTCCCACACAGACAAATGTGAATCTTTCAGCCATCCAAAAGAGGCAGTGAGAGTATTGGACAAGATATCACTTATTGCACAGACCAAAGTGAATCTTACAGCCTTCCAAAAGAGGCAATGTGAGAATTGGACAAGAAACCACCTCCCACATAGACTATTGTGAATCTTAGACCCATTCAAAAGAGGCAATGTAAGTATTGGACAAGAAATCACCCCCGCACAGACCAATGTGAATCTTACAGCCATCCAAAAGAGGCAATGTGAGTATTGGACAAGAAATCACCTCCCGCACAGACTATTGTGAATCTTATAGCCATCCAAAAGAGGCAATGTGAGCATTGGACAAGAAATCACCTCCCGCACCTAACACTGTGAATCGTACAACCATCCAAAAGAGGAAATGTGATTATTGGACAAGAAATCACCTCCCGCACAGACCACTGTGAATCGTACAACCATCCAAAAGAGGAATTGTGAGTATTGGACAAGAATTCACCTCGCACACAGACCAACGTGAATCTTAGACCCATCCAAAAGAGGCAATGTGAGTATTGAACAAGAAATCACCTCCCGCACAGACCAATTTGAATCCTACAGCCATCCAAAATAGGCTATATGAGTATTGGACAAGAAATCATCTCCCGCACAGACTATCGTGAATCATACAGCCATCCAAAAGAGGCAATGTGAGTATTGGACAAGAAATCACCTCCCGCACGGACCTTTGTGAATCTTACAGCCATCCAAAAGAGGCAATGTGAGTATTGGACAAGAGATCAACTCCCATGCAGACCAATGTGAATCTTACAGCCATCCAAAAGAGGCAATGTGAGTATTGGACAAGAAATCACCTCCCGCACAGACCAACGTGAATCTTAGAGCCATCCAAAAGAGGCAATGTGAGTATTGACCAAGAAATCACCTCCCGCACAGACCAACTTGAATCTTACAGCCATCCAAAATAGGCAATGTGAGTATTGGACAAGATATCACATCCCGCACAGACCAACATGAATCTTACAGATATCCAAAAGAGGCAATGTGAGTATTGGACAAGAAATCACCTCCCGCACAGACTATTGTGAATCTTATAGCCATCCAAAAGAGGCAATGTGAGCATTGGACAAGAAATCACCTCCTGCACAGACTATTGTGAATCTTACAGCCATCTAAAAGAGGCAATGTGAGCAGTGGACAAGAAATCACCTCCCGCACAGACCAATGTGAATCTTACAGCCACCCAAAAGAGGCAATGTGAGTATTAGTCAAGAGATCACCTGCCACACAGACTATTGTGAATCTTACAGCCATCCAAAAGAGGCAATGTGAGCATTGGACAAGAAGTCACCTCCCACACAGATCAACATGAATCTTACAGCCATCCAAAAGAGGCAGTGTGAATATTGGACAAGATATCACTTCCTGCACAGACCAACGTGAATGTTACAGCCATCCAAAAGAGGCAATGTGAGTATTGGACAAGAAACCACCTCCCACACAAGTAATTGTGAATCTTTGACCCATCGCAAAGAGGCAATGTAAGTATTGGACAAGAAATCACCCTCCGCACATACCAATGTGAATCTTACAGCCCTCCAAAACAGGCAATGTGAGTATTGGACAAGAAATCACCTCCCGCACAGACCAACTTGAATCCTACCGCCATCCCAAAGAGGCTATATCAGTATTGGATAAGAAATCACCTCCCAGACAGACTATTGTGAATCTTACAGCCATCCAAAAGAGGCAATGTGAGTATTGGACAAGAAATCACCACCAGCACATAACATTTTGAATCTTACAGCCATCCAAAAGAGGCAATGTGAGTATTGGACAAGAAATCACCTCCCACACAGACCAACGTGAATCTTAGACCCATCCAAAAGAGGCAATATGAGTATTGAACAAGAAATCACCTGCCGCACAGACCAACTTGAATCCTACGGCCATCCAAAAGAGGCTATATGAGAATTGGACAAGAAATCACCTCCCGCACAGACTATCGTGAATCTTACAGCCATCCAAAAGAGGCAATGTGAGTATTGGACAAGAAATCACCTCCCGCACAGACCATTGTGAATTTTACAGCCATCCAAAAGAGGCAATGTGAGTATTGGACAAGAAATCAACTCCCATGCAGACCCATGTGAATCTTACAGCCATCCAAAAGAGGCAATGTGAGTATTGGACAAGAAATCACCTCCCGCACAGACCAACGTGAATCTTAGACCCATCCAAAAGAGGCAATGTGAGTATTGAACAAGAAATCACCTCCCGCACAGACCAACTTGAATCTTACAGCCATCCAAAATAGGCAATGTGAGTATTGGACAAAATATCACATACCGCACAGACCAACATGAATCTTACAGATATCCAAAAGAGGCAATGTGAGTATTGGACAAGAAATCACCTCCCGCACAGACTATTGTGAATCTTATAGCCATCCAAAAGAGGCAATGTGAGCATTGAACAAGAAATCACCTCCCGCACAGACTATTGTGAATCTTACAGCCATCCAAAAGAGGCAATGTGAGTAGTGGACAAGAAATCACCTCCCGCACAGACCAATGTGAATCTTACAGCCACCCAAAAGAGGCAATGTGAGTATTAGTCAAGAGATCACCTCCCGCACAGACTATTGTGAATCTTACAGCCATCCAAAAGAGGCAATGTGAGCATTGGACAAGAAGTCACCTCCCACACAGACCAACGTGAATCTTACAGCCATCCAAAAGAGGCAGTGTGAATATTGGACAAGATATCACTTTCTGCACAGACCAACGTGAATCTTATAGCCATCCAAAAGAGGCAATGTGAGTATTGGACAAGAAACCACCTCCCACACAAGTAATTGTGAATCTTTGACCCATCCCAAAGAGGCAATGCAAGTATTGGACAAGAAATCACCCTCCGCACATACCAATGTGAATCTTACAGCCCTCCAAAACAGGCAATGTGAGTATTGGACAAGAAATCACATCCCGCACAGACCAACTTGAATCCTACCGCCATCCCAAAGAGGCTATATGAGTATTGGACAAGAAATCACCTCCCGCACAGACTATTGTGAATCTTACAGCCATCCAAAAGAGGCAATGTGAGTATTGAACAAGAAATCACCTGCCGCACAGACCAACTTGAATCCTACGGCCATCCAAAAGAGGCTATATGAGAATTGGACAAGAAATCACCTCCCGCACAGACTATCGTGAATCTTACAGCCATCCAAAAGAGGCAATGTGAGTATTGGACAAGAAATCACCTCCCGCACAGACCATTGTGAATTTTACAGCCATCCAAAAGAGGCAATGTGAGTATTGGACAAGAAATCAACTCCCATGCAGACCCATGTGAATCTTACAGCCATCCAAAAGAGGCAATGTGAGTATTGGACAAGAAATCACCTCCCGCACAGACCAACGTGAATCTTAGACCCATCCAAAAGAGGCAATGTGCGTATTGAACAAGAAATCACCTCCCGCACAGACCAACTTGAATCTTACAGCCATCCAAAATAGGCAATGTGAGTATTGGACAAAATATCACATACCGCACAGACCAACATGAATCTTACAGATATCCAAAAGAGGCAATGTGAGTATTGGACAAGAAATCACCTCCCGCACAGACTATTGTGAATCTTATAGCCATCCAAAAGAGGCAATGTGAGCATTGAACAAGAAATCACCTCCCGCACAGACTATTGTGAATCTTACAGCCATCCAAAAGAGGCAATGTGAGTAGTGGACAAGAAATCACCTCCCGCACAGACCAATGTGAATCTTACAGCCACCCAAAAGAGGCAATGTGAGTATTAGTCAAGAGATCACCTCCCGCACAGACTATTGTGAATCTTACAGCCATCCAAAAGAGGCAATGTGAGCATTGGACAAGAAGTCACCTCCCACACAGACCAACGTGAATCTTACAGCCATCCAAAAGAGGAAGTGTGAATATTGGACAAGATATCACTTTCTGCACAGACCAACGTGAATCTTATAGCCATCCAAAAGAGGCAATGTGAGTATTGGACAAGAAACCACCTCCCACACAAGTAATTGTGAATCTTTGACCCATCCCAAAGAGGCAATGCAAGTATTGGACAAGAAATCACCCTCCGCACATACCAATGTGAATCTTACAGCCCTCCAAAACAGGCAATGTGAGTATTGGACAAGAAATCACATCCCGCACAGACCAACTTGAATCCTACCGCCATCCCAAAGAGGCTATATGAGTATTGGACAAGAAATCACCTCCCGCACAGACTATTGTGAATCTTACAGCCATCCAAAAGAGGCCATGTGAGTATTGGACAAGAAATCACCTCCAGCACATAACATTTTGAATCTTACAGCCATCCAAAAGAGGCAATGTGAGTATTGGACAAGAAATCACCTCCCACACAGATAATTTGAATCTTATAGCCATCCAAAAGAGGCAATGTGAGTATTGAACAAGAAATCACCTCCCGCACAGACCAACGTGAATCCTACAGCCATCCAAAAGAGGCTATATGAGTATTGGACAAGAAATCACCTCCCGCACAGACTATTGTGAATCTTACAGCCATCCAAATGAGGCAATGTGAGTTTTGGACAGGAATTCACCTCCCACACAGACCAACGTGAATCTTCTAGCCATCCAAAAGAGGCAATGTGAGTATTGGACAAGAAATCACCTCCCACACAGACTATTGTGAATCTTACAGCCATCCAAAAGAGGCAATGTGAGCATTGGACAAGAAATCACCTCCCACACAGACCAACGTGAATCTTACAGCCATCCAAAAGAGGCAGTGTGAATATTGGACAAGATATCACCCCTCGCACTGACCAACATGAATCTTACAGCCATCCAAAAGAGGCAATGTGAGTATTGGACAAGCAATCACCTCCCGCACAGAATATTGTGAATCTTAAGCCATCCAAAAGAGGCAAGGTGAGCATTGGACAAGAAATCACCTCCCGCACAGACTATTGTGAATCTTACAGCCAACCAAAAGAGGTAATATGAGTATTGTACAAGAAATCACCTCCCGCACAGCCCAATGTTAATCTTATAACCATCCAAAAGAAGCAATGTGATCCAAAAGAAGCAATGTGAGTATTGGACAAGAAATCACCTCCCGCACAGACCACTGTGAATCGTACAACCATCCAAAAGAGGCAATGTGAGTAATGGACAAGAATTCACCTCCCACACAGACCAACGTGAATCTTACAGCCATCCAAAAGAGGCAATGTGAGTATTGAACAAGAAATCACCACCTGCACAGACCAACGTGAATCTTACAGCCATCCAAAATAGGCAATGTGAGTATTGGACAAGATATCACCTCCCGCACAGACCAAAATGAATCTTACAGATATCCAAAAGAGGCAATGTGAGTATTGGACAAGAAATCACCTCCTGCACAGACTATTGTGAATCTTATAGCCATCCAAAAAAGGCAATGTGAGCATTGGACAAGAAATCACCTCCCGCACAGACTATTGTGAATCTTACAGCCAACCAAAAGAGGCAATGTGAGTATTGGACAGGAAATCACCTCCCACATAGCCCAATGTGAATCTTATAACCATCCAAAAGAAGCAATGTGAGTATTGGACAATAAATCACCTGCCGCACATACCAATGTGAATCTAACAGCCATCCAAAAGAGGCAATATGAGTAGTGGACAAGAAATCACCTCCCGCACAGACCAATGTGAATCTTACAGCCATCCAAAAGAGGCGTTGTGAGCATTGGACAAGAAGTCACCTCCCACACAGACCAACATGAATCTTACAGCCATCCAAAAGAGGCAGTGCGAATATTGGACAAGATATCACCCCCCGCACTGACCAACATGAATCTTACAGCCATCCAAAAGAGGCAATGTGAGTATTGGACAAGCAATCACCTCCCGCACAGAATATTGTGAATCTTAAAGCCATCCAAAAGAGGCAAGGTGAGCATTGGACAAGAAATCACCTCCCGCACAGACTATTGTGAATCTTACAGCCAACCAAAAGAGGTAATATGAGTATTGGACAAGAAATCACCTCCCGCACAGCCCAATGTTAATCTTATAACCATCCAAAAGAAGCAATGTGATCCAAAAGAAGCAATGTGAGTATTGGACAATAAATCACCTCCCGCACAGACCAATGTGAATCTTACAGCCATCCAAAAGAGGCAATGTGAGTAGTGGACAAGAAATCACCTCCTGCACAGACTATTGTGAATCTTATAGCCATCCAAAAGAGGCAATGTGAGCATTGGACAAGAAATCACCTCCCACACAGACCAACGTGAATATTACAGTCATCCAAAAGAGGAAGTGTGAGTATTTAACAAGATATCACTTCCTGCACAGACCAACGTGAATCTTACAGCCATCCAAAAGAGGCAATGTGAGTATTGGACAAGAAATCACCCTCCTCACAGACTAATGTGAATCCTATAGCCATCCAAAAGAGGCAATGTGAGTATTGGACAAGAAATCACCTCCCGCACAGACCATTGTGAATCTTACAGGCATCCAAAAGAGGCAATGTGAGTATTGGACAAGAATTCACCTCCCACACAGACCAACGTGAATCTTACAGCCATCCAAAAAAGGCAATGTGAGTATTGAACAAGAAATCACCTCCTGCACAGACCAACGTGAATCTTACAGCCATCCAAAATAGGCAATGTGAGTATTGGACAAGATATCACCTCCCGCACAGACCAAAATGAATCTTACAGATATCCAAAAGAGGCAATGTGAGTATTGGACAAGAAATCACCTCCCGCACAGACTATTGTGAATCTTATAGCCATCCAAAAAAGGCAATGTGAGCATTGGACAAGAAATCACCTCCCGCACAGACTATTGTGAATCTTACAGCCAACCAAAAGAGGCAATGTGAGTATTGGACAACAAATCACCTCCCACACAGCCCAATGTGAATCTTATAACCATCCAAAAGAAGCAATGTGAGTATTGGACAATAAATCAGCTGCCGCACAGACCAATGTGAATCTAACAGCCATCCAAAAGAGGCAATATGAGTAGTGGATAAGAAATCACCTCCCGCACAGACCAATGTGAATCTTACAGCCATCCAAAAGAGGCAATGTGAGCATTGGACAAGAAGTCACCTCCCACACAGACCAACATGAATCTTACAGCCATCCAAAAGAGGCAGTGTGATTATTGGACAAGATATTACTTCCTGCACAGACCAACGTGAATCTTACAGCCATCCAAAAGAGGCAATGTGAGTATTGGACAAGAAACCACCTCCCACACAGACTATTGTGAATCTTAGACCCATCCAAAAGAGGCAATGTAAGTATTGGACAAGAAAACACACCCCGCACATACCAATGTGAATCTTACAGCCCTCCAAAAGAGGCAATGTGAGTATTGGACAAGAAATCACCTCCCACACAGACCAACGTGAATCCTACAGCCATCCAAAAGAGGTAATATGAGTATTGGAAAAGAAATCACCTTCCGCACAGACTATTGTGGATCTTACAGCCATCCAAATGAGGCAATGTGAGTTTTGGACAAGAATTCACCTCCCACACAGACCAACGTGAATCTTGCAGCCATCCAAAAGAGGCAATGTGAGTATTGGACAAGAAATCACCTCCCGCACAGACTATTGTGAATCTTACAGCCATCCAAATGAGGCAATGTGAGTATTGGACAAGATATCACCTCCCGCGCAGACCAACATGAATCTTACAGCCATCCAAAATAGGCAATGTGAGTATTGGACAAGAAATCACCTCCTGCACAGACTATTGTGAATCTTACAGCCAACCAAAAGAGGCAATGTGAGTATTGGACAAGAAATCACAGCCCGCACAGCCCAATGTGAAACTTACAACCATCCAAAAGGAGCAATGTGAGTATTGGAAAAAAAATCACCTCCCGCACACACCAATGTGAATCTTACAGCCATCGAAAAGAGGATAATGTGAGTAGTAGACAAGAAATCACCTCCCGTACAGACCAATGTGAATCTTACAGCCACCCAAAAGAGGCAATTTGAGGATTAGTCAAGAGATCACCTCCCGCACAGACTATTGGGAATCTTACAGCCATCCAAAAGAGGATATGTGAGAATTGGACAGAAATCCCCTCCCACACAGACAAATGTGAATCTTTCAGCCATCCAAAAGAGGCAGTGAGAGTATTGGACAAGATATCACTTATTGCACAGACCAAAGTGAATCTTACAGCCTTCCAAAAGAGGCAATGTGAGAATTGGACAAGAAACCACCTCCCACATAGACTATTGTGAATCTTAGACCCATTCAAAAGAGGCAATGTAAGTATTGGACAAGAAATCACCCCCGCACAGACCAATGTGAATCTTACAGCCATCCAAAAGAGGCAATGTGAGTATTGGACAAGAAATCACCTCCCGCACAGACTATTGTGAATCTTATAGCCATCCAAAAGAGGCAATGTGAGTATTGGACAAGAAATCACCTCCCGCACAGATTATTGTGAATCTTATAGCCATCCAGAAGAGGCAATGTGAGCATTGGACAAGAAATCACCTCCCGCACAGCCCAATGTGAATCTTACAGCCATCCAAAAGAGGCAATGTGAGTATTGGACAAGAAATCACCTCCCGCACAGACTATTGTGAATCTTACAACCAACCAAAAGAGGCAATGTGAGTATTGGACAAGAAATCACCTCCCGCACAGCCCAATGTGAATCTTATAACCATCCAAAAGAAGCAATGTGAATATAGGGCAATAAATCACCTGCTGCACAGACCAATGTGAATCTTACAGCCATCTAAAACAGGTAATGTGAGTAGTGGACAAGAAATCACCTTCCGCACAGACCAATGTGAATCTTACAGCCACCCAAAAGAGGCAATGTGAGTATTAGTCAAGAGATCACCTCCCGCACAGACTATTGTGAATCTTACAGCCATCCAAAAGAGGCAATGTGAGCATTGGACAAGAAATCACCTCCCACACAGACCAACGTGAATCTTACAGCCATCCAAAAGAGGCAGTGTGCATATTGAACAAGAAATCACCTCCCGCACAGACCAACATGAATCTTACAGCCATCCAAAAGAGGCAATGTGAGTATTGGACAAGCAATCACCACCCGCACAGAATATTGTGAATCTTAAAGCCATCCAAAAGAGGCGAGGTGAGCATTGGACAAGAAATCACCTCTCGCACAGCCCAATGCTAATCTTATAACCATCCAAAAGAAGCAATGTGATCCAAAAGAAGCAATGTGAGTATTGGACAATAAATCACCTCCCGCACAGACCAATGTGAATCTTAGAGCCATCCAAAAGAGGCAATGTGAGTAGTGGACAAGAAATCACCTCCCGCACGGACTATTGTGAATCTTATAGCCATCCAAAAGAGGCAATGTGAGCATTGGACAAGAAATCACCTCCCACACAGACCAACGTGAATCTTACAGCCATCCAAAAGAGGCAGTATGAGTATTGGACAAGATATCACTTCCTGCACAGACCAACCTGAATCTTACAGCCATCCAAAAGAGGCAATGTGAGTATTGGACAAGAAACAACCTCCCACACAGACTATTGTGAATCTTAGACCTATTCAAAAGAGGCAATGTAAGTATTGGACAAGAAATCACCCCCGCACAGACCAATGTGAATCTTACAGCCATCTAAAACAGGTAATGTGAGTAGTGGACAAGAAATCACCTTCCGCACAGACCAATGTGAATCTTACAGCCACCCAAAAGAGGCAATGTGAGTATTAGTCAAGAGATCACCTCCCGCACAGACCAATGTGAATATTACAGCCATCCAAAAGAGGCAATGTGAGTATTGGACAAGAAATCACCCTCCGCACAGACTAACGTGAATCCTACAGCCATCCAAAAGAGGCTATATGAGTATTGGACAAGAAATCACCTCCCGCACAGACTAACGTGAATCTTACAGCCATCCAAAAGAGGCAATGTGAGTATTGGACAAGAAATCACCTCCCGCACAGACCACTGTGAATCGTACAACCATCCAAAAGAGGCAATGTGAGTAATGGACAAGAATTCACCTCCCACACAGACCAACGTGAATCTTACAGCCATCCAAAAGAGGCAATGTGAGTATTGAACAAGAAATCACCTCCCGGATAGACCAACGTGAATCTTACAGCCATCCAAAATAGGCAATGTGAGTATTGGACAAGATATCACCTCCCGCACAGACCAACATGAATCTTACAGATATCCAAAAGAGGCAATGTGAGTATTGGACAAGAAATCACCTCCCGCACAGACTATTTTGAATCTTACAGCCATCCAAAAGAGGCAATGTGAGCATTGGACAAGAAATCACCACACGCACAGACCAATGTGACTCTTACAGCCACCCAAAAGAGGCAATGTGTGTATTAGTCAAGAGATCACCTCCCGCACAGACTATTGTGAATCTTACAGCCATCCAAAAGAAGCAATGTGAACATTGGACAATAAGTCACCTCTCACACAGACCAACGTGAATCTTACAGCCATCCAAAAGAGGCAGTGTGATTATTGGAGAAGATAGCACCTCCTGCACAGACCAAAGTGAATCTTACAGCCATCCAAAAGAGGCAATGTGAGTATTGGACAAGAAAACACCTCCCACACAGACTATTGTGAATCTTAGACCCATCCAAAAGAGGCAATGTAAGCATTGGACAAGAAATCACCCCCTGCACATACCAATGTGAATCTTACAGCCCTCCAAAAGAGGCAATGTGAGTATTGGACAAGAAATCACCTCCCGCACGGACCCACGTGAATCTTACAGCCATCCAAAAGAGGCTATATGAGTATTGGACAAGAAATCACCTCCCGCACAGACTATTGTGAATCTTACAGCCATCCAAAAGAGGCAATGTGAGTATTGGACAAGAAATCACCTCCCGCACAGACCAACGTGAATCCTACAACCATACAAAAGAGGCTATATGAGTATTGGAAAAGAAATCACCTCCAGCACAGACTATTGTGGATCTTACAGCCATCAAAATGAGGCAATGTGAGTTTTGGACAAGAATTCACCTCCCACACAGACCAACGTGAATCTTGCAGCCATCCAAAAGAGGCAATGTGAGTGTTGGACAAGAAATCACCTCCTGCACAGACCAACGTGTATCTTACAGCCATCCAAAAGAGGCAATGTGAGTATTGGACAAGAAATCACCTCCCGCACAGACTATTGTGAATCTTACAGCCATCCAAAAGAGGCAATGTGAGTATTGGACAAGATATCACCTCCCGCGCAGACCAACATGAATCTTACAGCCATCCAAAATAGGCAATGTGAGTATTGGACAAGAAATCACCTCCCGCACAGACTATTGTGAATCTTAAAGCCATCCAAAAGAGGCAATGTGAGCATTGGACAAGAAATCACCTCCCGCACAGACTATTGTGAATCTTACAGCCAACCAAAATAGGCAATGTGAGTATTGCACAAGAAATCACCGCCCGCACAGCCCAATGTGAATCTTACAACTATCCAAAAGGAGCAATGTGAGTAATGGAAAATAAATCACCTCCTGCACACACCAATGTGAATCTTACATCCATCGAAAAGAGGATAATGTGAGTAGTGGACAAGAAATCACCTCCCGCACAGACCAATGTGAATCTTACAGCCACCCAAAAGAGGATACGTGAGCATTGGACAAGAAATCCCCTCCCACACAGACAAACGTGAATCTGTCAGCCATCCAAAAGAGGCAGTGAGAGTATTGGACAAGAAATCACCCCCCGCACAGACCAATGTGAATCTTACAGCCATCCAAAAGAGGGAATGTGAGTATTGGACAATAAATCACCTCCCGCACAGACTATTGTGAATCTTATAGCCATCCAAAAGAGGCAATGTGAGCATTGGACAAGAAATCACCTCCAGCACAGACCACTGTGAATCGTACAACCATCCAAAAGAGGCAATGTGAGCATTGGACAAGAAATCACCTCCAGCACAGACCACTGTGAATCGTACAACCATCTAAAAGAGGCAAATTGAGTATTGGACAAGAATTCACCTCGCACACAGACCTATGTGAATCTTAGACACATCCAAAAGAGGCAATGTGAGTATTGAACAAGATATCACATCCCGCACAGACCAACGTCAATCTTAGACCCATCCAAAAGAGGTAATGTAAGTATTGAACAAGAAATCACCTCCCGCACATACCAACTTGAATCTTACAGCAATCCAAAATAGGCAATGTGAGTATTGGACAAGATATCACATCCCGCACAGACCAACATGAATCTTACAGATATCCAAAAGAGGCAATGTGAGTATTGGACAAGAAATCACCTCCCGCAAAGACTATTTTGAATCTTATAGCCATCCAAAAGAGGCAATGTGAGCATTGGACAAGAAATCACCACACGAACAGACCAATGCGACTCTTACAGCCACCCAAAAGAGGCAATGTGTGTATTAGTCAAGAGATCACCTCCCGCACACTATTGTGAATCTTACAGCCATCCAAAAGAGGCAATGTGAGCAGTGGACAAGAAATCACCACACGCACAGACCAATGTGACTCTTACAGCCACCCAAAAGAGGCAATGTGAGTATTGGACAAGAAACCACCTCCCACACAAGTAATTGTGAATCTTTGACCCATCCCAAAGAGGCAATGTAAGTATTGGACAAGAAATCACCCTCCGCACATACCAATGTGAATCTTACAGCCCTCCAAAACAGGCAATGTGAGTATTGGACAAGAAATCACCTCCCGCACAGACCAACTTGAATCCTACCACCATCCCAAAGAGGCTATATGAGTATTGGACAAGAAATCACCTCCCGCACAGACTATTGTGAATCTTACAGCCATCCAAAAGAGGCAATGTGAGTATTGGACAAGAAATCACCTAAAGCACATAACATTTTGAATCTTACAGCCATCCAAAAGAGGCAATGTGAGTATTGGACAAGAAATCACCTCCCACACAGACTATTGTGAATCTTACAGCCATCCAAAGGAGGCAATGTGAGTTTTGGACAAGAATTCACCTCCCACACAGACCAACGTGAATCTTGCAGCCATCCAAAAGAGGCAATGTGAGTATTGAACAAGATATCACCTCCCGCACAGACCAACGTGAATCTTACAGCCATCCAAAAGAGGCAATGTGAGTATTGGACAAGAAATCACCTCCCGCACAGACTATTGTGAATCTTATAGCCATCCAAAAGAGGCAATGTGAATATTGTACAAGAAATCACCTCCCGCACAGACCAACGTGAATCCTACAGCCATCCAGAAGAGGCAATGTGAGCATTGGACAAGAAAACACACCCCGCACAGACTATTGTGAATCTTACAGCCAACCAAAAGAGGCAATGTGAGTATTGGACAAGAAATCACCGCCGGCACAGCCCAATGTGAATTTTACAACCATCCAAAAGGAGCAATGTGAGTATTGGACAATAAATCACCTCCCGCACACACCAATGTGAATCTTACAGCCATCCAAAAGTGGATAATGTGAGTAGTGGACTAGAAATCACCTCCCGCACAGACCAATGTGAATCTTACAGCCACCCAAAAGAGGCAATGTGAGGATTAGTCAAGAGATCCCCTCCAGCACAGACTATTGTGAATCTTACAGCCATCCAAAAGAGGATATGTGAGAATTGGACAAGAAATCACCTCCCACACAGACAAACGTGAATCTTTCAGCCATCCGAAAGAGGCAGTGAGAGTATTGGACAAGATATCACTTCATGCACAGACCAACGTGAATCTTACAGCCATCCAAAAGATGCAATGTGAGTATTGGACAAGAAACAACCTCCCACACAGATTATTGTGAATCTTAGACCCATCCAAAAGAGGCAATGTATGTATTTGACAAGAAATCACCCCCCGCACAGATCAACGTGAATCCTACAGCCATCCAAAAGAGGCTATATGAGTATTGGACAAGAAATCACCTCCCGCACAGACTATTGTGAATCTTTCAGCCATCCGAAAGAGGCAGTGAGAGTATTGGACAAGATATCACTTCATGCACAGACCAACGTGAATCTTACAGCCATCCAAAAGATGCAATGTGAGTATTGGACAAGAAACAACCTCCCACACAGATTATTGTGAATCTTAGACCCATCCAAAAGAGGCAATGTGAGGATTAGTCAAGAGATCCCCTCCAGCACAGACTATTGTGAATCTTACAGCCATCCAAAAGAGGATATGTGAGAATTGGACAAGAAATCACCTCCCACACAGACAAACGTGAATCTTTCAGCCATCCGAAAGAGGCAGTGAGAGTATTGGACAAGATATCACTTCATGCACAGACCAACGTGAATCTTACAGCCATCCAAAAGATGCAATGTGAGTATTGGACAAGAAACAACCTCACACACAGATTATTGTGAATCTTAGACCCATCCAAAAGAGGCAATGTAAGTTTTTGACAAGAAATCACCCCCCGCACAGACCACCGTGAATCCTACAGCCATCCAAAAGAGGCTATATGAGTATTGGACAAGAAATCACCTCCCGCACAGACTATTGTGAATCTTACAGCCATCCAAAAGAGGCAATGTGAGTATTGGACAAGAAATAACCTCCAGCACATAACATTTTGAATCTTACAGCCATCCAAAAGAGGCAATGGGAGTATTGGACAAGAAATCACCTCCCAACAGACCAATGTGAATATTATAGCCATCCAAAAGAGGCAAAGTGAATATTGGACAAGAAATCACCTCCCACACAGACCAACGTGAATCTTACAGCCATCCAAAAGAGGCAAAGTGAGCAGTGGACAACAAATCACCACACGCACAGACCAACGTGAATCTTGCAGCCATCCAAAAGAGGCAATGTGAGTATTGAACAAGATATCACCTCCCGTACAGACCAACGTGAATCTTATAGCCATCCAAAAGAGGCAATGTGAGTATTGAACAAGAAATCATCTCCCGCACAGACCAACGTGAATCTTACAGCCATCCAAAATAGGCAATGTGAGTATTGGACAAGATATCACCTCCCGCACAGACCAACATGAATCTTACAACCATCCAAAAGAGGCAATGTGAGTATTGGACAAGAAATCACCTCCCGCACAGATTATTGTGAATCTTATAGCCATCCAGAAGAGGCAATGTGAGCATTGGACAAGATATCACCTCCCGCACAGCCCACTGTGAATCTTACAGCCATCCAAAAGAGGCAATGTGAGTATTGGACAAGAAATCACCTCCTGCACAGACTATTGTGAATCTTACAACCAACCAAAAGAGGCAATGTGAGTATTGGACAAGAAATCACCTCCCGCACAGCCCAATGTGAATCTTATAACCATCCAAAAGAAGCAATGTGAATATAGGACAATAAATCACCTGCTGCACAGACCAATGTGAATCTTACAGCCATCCAAAACAGGCAATGTGAGTAGTGGACAAGAAATCACCTCCTGCACAGACCAATGTGAATCTTACAGCCACCCAAAAGAGGCAATGTGAGTATTAGTCAAGAGATCACCTCCCGCACAGACTATTGTGAATCTTACAGCCATCCAAAAGAGGCAATGTGAGCATTGGACAAGAAATCACCTCCCACACAGACCAACATGAATGTTACAGCCATCCAAAAGAGGCAGTGTGAATATTGAACAAAAAATCACCTCCCGCACAGACCAACATGAATCTTACAGCCATCCAAAAGAGGCAATGTGAGTATTGGACAAGCAATCACCACCCGCACAGAATATTGTGAATCTTAAAGCCATCCAAAAGAGGCGAGGTGAGCATTGGACAAGAAATCACCTCCCGCACAGACTATTGTGAATCTTACAGTCAACCAAAAGAGGCAATATGAGTATTGGACAAGAAATCACCTCTCGCACAGCCCAATGTTAATCTTATAACCATCCAAAAGAAGCAATGTGATCCAAAAGAAGCAATGTGAGTATTGGACAATAAATCACCTCCCGCACAGACCAATGTGAATCTTACAGCCATCCAAAAGAGGCAGTGTGAGTATTGGACAAGGTATCACTTCCTGCACAGACCAACGTGAATCTTACAGCCATCCAAAAGAGGCAATGTGAGTATTGGACAAGAAACAACCTCCCACACAGACTATTGTGAATCTTAGACCTATTCAAAAGAGGCAATGTAAGTATTGGACAAGAAATCACCCCCCGCACAGACCAATGTGAATATTACAGCCATCCAAAAGAGGCAATGTGAGTATTGGACAAGAAATCACCCTCCGCACAGACTAGCGTGAATCCTACAGCCCTCCAAAAGAGGCTATATGAGTATTGGACAAGAAATCACCTCCCGCACAGACTAACGTGAATCTTACAGCCATCCAAAAGAGGCAATGTGAGTATTGGACAAGAAATCACCTCCCGCACAGACCATTGTGAATTTTACAGGCATCCAAAAGAGGCAATGTGAGTATTGGACAAGCAATCAACTCCCATGCAGACCAATGTGAATCTTACAGCCATCCAAAAGAGGCAATGTGAGTATTGGACAAGAAATCACCTCCCGCACAGACCACTGTGAATCGTACAACCATCCAAAAGAGGCAATGTGAGTAATGGACAAGAATTCACCTCCCACACAGACCAACGTGAATCTTACAGCCATCCAAAAGAGGCAATGTGAGTATTGAACAAGAAATCACCTCCCGCACAGACCAACGTGAATCTTACAGCCATCCAAAATAGGCAATGTGAGTATTGGACAAGATATCACCTCCCGCACAAACCAACATGAATCTTACAGATATCCAAAAGAGGCAATGTGAGTATTGGACAAGAAATCACCTCCCGCGCAGACGATTGTGAATCTTATAGCCATCCAAAAGAGGCAATGTGAGCATTGGACAAGAAATCACTTTGTGCACAGACTATTGTGAATCTTACAGCCAACCAAAAGAGGCAATGTGAGTATTGGACAAGAAATCACCTCCCGCACAGCCCAATGTGAATCTTATAACCATCCAAAAGAAGCAATGTGAGTATTGGACAATAAATCACCTGCCGCACAGACCAATGTGAATCTTACAGCCATCCAAAAAAGGCAATACGAGTAGTGGACAAGAAATCACCTCCCGCACAGACCAATTTGAATCTTACAGCCATCCAAAAGAGGCAATGTGAGCATTGGACAATAAGTCACCTCCCACACAGACCAACGTGAATCTTACAGCCATCCAAAAGAGGCAGTGTGATTATTGGAGAAGATATCACTTCCTGCACAGACCAACGTGAATCTTAGACCCATCCAAAAGAGGCAATGTGAGTATTGGACAAGAAAACACCTCCCACACAGACTATTGTGAATCTTAGACCCATCCAAAAGAGGCAATGTAAGTATTGGACAAGAAATCACCCCCTGCACATACCAATGTGAATCTTACAGCCCTCCAAAAGAGGCAATGTGAGTATTGGACAAGAAATCACCTCCCGCACAGACCAACGTAAATCCTACAGCCATCCAAAAGAGGCTATATGAGTATTGGACAAGAAATCACCTCCCGCACAGACTATTGTGAATCTTACAGCCATCCAAAAGAGGCAATGTGAGTATTGGACAAGAAATCACCTCCCGCACAGACCAACGTGAATCCTACAGCCATACAAAAGAGGCTATATGAGTATTGGAAAAGAAATCACCTCCCGCACAGACTATTTTGGATCTTACAGCCATCAAAATGAGGCAATGTGAGTTTTGGACAAGAATTCACCTCCCACACAGACCAACGTGAATCTTGCAGCCATCCAAAAGAGGCAATGTGAGTATTGAACAAGAAATCACCTCCTGCACAGACCAACGTGTATCTTACAGCCATCCAAAAGAGGCAATGTGAGTATTGGACAAGAAATCACCTCCCGCGCAGACTATTGTGAATCTTACAGCCATCCAAAAGAGGCAATGTGAGTATTGGACAAGATATCACCTCCCGCGCAGACCAACATGAATCTTACAGCCATCCAAAATAGGCAATGTGAGTATTGGACAAGAAATCACCTCCCGCACAGACTATTGTAAATCTTAAAGCCATCCAAAAGAGGCAATGTGAGCATTGGACAAGAAATCACCTCCCGCACAGACTATTGTGAATCTTACAGCCAACCAAAAGAGGCAATGTGAGTATTGCACAAGAAATCACCGCCCGCACAGCCCAATGTGAATCTTACAACTATCCAAAAGGAGCAATGTGAGTAATGGAAAATAAATCACCTCCTGCACACACCAATGTGAATCTTACAGCCATCGAAAAGAGGATAATGTGAGTAGTGGACAAGAAATCACCTTCCGCACAGACCAATGTGAATCTTACAGCCACCCAAAAGAGCCAATGTGAGGATTAGTCAAGAGATCACCTCCCGCACAGACTATTGTGAATCATACAGCCATCCAAAAGATGCAGTGAGAGTATTGGACAAGAAATCACCCCCCGCACAGACCAATGTGAATCTTACAGCCATCCAAAAGAGGCTATGTGAGTATTGGACAAGAAATCACCTCCCGCACAGACTATTGTGAATCTTATAGCCATCCAAAAGAGGCAATGTGAGCATTGGACAAGAAATCACCTCCCGCACAGACCACTGTGAATCGTACAACCATCCAAAAGAGGCAATGCGAGTATTGGACAAGAAATCACCTCCCGCACAGACCACTGTGAATCGTACAACCATCCAAAAGAGGCAATGTGAATATTGGACAAGAATTCACCTCGCACACAGACCAACGTGAATCTTAGACCCATCCAAAAGAGGCAATGTGAGTATTGAACAAGAAATCACCTCCCGCACAGACCAACTTGAATCCTACAGCCATCCAAAAGAGGCTATATGAGTATTGGACAAGAAATCACCTCCCGCACAGACTATCGTGAATCTTACAGCCATCCAAAAGAGGCAATGTGAGTATTGGACAAGAAATCACCTCCCGCACAGACCATTGTGAATCTTACAGCCATCCAAAAGAGGCAATGTGAGTATTGGACAAGAAATCAACTCCCATGCAGACCAATGTGAATCTTACAGCCATCCAAAAGAGGCAATGTGAGTATTGGACAAGAAATCACCTCCCGCACAGACGAACGTGAATCTTAGACCCATCCAAAAGAGGCAATGTAAGTATTGAACAAGAAATCACCTCCCGCACAGACCAACTTGACTCTTACAGCCATCCAAAATAGGCAATGTGAGTATTGGACAAGATATCACATCCCGCACAGACCAACATGAATCTTACAGATATCCAAAAGAGGCAATGTGAGTATTGGACAAGAAATCACCTCCCGCACAGACTATTTTGAATCTTACAGCCATCCAAAAGAGGCAATGTGAGCATTGGACAAGAAATCACCACACGCACAGACCAATGTGACTCTTACAGCCACCCAAAAGAGGCAATGTGTGTATTAGTCAAGAGATCACCTCCCGCACAGACTATTGTGAATCTTACAGCCATCCAAAAGAGGCAATGTGAGCAGTGGACAAGAAATCACCACACGCACAGACCAATGTGACTCTTACAGCCACCCAAAAGAGGCAATGTGTGTATTAGTCAAGAGATCACCTCCCGCACAGACTATTGTGAATCTTACAGCCATCCAAAAGAGGATACGTGAGCATTGGACAAGAAATCCCCTCCCACACAGACAAACGTGAATCTGTCAGCCATCCAAAAGAGGCAGTGAGAGTATTGGACAAGAAATCACCCCCCGCACAGACCAATGTGAATCTTACAGCCATCCAAAAGAGGCAATGTGAGTATTGGACAAGAAATCACCTCCCGCACAGACTATTGTGAATCTTAAAGCCATCCAAAAGAGGCAATGTGAGCATTGGACAAGAAATCACCTCCCGCACAGACCACTGTGAATCGTACAACCATCCAAAAGCGGCAATGCGAGTATTGGACAAGAAATCACCTCCCGCACAGACCACTGTGAATCGTACAACCATCCAAAAGAGGCAATGTGAGTATTGGACAAGAATTCACCTCGCACACAGACCAACGTGAATCTTAGACCCATCCAAAAGAGGCAATGTGAGTATTGAACAAGAAATCACCTCCCGCACAGACCAACTTGAATCCTACAGCCATCCAAAAGAGGCTATATGAGTATTGGACAAGAAATCACCTCCCGCACAGACTATCGTGAATCTTACAGCCATCCAAAAGAGGCAATGTGAGTATTGGACAAGAAATCACCTCCCGCACAGACCATTGTGAATCTTACAGCCATCCAAAAGAGGCAATGTGAGTATTGGACAAGAAATCAACTCCCATGCAGACCAATGTGAATCTTACAGCCATCCAAAAGAGGCAATGTGAGTATTGGACAAGAAATCACCTCCCGCACAGACCAACGTGAATCTTAGACCCATCCAAAAGAGGCAATGTAAGTATTGAACAAGAAATCACCTCCCGCACAGACCAACTTGAATCTTACAGCCATCCAAAATAGGCAATGTGAGTATTGGACAAGATATCACATCCCGCACAGACCAACATGAATCTTACAGATATCCAAAAGAGGCAATGTGAGTATTGGACAAGAAATCACCTCCCGCACAGACTATTTTGAATCTTACAGCCATCCAAAAGAGGCAATGTGAGCATTGGACAAGAAATCACCACACGCACAGACCAATGTGACTCTTACAGCCACCCAAAAGAGGCAATGTGTGTATTAGTCAAGAGATCACCTCCCGCACAGACTATTGTGAATCTTACAGCCATCCAAAAGAGGCAATGTGAGTATTGGACAAGAAACCACGTCCCACACAAGTAATTGTGAATCATTGACCCATCCCAAAGAGGCAATGTAAGTATTGGACAAGAAATCACCCTCCGCACATACCAATGTGAATCTTACAGCCCTCTAAAAGAGGCAATGTGAGAATTGGACAAAAAGTCACCTCCCACACAGACCAACGTGAATCTTACAGCCATCCAAAAGAGGCAATGTGAGTATTGAACAAGAAACCACCTCCCACACAAGTAATTGTGAATCTTTGACCCATCCCAAAGAGGCAATGTAAGTATTGGACAAGAAATCACCCTCCGCACATACCAATGTGAATCTTACAGCCCTCCAAAACAGGCAATGTGAGTATTGGACAAGAAATCACCTCCCGCACAGACCAACTTGAATCCTACCACCATCCCAAAGAGGTTATGTGAGTATTGGACAAGAAATCACCTCCCGCACAGACTATTGTGAATCTTACAGCCATCCAAAAGAGGCAATGTGAGTATTGGACAAGAAAACACCTCCAGCACATAACATTTTGAATCTTAGAGCCATCCAAAAGAGGCAATGTGAGTACTGGACAAGAAATCACCTCCCACACAGATCAATGTGAATCTTATAGCATCAAAAAGAGGCAATATGAGTATTGGACAAGAAATCACCTCCCGCACAGACCAATGTGAATCCTACAGCCACCCAAAAGAGGCTATATGAGTATTGGACAAGAAATCACCTCCCGCACAGACTATTGTGAATCTTACAGCCATCCAAAGGAGGCAATGTGAGTTTTGGACAAGAATTCACCTCCCACACAGACCAACGTGAATCTTACAGCCATCCAAAAGAGGAAATGTGAGTATTGAAGAAGATATCACCTCCCGCGCAGACCAACGTGAATCTTACAGCCATCCAAAAGAGGCAATGTGAGTATTGGACAAGAAATCACCTCCCGCACAGACTATTGTGAATCTTATAGCCATCCAAAAGAGGCAATGTGAATATTGGACAAGAAATCACCTCCCGCACAGACCAACGTGAATCCTACAGCCATCCAAAAGAGGCAATGTGAGCATTGGACAAGAAATCACCTCCCGCACAGACTATTGTGAATCTTACAGCACACCAAAAGAGGCAATGTGAGTATTGGACAAGAAATCACCGCCGGCACAGCCCAATGTGAATCTTACAACCATCCAAAAGGAGCAATGTGAGTATTGGACAATAAATCACCTCCCGCACACACCAATGTGAATCTTACAGCCATCCAAAAGTGGATAATGTGAGTAGTGGACTAGAAATCACCTCTTGCACAGACCAATGTGAATCTTACAGCCACCCAAAAGAGGCAATGTGAGGATTAGTCAAGAGATCCCCTCCAGCACAGACTATTGTGAATCTTACAGCCATCCAAAAGAGGATTTGTGAGCATTGGACAAGAAATCACCTCCCACACAGACAAACGTGAATCTTTCAGCCATCCAAAAGAGGCAGTGAGAGTATTGGACAAGATATCACTTCATGCACAGACCAACGTGAATCTTACAGCCATCCAAAAGAGGCAATGTGAGTATTGGACAAGAAACAACCTCCCACACAGATTATTGTGAATCTTAGACCCATCCAAAAGAGGCAATGTAAGTATTTGACAAGAAATCACCCCCCGCACAGACCAACGTGAATCCTACAGCCATTCAAAAAGAGGCTATATGAGTATTGGACAAGAAATCACCTCCCGCACAGACTATTGTGAATCTTACAGCCATCCAAAAGAGGCAATGTGAGTATTGGACAAGAAATAACCTCCAGCACATAACATTTTGAATCTTACAGCCATCCAAAAGAGGCAATGGGAGTATTGGACAAGAAATCACCTCCCACACAGACCAATGTGAATATTATCGCCATCCTAAAGAGGCAATGTGAATATTGGACAAGAAATCACCTCCCACACAGACCAACGTGAATCCTACAGCCATCCAAAAGAGGCTATATGAGTATTGGACAAGAAATCACCTCTCGCACAGACTATTGTGAATCTTACAGCCATCCAAATGAGGCAATGTGAGTTTTGGACAAGAATTCACCTCCCACACAGACCAACGTGAATCTTGCAGCCATCCAGAAGAGGCAATGTGAGTATTGAACAAGATATCACCTCCCGCACAGACCAACGTGAATCTTATAGCCATCCAAAAGAGGCAATGTGAGTATTGGACAAGAAATCACCTCCCGCCCAGACTATTGTGAATCTTACAGCCATCCAAAAGAGGCAATGTGAGTATTGGACAAGATATCACCTCCCGCACAGACCAACGTGAATCTTCTAGCCATCCAAAAGAGGCGATGTGAGTATTGGACAAGAAATCACCTCCCACACAGACTATTGTGAATCTTACAGCCATCCAAAAGAGGCAATGTGAGCATTGGACAAGAAATCACCTCCCACACAGACCAACGTGAATCTTACAGCCATCCAAAAGAGGCAGTGTGAATATTGGACAAGATATCACCCCCCGCACTGACCAACATGAATCTTACAGCCATCCAAAAGAGGCAATGTGAGCATTGGACAAGAAATCACCTCCCACACAGACCAACGTGAATCTTACAGCCATCCAAAAGAGGCAATGTGAGTATTGAACAAGAAATCACCTCCTGCATAGACCAACGTGAATCTTACAGCCATCTAAAATAGGCAATGTGAGTATTGGACAAGATATCACATCCCGCACAGACCAACATGAATCTTACAGATATCCAAAAGAGGCAATGTGAGTATTGGACAAGAAATCACCTCCCGCACAGACTATTTTGAATCTTACAGCCATCCAAAAGAGGCAATGTGAGCATTGGACAAGAAATCACCACAAGCACAGACCAATGTGACTCTTACAGCCACCCAAAAGAGGCAATGTGTGTATTAGTCAAGAGATCACCTCCCGCACAGACTATTGTGAATCTTACAGCCATCCAAAAGAGGCAATGTGAGCAGTGGACAAGAAATCACCACACGCACAGACCAATGTGACTCTTACAGCCACCCAAAAGAGGCAATGTGTGTATTAGTCAAGAGATCACCTCCCGCACAAGTAATTGTGAATCATTGACCCATCCCAAAGAGGCAATGTAAGTATTGGACAAGAAATCACCCTCCGCACATACCAATGTGAATCTTACAGTCCTCTAAAAGAGGCAATGTGAGTATTGGACAAAAAGTCACCTCCCACACAGACCAACGTGAATCTTACAGCCATCCAAAAGAGGCAATGTGAGTATTGAACAAGAAACCACCTCCCACACAAGTAATTGTGAATCTTTGACCCATCCCAAAGAGGCAATGTAAGTATTGGACAAGAAATCACCCTCCGCACATACCAATGTGAATCTTACAGCCCTCTAAAAGAGGCAATGTGAGTATTGAACAAAAAGTCACCTCCCACACAGACCAACGTGAATCTTACAGCCATCCAAAAGAGGCAATGTGAGTATTGAACAAGAAACCACCTCCCACACAAGTAATTGTGAATCTTTGACCCATCCCAAACAGGCAATGTAAGTATTGGACAAGAAATCACCCTCCGCACATACCAATGTGAATCTTACAGCCCTCCAAAACAGGCAATGTGAGTATTGGACAAGAAATCACCTCCCGCACAGACTATTGTGAATCTTACAGCCATCCAAAAGAGGCAATGCGAGTATTGGACAAGAAATCACCTCCAGCACATAACATTTTGAATCTTACAGCCATCCAAAAGAGGCAATGTGAGTATTGGACAAGAAATCACCTCCCGCACAGACTATTGTGAATCTTACAGCCATCCAAATGAGGCAATGTGAGTTTTGGACAAGAATTCACCTCCCACACAGACCAACGTGAATCTTGCAGCCATCCAGAAGAGGCAATGTGAGTATTGAACAAGATATCACCTCCCGCACAGACCAACGTGAATCTTATAGCCATCCAAAAGAGGCAATGTGAGTATTGGACAAGAAATCACCTCCCGCCCAGACTATTGTGAATCTTACAGCCATCCAAAAGAGGCAATGTGAGTATTGGACAAGATGTCACCTCCCGCACAGACCAACGTGAATCTTCTAGCCATCCAAAAGAGGCGATGTGAGTATTGGACAAGAAATCACCTCCCACACAGACTATTGTGAATCTTACAGCCATCCAAAAGAGGCAATGTGAGCATTGGACAAGAAATCACCTCCCACACAGACCAACGTGAATCTTACAGCCATCCAAAAGAGGCAGTGTGAATATTGGACAAGATATCACCCCCCGCACTGACCAACATGAATCTTACAGCCATCCAAAAGAGGCAATGTGAGCATTGGACAAGAAATCACCTCCCACACAGACCAACGTGAATCTTACAGCCATCCAAAAGAGGCAATGTGAGTATTGAACAAGAAATCACCTCCTGCATATACCAACGTGAATCTTACAGCCATCTAAAATAGGCAATGTGAGTATTGGACAAGATATCACATCCCGCACAGACCAACATGAATCTTACAGATATCCAAAAGAGGCAATGTGAGTATTGGACAAGAAATCACCTCCCGCACAGACTATTTTGAATCTTACAGCCATCCAAAAGAGGCAATGTGAGCATTGGACAAGAAATCACCACACGCACAGACCAATGTGACTCTTACAGCCACCCAAAAGAGGCAATGTGTGTATTAGTCAAGAGATCACCTCCCGCACAGACTATTGTGAATCTTACAGCCATCCAAAAGAGGCAATGTGAGCAGTGGACAAGAAATCACCACACGCACAGACCAATGTGACTCTTACAGCCACCCAAAAGAGGCAATGTGTGTATTAGTCAAGAGATCACCTCCCGCACAAGTAATTGTGAATCATTGACCCATCCCAAAGAGGCAATGTAAGTATTGGACAAGAAATCACCCTCCGCACATACCAATGTGAATCTTACAGTCCTCTAAAAGAGGCAATGTGAGTATTGGACAAAAAGTCACCTCCCACACAGACCAACGTGAATCTTACAGCCATCCAAAAGAGGCAATGTGAGTATTGAGCAAGAAACCACCTCCCACACAAGTAATTGTGAATCTTTGACCCATCCCAAAGAGGCAATGTAAGTATTGGACAAGAAATCACCCTCCGCACATACCAATGTGAATCTTACAGCGCTCTAAAAGAGGCAATGTGAGTATTGGACAAAAAGTCACCTCCCACACAGACCAACGTGAATCTTACAGCCATCCAAAAGAGGCAATGTGAGTATTGAACAAGAAACCACCTCCCACACAAGTAATTGTGAATCTTTGACCCATCCCAAACAGGCAATGTAAGTATTGGACAAGAAATCACCCTCCGCACATACCAATGTGAATCTTACAGCCCTCCAAAACAGGCAATGTGAGTATTGGACAAGAAATCACCTCCCGCACAGACTATTGTGAATCTTACAGCCATCCAAAAGAGGCAATGTGAGTATTGGACAAGAAATCACCTCCAGCACATAACATTTTGAATCTTACAGCCATCCAAAAGAGGCAATGTGAGTATTGGACAAGAAATCACCTCCCACACAGATCAATGTGAATCTTATAGCCATCAAAAAGAGGCAATATGAGTATTGGACAAGAAATCACCTCCCGCACAGACCAATGTGAATCCTACAGCCACTCAAAAGAGGCTATATGAGTATTGGACAAGAAATCACCTCCCGCACAGACTATTGTGAATCTTACAGCCATCCAAAGGAGGCAATGTGAGTTTTGGACAAGAATTCACCTCCCACACAGACCAACGTGAATCTTACAACCATCCAAAAGAGGCAATGTGAGTATTGGACAAGATATCACCTCCCGCACAGACCAACGTGAATCTTCTAGCCATCCAAAAGAGGCGATGTGAGTATTGGACAAGAAATCACCCCCCACACAGACTATTGTGAATCTTACAGCCAACCAAAAGAGGTAATATGAGTATTGGACAAGAAATCACCTCCCGCACAGACCAATGTGAATCTTACAGCCATCCAAAAGAGACAATGTGAGTAGTGGACAAGAAATCACCTCCTGCACGGACTATTGTGAATCTTATAGCCATCCAAAAGAGGCAATGTGAGCATTGGACAAGAAATCACCTCCCACACAGACCAACGTGAATATTACAGCCATCCAAAAGAGGCAGCGTGAGTATTTAACAAGATATCACTTCCTGCACAGACCAACGTGAATCTTACAGCCATCCAAAAGAGGCAATGTGAGTATTGGACAAGAAATCACCCTGCTCACAGACTAATGTGAATCCTACAGCCATCCAAAAGAGGCAATGTGAGTATTGGACAAGAAATCACCTCCCGCACAGACCAACGTGAATCTTAGACCCATCCAAAAGAGGCAATGTAAGTATTGAACAAGAAATCACCTCCCGCACAGACCAACTTGAATCTTACAGCCATCCAAAATAGGCAATGTGAGTATTGGACAAGATATCACATCCCGCACAGACCAACATGAATCTTACAGATATCCAAAAGAGGCAATGTGAGTATTGGACAAGAAATCACCTCCCGCACAGACTATTTTGAATCTTACAGCCATCCAAAAGAGGCAATGTGAGCATTGGACAAGAAATCACCACACGCACAGACCAATGTGACTCTTACAGCCACCCAAAAGAGGCAATGTGTGTATTAGTCAAGAGATCACCTCCCGCACCGACTATTGTGAATCTTACAGCCATCCAAAAGAGGCAATGTGAGCAGTGGACAAGAAATCACCACACGCACAGACCAATGTGACTCTTACAGCCACCCAAAAGAGGCAATGTGTGTATTAGTCAAGAGATCACCTCCCGCACAAGTAATTGTGAATCATTGACCCATCCCAAAGAGGCAATGTAAGTATTGGACAAGAAATCACCCTCCGCACATACCAATGTGAATCTTACAGTCCTCTAAAAGAGGCAATGTGAGTATTGGACAAAAAGTCACCTCCCACACAGACCAACGTGAATCTTACAGCCATCCAAAAGAGGCAATGTGAGTATTGAGCAAGAAACCACCTCCCACACAAGTAATTGTGAATCTTTGACCCATCCCAAAGAGGCAATGTAAGTATTGGACAAGAAATCACCCTCCGCACATACCAATGTGAATCTTACAGCGCTCTAAAAGAGGCAATGTGAGTATTGGACAAAAAGTCACCTCCCACACAGACCAACGTGAATCTTACAGCCATCCAAAAGAGGCAATGTGAGTATTGAACAAGAAACCACCTCCCACACAAGTAATTGTGAATCTTTGACCCATCCCAAACAGGCAATGTAAGTATTGGACAAGAAATCACCCTCCGCACATACCAATGTGAATCTTACAGCCCTCCAAAACAGGCAATGTGAGTATTGGACAAGAAATCACCTCCCGCACAGACTATTGTGAATCTTACAGCCATCCAAAAGAGGCAATGTGAGTATTGGACAAGAAATCACCTCCAGCACATAACATTTTGAATCTTACAGCCATCCAAAAGAGGCAATGTGAGTATTGGACAAGAAATCACCTCCCACACAGATCAATGTGAATCTTATAGCCATCAAAAAGAGGCAATATGAGTATTGGACAAGAAATCACCTCCCGCACAGACCAATGTGAATCCTACAGCCACCCAAAAGAGGCTATATGAGTATTGGACAAGAAATCACCTCCCGCACAGACTATTGTGAATCTTACAGCCATCCAAAGGAGGCAATGTGAGTTTTGGACAAGAATTCACCTCCCACACAGACCAACGTGAATCTTACAACCATCCAAAAGAGGCAATGTGAGTATTGGACAAGATATCACCTCCCGCACAGACCAACGTGAATCTTCTAGCCATCCAAAAGAGGCGATGTGAGTATTGGACAAGAAATCACCTCCCACACAGACTATTGTGAATCTTACAGCCATCCAAAAGAGGCAATGTGAGCATTGGACAAGAAATCACCTCCCACACAGACCAACGTGAATCTTACAGCCATCCAAAAGAGGCAGTGTGAATATTGGACAAGATATCACCCCCCGCACTGACCAACATGAATCTTACAGCCATCCAAAAGAGGCAATGTGAGTATTGGACAAGCAATCACCTCCCGCACAGAATATTGTGAATCTTAAAGCCATCCAAAAGAGGCAAGGTGAGCATTGGACAAGAAATCACCTCCCGCACAGACTATTGTGAATCTTACAGCCAACCAAAAGAGGTAATATGAGTATTGGACAAGAAATCACCTCCCGCACAGACCAATGTGAATCTTACAGCCATCCAAAAGAGACAATGTGAGTAGTGGACAAGAAATCACCTCCTGCACGGACTATTGTGAATCTTATAGCCATCCAAAAGAGGCAATGTGAGCATTGGACAAGAAATCACCTCCCACACAGACCAACGTGAATATTACAGCCATCCAAAAGAGGCAGCGTGAGTATTTAACAAGATATCACTTCCTGCACAGACCAACGTGAATCTTACAGCCATCCAAAAGAGGCAATGTGAGTATTGGACAAGAAATCACCCTGCTCACAGACTAATGTGAATCCTACAGCCATCCAAAAGAGGCAATGTGAGTATTGGACAAGAAATCACCTCCCGCACAGACCATTGTGAATCTTACAGGCATCCAAAAGAGGCAATGTGAGTATTGGACAAGAAATCAACTCCCATGCAGACCAATGCGAATCTTACAGCCATCCAAAAGAGGCAATGTGAGTATTGGACAAGAAATCACCTCCCGCACAGACCACTGTGAATCGTACAACCATCCAAAAGAGGCAATGTGAGTAATGGACAAGAATTCACCTCCCACACAGACCAACGTGAATCTTACAGCCATCCAAAAGAGGCAATGTGAGTATTGAACAAGAAATCACCTCCTGCACAGACCAACGCGAATCTTACAGCCATCCAAAATAGGCAATGTGAGTATTGGACAAGATATCACCTCCCGCACAGACCAAAATGAATCTTACAGATATCCAAAAGAGGCAATGTGAGTATTGGACAAGAAATCACCTCCCGCGCAGACTATTGTGAATCTTACAGCCATCCAAAAGAGGCAATGTGAGTATTGGACAAGATATCACCTCCCGCGCAGACCAACATGAATCTTACAGCCATCCAAAATAGGCAATGTGAGTATTGGACAAGAAATCACCTCCCGCACAGACTATTGTAAATCTTAAAGCCATCCAAAAGAGGCAATGTGAGCATTGGACAAGAAATCACCTCCCGCACAGACTATTGTGAATCTTACAGCCAACCAAAAGAGGCAATGTGAGTATTGGACAAGAAATCACCTCCCACACAGCCCAATGTGAATCTTATAACCATCCAAAAGAAGCAATGTGAGTATTGGACAATAAATCACCTGCCGCACAGACCAACGTGAATCTAACAGCCATCCAAAAGAGGCAATGTAAGTATTTGACAAGAAATCACCCCCCGCACAGACCAACGTGAATCTTACAGCCATCCAAAAGAGGCAGTGTGATTATTGGAGAAGATATCACTTCCTGCACGGACCAACGTGAATCTTACACCCATCCAAAAGAGGCAATGTGAGTATTGGACAAGAAAACACCTCCCACACAGACTATTGTGAATCTTACAGCCATCGAAAAGAGGCAATGTGAGTATTGGACAAGAAATAACCTCGAGCACATAACATTTTGAATCTTACAGCCATCCAAAAGAGGCAATGGGATTATTGGACAAGAAATCACCTCCCACACAGACCAATGTGAATATTATAGCCATCCAAAAGAGGCAATGTGAATATTGGACAAGAAATCACCTCCCACACAGACCAACGTGAATCCTACAGCCATCCAAAAGAGGCTATATGAGTATTGGACAAGAAATCACCTCCCGCACAGACTATTGTGAATCTTATAGACATCCAAATGAGGCAATGTGAATTTTGGACAAGAATTCACCTCCCACACAGACCAACGTGAATCTTGCAGCCATCCAAAAGAGGCAATGTGAGTATTGAACAAGATATCACCTCCCGCACAGACCAACCTGAATCTTATAGCCATCCAAAAGAGGCAATGTGAGTATTGGACAAGAAATCACCTCCCGCACAGACTATTGTGAATCTTACAGCCATCCAAAAGAGGCAATGTGAGTATTGGACAAGATATCACCTCCCGCACAGACCAACGTGAATCTTCTAGCCATCCAAAAGAGGCGATGTGAGTATTGGACAAGAAATCACCTCCCACACAGACTATTGTGAATCTTACAGCCATCCAAAAGAGGCAATGTGAGCATTGGACAAGAAATCACCTCCCACACAGACCAACGTGAATCTTACAGCCATCCAAAAGAGGCAGTGTGAATATTGGACAAGATATCACCCCCCGCACTGACCAACATGAATCTTACAGCCATCCAAAAGAGGCAATGTGAGTATTGGACAAGCAATCACCTCCCGCACAGAATATTGTGAATCTTAAAGCCATCCAAAAGAGGCAAGGTGAGCATTGGACAAGAAATCACCTCCCGCACAGACTATTGTGAATCTTACAGCCAACCAAAAGAGGTAATATGAGTATTGGACAAGAAATCACCTCTCGCACAGCCCAATGTTAATCTTATAACCATCCAAAAGAAGCAATGTGATCCAAAAGAAGCAATGTGAGTATTGGACAATAAATCACCTCCCGCACAGACCAATGTGAATCTTACAGCCATCCAAAAGAGGCAATGTGAGTAGTGGACAAGAAATCACCTCCTGCACGGACTATTGTGAATCTTATAGCCATCCAAAAGAGGCAATGTGAGCATTGGACAAGAAATCACCTCCCACACAGACCAACGTGAATCCTACAGCCATCCAAAAGAGGCTATATGAGTATTGGACAAGAAATCACCTCCCGCACAGACTATTGTGAATCTTACATCCATCCAAATGAGGCAATGTGAGTTTTGGACAAGAATTCACCTCCCACACAGACCAATGTGAATCTTACAGCCATCCAAAAGAGGCAATGTGAGTAGTGGACAAGAAATCACCTCCTGCACGGACTATTGTGAATCTTATAGCCATCCAAAAGAGGCAATGTGAGTATTGAACAAGATATCACCTCCCGCACAGACCAACGTGAATCTTATAGCCATCCAAAAGAGGCAATGTGAGTATTGGACAAGAAATCACCTCCCGCACAGACTATTGTGAATCTTACAGCCATCCAAAAGAGGCAATGTGAGTATTGGACAAGATATCACCTCCCGCACAGACCAACGTGAATCTTCTAGCCATCCAAAAGAGGCGATGTGAGTATTGGACAAGAAATCACCTCCCACACAGACTATTGTGAATCTTACAGCCATCCAAAAGAGGCAATGTGAGCATTGGACAAGAAATCACCTCCCACACTGACCAACATGAATCTTACAGCCATCCAAAAGAGGCAATGTGAGTATTGGACAAGCAATCACCTCCCGCACAGAATATTGTGAATCTTAAAGCCATCCAAAAGAGGCAAGGTGAGCATTGGACAAGAAATCACCTCCCGCACAGACTATTGTGAATCTTACAGCCAACCAAAAGAGGTAATATGAGTATTGGACAAGAAATCACCTCCCGCACAGACCAATGTGAATCTTACAGCCATCCAAAAGAGGCAATGTGAGTAGTGGACAAGAAATCACATCCTGCACGGACTATTGTGAATCTTATAGCCATCCAAAAGAGGCAATGTGAGCATTGGACAAGAAATCACCTCCCACACAGACTATTGTGAATCTTACAGCCATCCAAAAGAGGCAATGTGAGCATTGGACAAGAAATCACCTCCCACACAGACCAACGTGAATCTTAAAGCCATCCAAAAGAGGCAGTGTGAATATTGGACAAGATATCACCCCCCGCACTGACCAACATGAATCTTACAGCCATCCAAAAGAGGCAATGTGAGTATTGGACAAGCAATCACCTCCCGCACAGAATATTGTGAATCTTACAGCCATCTGTTAGGGAGAATTCTCTGTTTAGGCTGAATTTCCCTACCTAGTGAGTCCCCCAGCAGCTTTGCTGGATTTCTGGGGTTTCTTTTTTTCTCCTGCCAAGAGTGAGACTCTTTTACCCTCACTCTTGGACATATTGAAGTGTGTTTTCTTGGTTAAACCTTGTGTTGAATGGGCTATGGGGTCTTTTACTCCATAGGGCCTCATGTATTTTTGTGATGTGGGTTACACAGCACCCTCTGTGCCGTGACCCAGGGGTGTCCTAGGGACTCCCCAACATAGACTCCATACCCTGGGACTGACTACTGTCTCCCAGGGCATGTAAAGTCACCAAAGACTTTGCTAGTCTTGAATCCTGAACAGAACCAGTACAAACCATCATATTGTGGACGTACTGGCTGGGGCAATTCGATTGCCCCAGGGTCTGTTAGTCGAGGGGGCACGTCTCCGTCCCCCCTGATCGAGTTTTGGCTGGTGGCAGTGGAAACTACTTTTTATATTCGACCGCGAATATTTCCCTATGGGATTTCCCATTGTTTTAGGCTAACACATTTAATTATTTATTTACGGTAGCCTTAAACATACCGCCGGTTTATATATTTATTATTATAACTCCGGTTGGGATTTTTTGCCAAAACTTGATTCTAAAATGGCGTTGGCGTTCGCCTCTGTAACTCTGACCCAAAGTGGAGCCCTTTGTTCCACTTTTGGCGGGCTTCTCCACAGAAGCCCTCCAAAGTGGTGCCACTCTGTCTGGGGTACTTAGGAGGGGTGGAGGGGGATTTAGGCACCCTGGACTGAGTTACCTTGGTAACTCACGTCGCACTCCGTCCTGATTGGCCCAAGTGGTGAGCCGGCCGGCTCACCACTTAGCATGTTTGAGTGACAGCTAGGCTGGGTGAATGGGGGTTTGCTGCATAAAAGCAGGGCTTTGGGGACTGGAACTTCAGAAGTCGCCACAGGACCAAGAATCCGACGAGGGAAGAGCTGAGCCGACCTGCTTCGACGACACCACCCGGTGGAGCCCTGCTGAACCGTCTCACCACTTTTCCCGACGACCGAGGAGAACTCTTAACGGAGTGGCTCCTTCCCTTGACTGGTGGGGACAACCAGTTTTCGCCTTCTTTTCGCTTCTCGAGGTATCTCGTGGCCGCCTTGCCAGTGCCAAGCACCCCGGCAACCGGAACCCCACCACCTTTTACCCCAACCACGAAAGTCGGTACAACCCTTTAACCGGAGGACTCCGCGGCTGGTTTCTTCCCGGGCAGTGCAACGACCTTCTTCTTCTGCTCTTCAGCGAGAACTTCTTCTCCCCTGACCGACGTCGAGCCTTGCTGCCACTGCCTGGAACAACTGCCACCGCTGGAGGATCCTTTCCACTTAAGGTACCGTGTTCCGCCTGGCTTCCCTTGCCACCGACTGTACGGGGTAGATTTAGCCCCCGGCTTTCGAACCTGGGAGTGCCTGGGACACCCTGGCTAAACTTTCTAAGCCACTCTAAACTCTTTCTAACTCTTTGCAAGACTTTGAATCCTTAACAACAGTGTGATCTTGGGCACATTTTCGCTCCGGCTACTCTAAGAGTGGGCCCTGCCTAGTGACTTTTGCTCACCTGTGACTTTGTGCTTCTGTGAGTCTATTGCAAGTGTTCTGGACCTTAGAGTGGTGTGTTTAACCCATTCCTGTTTCTTTTTACCCCTTTCTTGAACCTACTAGAGTGTCATCTAACGTTAAGCGCTCACCCCTGTTTTAATTATGTGGTGTTAACTTAGAGTTGTCTAGATAGGAGTAAGGGTTGGAACTGCTTTCATTATAACTGTGTTTGAAGTGTTTTTACTATATTTTGCTAGAGTGATTTCAACTTATGTGTGTTTTATAAATAAATAACTATATACTTTTGAAACCAAGCTCTGGTCAGTGTTTGCTTGTGCTATTGTGTCTGAGTACATATTGTGTATACTTTGCATACTGCCTAACTCTTCTTGAGGGAAGTCTGACTGCTCAGCCACAGCTACCAGGTAAATCTGGGTGGTGCGGACTGCTACCAAGTGGGTTTACTGCTATACCTGTAGTCTTAAATCTTTTGCAGTGTTCCCCAAGGGAACTGCACAGGTTTCTGCCTAACACTGGTGTACAGCGGTGGGATTTGTATTGAGTATACATTTTATTGTGCTTTAGATACCTTAGTGCAACTAACCACAAAGCTTAGCACTGTAAAAGTAATCCTCTAACATGTCAGTTATAGAAAGCTATAGTCAAGAGTCCCTTGCAGCCAAAACTGCTGATTGTTTAAGAGTGCTCTGTAAACATAAGGATCTCCTGACTAAGGGCAAGAAAATGGAGCTGATTGAAAGATTGTTAGCTAACCAAAGTCTGGGTGATGGTTCAGAGGAACCTACCACTCCAGTAACTGTAGATGACAGTACTGAAATTAACATGGAGCAAAATGTTGATGATTCTGAGGAAGAGTCAGAAGAGGAGGGTGAGGCTGTTGTGACTGTCCCCCCTAGGCCTCTGCCTGCTCTACCTGCTGTACCTACTGGACCTTTACCAGGTCCCCCATTTAGTCCTCAATACTTTGAACTGGAGAAAATGAAACTAGAATTGGAGTATAAGAAACTTAATGCTCAAACTGACAAAGAATTAAGGCTAAGGGAAATGGAGCTCAAGTATGACTTAGAAATGAAGAAATTATCTGTTGAGAATGCTTCTCTCTCTGGCTCCTCTAGAAGTTCCAGTCCTAAAAGACCCCGGATGCCTAAAGAATTGGTTGGTATGTATGAGCCTAAATTGGATGTGTTGGATTGGTTGTCTCTGTTTGAATATAATCATGGGCTCCAGAACATCACAGGAAATGACTTACTCACCTGGTTGTTCTCTAGGCTTCCCCCTGTTGCAACTGATGTGGTAATGGAGATGGGGGAGGAGGATAGGAAGGACTATGAATGTGTGAAACTAGCTTTGATAGCTAGGTTTGGGAAGACCCCTTCCCAGTATCTTAAGAGGTTTAGGAGCCTCAAAAAGCATGATGGTACCCCTTGGGCTACCTGGGTGAATGAATGTTTGAAAAACTTAGAGGGATGGATTAAGGGTTACAAGGTGAACACTTATGAAGGTATGAAGAATTTGTTTATGTTGGAGACTATTTATGATGCCTGCTCTCCTGAGCTCAGACAACACTTGGCTGACTCCAGGGAATTAGATTCCCGGAAACTAGCTAAGGCTGCTGACTTGTGGGTTGCCAACAGGGCCACTCACAAGGATTCTGGGGTCACTCAAAAGAAGGATGGGGAGAAACAGCCTAAAAAGGACTCCAAAGAGAATTCTAATACTACAAATTCCAAAGAGGGCCCCAAACAAAACTATAAGGGTAAGCCACCAGGGAAACCAAATCAGGCTAGTATACCTCCTGGTCCCAGACCAGAAGGAGGTCAGAACAAGCCTCCATTCCAGCGAGCCTTTGGCTCATGCTTTGTTTGTAAGGCTACTGACCATGTGAAAGGAGATCCCAGATGTAAGGGTAAACCTTCAGGGGTCCAGCTTGCCTCCTTAGCCTTCGCTCCAGAAGAGGAAGTACATATGGCAAGTGGAAACTTTCTATTACTAGCTGATGAACCCACTGGAGTCTCAGCTAGTGTTTCTTTAGTCTCTCTGGGGTTGTGGGAACAACAGAATTTAGATGTCTATAACTCTATCCCAGATAATACTAAAGAGTATTATAAGGACAGTGTCCAGGTGAATGGTCAGGAGACTCCTGCCATTAGGGATACTGGAGCCAGCATAACTGTGGTGGATGAATCATTTTTCAAGGCAGAGGATGTTGCTAAGGCACCCAAATGCCTCACCAAGTTAGCTGGTGGGCCTGTGCAGATGTGTCCCCAGTTACCAGTTCTCATCCAATGTAATGATATGGCTGTAAAAATACCTGTCAGTGTACAATGTGAAGTGCCAGGTAGGGTTCTGTTGGGTAATGACCTCAAAGCTCTTGGAGTTGTATCTCATACCCCCAGACCACCTAGCAAAAGGTTACAGGAACTCACAAAACCTGCAAGAGAGAAAACCCTGAGAGGGTTATCTCAGGAGATGATGACAGAAATCACTCCTCTCCCACTGGAGCAACTTACTGCAGTAACTACCAGATCAGGAGCAAAGGGGCAACCCAAGACTCCTAGGAAAAAGCCAGCAGCAAGCACCCCAGTGCTTCCAACAAGGACTTCCCCTAGGTTGTCCAAAGTTACACCTGTAACTCCACCTCCAGCTGAGGCTGAGAGGGGGGTACAACCCTGTGTGGTTGAGCTAGACTCTGAGGAAGAGCTAGAAGGAGGCCCCAACCTTATTGGAGATTTGGACCCTGAGGACCATCCTGAGCTGCAGTCTTTACTGGCAGAAGGTGGGCCTAGCAGGGCAGCTGTTCGTAAGGGGCAAAGAGAATGTCCAACTCTGGAAGGTCTCCGCCACCAGGCAGCTTCTCAAGCTGATGGGCAAGAGCCTGGGAAGTATAGGTTACACTGGGAAGATGGCCTCTTCTACAGTGAACCCACTGAGTCTGAACCTGGAGACTACAAACGCCTTGTAGTCCCACAAGAGAACAGACAACAGTTCTTACAACTAGCCCATGAGATACCTTTGGCTGGTCACTTGAGTTTCAAGAAGACCAAGGAAAGGCTCTCACTCTACTTTTATTGGCCAAAGATGGGGGCTGAAGTAGATAGATATTGTAAGAGCTGCCATACCTGCCAGACTTCTGGTAAGGTTGGTTCCAAGAATGTGGCACCTTTAGTGCCTCTCCCAGTTGTGGGAGTCCCATTTGAGAGGGTAGGGATTGACATTGTTGGTCCCCTTGATCCTCCAACCTCCTCAGGCAACAGGTTTATCCTTGTTGTAGTAGACCATGCTACTAGGTACCCTGAGGCAATTCCTATGAGGACTGTTACAGCTCCGGCTGTGGCTAAGGCCCTCCTCGGTATTTTTACCAGGGTTGGGTTTCCTAAGGAGGTAATCTCTGACAGGGGGTCAAACTTTATGTCCCACTACATGAAAGCCATGTGGAAAACCTGTGGAGTTACCTACAAGTTCTCAACCGCTTACCACCCTCAGACAAACGGGTTGTTTGAAAGGTTTAACAGAACCATGAAGAGCATGATAGGTGCTTTAGAAGAACCCCTTAAGAAAAAGTGGGACCTTCTACTGCCATGCCTTCTCTTTGCTTATAGAGAAGTCCCTCAGGAGGGAGTAGGTTATTCTCCCTTTGAGCTTCTCTATGGCCATCCAGTCAGAGGCCCATTGGCCCTGATTAAGGAGGGATTGGAAGGTGCTCCTCCCCTCAAGCCAGTCAGAGTGACTGACTATGTGATAGGTCTCCGGAGGAGAATGTCACACATGATGGCAGAAGCAAGTGACAACTTGAAAGCTGGTCAAGCTCTGGTCAAGCATTGGCACGACCAGAAGGCTAACATGGTTGAGTTTACTCAAGACCAGCTAGTTCTAGTTATGCTCCCAACAAGGCAGAGGGCCTTGCAAGACAAATGGATGGGACCCTTCAAGATTGTGGGAAAACTTGGAGAGGTCAACTATCTGGTGGATCTGGGCAGACCCAGGGAAGCTCCTAGAGTCTTCCACACCAACCGACTAAAAGCATACATCTCCAGACCTGATGTAGGAGCCTTGCTTCTAGCTTCAGCTGCAGAGGAAGAAGAGAGTGAATCTCTCCCTGATCTCCTCCGAGGTGTGCCTTTAGATGAAAAAGTTGAAGGAGTCAATCTCTCTTCAGACCTGATACCTGAGCAACAAGAGGAGTGCAAATCTATGTTAAATCAGTTTGCCTCCCTGTTCTCACTATCACCAGGCTTGACCCCTTGGGGTCAGCATGAGATACTCACTGGTGACTGTCTGCCAGTCAAAAGCAGAGGATACAGAATGTCAGAACATGTCAGAACCCACATCAAAGGAGAGGTCAAGAAGATGCTTGATCTCGGGGTAATAGAGCCCTCTACTAGTCCATGGTCTAGCCCAGTTGTGTTAGTACCAAAGGCAGGATCCAAAGACTTGAGATTCTGTGTGGACTATAGAGCTCTAAATGCAGTCACCAAGACTGATGCCCACCCTTTGCCCAGGACAGATGAGTTGGTGGATAAACTTGGTGCAGCCAAGTACCTCAGCACATTTGACCTGACGTCAGGCTATTGGCAAATAGCCCTGACAGACCATGCCAAGGAGAAAACTGCATTTTCAACCCCAGTTGGCTTGTACCAGTTTAAGGTCATGCCGTTTGGACTAAAAAATGCACCTGCCACATTCCAAAGGATGGTGAACCAGGTTCTGGCTGGGATGGAAGACTTCTGCATGGCATACTTGGATGACATTGCAGTCTTCAGCCACTCCTGGGAAGAACATGTGACCCACCTAGGACATGTGTTGCAGGCTCTGGAACAGGCCCATTTGACAATCAAAGCCAGTAAGTGCCAGATTGGTCAAAGTAAAGTGGTCTACCTTGGACATGAGGTAGGAGGTGGAGAAATAAGGCCTTTGCCCAGCAAGATTGAAGCTGTGCAAAATTGGACAACACCGACTACTCAAACCCAAGTGAGAGCTTTTTTAGGCCTCACTGGATATTACAGGAATTTCATTGAGAACTATGGGACCATAGCTTCTCCACTGAATGTAATCTCCTCTCCCAAATTCCCTAAAAAGGTAAAATGGAATGAGGAGTGCAATCAGGCCTTTGAAAAACTGAAGAGAGCTCTTTGCCAAGCTCCAGTCTTGAGAGCTCCTGACTACCACCAACCTTTCATTGTACAAACTGATGCTTCCAATGTAGGTATAGGTGCAGTCCTAAGCCAACTGGATGAGAAGGGTAGGGAGCACCCCATTTGCTTCATCAGTAGAAAACTGAAGGATCCTGAGACAAGGTGGGCAACTATCGAAAGAGAATGCTTTGCTATTGTGTGGGCACTGAAGAAGTTTAGGCCATACTTGTATGGTTCTACTTTTGTTATTCAGACTGACCACCAACCCTTGAGATGGTTAATGCAAATGAAAGGGGAAAATCCAAAACTATTGAGATGGTCAATCTGCCTGCAAGGGTTTGATTTCACCATTGAGCACAGGTCAGGGTGTCACCATCAAAATGCTGATGGACTCTCTAGGATGTATATCATCGACTAGAGGTATGAGGATCATCCAGGAGTGGATTAAATCCTCCTGTCCCTTAGTCTGGGGGGGGCGAGTGTTAGGGAGAATTCTCTATTTAGGCTGAATTTCCCTACCTAGTGAGTCCCCCAGCAGCTTTGCTGGATTTCTGGGGTTTCTTTTTTTCTCCTGCCAAGAGTGAGACTCTTTTACCCTCACTCTTGGACATATTGAAGTGTGTTTTCTTGGTTAAACCTTGTGTTGAATGGGCTATGGGGTCTTTTACTCCATAGGGCCTCATGTATTTTTGTGATGTGGGTTACACAGCACCCTCTGTGCCGTGACCCAGGGGTGTCCTAGGGACTCCCCAACATAGACTCCATACCCTGGGACTGACTACTGTCTCCCAGGGCATGTAAAGTCACCAAAGACTTTGCTAGTCTTGAATCCTGAACAGAACCAGTACAAACCATCATATTGTGGACGTACTGGCTGGGGCAATTCGATTGCCCCAGGGTCTGTTAGTCGAGGGGGCACGTCTCCGTCCCCCCTGATCGAGTTTTGGCTGGTGGCAGTGGAAACTACTTTTTATATTCGACCGCGAATATTTCCCTATGGGATTTCCCATTGTTTTAGGCTAACACATTTAATTATTTATTTACGGTAGCCTTAAACATACCGCCGGTTTATATATTTATTATTATAACTCCGGTTGGGATTTTTTGCCAAAACTTGATTCTAAAATGGCGTTGGCGTTCGCCTCTGTAACTCTGACCCAAAGTGGAGCCCTTTGTTCCACTTTTGGCGGGCTTCTCCACAGAAGCCCTCCAAAGTGGTGCCACTCTGTCTGGGGTACTTAGGAGGGGTGGAGGGGGATTTAGGCACCCTGGACTGAGTTACCTTGGTAACTCACGTCGCACTCCGTCCTGATTGGCCCAAGTGGTGAGCCGGCCGGCTCACCACTTAGCATGTTTGAGTGACAGCTAGGCTGGGTGAATGGGGGTTTGCTGCATAAAAGCAGGGCTTTGGGGACTGGAACTTCAGAAGTCGCCACAGGACCAAGAATCCGACGAGGGAAGAGCTGAGCCGACCTGCTTCGACGACACCACCCGGTGGAGCCCTGCTGAACCGTCTCACCACTTTTCCCGACGACCGAGGAGAACTCTTAACGGAGTGGCTCCTTCCCTTGACTGGTGGGGACAACCAGTTTTCGCCTTCTTTTCGCTTCTCGAGGTATCTCGTGGCCGCCTTGCCAGTGCCAAGCACCCCGGCAACCGGAACCCCACCACCTTTTACCCCAACCACGAAAGTCGGTACAACCCTTTAACCGGAGGACTCCGCGGCTGGTTTCTCCCCGGGCAGTGCAACGACCTTCTTCTTCTGCTCTTCAGCGAGAACTTCTTCTCCCCTGACCGACGTCGAGCCTTGCTGCCACTGCCTGGAACAACTGCCACCGCTGGAGGATCCTTTCCACTTAAGGTACCGTGTTCCGCCTGGCTTCCCTTGCCACCGACTGTACGGGGTAGATTTAGCCCCCGGCTTTCGAACCTGGGAGTGCCTGGGACACCCTGGCTAAACTTTCTAAGCCACTCTAAACTCTTTCTAACTCTTTGCAAGACTTTGAATCCTTAACAACAGTGTGATCTTGGGCACATTTTCGCTCCGGCTACTCTAAGAGTGGGCCCTGCCTAGTGACTTTTGCTCACCTGTGACTTTGTGCTTCTGTGAGTCTATTGCAAGTGTTCTGGACCTTAGAGTGGTGTGTTTAACCCATTCCTGTTTCTTTTTACCCCTTTCTTGAACCTACTAGAGTGTCATCTAACGTTAAGCGCTCACCCCTGTTTTAATTATGTGGTGTTAACTTAGAGTTGTCTAGATAGGAGTAAGGGTTGGAACTGCTTTCATTATAACTGTGTTTGAAGTGTTTTTACTATATTTTGCTAGAGTGATTTCAACTTATGTGTGTTTTATAAATAAATAACTATATACTTTTGAAACCAAGCTCTGGTCAGTGTTTGCTTGTGCTATTGTGTCTGAGTACATATTGTGTATACTTTGCATACTGCCTAACTCTTCTTGAGGGAAGTCTGACTGCTCAGCCACAGCTACCAGGTAAATCTGGGTGGTGCGGACTGCTACCAAGTGGGTTTACTGCTATACCTGTAGTCTTAAATCTTTTGCAGTGTTCCCCAAGGGAACTGCACAGGTTTCTGCCTAACACCATCCAAAAGAGGCAATGTGAGTAGTGGACAAGAAATCACCTCCTGCACGGACTATTGTGAATCCTATAGCCATCCAAAAGAGGCAATGTGAGCATTGGACAAGAAATCACCTCCCAGACAGACCAACGTGAATATTACAGCCATCCAAAAGAGGCAGTGTGAGTATTTAACAAGATATCACTTCCTGCACAGACCAACGTGAATCTTACAGCCATCCAAAAGAGGCAATGTGAGTATTGGACAAGAAATCACCCTCCTCACAGACTAATGTGAATCCTACAGCCATCCAAAAGAGGCAATGTGAGTATTCGACAAGAAATCACCTCCCGCACAGACCATTGTGAATCTTACAGGCATCCAAAAGAGGCAATGTGAGTATTGGACAAGAAATCAACTCCCATGCAGACCAATGCGAATCTTACAGCCATCCAAAAGAGGCAATGTGAGTATTGGACAAGAAATCACCTCCCGCACAGACCACTGTGAATCGTACAACCATCCAAAAGAGGCAATGTGAGTAATGGACAAGAATTCACCTCCCACACAGACCAACGTGAATCTTACAGCCATCCAAAAGAGGCAATGTGAGTATTGAACAAGAAATCACCTCCTGCACAGACCAACGTGAATCTTACAGCCATCCAAAATAGGCAATGTGAGTATTGGACAAGATATCACCTCCCGCACAGACCAAAATGAATCTTACAGATATCCAAAAGAGGCAATGTGAGTATTGGACAAGAAATCACCTCCCGCACAGACTATTGTGAATCTTATAGCCATCCAAAAAAGGCAATATGAGCATTGGACAAGAAATCACCTCCCGCACAGACTATTGTGAATCTTACAGCCAACCAAAAGAGGCAATGTGAGTATTGGACAAGAAATCACCTCCCACACAGCCCAATGTGAATCTTATAACCATCCAAAAGAAGCAATGTGAGTATTGGACAATAAATCACCTGCCGCACAGACCAATGTGAATCTAACAGCCATCCAAAAGAGGCAATATGAGTAGTGGACAAGAAATCACCTCCCGCACAGACCAATGTGAATCTTACAGCCATCCAAAAGAGGCAATGTGAGCATTGAACAAGAAGTCACCTCCCACACAGGCCAACATGAATCTTACAGACATCCAAAAGAGGCAGTGTGATTATTGGACAAGATATTACTTCCTGCACTGACCAACGTGAATCTTACAGCCATCCAAAAGAGGCAATGTGAGTATTGGACAAGAAACCACCTCCCACACAGACTATTGTGAATCTTAGACCCATCCAAAAGAGGCAATGTAATTATTGGACAAGAAAACACCCCCCGCACATACCAATGTGAACCTTACAGCCCTCCAAAAGAGGCAATGTGAGTATTGGACAAGAAATCACCTCCCACACAGACCAACGTGAATCCTACAGCCATCCAAAAGAGGCAATATGAGTATTGGAAAAGAAATCACCTTCTGCACAGACTATTGTGGATCTTACAGCCATCCAAATGAGGCAATGTGAGTTTTGGACAAGAATTCACCTCCCACACAGACCAACGTGAATCTTGCAGCCATCCTAAAGAGGCAATGTGATTATTGAACAAGAAATCACCTCCCGCACAGACCAACGTGTATCTTACAGCAATCCAAAAGAGGCAATGTTGGTATTGGACAAGAAATCACCTCCCGCACAGACTATTGTGAATCTTACAGCCATCCAAAAGAGGCAATGTGAGTATTGGACAAGATATCACCTCCCGCGTAGACCAACATGAATCTTACAGCCATCCAAAATAGGCAATGTGAGTATTGGACAATAAATCACCTCCTGCACAGACTATTGTGAATCTTACAGCCAACCAAAAGAGGCAATGTGAGTATTGGACAAGAAATCACAGCCCGCACAGCCCAATGTGAATCTTACAACCATCCAAAAGGAGCAATGTGAGGATTAGTCAAGAGATCACCTCCCACACAGACTATTGTGAATCTTACAGCCATCCAAAAGAGGATATGTGAGCATTGGACAAGAAATCCCCTCCCACACAGACAAATGTGAATCTTTCAGCCATCCAAAAGAGGCAGTGAGAGTATTGGACAAGATATCACTTATTGCACAGACCAAAGTGAATCTTACAGCCTTCCAAAAGAGGCAATGTGAGTATTGGACAAGAAACCACCTCCCACATAGACTATTGTGAATCTTAGACCCATTCAAAAGAGGCAATGTAAGTATTGGACAAGAAATCACCCCCGCACAGACCAATGTGAATCTTACAGCCATCCAAAAGAGGCAATGTGAGTATTGGACAAGAAATCACCTCCCGCACAGACTATTGTGAATCTTATAGCCATCCAAAAGAGGCAATGTGAGCATTGGACAAGAAATCACCTCCCGCACCTACCACTGTGAATCGTACAACCATCCAAAAGAGGAAATGTGATTATTGGACAAGAAATCACCTCCCACACAGACCACTGTGAATCGTACAACCATCCAAAAGAGGCAATGTGAGTATTGGACAAGAATTCACCTCCCACAAAGACCAACGTGAATCTTGCAGCCATCCAAAAGAGGCAATGTGAGTATTGAACAAGATATCACCTCCCGCACAGACCAACGTGAATCTTACAGCCATCCAAAAGAGGCAATGTGAGTATTGGACAAGAAATCACCTCCCGCACAGACTATTGTGAATCTTACAGCCATCCAAAAGAGGCAATGTGAGTATTGGACAAGATATCACCTCCCGCACAGACCATTGTGAATCTTACAGGCATCCAAAAGCGGCAATGTGAGTATTGGACAAGAAATCAACTCCCATGCAGACCAATGCGAATCTTACAGCCATCCAAAAGAGGCAATGTGAGTATTGGACAAGAAATCACCTCCCGCCGCACAGACCACTGTGAATCGTACAACCATCCAAAAGAGGCAATGTGAGTAATGAATAAGAAATCACCTCCTGCACAGACCAACGTGAATCTTACAGCCATCCAAAATAGGCAATGTGAGTATTGGACAAGATATCACCTCCCGCACAGGCCAAAATGAATCTTACAGATATCCAAAAGAGGCAATGTGAGTATTGGACAAGAAATCACCTCCCGCACAGACTATTGTGAATCTTATAGCCATCCAAAAAAGGCAATGTGAGCATTGGACAAGAAATCACCTCCCGCACAGACTATTATGAATCTTACAGCCAACCAAAAGAGGCAATGTGAGTATTGGACAAGAAATCACCTCCCACACAGCCCAATGTGAATCTTATAACCATCCAAAAGAAGCAATGTGAGTATTTGACAAGAAATCACCCCCCGCACAGACCAACGTGAATCCTACAGCCATCCAAAAGAGGCTATATGAGTATTGGACAAGAAATCACCTCCAGCACAGACTATTGTGAATCTTACAGCCATCCAAAAGAGGCAATGTGAGTATTGGACAAGAAATAACCTCCAGCACATAACATTTTGAATCTTACAGCCATCCAAAAGAGGCAATGGGAGTATTGGACAAGAAATCACCTCCCACACAGACCAATGTGAATATTATAGCCATCCAAAAGAGGCAATGTGAATATTGGACAAGAAATCAACTCCCACACAGACCAACGTGAATCCTACAGCCATCCAAAAGAGGCTATATGAGTATTGGAGAAGAAATCACCTCCCGCACAGACTATTGTGAATCTTACAGCCATCCAAATGAGGCAATGTGAGTTTTGGACAAGAATTCACCTCCCACACAGACCAACGTGAATCTTGCAGCCATCCAAAAGAGGCAATGTGAGTATTGAACAAGATATCACCTCCCGCACAGACCAACGTGAATCTTATAGCCATCCAAAAGAGGCAATGTGAGTATTGGACAAGAAATCACCTCCCGCACAGACTATTGTGAATCTTACAGCCATCCAAAAGAGGCAATGTGAGTATTGGACAAGATATCACCTCCCGCACAGACCAACGTGAATCTTCCAGCCCTCCAAAAGAGGCGATGTGAGTATTGGACAAGAAATCACCTCCCACACAGACTATTGTGAATCTTACAGCCATCCAAAAGAGGCAATGTGAGCATTGGACAAGAAATCACCTCCCACACAGACCAACGTGAATCTTACAGCCATCCAAAAGAGGCAGTGTGAATATTGGACAAGATATAACCCTTCGCACTGACCAACATGAATCTTACAGCCATCCAAAAGAGGCAATGTGAGTGTTGGACAAGCAATCACCTCCCGCACAGAATATTGTGAATCTTAAAGCCATCCAAAAGAGGCAAGGTGAGCATTGGACAAGAAATCACCTCCCGCACATACTATTGTGAATCTTACAGCCAACCAAAAGAGGTAATATGAGTATTGGACAAGAAATCTCCTCCCGCACAGCCCAATGTTAATCTTATAACCATCCAAAAGAAGCAATGTGATCCAAAAGAAGCAATGTGAGTATTGGACAATAAATCACCTCCCGCACAGACCAATGTGAATCTTACAGCCATCCAAAAGAGGCAATGTGAGTAGTGGACAAGAAATCACTTCCTGCACGGACTATTGTGAATCTTATAGCCATCCAAAAGAGGCAATGTGAGCATTGGACAAGAAATCACCTCCCACACAGACCAACGTGAATATTACAGCCATCCAAAAGAGGCAGTGTGAGTATTTAACAAGATATCACTTCCTGCACAGACCAACGTGAATCTTACAGCCATCCAAAAGAGGCAATGTGAGTATTGGACAAGAAATCACCCTCCTCACAGACTAATGTGAATCCTACAGCCATCCAAAAGAGGCAATGTGAGTATTGGACAAGAAATCACCTCCCGCACAGACCATTGTGAATCTTACAGGCATCCAAAAGAGGCAATGTGAGTATTGGACAAGAAATCAACTCCCATGCAGACCAATGCGAATCTTACAGCCATCCAAAAGAGGCAATGTGAATATTGGACAAGAAATCACCTCCCGCACAGACCACTGTGAATCGTACAACCATCCAAAAGAGGCAATGTGAGTAATGGACAAGAATTCACCTCCCACACAGACCAACGTGAATCTTACAGCCATCCAAAAGAGGCAATGTGATTATTGAACAAGAAATCACCTCCTGCACAGACCAACATGAATCTTACAGCCATCCAAAATAGGCAATGTGAGTATTGGACAAGATATCACCTCCCGCACAGACCAAAATGAATCTTACAGATATCCAAAAGAGGCAATGTGAGTATTGGACAAGAAATCACCTCCCGCACAGACTATTGTGAATCTTATAGCCATCCAAAAAAGGCAATGTGAGCATTGGACAAGAAATCACCTCCCGCACAGACTATTGTGAATCTTACAGCCAACCAAAAGAGGCAATGTGAGTATTGGACAAGAAATCACCTCCCACACAGCCCAATGTGAATCTTATAACCATCCAAAAGAAGCAATGTGAGTATTGGACAATAAATCACCTGCCGCACAGACCAATGTGAATCTAACAGCCATCCAAAAGAGGCAATATGAGTAGTGGACAAGAAATCACCTCCCGCACAGACCAATGTGAATCTTACAGCCATCCAAAAGAGGCAATGTGAGCATTGGACAAGAAGTCACCTCCCACACAGACCAACATGAATCTTACAGCCATCCAAAAGAGGCAGTGTGATTATTGGACAAGATATTACTTCCTGCACAGACCAACGTGAATCTTACAGCCATCCAAAAGAGGCAATGTGAGTATTGGACAAGAAACCACCTCCCACACAGACTATTGTGAATCTTAGACCCATCCAAAAGAGGCAATGTAATTATTGGACAAGAAAACACCTCCCGCACATACCAATGTGAATCTTACAGCCCTCCAAAAGAGGCAATGTGAGTATTGGACAAGAAATCACCTCCCACACAGACCAACGTGAATCCTACAGCCATCCAAAAGAGGCAATATGAGTATTGGAAAAGAAATCACCTTCCGCACAGACTATTGTGGATCTTACAGCCATCCAAATGAGGCAATGTGAGTTTTGGACAAGAATTCACCTCCCACACAGACCAATGTGAATCTTGCAGCCATCCAAAAGAGGCAATGTGATTATTGAACAAGAAATCACCTCCCGCACAGACCAACGTGTATCTTACAGCAATCCAAAAGAGGCAATGTGAGTATTGGACAAGAAATCACCTCCCGCACAGACTATTGTGAATCTTACAGCCATCCAAAAGAGGCAATGTGAGTATTGGACAAGATATCACCTCCCACGTAGACCAACATGAATCTTACAGCCATCCAAAATAGGCAATGTGAGTATTGGACAAGAAATCACCTCCTGCACAGACTATTGTGAATCTTACAGCCAACCAAAAGAGGCAATGTGAGTATTGGACAAGAAATCACAGCCCGCACAGCCCAATGTGAATCTTACAACCATCCAAAAGGAGCAATGTGAGTATTGGAAAATAAATCACCTCCCGCACACACCAATGTGAATCTTACAGCCATCGAAAAGCGGATAATGTGAGTAGTAGACAAGAAATCACCTCCCGTACAGACCAATGTGAATCTTACAGCCACCCAAAAGAGGCAATGTGAGGATTAGTCAAGAGATCACCTCCCACACAGACTATTGTGAATCTTACAGCCATCCAAAAGAGGATATGTGAGCATTGGACAAGAAATCCCCTCCCACACAGACAAATGTGAATCTTTCAGCCATCCAAAAGAGGCAGTGAGAGTATTGGACAAGATATCACTTATTGCACAGACCAAAGTGAATCTTACAGCCTTCCAAAAGAGGCAATGTGAGTATTGGACAAGAAACCACCTCCCACATAGGCTATTGTGAATCTTAGACCCATTCAAAAGAGGCAATGTAAGTATTGGACAAGAAATCACCCCTGCACAGACCAATGTGAATCTTACAGCCATCCAAAAGAGGCAATGTGAGTATTGGACAAGAAATCACCTCCCGTACAGACTATTGTGAATCTTATAGCCATCCAAAAGAGGCAATGTGAGCATTGGACAAGAAATCACCTCCCGCACCTACCACTGTAAATCGTACAACCATCCAAAAGAGGAAATGTGATTATTGGACAAGAAATCACCTCCCGCACAGACCACTGTGAATCGTACAACCATCCAAAAGAGGCAATGTGAGTATTGAACAAGAAATCACCTCCCGCACAGACCAATTTGAATCCTAAAGCCATCCAAAAGAGGCTATATGAGTATTGGACAAGAAATCACCTCCGCAGAGACTATCGTGAATCATACAGCCATCCAAAAGAGGTAATGTGAGTATTGGACAAGATATCACCTCCCGCACGGACCATTGTGAATCTTACAGCCATCCAAAAGAGGCAATGTGAGTATTGGACAAGACATCAACTCCCATGCAGACCAATGTGAATCTTACAGCCATCCAAAAGAGGCAATGTGAGTATTGGACAAGAAATCACCTCCCGCACAGACCCACGTGAATCTTAGAGCCATCCAAAAGAGGCAATGTGAGTATTGAACAAGAAATCAACTCCCGCACAGACCAACTTGAATCTTACAGCCATCCAAAATAGGAAATGTGAGTATTGGACAAGATATCACATCCCACACAGACCAACATGAATCTTACAGATATCCAAAATAGGCAATGTGAGTATTGGACAAGAAATCACCTCCCGCACAGACTATTGTGAATCTTATAGCCATCCAAAAGAGGCAATATGAGCATTGGACAAGAAATCACCTCCTGCACAGACTATTGTGAATTTTACAGCCATCTAAAAGAGGCAATGTGAGTATTGGACAAGAAATCACCTCCCGCACAGACTATTGTGAATCTTACAGCCATCCAAAAGAGGCAATGTGAGTATTGGACAAGATATCACCTCCCGCACAGACCAACGTGAATCTTCTAGCCAACCAAAAGAGGCACTGTGAGTATTGGACAAGAAATCACCTCCCACACAGACTATTGTGAATCTTACAGCCATCCAAAAGAGGCAATGTGAGCATTGGACAAGAAATCACCTCCCACACAGACCAACGTGAATCTTACAGCCATCCAAAAGAGGCAGTGCGAATATTGGACAAGATATCACCCCCCGCACTGACCAACATGAATCTTACAGCCATCCAAAAGAGGCAATGTGAGTATTGGACAAGCAATCACCTCCCTCACAGAATATTGTGAATCTTAAAGCCATCCAAAAGAGGCAAGGTGAGCATTGGACAAGAAATCACCTCCCGCACAGACTATTGTGAATCTTACAGCCAACCAAAAGAGGTAATATGAGTATTGGACAAGAAATCACCTCCCGCACAGCCCAATGTTAATCTTATAACCATCCAAAAGAAGCAATGTGATCCAAAAGAAGCAATGTGAGTATTGGACAATAAATCACCTCCCGCACAGACCAATGTGAATCTTACAGCCATCCAAAATAGGCAATGTGAGTAGTGGACAAGAAATCACCTCCTGCACGGACTATTGTGAATCTTATAGCCATCCAAAAGAGGCAATGTGAGCATTGGACAAGAAATCACCTCCCACACAGACCAACGTGAATATTACAGCCATCCAAAAGAGGCAGTGTGAGTATTTAACAAGATATCACTTCCTGCACAGACCAACGTGAATCTTACAGCCATCCAAAAGAGGCAATGTGAGTATTGGACAAGAAATCACCCTCCTCACAGACTAATGTGAATCCTATAGCCATCCAAAAGAGGCAATGTGAGTATTGGACAAGAAATCACCTCCCACACAGACCACTGTGAATCGTACAACCATCCAAAAGAGGCAATGTGAGTAATGGACAAGAATTCACCTCCCACACAGACCAACGTGAATCTTACAGCCATCCAAAAGAGGCAATGTGAGTATTGAACAAGAAATCACCTCCTGCACAGACCAACATGAATCTTACAGCCATCCAAAATAGGCAATGTGAGTATTGGACAAGATATCACCTCCCACACAGACCAAAATGAATCTTACAGATATCCAAAAGAGGCAATGTGAGTATTGGACAAGAAATCACCTCCCGCACAGACTATTGTGAATCTTATAGCCATCCAAAAAAGGCAATGTGAGCATTGGACAAGAAATCACCTCCCGCACAGACTATTGTGAATCTGACAGCCAACCAAAAGAGGCAATGTGAGTATTGGACAAGAAATCACCTCCCACACAGCCCAATGTGAATCTTATAACCATCCAAAAGAAGCAATGTGAGTATTGGACAATAAATCACCTGCCGCACAGACCAATGTGAATCTAACAGCCATCCAAAAGAGGCAATATGAGTAGTGGACAAGAAATCACCTCCCGCACAGACCAATGTGAATCTTACAGCCATCCAAAAGAGGCAATGTGAGTATTGGACAAGAGACCACCTCCCACACAGACTATTGTGAATCTTAGACCCATCCAAAAGAGGCAATGTAAGTATTGGACAGGAAAACACACCACGCACATACCAATGTGAATCTTACAGCCCTCCAAAAGAGGCAATGTGAGTATTGGACAAGAAATCACCTCCCACACAGACCAACGTGAATCCTACAGCCATCCAAAAGAGGCAATATGAGTATTGGAAAAGAAATCACCTTCCGCACAGACTATTGTGGATCTTACAGCCATCCAAAAGAGGCAATGTGATTATTGAACAAGAAATCACCTCCCGCACAGACCAACGTGTATCTTACAGCAATCCAAAAGAGGCAATGTGAGTATTGGACAAGAAATCACCTCCCGCACAGACTATTGTGAATCTTACAGCCATCCAAATGAGGCAATGTGAGTATTGGACAAGATATCACCTCCCGCGCAGACCAACATGAATCTTACAGCCATCCAAAATAGGCAATGTGAGTATTGGACAAGAAATCACCTCCTGCACAGACTATTGTGAATCTTACAGCCAACCAAAAGAGGCAATGTGAGTATTGGACAAGAAATCACAGCCCGCACAGCCCAATGTGAATCTTACAACCATCCAAAAGGAGCAATGTGTGTATTGGAAAAAAAATCACCTCCCGCACACACCAATGTGAATCTTACAGCCATCGAAAAGAGGATAACGTGAGTAGTAGACAAGAAATCACCTCCCGTACAGACCAATGTGAATCTTACAGCCACCCAAAAGAGGCAATGTGAGGATTAGTCAAGAGATCACCTCGCGCACAGACTATTGTGAATCTTACAGCCATCCAAAAGAGGATATGTGAGCATTGGACAAGAAATCCCCTCCCACACAGACAAATGTGAATCTTTCAGCCATCCAAAAGAGGCAGTGAGAGTATTGGACAAGATATCACTTATTGCACAGACCAAAGTGAATCTTACAGCCTTCCAAAAGAGGCAATGTGAGAATTGGACAAGAAACCACCTCCCACATAGACTATTGTGAATCTTAGACCCATTCAAAAGAGGCAATGTAAGTATTGGACAAGAAATCACCCCCGCACAGACCAATGTGAATCTTACAGCCATCCAAAAGAGGCAATGTGAGTATTGGACAAGAAATCACCTCCCGCACAGACTATTGTGAATCTTATATCCATCCAAAAGAGGCAATGTGAGCATTGGACAAGAAATCACCTCCCGCACCTACCACTGTGAATCGTACAACCATCCAAAAGAGGAAATGTGATTATTGGACAAGAAATCACCTCCCGCACAGACCACTGTGAATCGTACAACCATCCAAAAGAGGCAATGTGAGTATTGGACAAGAATTCACCTCGCACACAGACCAACGTTAATCTTAGACCCATCCAAAAGAGGCAATGTGAGTATTGAACAAGAAATCACCTCCCGCACAGACCAATTTGAATCCTAAAGCCATCCAAAATAGGCTATATGAGTATTGGACAAGAAATCATCTCCCGCACAGACTATCGTGAATCATACAGCCATCCAAAAGAGGCAATGTGAGTATTGGACAAGAAATCACCTCCCGCACGGACCATTGTGAATCTTACAGCCATCCAAAAGAGGCAATGTGAGTATTGGACAAGAGATCAACTCCCATGCAGACCAATGTGAATCTTACAGCCATCCAAAAGAGGCAATGTGAGTATTGGACAAGAAATCACCTCCCGCACAGACCAACGTGAATCTTAGAGCCATCCAAAAGAGGCAATGTGAGTATTGACCAAGAAATCACCTCCCGCACAGACCAACTTGAATCTTACAGCCATCCAAAATAGGCAATGTGAGTATTGGACAAGATATCACATCCCGCACAGACCAACATGAATCTTACAGATATCCAAAAGAGGCAATGTGAGTATTGGACAAGAAATCACCTCCCGCACAGACTATTGTGAATCTTATAGCCATCCAAAAGAGGCAATGTGAGCATTGGACAAGAAATCACCTCCTGCACAGACTATTGTGAATCTTACAGCCATCTAAAAGAGGCAATGTGAGTAGTGGACAAGAAATCACCTCCCGCACAGACCAATGTGAATCTTACAGCCACCCAAAAGAGGCAATGTGAGTATTAGTCAAGAGATCACCTGCCACACAGACTATTGTGAATCTTACAGCCATCCAAAAGAGGCAATGTGAGCATTGGACAAGAAGTCACCTCCCACACAGATCAACATGAATCTTACAGCCATCCAAAAGAGGCAGTGTGAATATTGGACAAGATATCACTTCCTGCACAGACCAACGTGAATGTTACAGCCATCCAAAAGAGGCAATGTGAGTATTGGACAAGAAATCACCCTGCGCACATACCAATGTGAATCTTACAGCCCTCCAAAACAGGCAATGTGAGTATTGGACAAGAAATCACCAAAAGAGGCAAGGTGACACTGATCCTGAATGTCTGGAGATATCAGCCTGAGATTGTTCACCTGGAACTGTTACAATGTGTGCATCCCTACCCACACACAACACCAATGCAGTTTTGTGAAGAAACACATTCAAGCAGCCAAAATGAATACCCACTTGCTAAATGCAACAAGAGGACAGTGCCATGTCACCCAACCCATCCCCAGCACCGCCACACAACACACCGTGCCATGTCATGCTATGTGCAGGTAAACAAAGTAATCCCCACAACATGACAAGTGTTGCAATGTACAGTGTCCCCAATTGAAACTTCCTACACCTGAAATGCTCACTGTAATGCAGGACCAACAACAAACTTGAGCAGGTACTACCATTAACATGACTTCAGTAATGTGATAAATCAGTTGTCTCACCACCTGGATATGCCTGCACTCCCACCACTTCCAACTGAACAGTGTTGGTGCCATGTAGAGTTGTAGGTGCACTGCTGCCAACAAGGACCCCATCTCCAGACTAGAGGGCCTTGTGTAGACATGAGGAAGGGACCTGCAAATTGGGAGGCAGACACAGAAGAAGAGTTACACATCAATGCAACATGCAGTGTACAACACAACAGCAATATGCACTAGGAATGTATACACAGTATTGACTAGACTACCCACACATGTAGTGGGAGTCCAATGTCACCATGTACTTCAATGTCACTTGGGCACACCCTTTGCAAGCCCATGGAAACGGGAAGCAGGAGGGGTGTGTGTGACTCAAACCCAGGCATCTGAACCTAATACATGACAAGCCTGCATGTGCCCAGCCACAATGCAGCGTATGCCCACAGGAACCACGGAAGCCAACAAATTGTCCCGAAAAAATTGGGAAAAATATAAAAATAAAAATAAAAATAAAAAAAATCAAAAATGGCCATTAAAGGGCCCGGGGGGGTTGGGGAGGCCACCCAGGAGGTCCGAGGTCAGGGTGCACACCAGAAACCACCTGTGTGGATCCTGGGGAAAAAAAACACCTCCATGGGCTCATGGCCCACACGGCTACCCTATTGTGGGAGTATCACTGCTGTCGCTATTATCACCCTGTGCAGCTGAATCCGGAGGTGGTTGCACTATGGGAGGCAGCCCACGCAAGGCCCTACTCTGTTCCTCCATGGCTGCAAGCATGCAGGTGTGGTAGGTCTGGTTCTGGAGGATGAGGGTGCGGAGGTCCCCATGCAACAACTCACGGGATGCCCGGACCTCCGCCCTCGTTGCTTGCATCTCAGCTGAGAGCGTACGGGTGAGACGCTCCAGCTGCTGTTCTGTCCTTTGGTGTGTTGAAGCCTCAAGCTCAACTAGAGTCGTCCTGAGTTGATGTAGCTCCTGCCTCAGGGCTTCCCTGTGGCCCTGGGACTCTATGGAGATGGCCTCCTGCAGAGTCGCCAGTGCCGCCCGCCTGTCCCTGTTGGACGCCAACATGTCCTCCCTGTGTGACTGGCAGATGGAGTCGGTTGCCTGCTCTAGTCGCTCCATCAGCCTTTCAGGGGGGACAATGGAAGTGGCCACCCTATCCATGGCCTGAGCCATCATCTCGGATGATGCTGCCTGTTGGGTAGCCATACCGTAAATGGATTGCTCCCATGCGGTATTGCCAGGTGGCATACGGCCACCACGTCGGCGGGCACCACACCTGTCTGGGGCAAGGCGGACTGCGCCTTGCTGTGCCGGCACTGCCTGAGGCTGCAGGACTGCATTCCCCCTCTGATCTGCTGGCCCAGGAACAGGATCAGATGTCGCGGAGTGTGACCCTGCATCCGTAACCACCAAAGGCCTAGCTGCCAACACTGACATCCCCATTGAGGGTTCTGACCCTGGTGCAGGTGGGTGGGACAGAACAGATTCCCTCCCTGGAACACTCACCTGCGACGGCACGTAGGTCTCATCATCCGAGTCAACAGCTGAGTACAGCTCGGGGGAGGTGCAGCCAGAGACACCCCTTGAGAGCACAACCTGTAGCACTTGTGGGTTTTCACCCACCAGCACACCACGTCCCTCACTGGTGGTTGGTCGGCCCTCGGACCCCTCCTGGCTCTGCACCATCTCCACAACCCCAGCAGTATCAGGTGCGTCTTCCCCTGCAATGACATAATAACAAAGAAATGGAAACCCGCATTAGCACCATGGCACACAATGAGGGCTGAGAAGCAAGAGAACCAGTACTTGATTGACACATGTCCCACATGACTAAGATCCTCCCATGCATGCACTCTCACTGCGTATGAAGGGCAGGCAAATGGCACACACTCATTACACAAAGATGGAAGATGAACACATTTTCTGCATGCTGCCTGGCAGTGGCATCACACATTGCCCTGTGATTGCCAGGTGACACACACATGCCATCACACAGATGGCATGTGCCATTGCTATTGAGTGTAGATGGAGAGGAGGGCAGCACTTATTCATTCTGTCCAGTTCCCACATGCAATAGCTTTTCTAATTGAAACAGGTCTGCTTTATCACCTGGAGCTGCCAGTCCAATATGGTCCAATTGCACAGGGACATGTGTGAACATATGATATCCAGGTAACAAAGTCACTCCACTTTACCATGGCAAGACATGTGACTAGAGGACTGAGGAATGCCTAGTATAAGTGGTGGAATGCATACAATCTGTCTGATTGAACATAGGAAAATAAGCAACAATGTTGTGGCAAGGTGACACTTCAAGGGCAACTGGGGTGCTGTTGGGCTAGATGTCTACTGTTGGCAGAAGGGATACTGCAATGGCCAATTGCAGCTGTGCAGGATGTATTGCATGAAGCACATGGCTGACACATTCGACTCAGGCGCACACACTCTCACCTGGCACACAAACAGATGCCCTCACACACACACCATGCACATGGATGACACACACATGCATGTGCACTCACCGGACAATGCCTCGTAATCAGGCAGATCTCCCACGCCTTGGATCTGTTCCTCCGTGACGTAGGTCCCAGCGACTGACTCATGTGGAGTGAGTTCCTTGTCTTCTACTGGAGACCCACCTCCAGTCACTAGAGTTGCGGCATGACTTGAGGCCAGCTTCTTCTTTGCCCTGCGCTTTAGGTCATTCCAGCGCTTGTAGCAATCATTGGCTGTGCGCCTCACGATTCCAAGGGCACTTACGATGTCCGCAACGGTCTGCCAGTGTGCCTGGCGTTGTGCAGGTGTGGTCTTTGATCCTGCAACAATGACCATCTCGTTATCATGTCCGGACACATACTCGACAAGTGCATTCAGTTCGTCATCCGTGAAGCTGGGCTTCCTCGACGGACCGGACTGTGTAGCCGTGTCTGGGGCATCAGCCTGTGCCGGACGAGCACTCTTCCTCTTCCGCTTGGAAGGTGGTGGTGATCCTGAGTGTCCTGCGCCGCTCTGGACGCTAGGGGCAGGAGCCCTGGTGGGCTCTGTATCAGGTGTGTGGGATTGCACACTCAGCATGGGAGTTGGTGCAGGCATTGGCTCAAGTGTAATGGTGTCATGGGGAATGTCAGCAGAATGGACTAGGACGGACACTGTCCTGGCTGGGTGTGTGAGAGCTGGGGTGGATGGAGCCGCAGCTGCCCCTGCAGCCTCTCCGCCCTGCCTACTTGGGGCAGCAGATGACCTTGCTGCCCCAGATCCACGTGGCATGATGGCATCAACGTGCACCAGCGCACGTGTGGTAGCCCTGCTGACCTGGAAGTCAGCCATGGAGTCAGCCAGGTGTGGTGCCACAATGGGCTGGTCCAACAAGGGCTGAGCATGGATGGTGTCAGCCACATCAGCCTCAACGGGAGGGGGAGGGGGGGAGGGGGGGATAATGGGTGCCCTTGACTGGTTCTCCGCACATGGGGGGACAGGCTCACCCTGCAAGTTACGACCACGTCCCCTACCGGATCCACCACGGCCACCACTTGTGGCTCTTCCACCTTTGCCACCCTTACGGAATCCTCGCCTCCCAGCCATGGCACTGATATTAATGTGCGTATGGGAGTGGCTGTAGACTATAGTCCTGGGCAATTGGGGGTCAAAGGGGTTGGGTACCAGATGGTAATTGTACCCTAGTGCTCTAGCAAGGCTGATTCTAACCCCTGGGGAAAGATGACGGGTCACGCAACGCACAGGAGGCCCAAAAAAGGGAGATGACGTGCACGCAACCCCTCCTAGACCACGTGTGCAGAAAGAAAAACCTGCACTACGCTGTGGCACCCAGTAACACAAGAATGAACGTATGCGTGTCACACGCAGCCTAGAATGACCTCTGAAGGGGTAGGCTACACACGGGGCAAGCACAGAAGTTAGATACGTGCGTGACTCACCGTCTGCCAGGTAAAAGAGCGTGAAAAATGAGCGCGTTTGGTTGGCAACACCCCCGCCAAAAGAAGATATGTACACTGTCTGAGGAGACAGGACAACAGTAGAAGGGGACACTGTTTGAGGGAACAGGCCCAGGTAAACCAGTACGAGAGAAAAAAGAGAAAAAGCTGTCAGAGGTAACAGGGAGTACGAACTGGAAACGCCGTGAAGTAAATCGCGTGTGAAACGACAAGAAGTACAGAATTCACCCACTCGCTCTCCACGAAAAGCACGTACAAGGAAATGGTGTTCTACACGTACCTTATATACAGGCCCACACGTACAGCGTCACTTACGCGGCGTGTACGTGCTAGGCCCATTTTCACCAATCACACGCTTTGTCACTTCTGCGTGTAGATCCATATTCACCAATCACACGCTTTGTCACTTCTGCGTGTAGGTCCTTTTTAACCATTTACACGCTTTGTGACTTCTGCGTGTAGGTCTATTTTCTCCAATCACACGCTTTGACACTCGGACGTGTCACGCAACATTTTCCTGCACGTGCACGTGACTTCATGGACGCGCATATGCTGTTGATGGGTTTACGCGCTAAGGGCCTTTCTTCGATTCACACGCAGACGTGTGGGATTTTCACGTGCAAAATCACTCCCTATCAGGCTGTCCACGCGTAAGCACACGGAAGACCACGCTCCTGCCCAGGAGGCCAAATTACTGCCCCCCAGAGCCCTGAGCACGCTCCCACCTGCCATCTGCTGCTGCCTGACTGCCTGCTGGCCACGTGCCCTGCCATTTGCTGCCTGCACATCAGCCAGGGGTGCTGTTGCTGTGACCACCCCTGCTGGAACCAAAGGCTCCCGACTGTCACCCCACAGCCCAGCACCAGGACCCAGTTGCCCACCCACTCCTGCCTCTGGGGTTGCCATGTCGGGCACTACGACATCTGGCATCAGTGGCAACCCCCGGCCAAGGAGGCAGAGGGGCACCAGCTTCAGTGCCAGGGAAGTTGTTGTCCTGGTGGAGCATGTCGTGGGGCAGTATGATGCCCTCTTCGGAAGGTTGCGCGCCGATGGACGTCGTGACTGCCATCAACGCGGAGGAGGTGGCAGTCCGCGACTACTAATGTGTCAGGAAGCGCTGGGAGGACTTCAGGTCCAGCACCCTCAACAAGGCCCGGCGCCTCATGATGGCAGCAGATGCTAAGGGGCGGGCGGGGCCACTTGTCGGAGGATCAGATGAGGGTCCTGGAACGCATATCCCCCGCGCTCCACATCCATGTCCTTGAGAAGCAGACCCGTCTGGAGTCGAGCGGTAAGTGTACATGCATACTGATAGTAAGTTGTGCGTGTGGTGGTGTGCCAGGAGTGTGCAGGTTGAACATGTATTTTTATGTGGCCAAGTAGGGGGGGTGTACAGGGCTGTGAGGGTGACACATGCGAGGGGTCTCATGTGTGACACATGGATGGTGCTTGTGTGTGTGGGCTTGCATGGCACAGGATGTGGAGGAATGATTGTCAGGTGTGACATGGATGTCGATGGAGACACTGCGACAGTTGGCGGAGGTGTACACATGCATGCAGGTTTGGTGTTGTGTGTGCATGTGTAGTGTACTCCCTATGTTGCATGTGATGTGTGGATGACCTTTGGCTGCACATGCTGTTGTATGTGAATGGATGGTGCTGGCTGTTGCATCATGGCTGTGGCATGGCTCATGTGTGCAAGTTGAAATGACATGTGTGTTGGGGATTGTGATGCCATGTCTGAGGTTTACCTATGCCACTCATGTGTAACTGTCATGTGTGTATGAGTCCATTTTACAGTGCCCTGATGCCTGTGTTTTCTTTCTCCCTGTCTGCACCGTCAACTGATGAAGAGGACGGAGCAGGTGCTGTGGAGCACAGCGGCAGGGGTCGCACCACCAGCCGGAGACGCAAGGGCCAGATCCCCTCCCAAGTTGTGATCTCGTCGGGGAGTGAGGGGTCTGGTGCCGCGTCCCAGGCCGCAGCTGGCAAGGGGAGGTCCAAGAGGCGGAGGTCGGAGTTGGACTCCTCAGCAGCAGAAGAGGCAGCTGGGACCCCACAGGGCCCAACGAGGGGAGATGGCACGGAGTCATCCAGGTTGGTGGGGTGTATGGTGGTGGGTGCCCCTGGATGGTGGGGGGTGGGGGTAGTGGGAGACATGAGTGGGGGCCTGGTGGAGGTTGCCCCTGCACTGCTGGGGGGTGGGGGTGGTGGGAGACATGAGTGGGGGCCTGGTGGAGGCTGACCCTGCACTGCTGGGGGGTGGGGGTGGTGGGAGACATGGGTGGGGGCCTGGTGGAGGCTGACCCTGGATGGTGGGGGGTGGGGGTGATAGGGGACATGAGTGGGGGCCTGGTGGAGGCTGACCCTGGATGGTGGGGGGTGGGGGTGGTGGGAGACATGAGTGGGGGCCTGGTGGTGGGTGCCCCTGCACTGCTGGGGGGTGGGGTGGTGGGAGACATGGGTGGGGGCCTGGTGGAGGCTGCCCCTGCACTGCTGGGGGGTGGGGTGGTGGGAGACATGGGTGGGGGCCTGGTGGAGGCTGCCCCTGCACTGCTGGGGGGTGGGGTGGTGGGAGACATGGGTGCGGGCCTGGTGGAGGCTGACCCTGGATGGTGGGGGGTGGGGGTGATAGGGGACATGAGTGGGGGCCTGGTGGAGGTTGCCCCTGCACTGCTGGGGGGTGGGGTGGTGGGAGACATGGGTGCGGGCCTGGTGGAGGCTGACCCTGGATGGTGGGGGGTGGGGGTGATAGGGGACATGAGTGGGGGCCTGGTGGAGGTTGCCCCTGCACTGCTGGGGGGTGGGGTGGTGGGAGACATGGGTGGGGGCCTGGTGGAGGCTGCCCCTGCACTGCTGGGGGGTGGGGTGGTGGGAGACATGGGTGCGGGCCTGGTGGAGGCTGCCCCTGCACTGCTGGGGGGTGGGGTGGTGGGAGACATGGGTGCGGGCCTGGTGGTGGGTGCCCCTGGTGGCTGGGGGGTGGGGGTGGTGGGAGACATGAGTGGGGGCCTGGTGGTGGGTGCCCCTGCACTGCTGGGGGATGGGGGGGTGGGAGACATGGGTGGGGGCCTGGTGGAGGTTGCCCCTGCACTGCTGGGGGGTGGGGGTGGTGGGAGACATGAGTGGGGGCCTGGTGGTGGGTGCCCCTGCACTGCTGGGGAGTGGGGTGGTGGGAGACATGGGTGGGGGCCTGGTGGAGGCTGCCCCTGCACTGCTGGGGGGTGGGGTGGTGGGAGACATGGGTGCGGGCCTGGTGGAGGCTGCCCCTGCACTGCTGGGGGGTGGGGTGGTGGGAGACATGGGTGCGGGCCTGGTGGAGGCTGCCCCTGCACTGCTGGGGGGTGGGGTGGTGGGAGACATGGGTGCGGGCCTGGTGGAGGCTGCCCCTGCACTGCTGGGATGTGGGGTGGTGGGAGACATGGGTGCGGGCCTGGTGGTGGGTGCCCCTGGTGGCTGGGGGGTGGGGGTGGTGGGAGACATGAGTGGGGGCCTGGTGGTGGGTGCCCCTGGTGGCTGGGGGGTGGGGGTGATAGGGGACATGGGTGGGGGCCTGGTGGAGGGTGCCCCTGCACTGCTGGGGGGTGGGGGTGCAGGGGGACATGAGCAGGTGTGCAGGGTAGTCCCCTGTGGTGTGGGCGGCCTGCAGGGGCCGTGGAGGGTGTACAGGGTACACCTGTGAGGACCCACCCAGCCTAATCGTGTGTTTAACTTCCCACCCACCCCTGTAATACACGTACCCAGCCAAATTGCGTGTGATAATTCCCACGCACCCCTGTAATACACGTACCTGGCCAAATCGCGTGTGATTATTCCCGTGCACCCCTGTAATACACGTACCCAGCCAAATCGCGTGTAAAACTTCCCGTATACCCCTGTAATACACGTACCCAGCCAAATCGCGTGTGATAATTGCCGCATACCCCTGTAATACATGTGCCCTGGATAATCGCATGTAAAACTTCACACGTACCCCTGTAATACACGTACCCTGGCCAATCGCATGTTGGACTTCCCGCGTACCCCTGTAATACACGTACCCTGGCTAATCGCGTGTAAAACTTCCCGCGTACCCCTGATATGAACGTTACCCGCTTTGCGTTCCTTGTTTGGCAGCCCTGTAAACTGGTCCAAGGTTAGCGCAGCCCTTTGCGATGATTTTGCGATTTTGATGGCTTTTCCTTGCGCGAGGGCGTTCTTGGGGGCGTTACTGGCGCTGCTGCAGGGTCGCTGCGATACTCTGCGCCACGGCTGGTTTGGGAGCCTAGAATCCATGAATACGTTGTGCGCGGAAATCGGTTTTAGCGCACGTGCCTGGCGCAGACAATCGCACGCGGACACTCTGCGCCAGACGCTTGCGACACTTTTCTGCGAAATTCTATGAATTACCCTGACAGTATCTTCGCTGAACAAGTGCCTTGTGTTCTTCATAACAAAGAACTATGTCTGCCTACTGCAAATTGCAACTGTTGCTAAAATGAGCAATATCGATTGGGTAAGAAATGTGTCATAATATGTCATATTTGCCATAATTGTCGATCACTGAACCCTAGCTCAAGAAGATACATTATGGGCAGTTTTGATGTGTCACAAAGAGATTGCATGATTGTCTTTTTGTATATATATGATGCTGTTGTAGAATGTTCGCTTTCTTGCATCACACAAGATCTGGGTGACACACGTTGTGAGACGTTAGACCCAGTCTGCCGACTGAGAATATTTGCTTTGCAATAAACCCTAGTACTTGGAAACCGATCCTCGCGACTGTCATATCACTTGGTGTATAGTGATTGTGCCTTGTTTCCATACGCGAGGGTCCTCAGGGCCTAGCAGTTCCCACCCACCCAGCCCCCTCGGAAGTGCACGGCCACAGGTGTGTACTTCCATTGATACTGGATGGGGAGGGATGTGGATGAGGCGAGCGCAATAGGCCCGGAAGACAGTCAAGGGACAGAGACATTTGTTGATTGCAGGGATGGGGTCTTCAAAGGGGAGTCTGGAGACACGGGGTCTGTGGAGGCCATGTGACCAATGGTCACCATGTGGAAGATCCAGGTGAGTTGTACATGGTGATTGGCACCTTCAGAGTTCCCTCCCACCCAGCCCCCTCGAAAGTGCACGGCCACAGGTGTGAACTGCAATTGATACTGGAGGGGGGATTAATGTGGATGAGGCGAGCGCAATAGGCCCGGAAGACAGTCAAGGGACAGAGACATATGTTGATTGCAGGGAGGGGGTCTTCAAAGGGGAGTCTGGAGACACGGGGTCTGTGGAGGCCATGTGACCAATGGTCACCATGTGGAAGATCCAGGTGAGTTGTACATGGTGATTGGCACCTTCAGAGTTCCCTCCCACCCAGCCCCCTCGAAAGTGCACGGCCACAGGTGTGAACTGCAATTGATACTGGAGGGGGGATTAATGTGGATGAGGCGAGCGCTATAGGCCCGGAATACAGTCAAGGGACAGAGAGACATATGTTGATTGCAGGGATGGGGTCTTCACAGGGGAGTCTGGAGACATCAGGTCTGGGGAGACCATGTGAACAATGGTCACCGTGCAGAAGATCCCTTTGAGTTGTACATGGTGTTTGGCACCTCAAGAGTTCCCATCCACCCAGCCCCCTCGGGAGAACACAGCCATAGGTGTGAACTGCCATTGTACAGGTGGGGTGGATGGGGACGAGGCGAGCACAACAGGGCACCAACCATTCTTTCATGACCCTCATGGACAATTGGGCGATTTCTTGACTCACTGAAAAATTCAAACAACTATTTGCATTAGATCATTTTTATTTTACTTAGTTTGGTGATGTTAATGGCACAAACAAACTACAAATTGTACACATGAGGTTGTGACAGAGTGTTTAAAAATCCCCTGTACTTTCTGCTGTCACTGGGGAATTTGGGGCGAATAGCTCGAACGACACATGTGGGTATTACTCATCAAACGTGGAATACAAGCCTCCCATGAAGCCACCATGTAAACCACCAGTAGGCCACCAGCCTGTACCGCCTGTGAAAGGGAAACATAAATATTTTAATTGAATGAATCAGATAAGTATACCACTGTACTCAAAAATGCATCCTAAATTTGATTGCATAGTTGCCCTTAGAAAAGTAACTTTCTGGAAAAATGGACTTAGGCTTTGAAGCATCGACACATTACAAAAGTGAACACCGATTCAAGCCAGAAGGGTTCGGGACATAGAGAAATATTGTTGACTAGTCGAGAGGGAAAGACTTGTAAGTGATGAACACTCTGATTTGCATTAAGTTTGAGGAATGTATTCACTTTACAGACTAAATTCATTCATCGGTGATCGATCAAAGTTATGACAATGTAGGAGAACAACATGAAATGTTAGTCACCTCAGTGGTCAAAATTACATCACATCTAGAGTATACTTGCTCGTTAATGAAGATTCCCCCTGCTAATAGCGCAGGGAGCTCTTGATTCTATTAAAAACAAGGAGGCGAGCATTAAGCTTTCATCTTCTTTATTCTCTACTCTCCAGCAGTTTCAACAAATATAACTTTGTAAACTTTCTTTCTTTTTTCAAACAAACTTCAAATCCCATTAATCCTGTAGTCCCCTAGTCTCTGGCCATGTGACCTAGTCCTTCCTGTTCCTCTGTCCTTCCTCTTCTTTGACTGCTTGAACTGTCCTTTCTCTTTAACTGCGCACTCAACTGTTGAACTTGTGCTGAACTTCCTGCTTTGTACCGGCTCGATCTCTCACATACGAACCTGCGAAATTCTTCCAGGCGACCTGCTCTGATTAGGGCTTTCAGCTGTTCTTTTGCTCATCCCCTAAAGTCAATAAGAAACAAAATTGTGTATGTTAGGGCAGGAATACACACCCTATTCTGGAAGAAATAGCCATGTTAATTATCAACAGTACTTCACAACATGTATTTCATCATTGCATTCATTGTGTATTCGGGATGGGAATTTAATGCTCACCTCCTTGTCTTTAATAGAATCAAGAGCTCCCTGCGTTATTAGCAGGGGGAAACATCATTCTATGTCAAGACGGAGGCGAGCATTAAGCTTGTTCAAAGCTTCTTACTACTACTCCTGCCATTGCATTAATAGGTCGGTAGTAAAACGTCCTGAATGTCGTATCACTAGCCCAGTCTGCGGCTTTCATGATGTCTTGTAATGTTGCACCGAGTCCTAGTGCTTTCGAGGCCATCGCCCCTCTGACTGAGTGTGCCCCGAATCTTGTCATGTCTACGCCTGCTAAACTCATAATGTTTCTGACCCACCGTGCTATGGTGGCTGTTGCTACTCCTCTGTGTGGCTTTCTGCGCGCAATTAATAACTGAGTCGTCCCTGCCGGTCTTAGTTTGGCTGTTTTATTTTCGTATTCCTTTATACATGCCGCTGCGCACCATTTCGGGGGCTCATGCATGTACGGGTATGTGATGGTACTAGAATCAGTTTTAGTTCTTCTCGCTAAGCTGAAAGTCACGCCTTCCGGCCCGTACGTTCTCCTATTCACTTCTAAGACTCTCACGTCTGCTACTCTCCTGCATGACACCAAGCATAGTAGCATGGCTAGTTTTTCGGACAGCTGTCCTAGGAACAGATACTTGTTGTCGGGCCAGTCCGCAAATAGTTTCAATACTATTGCTACGTCCCATAAAGATTCATAATTCGGCTGCGGTGGTTTCCTGAATCTTATTCCTCTTAGTAGCCGTATTACTGCTACGTTCTCTCCCACCGATACTCCTTCCACGGGTAGGTGACCTGCTGAGATCGCAGATCTGTATACCCCTATTGTTCTGTATGCTTTGCCATCCTGGAGGAGTTCCGCTAGGAAATTCAAGGTCTCAACTAGAGGGGCATAAACGGGATGAATATTTCTCCTTCTGCACCATGTCGACCACTTGTTCCAAGCTGCGTCGTAGCTCCTTCGAGTTGATGGAGCCCATGACTCTGTGATGAGACTTGCAGCTTGTGACGAAATGCCCGGGAGATTCCAGCGTCTCCTGCTATCCTGCACGTCATCAATGGCAGTGTCCCCTTCTCTCTCAGAGGGTGAGATGACCCAGCTGGGTCCGTGAGGAGGCATTCTCCTTAGGGCAATATTCTCGAGTAATCTACCAATAGTTCCATGAGTGCTGGGAACCATACTTGGGATTTCCAGATCGGAGCCACCACTATCAGGTTCGCTGTCTCTCTGCGTACCTTTGCTAGTACTCGGTTCATCATTATGAATGGGGGAAAAGCATAAAGTGTCTGCTCCCTCCAATCTTATAGGAAAGCGTCCACTCCGGCTGCCGCTGGGTCCAATCTCCAACTGAAGAACCTCTCTTTCTGAGCGTTCAGCCTGGACGCAACCAGATCTGTGTATATTGGGCCCCAGATCTTTTCCAGTTTCTGAAAAATCATCCGGTCCAGCATCCAGTCGCTGGAGTCTGAGAGATGTCTGGAGTTCCAGTCCGCTACTACATTCAACGAACCTGGTAAGTATTCGGCTACCACCGAGACCCCTGATTCTAGGCAGGAATGCCAGAAATCCTTTGCTATTACTGCCAGCAATTTGGACGTTGTTCCTCCTAAATGGTTGATGTATTTGACTGCCGAAATGTTGTCCATTTTTATCAGAATACAGGAGTTCACTTTCCCTTTCATAAATGCCCTGATCGCAAAGGATCCGGCTAGTAACTCTAGGCAGTTTATGTGTAATTGGAGTTCCAATGAGCTCCATCTCCCTCCTGTCTGGAGATCCCCGCACCCGGCTCCCCAGACTGCTTTGTTGGCGTCTGGGCGGTCACCGAAGATGGCTCTGCCATTCCAGGCCTCCATGTTCGCTAGCCACCATTCCAACTCTGTCCTGGACTCTTGATCTAAGAGTACGAGTTGGTGGTAGTGTAGACCTTGTTGAAGATGCCGTATCTTCAGCCTCTGAAGGGCTCGATAGTGTAATGGCCCTGGGAAAATTGCTTGTATTGATGCCGCTAGTAAGCCTACTACTCTCGCTATGGTGCGAAGTGATATACTCATTTTGCTGAGACATGCTCTTATTTCTCTCTTTATGTCTCTGATCTTTTTGTTTGGGAGTTCCAATGTCGCCGACCTGGTGTTTATAACAAATCCCAGGAATTCTATCCTCCTCGCCGGAGCCATCTCCGACTTTTCCCAGTTCACTAGGAAACCTAACAAGGTTAAGAGGTGTACTACCCAGTCGGTCTGGTAGACTAGGGTCTCTCTGCTGTCGGCCATCAGTAGGATGTCGTCTAGATATATAATCATGCAAATTCCCTTTCCTCTGATCGCTGCGGCTACTGGCTTCATCACTTTTGTGAATGCCCATGGCGCCGAGGAGAGCCCGAATGGCATCGTTGCGAACTGCCATACTTGCCCGTCCCAGTCGAATGCTATGAATGGACGGAAATCCCTCTGTACAGGAATCGTAGAATAAGCGTCTTCCAAGTCTATCCTCGCCAGCCAGTCGTTCTGTCTGAGCGTATCTCTGAGCTGGTGGATTCCTTCCATTTTGAAGTGGTTGTAGGCCACCCAGCTGTTCATGTGTCTTAGGTTTATTCATGGTCTCGCTTTGTCTTTTCAGTGGACCAGGAACATGTTGCTCACAAATTTTGGCGGCGCTATGCATGGTTCAATCGCCCGTTTCTCTGCTAGGCTTCGCAATTCTGTGTCTAGCAGCTTTCTCAGTCAGCGTCGTGACTACGGGGCGTGGTGCTTGGTCCTGAACGGGAGTTTCTGTAAATTCTATACACATGCCTTTCACTGTTTGAAGGACCCAAGCGTCGCTGGAAAGCGAGCACCAGTTTTCCCAGATTATAGCTGTCCTCCCCCCTACTGGCGGGTACGTTAAAATTCTGTCCTCTTCCCTGTCTTCTGCCTCATCTTCCTCTAGGGAAGCGGCCTCTTGGGGGAAAAAAGGTATCAGGCTGCCTGGATTCCCAGTATTGGTTTCTGTTGTTCTGAGGCCTTCTGGATGCTTGGTATCGACCGGTCGAGTGACCTCTGTAGCGACCGGTCCCGCCAAAAACTCTCCCTCGGAAAATCTTCTTCTTCATCGAAGTCTGTGCTTTCTCCACGGAGGTGTAGGTCCCTACGAACCTCCCCATCTCCTTACCAAAAGTCTCTCCGAACAACAGGCCCTGCGCTGCCTCGCCGGCTTCGTATGACGACAGATCTCCTAGTTTCCGGTCGATTTTCAAAAGGAGGCCTCTCCTGCGCTCTGATGAAATCGTGCAGTTTGCGTTTCCTAGTATACATACGGCCCGTTGTGCCCAGTTCGCTAGCACTCCTGGGTCTACCTCCTCGCCTGTATCTCTGGCTCGTTCGGTCCAATATTTTAGCTAGAGGACCTGCTAGGTCGAGGAGTTTTTCTTGGAAGTTTCTCCAGGAGCGGTCTATGCCGGTCCTCGGGTCTCTGTTCGATTTGGAGACGAACAACAACATTTTAGGGTCCTATTCCGGGGCTTCTGCAACTTTGCCCGGCAGGTCTGGTCTTGGACATTCAGCCCTCAGTCTTTGTCTGACCTCTTTTTCGAGACCTTTTCTCAATCTCTGCGTCATGTATTTCGCCACTCTCGGCGATGGTGCCCACTCCGAGGATCTCAGATTTCTGATTTCTTCCAGTTGGAACATGTCCGCCATTTCATCATCTTCTAGATGGTGGAGTTTTCGTTGCCTTTTCTTAGGCGGAGGTTGGCTCCCCTCATCCCCTTCATTATCTGCATCCGCTTGAGTGGATGTGGGGGATATTGGCGGTTCCTCGTCTGGTAAGCCTTCTGGGGGTTCCTCCTCTGTACAACCCATGTTGTCTTCCCCTGGGTAGGGGGTCCGGAGGCTCGGCACCTGAGAATCTTTCATGAACGCTTCCTTTAGTCTGAGGAACGTGTCCGTAGCCTCTGGGGCTCCTGCACTCGCCCCTGTCGGTTGGCCCGGGGGGTCAGAAGAGTCTTTGCTCTTCCGTGCCCTGTTACACCCCTTAGGGTCGTTAAACGTTGCCCTTGTGGACGTGCTTTCTTCCTGTTTGGTGCGTTCTTCCTTCTGGCTCAGGAATAGCTCTATGGTATCTAGCCTTTCTTGTAAAGGCCGCACTCCTTGGGCCACTGCCTCTGTCAGTTAATCTCCCAGCACTTCTTTGAAGCTATAGGATGGGTCTTCTTGGTAGACTGCCTCCTGCACCTCTTCGCTCCACTCGAAGTTTGACATTGTGCTGGCCGGTGCTTGAATCAATACCTGTCTAGGTGTAGTGGCGTCCACAGATTCACTTTGCTCGAGGCTGCACCTTCCTTATAGGGCATGTATGTTTGCAGGATATACCTTTCCGATTTTGACTGGTAATACTCTATAATCGTGCGGCTCCACTGTCTAAAGCCATGCCCCCGTGCAGGAGGCTTTCGTTGCTGAGCGTGCTCCTATTGGTGTATTCGCTGCGCGTGGCCGCCTCTGCTCGGCTCGCGGGAAGTCTCCCGCCTGCGTAGAGCTCCGCCCTTCCAAGGGTTGGGGCTGCAAACTCGCACTCTGCTAGGGGGTACGGCAGGCTCCTGAGGTGTTGTGCATTACGACACAGGGCCTCCGAATCCCTTTTAAACACTAAAACACTAACGCTTGCGCGCTCTACTATACATGTTTATTCTATCATTGTCCACGGTGTACAATTCCATATACGTTAATGACATAAAACACGTTCTGTTAAGCGAATATTACAGAGCTAAGATAAAGTGGTACTTATCTTGTGGAGAGCAGGAAAAGAAGAGGAAGGACAGAGGAACAGGAAGGACTAGGTCACATGGCCAGAGACTAGGGGACTACAGGATTGATGGGATTTGAAGTTTGTTTGAAAAAAAAAAAAATTTAATTGAAAGTTTACAAAGTTATATTTGTTGAAACTGCTGGAGAGTAGAGAATAAAGAAGATGAAAGCTTAATGCTCGCCTCCATCTTGACATAGAAATGGATTAAGAGGGTGAACTGTTGCATGAAGGTTGTGCATAAGCACCATCACCATTCGCAACACGGACCGTGTGAGGCCGCTGCCCTGAAGTCTGGCAGCTCGGTAACGCATAGCAGCGGTGTGCCTTCTTCGGATACGTAGGACAAGCATCCAGAGGTTTCTTGATAGAAGCAGTTCTCCACCTCGGTTGGCATGACCTCGCAACGATTGGAGGCACACCAGTTTCAAATGTCTTCAATGCGACGATGCTCAGGCTCCGGTGAGTCATCTTCCCTACTAGCGTCCGATTCCCCATTGTTTCCGCTTCTTTCTCTTTCAGTTAGTTCCTCTTCAGAATATTCAGGCTTGTACTGGAAGGGCTGTATTGTTGCCATAGTTCCTGAAAATTGATAAGTCCAAAATGCAAATGTCAGAAAAATGAAAACGTTTTTGTTTTTATGTAGCAACTACTGGTAAAGAAGGAGAAGAAAAAACATTGCAATGTTAAACATAACCACAGAGCAAATAAATGCACAATCGGTACAAACTATGACATTTCAAAATTAAATAAGGTTTGGTGAAGACATCGGTACATTACATGACAAATATTTAAATAAAACGCAAGTACCAAGTTAAATCAGTTCTGCTAGTGTAAATACCTGCTCGCAAGGCGTTGTACTAGGAAGATAGCTGAACAGAGCAGAAATGAGTCACGGGCGATCAAAACTAAACACAGTGAGACGATTGAAAAAGCGACTGCAATGTTGTCTGCTCAGAAAGGGTCTGTTTATACTTGTCGAGAAAAGAGGCGCCCTGGTATTCTCATGGAGATACGTCAATAGCTTGCGCACAGAGAACATTGACACGGGACGTGCATTGGCGTTGTGAAAAGGGGCGTAAGGATCTAGTGATGTCAGTTTGAGGGGCGGGTGATCTGTTTTCTTGCTGCGAGGGCACTTGAACTTAGGGCGATGCATCAACGGATAAGAATAGCACAAGATGGCAGCGCCCAACCCGTTGTTTTCGCATGTGTAAAAGTGAGGAAAACTAAGGTAGGATGCATAGGAAAATGTTTTTAGATCGATTACAGTATGCTTAAAAATACATGCCTGAACGATCGGGACGATAATATTTTTGAGGGAACTACACTTTAAAGGGAAAATTATTTTCAGGCGATTAAAATCGGATAAAATGTATTTTTAATGGAATACAAGCAGCCTAAATATAATTAAGTTATATGCTTAATATGCATGGTTTTAGTGTAAAAGCCATAGATGTGTGAGGCTGACACACAATTTCAAATCAGCTCTGTGTTGCGTTTATGTGCACACCATAGAGTCTATGTGGCCTATTGCTCGGTGTACAGTCAATTACAAAGAGTGATATTTAGCTATGTGTTAGGAATTCAGTCAGTGGTATGGTGAGAAGCGAAAATGTGTGATCATTAACTGAATGGTTATCAGCTAAAGTGTCATATATGCATGCAGCAATATAGTTAGTTGTACAGATTTAGTGGATGGTAAATACGGATTTAATCTAGACAATTCCTAGTCATTCAGTCAAAACACAATGACTCTGATGCATGGAATTATTTGCGTGTAAATGGGGATTTGTGTGCCATTCTGCACGCAAATCCCTGCTAGACGAATGGAGATTTGTGGGCAGAATGGCACGCAAATCCCTGTTTTACACGCAAATAATTCCATGAATCAGGGCCAATTAGTCAACATTGTAGCGAGAATTTCAGGAAACAAGAATCAGACTGGCTATGTGTTATGGGGTCAGCAGTATAGTCAGGTAAAAGGATGTAGTGGATTCCAACACACAAATATTGATTCTATTTGCTTGTCATGCAGTTTAACACAATGGGTCAGCCGAAGCTATGAGGTGTGGTGTCAGCAGCATCATTAGCTATAAGAATGAAAATGGTTGTGTGGACTAATACAATGATTCAATTGGATGGGGTCGTATCATCCAGGTGCATCATTAATGTCTACTACAATGGCACTATCATGGCTCAGGGTCCTCAACCCAGCCTCCTCCTCTTCGACCAGTGCCTGCCGTCCCTCATCTCTCATCAACTTCCTTACTTCACCTGCTACCCCACCTGCATCTCTTTCCTCGTCCCCCCCCTCTTCTGGAACGGGTTCCATGCCCTTGTACCCCTTCTCAGAAAACTTTCAACTGTGGTGACACACTTCACTTGGCCACCCTTAACGCCCACTCTGCTCTTAAGCATTTTTCTTGAGGACCTTGACATTGACATCCTCGCTCTGACAGAGCTATGGTTCAATGCCAGTTCAGTCACTGCTTTTGACTCACTCATCCCTGAAGGCTACAGGATCACCTTCAAGCCTTAGTCGAACCAAGCTGGTGGTGGAGTAGCCCTGATCTTACCTGAGTGGGTACCCTATTCTCTCATACCCACCCAGACCTACTCCTCTTTTCAAAGCTTGGTCTGCAAACTTGGCGTCTCTCCCACCTCTTTCTCACCACTGCTTCCGTCTACAGACCTCCTGGCCATGTCTCCCACTTCCTATCAAAATGGGCCTATTTCTCATCCTCGCTCTCCTATCTTCTACCTCAAAATTCCTACTGCAACATCCACCTCAAGTCTACTACCTCTGCTTTTACTCTCTTCCATGACCTCTGCTCCTCACTCTCCCTCTGCATATTCCCTTCTCGAGCTACCCACTCTACCGTACACAATCTTGATGCTATAATTAACTCTGACCTTCTGCTCACCAACCCCCTCTTGACTCCTCTCTCATGGTCTGATCACTCCCTTCTCCCTCCTACTTGGTTCCGCTCAGACCCCTGACTGAGGCCCCCCTGCACTGCCAACCTCCTTCTTGGACACTCGTCTGATGAAGCGAGTATCAGTCGCTGCTTTTGCCTCCACCTTTACCCCTCTACTTATTACTCTTCCTCTGACTCGACAATTTCCATCTTGCTATCACTAACACACTCAAAATTCTTGCCCCTGTCATCAGGATCCGCATGAAACCTGTCACCAAGCATAACAGTTGGAACAACTCTGATCATGTTGCTCTCAATTGCATGTGCGTAGCTTCAGAGAGGAAGTGGCAGACCTGGAGCTCATCTTCTGACAAACCGGCCTGCCGCCTTCTCCAAAGGCAATATCGGCTCTCCATCCACTCCAAGAAGAGAGACTACATTCAGGCGCGCATCTCTGCAGCCTCTTAGCAACTTGGCTGAACTCTTTAAAATCTGCAAGGAACTAGCCAATCCACCTGCAGTATCTACCACTACACTCCCATTTCAGACCCTCTGCACTGCACTGGCCACCCACTTCTCTGCTAAAACCCATGACATCCTACTCTCCCTCTCTTCCCCCACCTCCTCGTCCCCTCCTGACACCCCATGCCGCTTGCTGCATGCACCTCACCTGCCGTCACTCTCTTCTCCTTCTCTCCTGTCACCTCGGAAGCAGTCACTTGAGTAGTTAACTCTACGAAGGTCTCATCCAAACAGGTCTCTGTTATGGTAATACATGCACAGGTCTCCTTAGAACCTTGTGCATGTAGATTCCATTTGAGAGTGCCTCGCCAGTTGATGCTTCCACTGCAGCTACCTGGGGGCCTCAAATAAAGCTCTTCTCTTCTCCCATACTTTGTGCCTCTTTATTTCATATGGCGATGAGGCACTGTACCCCGAGGCCCCCGGGAGCGTATTAGGTCACCTGATTGGGCGCAGCCCCCCCTTTTTTCGCTGCCGCCGACTTCTGCTGCCAGCGCCTGCAGCGGCCTGCCTGTCAGCTGTGGACAGCCAAGAGGAACAGCCAAGAGAGGCCTCGACATCACCTTTCAGTTCCCCACTGTAAAGGGTGCCGCTCCTCCCCGCTGGGAGTTTAGAGCAGCGCACATTGCACTCCTGCCCTACTCCAAAAGTGCTTCAGACAGCAGGAGCTGTCCATCTATCAGGTCAGAGGAGGGGGGAGGACGAAGTGAAACTTACACTTTCCTTTCATTTGGCATTTTATGTGTAAAACGGACAAAATGAAACCTACGCTTTCCTTTTATTGGCATTTTTTTTGTGTAAAACCCTCACTGCTGCCCTGAGCAGAACCCGGCATCATTTTCAAAAGCTGCCAGCTGTTGCCCAGCAACACACACACAGCATCAGCAGTCTTCATTCTCTCAATGGCTACTCTGACTTGTTAGGCAGAAACCTGTGCAGTTCCCTTGGGGAACACTGCAAAAGATTTAAGACTACAGGTATAGCAGTAAACCCACTTGGTAGCAGTCCGCACCACCCAGATTTACCTGGTAGCTGTGGCTGAGCAGTCAGACTTCCCTCAAGAAGAGTTAGGCAGTATGTAAAGTATACACAATATGTACTCAGACACAATAGCACAAGCAAACACTGACCAGAGCTTGGTTTCAAAAGTATATAGTTATTTATTTTCAAGAACACATAAGTTGAAAACACTCTAGCAAAATATAGTAAAACACTCTAAACACAGTTATATGGAAAGCAGTCTCAATCCTTATTCCTATCTAGACAACTCTAAGTTAACACCACATAATTCAAACAGAGGTGAGCGATTAACGTTAGATGACACTCTAGTAGGTAAAAAGAAGGGAGAAGGAGCAGAATTAGGATAAACACACCACTCTAAGGTTAAGAACACTTTTTGTAAGCTCAAAGAAGCACAAAGTCACAGGTGAGCAAAAGTCACTAAGCAGGGCCCACTCTTAGAGCAGACAGAGCGAAAACGTGCCCAAGATCACACAGTTGGTAGGGATTCAGAGTCTTGCAAGAGAGTTCGGAAAAGAGTTAGAGAGGCTTAGAAAGTTTAGCCAAAGTGTCCCAGGCAATCCCAGGATCGAAAGCCGGGGGCTAAAACTACCCCGTACAGTCGGTGGCAAGGGACGCCAGGCGGAACACGGTACCTTAACGGAAAGGATCCTCCAGCGGGGGCAGTGGTTCCAGGCAGTGGCAGCAAGGCTCGACGTCGGTCAGGGGAGAAGAAGATCTCGCTGAAGAGCAGAAGAAGAAGGTCATTGCACTGCCCGGGAAGAAACCAGCCGCGGAGTCCTCCGGTTAAAGGGTTGTACCGACTTTCGCGGTTGGGGTAAAAGTGGTGGGTATTCCGGTTGCCGGGGTGCTTGGCACTGGCAAGGCGGCCACGAGATACCTCGAAGAGCGGAAAGAAGGTGAAAACTGGTTGTCCCCACCAGTCAAGGGAAGGAGCCACTCCGTTAAGAGTTCTCCTCGGTCGTCGGGAAAAGTGGTGAGATGGTTCAGCAGGGCTCCACCGGCGGTGTCGTCGTAGCAGATCAGCTCAGCTCGTCCCTCGTCGGATTCTTAGGTCCTGTGGCGACTTCTGAAGTTCCAGTCCCCAAAGCCCTGCTTTTATGCAGCAAACCCCCATTCACCCAGCCTAGCTGTCACTCAAACATGCTAAGTGGTGAGCCGGCCGGCTCACCACTTGGGCCAATCAGGACGGAGTGCGACTTGAGTTACCTAGGTAACCCAGTCCAGGGTGCCTAAATCCCCCTCCACCCCTCCTAAGTACCCCAGACAGAGTGGCACCACTTTGGAGGGCTTCTGTGGAGAAGCCCGCCAAAAGTGGGACAAAGGGCTCCTCTTTGGGTCAGAGTTACAGAGGCGAATGCCAACGCCATTTTAGCATCAAGTTTTGGCAAAAAATCCCAACCGGAGTTATAATAATAAATATATAAACCGGCGGTATGTTTAAGGCTACCGTAAATAAATAATTAAATGTGTTAGCCTAAAACAATGGGAAATCCCATAGGAAAATATTTGCGGTCGAATATAAAACGTAGTTTCCACTGCCACCAGCCAAAACTCGATCAGGGGGGACGGAGACGTGCCCCCTCGACTAACAGACCCTGGGGCAATCGAATTGCCCCAGCCAGTACGTCCACAATATGATGGTTTGTACTGGTTCTGTTCAGGATTCAAGACTAGCAAAGTCTTTGGTGACTTTACATGTCCTGGGAGACAGTAGTCAGTCCCAGGGTATGGAGTCTATGTTGGGGAGTCCCTAGGACACCCCTGGGTCACGGCACAGAGGGTGCTGTGTAACCCACATCACAAAAATACATGAGGCCCTATGGAGTAAAAGACCCCATAGCCCATTCAACACAAGGTTTAACCAAGAAAACACACTTCAACATGCCCAAGAGTGAGGGTAAAAAGAGTCTCACTCTTGGCAGGAGAAAAAAAATAAACCCCAGAAATCCAGCAAAGCTGCTGGGGGACTCACTAGGTAGGGAAATTCAGCCTAAACAGAGAATTCTCCCTAACACTCGCCCCCCCCAGACTAAGGGACAGGAGGATTTAATCCACTCCTGGATGAACCTCATACCTCTAGTCGATGATATACATCCTAGAGAGTCCATCAGCATTTTGATGGTGACACCCTGACCTGTGCTCAATGGTGAAATCAAACCCTTGCAGGCAGATTGACCATCTCAATAGTTTTGGATTTTCCCCTTTCATTTGCATTAACCATCTCAAGGGTTGGTGGTCAGTCTGAATAACAAAAGTAGAACCATACAAGTATGGCCTAAACTTCTTCAGTGCCCACACAATAGCAAAGCATTCTCTTTCGATAGTTGCCCACCTTGTCTCAGGATCCTTCAGTTTCCTACTGATGAAGCAAATGGGGTGCTCCCTACCCTTCTCATCCAGTTGGCTTAGAACTGCACCTATACCTACATTGGAAGCATCAGTTTGTACAATGAAAGTTTGGTGGTAGTCAGGAGCTCTTAACACTGGAGCTTGGCAAAGAGCTCTCTTCAGTTTTTCAAAGGCCTGATTGCACTCCTCATTCCATTTTACCTTTTTAGGGAATTTGGGAGAGGAGATTACATTCAGTGGAGAAGCTATGGTCCCATAGTTCTCAATGAAATTCCTGTAATACCCAGTGAGGCCTAGGAAAGCTCTCACTTGGGTTTGAGTAGTTGGTGTTGTCCAATTTTGCACAGCTTCAATCTTGCTGAGCAAAGGCCTTATTTCTCCACCTCCTACCTCATGTCCAAGGTAGACCACCTTACTTTGACCGATCTGGCACTTACTGGCTTTGACTGTCAAATGGGCCTGTTCAAGGGCCTGCAACACATGTCCTAGGTGGTTCACATGCTCCTCCCAGGAGTGGCTGAAGACTGCAATGTCATCCAAGTATGCCATGCAGAAGTCTTCCATCCCAGCTAGAACTTGGTTCACCATCCTTTGGAATGTGGCAGGTGCATTTTTTAGTCCAAAAGGCATGACCTTAAACTGGTATAAGCCAACTTGGGTTGAAAATGCAGTTTTCTCCTTGGCATGGTCTGTCAGGGCTATTTGCCAATAGCCTGACGTCAGGTCAAATGTGCTGAGGTACTTGGCTGCACCAAGTTTATCCACCAACTCATCTGTCCTGGGCAAAGGGTGGGCATCAGTCTTGGTGACTGCATTTAGAGCTCTATAGTCCACACAGAATCTCAAGTCTTTGGATCCTGCCTTTGGTACTAACACAACTGGGCTAGACCATGGACTAGTAGAGGGCTCTATTACCCCGAGATCAAGCATCTTCTTGACCTCTCCTTTGATGTAGGTTCTGATATGTTCTGACATTCTGTATCCTCTGCTTTTGACTGGCAGACAGTCACCAGTGAGTATCTCATGCTGGCCCCAAGGGGTCAAGCCTGGTGACAGTGAGAACAGGGAGGCAAACTGATTTAACATAGATTTGCACTCCTCTTGTTGCTCAGGTGTCAGGTCTGAAGAGAGATTGACTCCTTCAACTTTTTCATCTAAAGGCACACCTCTGAGGAGATCAGGGAGAGATTCACTCTCTTCTTCCTCTGCAGCTGAAGCTAGAAGCAAGGCTCCTACATCAGGTCTGGAGATGTATGCTTTTAGTCGGTTGGTGTGGAAGACTCTAGGAGCTTCCCTGGGTCTGCCCAGATCCACCAGATAGTTGACCTCTCCAAGTTTTCCCACAATCTTGAAGGGTCCCATCCATTTGTCTTGCAAGGCCCTCTGCCTTGTTGGGAGCATAACTAGAACTAACTGGTCTTGAGTAAACTCAACCATGTTAGCCTTCTGGTCGTGCCAATGTTTGACCAGAGCTTGACCAGCTTTCAAGTTGTCACTTGCTTCTGCCATCATGTGTGACATTCTCCTCCGGAGACCTATCACATAGTCAGTCACTCTGACTGGCTTGAGGGGAGGAGCACCTTCCAATCCCTCCTTAATCAGGGCCAATGGACCTCTGACTGGATGGCCATAGAGAAGCTCAAAGGGAGAATAACCTACTCCCTCCTGAGGGACTTCTCTATAAGCAAAGAGAAGGCATGGCAGTAGAAGGTCCCATTTTTTCTTAAGGGGTTCTTCTAAAGCACCTATCATGCTCTTCATGGTTCTGTTAAACCTTTCAACCAACCCGTTTGTCTGAGGGTGGTATGCGGTTGAGAACTTGTAGGTAACTCCACAGGTTTTCCACATGGCTTTCATGTAGTGGGACATAAAGTTTGACCCCCTGTCAGAGATTACCTCCTTAGGAAACCCAACCCTGGTAAAAATACCAAGGAGGGCCTTAGCCACAGCCGGAGCTGTAACAGTCCTCATAGGAATTGCCTCAGGGTACCTAGTAGCATGGTCTACTACAACAAGGATAAACCTGTTGCCTGAGGAGGTTGGGGGATCAAGGGGACCAACAATGTCAATCCCTACCCTCTCAAATGGGACTCCCACAACTGGGAGGGGCACTAAAGGTACCACATTCTTGGAACCAACCTTACCAGAAGTCTGGCAGGTGTGGCAGCTCTTACAATATCTATCTACTTCAGCCCCCATCTTTGGCCAATAAAAGTAGAGAGAGAGCCTTTCCTTGGTCTTCTTGAAACTCAAGTGACCAGCCAAAGGTATCTCATGGGCTAGTTGTAAGAACTGTTGTCTGTTCTCTTGTGGGACTACAAGGAGTTTGTAGTCTCCAGGTTCAGACTCAGTCGGTTCACTGTAGAAGAGGCCATCTTCCCAGTGTAACCTATACTTCCCAGGGTCTTGCCCATCAGCCTGAGAAGCTGCCTGGTGGCGGAGACCTTCCAGAGTTGGACATTCCCTTTGCCCCTTACGAAAAGCTGCCCTGCTAGGCCCACCTTCTGCCAGTAAAGACTGCAGCTCAGGATGGTCCTCAGGGTCCAAATCTCCAATAAGGTTGGGGCCTCCTTCTAGCTCTTCCTCAGAGTCTAGCTCAACCACACAGGGTTGTACCTCCCTCTCAGCCTCAGCTGGAGGTGGAGTTACAGGTGTAACTTTGGACAACCTAGGGGAAGTCCTTGTTGGAAGCACTGGAGTGCTTGCTGCTGGCTTTTTCCTAGGAGTCTTGGGTTGCCCCTTTGCTCCTGATCTGGTAGTTACTGCAGTAAGTTGCTCCAGTGGGAGAGGAGTGATTTCTGTCATCATCTCCTGAGATAACCCTCGCAGGGTTTTCTCTCTTGCAGGTTTTGTGAGCTCCTGTAACGTTTTGCTAGGTGGTCTGGGGGTATGTGACACAACTCCAAGAGCTTTGAGGTCATTACCCAACAGAACCCTACCTGGCACTTCACATTGTACACTGACAGGTATTTTTACAGCCATATCATTACATTGGATGAGAACTGGTAACTGGGGACACATCTGCACAGGCCCACCAGCTAACTTGGTGAGGCATTTGGGTGCCTTAGCAACATCCTCTGCCTTGAAAAATGATTCATCCACCACAGTTATGCTGGCTCCAGTGTCCCTAATGGCAGGAGTCTCCTGACCATTCACCTGGACACTGTCCTTATAATACTCTTTAGTATTATCTGGGATAGAGTTATAGACATCTAAATTCTGTTGTTCCCACAACCCCAGAGAGACTAAAGAAACACTAGCTGAGACTCCAGTGGGTTCATCAGCTAGTAATAGAAAGTTTCCACTTGCCATATGTACTTCCTCTTCTGGAGCGAAGGCTAAGGAGGCAAGCTGGACCCCTGAAGGTTTACCCTTACATCTGGGATCTCCTTTCACATGGTCAGTAGCCTTACAAACAAAGCATGAGCCAAAGGCTCGCTGGAATGGAGGCTTGTTCTGACCTCCTTCTGGTCTGGGACCAGAAGGTACACTAGCCTGATTTGGTTTCCCTTGTGGCTTACCCTTATAGTTTTGTTTGGGGCCCTCTTTGGAATTTGTAGTATTAGAATTCTCTTTGGAGTCCTTTTTAGGCTGTTTCTCCCCATCCTTCTTCTGAGTTACCCCAGAATCCTTGTGAGTGGCCCTGTTGGCAACCCACAAGTCAGCAGCCTTAGCTAGCTTCCGGGAATCTAATTCCCTGGAATCAGCCAAGTGTTGTCTGAGCTCAGGAGAGCAGGCTTCATAAATAGTCTCCAACATAAACAAATTCTTCATACCTTCATAGGTGTTCACCTTGTAACCCTTAATCCATCCCTCTAAGTTTTTCAACCCTTCACTCACCCAGGTAGCCCAAGGGGTACCATCATGCTTTTTGAGGCTCCTAAACCTCTTAAGATACTGGGAAGGGGTCTTCCCAAATCTAGCTATCAAGGCTAGTTTCACACATTCATAATCCTTCCTATCCTCCTCCCCCATCTCCATTACCACATCAGTTGCAACAGGGGGAAGCCTAGAGAACAACCAGGTGAGTAAGTCATTTCCTGTGATGTTCTGGAGCCCATGATTATATTCAAACAGAGACAACCAATCCAACACATCCAACTTAGGCTCATACATACCAACCAATTCTTTAGGCATCCGGGGTCTTTTAGGACTGGAACTTCTAGAGGAGCCAGAGAGAGAAGCATTCTCAACAGATAATTTCTTCATTTCTAAGTCATACTTGAGCTCCATTTCCCTTAGCCTTAGTTCTTTGTCAGTTTGAGCATTAAGTTTCTTATACTCCAATTCTAGTTTCATTTTCTCTAGTTCAAAGTACTGAGGACTAAATGGGGGACCTGGTAAAGGTCCAGTAGGTACAGCAGGTAGAGCAGGCAGAGGCCTAGGGGGGACAGTCACAACAGCCTCACCCTCCTCTTCTGACTCTTCCTCAGAATCATCAACATTTTGCTCCATGTTAATTTCAATACTGTCATCTACAGTTACTGGAGTGGTAGGTTCCTCTGAACCATCACCCAGACTTTGGTTAGCTAACAATCTTTCAATCAGCTCCATTTTCTTGCCCTTAGTCAGGAGATCCTTATGTTTACAGAGCACTCTTAAACAATCATCAGTTTTGGCTGCAAGGGACTCTTGACTATAGCTTTCTATAACTGACATGTTAGAGGATCACTTTTACAGTGCTAAGCTTTGTGGTTAGTTGCACTAAGGTATCTAAAGCACAATAAAATGTATACTCAATACAAATCCCACCGCTGTACACCAGTGTTAGGCAGAAACCTGTGCAGTTCCCTTGGGGAACACTGCAAAAGATTTAAGACTACAGGTATAGCAGTAAACCCACTTGGTAGCAGTCCGCACCACCCAGATTTACCTGGTAGCTGTGGCTGAGCAGTCAGACTTCCCTCAAGAAGAGTTAGGCAGTATGTAAAGTATACACAATATGTACTCAGACACAATAGCACAAGCAAACACTGACCAGAGCTTGGTTTCAAAAGTATATAGTTATTTATTTTCAAGAACACATAAGTTGAAAACACTCTAGCAAAATATAGTAAAACACTCTAAACACAGTTATATGGAAAGCAGCCTCAATCCTTATTCCTATCTAGACAACTCTAAGTTAACACCACATAATTCAAACAGAGGTGAGCGATTAACGTTAGATGACACTCTAGTAGGTAAAAAGAAGGGAGAAGGAGCAGAATTAGGATAAACACACCACTCTAAGGTTAAGAACACTTTTTGTAAGCTCAAAGAAGCACAAAGTCACAGGTGAGCAAAAGTCACTAAGCAGGGCCCACTCTTAGAGCAGACAGAGCGAAAACGTGCCCAAGATCACACAGTTGGTAGGGATTCAGAGTCTTGCAAGAGAGTTCGGAAAAGAGTTAGAGAGGCTTAGAAAGTTTAGCCAAAGTGTCCCAGGCAATCCCAGGATCGAAAGCCGGGGGCTAAAACTACCCCGTACAGTCGGTGGCAAGGGACGCCAGGCGGAACACGGTACCTTAACGGAAAGGATCCTCCAGCGGGGGCAGTGGTTCCAGGCAGTGGCAGCAAGGCTCGACGTCGGTCAGGGGAGAAGAAGATCTCGCTGAAGAGCAGAAGAAGAAGGTCGTTGCACTGCCCGGGAAGAAACCAGCCGCGGAGTCCTCCGGTTAAAGGGTTGTACCGACTTTCGCGGTTGGGGTAAAAGTGGTGGGTATTCCGGTTGCCGGGGTGCTTGGCACTGGCAAGGCGGCCACGAGATACCTCGAAGAGCGGAAAGAAGGTGAAAACTGGTTGTCCCCACCAGTCAAGGGAAGGAGCCACTCCGTTAAGAGTTCTCCTCGGTCGTCGGGAAAAGTGGTGAGATGGTTCAGCAGGGCTCCACCGGCGGTGTCGTCATAGCAGATCAGCTCAGCTCGTCCCTCATCGGATTCTTAGGTCCTGTGGCGACTTCTGAAGTTCCAGTCCCCAAAGCCCTGCTTTTATGCAGCAAACCCCCATTCACCCAGCCTAGCTGTCACTCAAACATGCTAAGTGGTGAGCCGGCCGGCTCACCACTTGGGCCAATCAGGACGGAGTGCGACTTGAGTTACCTAGGTAACCCAGTCCAGGGTGCCTAAATCCCCCTCCACCCCTCCTAAGTACCCCAGACAGAGTGGCACCACTTTGGAGGGCTTCTGTGGAGAAGCCCGCCAAAAGTGGGACAAAGGGCTCCTCTTTGGGTCAGAGTTACAGAGGCGAATGCCAACGCCATTTTAGCATCAAGTTTTGGCAAAAAATCCCAACCGGAGTTATAATAATAAATATATAAACCGGCGGTATGTTTAAGGCTACCGTAAATAAATAATTAAATGTGTTAGCCTAAAACAATGGGAAATCCCATAGGAAAATATTCGCGGTCGAATACAAAACGTAGTTTCCACTGCCACCAGCCAAAACTCGATCAGGGGGGACGGAGACGTGCCCCCTCGACTAACAGACCCTGGGGCAATCGAATTGCCCCAGCCAGTACGTCCACAATATGATGGTTTGTACTGGTTCTGTTCAGGATTCAAGACTAGCAAAGTCTTTGGTGACTTTACATGTCCTGGGAGACAGTAGTCAGTCCCAGGGTATGGAGTCTATGTTGGGGAGTCCCTAGGACACCCCTGGGTCACGGCACAGAGGGTGCTGTGTAACCCACATCACAAAAATACATGAGGCCCTATGGAGTAAAAGACCCCATAGCCCATTCAACACAAGGTTTAACCAAGAAAACACACTTCAACATGCCCAAGAGTGAGGGTAAAAAGAGTCTCACTCTTGGCAGGAGAAAAAAAATAAACCCCAGAAATCCAGCAAAGCTGCTGGGGGACTCACTAGGTAGGGAAATTCAGCCTAAACAGAGAATTCTCCCTAACATGACTTTCCGGGACTAATCACTCACTATCTTGGTCCATTGTGACATCACAACTGAACATTCCATCAGGTCTTCCCTGAACCAGCCAACCTGTGCTCCCAGCCCATTGTGAGGTCACAATCTGTACTAAGGACCATCCATACACTGAAGCCTAAAGACTCTGCAGTACAGATACACCTGGGCATTCTCTGAATCGGGTCCCACCCTGCCATGCAAGCAATTCTATAAAGACTGTATCTCAGCGCCTCCTTGCTAACTGCCAACAGTACAGAAAACCTCTGCCTACACTACAGCAACTGGTGCCACTCAACGCCATTCCTCACCACTTACAACCTAGAATCAGGCACACCACCATGCAGGGCGTTCTGCCTCCCACCAAGTTTCTTCCATGCCCTGGGAGCCCAACCTGCCCATGGGAACAATGGATCGATGGATTCCACGTCTACCTCAGAGCCATTGGGGGCAGCAAATTCAATGATGACCTCAAGGAGGCGACCCTCTTGAACTGTATAGGGGCAGAAGCACTGAGACTTTTCAGGACCCTTCCCGAACCCGGCAACATAGGAGGAGATGGCAACCGCAAGTTTGACATAGCATTGGCCGAACTCACCAGTCATTTTGGCAACAAGACCAACGTAGTACTGAAAGATACAGGTTCTTTTCCAGAAAGCAGCTCAAAGGCGAGTCTATTGATTCATACATAGCGTCCCTCAGGGCGCTTATGTCAACATGCAGTTTCACAGGTGTCTGTGATGAGTATTTGAGAGACCAATTGGTGCTGAATGTGGCTGATCCACGCATCCAACAAAAATTGTGGCAAACCAAAAATCCCACCCTGGACCAAGCCACGGAGATAGCAAGGAGCATGGAATTGGGAGATCGATGCATGAGGGAAAGACGTGACCACACGACCAGTGTGGAAATCAAATGTGTCAGCCCTGAGTCCGAGCCTTACGAGCCTCTAGTAGCAGCAGTAATAAAGGCTCCGCCATCAAGGGGTTCGAAATTTGGCTCAAGCAGAGCGAGGCCATACAACTCCCAGAATCCAACGCGCTGCCAGAGGTGCGGATGGTACAAGCATGCAAATCCTGACAAAGAATGCCCCGCCATCGCTGTGGAGTGTTATAAGTGCAGCCAGATTGGACACTTTGCCAAAGTCTGCAAGAACACACGGGGAAAGACAACCAGATATGGCAATCTCACCAGGCAACCTTTCATCAGACCGTCCTCTGTGAGAGTAATCGAAAGCAACCAAGAGCACAATGACATGTTATCTATCAGTCCAATGCAACAAAAGGTACAAATACTCACTGTAACATCCCAACAACAGAGCAACGGTCCCTGGGTCAAAATGCAAATCAACGGCATATCATTACCTGTAATGGTAGACACTGGCTCCCCCTACACCATCGTGGATCTCAAGACCTTTTTGAGTGTACTCTCTGGCAAGATACATGACCTGCGAAGCACTTGTGTAAGAGCTACCGGTTATGGAAAAACGCCCATCGAGATAATGGGATATGTGTGGGTGAACCTCAAGTTCCATGACAGAGAAACATATTGCAAACTCTTTGTAGCCAAAGATGGCTCCTCCGTTGTGGGATGGGAAGAACAAGCCGCTCTTCGAGTAAGAATACACCCTGGAGAAGAAATCCCCGTGCTGAGTGTGCTCAATAATGATATGGACATCAAATCTAATCTAGCAAAACAATTCCCCAAGGTGTTCTGCGATAAGATTGGACTCCTAAAAGGTTTCCAACACAGAATAATCCTCAAAAGAGGTGCTGTCCCAGTGGCCCACCGAGTCCGCAATATTCCCTTTGGAACAAAAGAGGCATTGAAGAAAGAACTTAAGCGCCTCTGCGATGAAAATATCATACAGCCCATCGAAAGTTCAGAATGGCTTGCCCCAATTGTCTTAGTAAAAAAAACAGACGATTCCATAAGAATGTGCGTCGACTTGAGAGACCTAAACAAAAACATATGGGTTGACGGACACCCACTTCCCAATATATCTGAACTCCTATCGATCATGAAACCTGCAAAATACTTTACAACTCTGGACCTCTCCTCAGCCTATCACCAGATTGCTTTGGAAGAGAGCTCAAAGAACCTAACATCTTTTGTCACACCTCTCGGTGCATTCATGTTCAACAGAATGCCATTCGGACTCGCTTCAGCCGCAGCAGTCTTTCAGAGACTCATGTCACATCTATTTGGAGGACTTGATGGCATACACTGCTTCCAAGATGATATCCTCATATCAGCCAGTACAGAAGAAGAGCACAACGCAAAACTTGTGGGTGTCCTACAGGTCATACAAAAAAGTGGGCTCACACTCAAATTAGAGAAATGCAACATAAAGTGCGACCGAGTTTCATACCTGGGCCATTCCATTGACGCCAACGGCATCAGCCCCAAGAGGAAACTCATGGACACCATAATGAATATCGCAGAGCCTCAAAATAAAGACCAATTAAGGAGTTTCCTCGGGATGACAGAATACTACTCCAAGTTTATAAGCAACTATGCTGATAAGACCAAAAACATGAGAAACATCTTGAAGAAGGCAACCAAATTCATATGGTCCACTGAATGCAAGAACGAATTCGAAGAAATCAAATTTCAAATTAACCAAGCCCCAGCCTTAGGAATGTTCGATTGTAAAGCTAAAACCATCATATCCGTAGATGCAAGTAAAACCGGACTGGGTGGTGTCCTAGAACAGCAACAAGATAAGGACATCGTGACGATCGCATTCGCATCGAGAGTACTGAGGGGAGCCGAACTAAACTATTCCACCATTGAGAGAGACGCTCTGGGTCTGAGGTGGATTCTTCAGCATTTCAGGAACCTAATTTGGGGCTTACCCGTCATACTGAAAACAGACCATAAACCTCTAGTAAATGTCCTTCAGTCCAAAACTCCTCACCTTATATCACCGAGAATAAGACGTTGGTTCCTCGACATCATGCAATACAACCTCCAACTATGCTATACTCCTGGTCCACAAAACCAAGTAGCAGATTGTCTTTCCAGATTATCGACCAACATCGACACTGAGATTGCATCTCCAGATGAGGACATCATAGCTGTCGTAAACCCTGCCATCTCGAGAGATGAATGGAAAATTAATGCCAATACTGATCCGGAACAGCGAGAAATCAGGGAAGCGATAGCTAATGACTGGGTGGAAACGGGAGAGGCTTTAACAACCTTCATTCCCTTCAAGGAAGAATTATCCATGGACGATGAGCATATCTTCAGAGGCGATCGAGTAATCCCACCCACCCAACTCAGAAAAAAAGTACTCCAACTGGCACACGAAGGTCACCTAGGAAGAAGCTTGACGAAAAACAAGTTGAGAAACAACTATTGGTGGCCAGGAATGTGGAAAGAAGCAGAAGAACTGGTCAAAAATTGCTCCACGTGTGCCATGAGTGACAAGTCCAAGATTTTAAGAAAGACCCCCTTACAGCCTATTGAACCTCCCAAACATGTGTGGTCTAAACTGGCAATCGACATCATGGGTCCATTCGAGAACCTCAAAACAGTCAAAGTATATATCATAGTACTTGTCGATTACACCTCTAAATGGACAGAATGGGGAATAGCTGAGGACAATGTGACCTCAAAGAAAGTCATAGATTTCCTGACAGAGATCTTCAGCAGGGAGGGAGACCCCAAGGAATTGGTTTCGGACAACGGGTCTCAGTTCATATCTATGGAATTTGCTGATTTCCTCAAGAAAAGGTCCATCAGCCACATAACAACATCTTTGTACCATCCAATTTCCAACGGACTTGTGGAACGCATGAACAGGCTCGTGAAGAGCGTAGTCCAACTGGCCACGGCCAACAACCTCCCGTGGAGAGAAACTCTCAAAGAAGCTTTGCATGCGTATAGAACTACCCCACACACCACCACGAACATAGAGCCCTTCACCCTCATGCAAGGTAGGGTTGCAACTAACCGATTTAGACCGGCGTGGATGTTCTTATACACGGGAGAAGCAAGGGTGAACATGGATCTACTTCAAAAGTCAGTAAGAGAAAAACAAGCAAAATACAAAAGACAATACGACTCCAGACATGGAGTAAAAGAGATGATGGTTCGTGAAGGAGACTGGGTACGTGTCAAAGAACCGAAGAAAACTCTCAAGGGTGAATCCATCTTCAGACCTCCACAGAGAGTTGTGAGTTGTCATGGGAAGTCTGTCATCCTCGATGATGGAAAGAGATGGTCTGGAGATTATCTCATAAAAGTAACAAAAGACATCCAAGAGACCAGCATATCTAAGGACAACAGTCCTGACAAACCATCACAACACACCTCACATTCCCCAAGAGAATCCCTCTGTGAACATGTGGACAATGACAGACCTCACTCCATGCATCAAGGAGTCCCCACTGGAAGAATGTCCAGAAGGAACCGCAAAATCATCCAAAACTTCAACAATGACTATATTTATTACTAATGTACCCCAGTTTACCCATCTTCCCTCTGCCTCTCCCACTTGACACCCTTTTTTTTCCCTTTCACTTTCCCGCTTTTCCCCCACCTGTTTTTCCTTTTTCTTTTGCCTCACGTGGGGGAGATGTTATGGTAATACATGCACAGGTCTCCTTAGAACCTTGTGCATGTAGATTCCATTTGAGAGTGCCTCGCCAGTTGATGCTTCCACTGCAGCTACCTGGGGGCCTCAAATAAAGCTCTTCTCTTCTCCCATACTTTGTGCCTCTTTATTTCAGTCTCCCCCTGTTCTTCCAAAACTATCACGGACAACATCTCTTCCCTTGCTCCCGGTCTCACTGATTTCTGCAATCACTCTGTTTCATCTGGTTCTTTTCCGTCCTCTCTCAAGCAGTCCCTGGTAAACCCCTTTTAAAAAAAACTTCTGCTGACCCATCTTGCCCAGCTAACTACTGCCCTATCTCTATCACTCCCTTCCTTGGGAAACATTTGGAGAAGTTGGTCTTTCCCCAACTGTCCCATCACTCTGAACTTGTTGGTTGTTTACATGATCATCAATCTGGATTCTGAACCTCCATAGCCATGGAAACCGCACCCGTGAAGAATTGCTCGCCAACCTTGACTCCAATTCCCCTGCTATTCTTATTCTCCTTGACCTCTCTTCCACCTTCGACACTGTCAATCACCCAATCCTCATAAAACGGCTCCATGCCACTCTTGGTATCTCAGGCCAGGCACTGGAATGGTTGACCACCTTCCTCACTGATTGCCCCTCTCTCGTGATCCTTGGCCCCTTCTCCTCTTCCACCTCCATCTCTACCTGCGGCGTTCCCCAAGGTTCTATCCTCTCGCTCTACAACATCTACCTTGCTCCTCATGCTCATCTGATCTCCTCTTTCTCTCATCACTTCCAATGCTTTGCAGATAACACTCCACTTTATTTCAAACTCCCTTCCTCTTTTTCTGGCACCTCCTTTGTCATTCCTGACTGCCTATCTGCCACCCAGTCCTGGTGTACCTTAAATGATCTCTGCCTCAATGCCAGAAAAACAGAAATCCCCCCGATCGGGACTCCTGTTCCTAATTCCCCCCCTGTTTCCTGTCCTCCCTCTAGGAGTTCTCCCCCCTGTCCTTGCTCTGAAGCCAAAAATCTTGGTGTCCTGTTCGAATCCAGAACAGGACTGCATGACTAATCCCTGTCCTTAAAACAAGGGACAGTATCTTACCAGCCCTAATATATCTCCACTGGCTTCCGGTTGCTGCACGGATCAAGTTCAAATCCCCCTACCTCATCCACAAGGCTCTCTGGGGCCTGCAGCCACACTCTCGGAAACTTGCTCTGACTAAAGATTGATATTTTATTTGTATCGCGCTCATACACAAGTGTTTCAGAGCGTGACGAGGCAAGGTAGGGGAACAAGGGAGGACAAAACAATGATCTTACTATATCTGTATCTGGTCATGCTTGTATCTCAAACGGCTCGATTGCTTGCTTGTTTATAAGTAGTCATAATATTGACAGTGGTGGGCTTTTCGTGTTTGTAACTATAAAAAAAAGAAAGAAAGAGAGAGCTAAAGTGGGGCCAATCTCCACCAGTACTTTGGCAATGGTTGCTTTAAGGTCCAGTACTGAAGGTGAGCATGCTGTAATTAAAAAGGTACTCTCATTCGAGTGAGTTTCCTATTGTTGTATGATTTGGCTTCCAAGCGGATGTTGCTGCTGGATCTTAGTGGCCTTGCAGTGTGGTGTACATTTAGTTTCCTTCTGAGGAGCTCTGCGCCTTGGCCATGGATTGCTCTGTGGGTTATGCACACTGATTTGAGCTTGATCCGCAGTTTGATGGGTAGCCAGTGAAGCGTTCTCAGCGCTGGTGTGATGTGTTCTCTTCGAGGTAGTTTAAGGAGCAGTCAGGCCGCCGCATTTTGTATGCTTTGGAGTTTATTTAGGAATCGTTCAGGCATGCCTAGATATAGGCTGTTGACGTAGTCTAATCTGTACATGATTTGAGCGATGACAGTGGTTGTTTTGTTGGTGAATGAGAGGAATGGTAGGATCCTTTTAGCCGATCGCAGGAGAAAGAAGCATTTCTTGATTAGGGCATTCACTTGTGGCTCTAGAGTGAGTTCGTTGTCCATCAGGACTCCCAGGTTTTTTACAATCGCTGATGGGGCTGTACTGAGATCCCTTGGCCACGGGATGTAGAGGTGGTCTTCTCCATTTATTGTGATGATCATTATTTCGGTTTTGCCTGGGTTTGGTTTAAGGTAATTTAAGTTCATCCAGTTGTATAGTTAACCAAGGCAGTTCTCTAGTGTTGCGTTGTCTTCTTGTGAGTCTTGTATTTTGTAGATTATTTGTGTGCCATCAGCATAATTGTAACAGGTGAGGCCATGTCTTTCGATGATTTTAATTAGCTGTGACAGGTAGATGTTGAATAGAAGTAGCGAGAAGGATGATCCTTGTGGGACTCCGCATGATGGCTCTCGGGGACTTGATTTGTAAGGTTTCATCCATATTGTTTGTGTTCTGTTTGCTAGGAAGGATCTAACCCAAAGTAAGGCATTGTCGGTGATTCCGAATTCTTCCAGTCTCATGATGAGGATGTTGTGGTTAACTGTGTCGAATGCTGCAGGGAGGTCTAAACGTATCAGGGTGGTGCTGTTTGTTGAGTTTGCCTTTAGATCATCCCAGGTAGAAATAAGTGCTGTTTCTGTTCCTCTCATTGGTCTGAAGCCTACGTATGCCTGGTTTAATAGGTGATGTTCTTCTATGAAGTCTTGGGCTGTTCTGTATATGTGCATTTCCAGGGGTTTCGCTGGGTAGGGGATGTTGGAGGTGGGTCTGTAGTTGGAGAGGTCCTCTACCTTTCCTGTTGTATCCTTGATGAGTGGTTTGATGTATGCTGATTTGAAGGCTTAAGGCACTCTTCCTGTTGAAATTAATTGGTTGAGGATGTTCCTGTAGTATTCCATTAGTGTTCCTTGTGCAAGGATTGATTTGTAGATGTCACGGGTGCAGGGATCCGCGGGGTGCCAGATTTGTTGCTTTGATTTACATGTTTGATGAACGTCTCCACTGATATGTGCAGGAAGTTTCAGAGTTTGTTCTGGTGTTCCCTGCATCAGCCAGTGTCTTCAGTGTAGTGGTTGCATGGTCTGTTTTGAATGGTCTGTTGGAGGGTCATGATTTTATTTTTGAAGTGGTCTGCGAGGTCACTGCATAATTTCTACGATGGTATTGGAGTGTTGTTACAGATGGGAGAGTTTTTAATTTTGCTTATGATTTTAAACAGTTCTTTTTGGGTGTTTGGTGCTTTAAGGATTCTGTTGTCGTAGTATTTCCTTTTTGCTTTTTGTATTTCCTTTTTTTATGTTGTTGAAGTTTGAATTTATTCCGTTCTAGTTTTTTTCTTTTCATGGTGCCTAGTAGTGCGTGGTACCATTCTGCCATTGCTCTTTGGCGGGATGACTGAAAGGTTTTTCTTTTGCGATCTTGTCGATTGTTGTGGTGATCCAGTTGTGAACTATATCTCAATATATATATATATTGATAAGGGACGGGAGTGGATCAGGAAGAAGTCAGAGGAAAAGCTCTAGGCTCGCATATTGAAAGGTGATTGGGTGGCCATGCGGGCAAGAGTCCCAAGATGCAAAACCTCTTTGAGGTGGATTTTATCTTCGGCACCTGTGACGTGCATGATAGTGTGCGCACAAACACACACCCATTGCGAGAACATGGCCAAAGTGAGAATTTCTTTTGATAAGGGAAGGGAGTGAACAGATTAGGTCCAGGCCCTCGTCAACGGTGACATACATATCTTGATTACAGGGACAGGGTCGTAACAGGGGAGTACAGCAATACAGGTCTGGGGGCTATGTGTGCAAAGGCTGCCAGATGCAGAACCACTTTGCATTGTAGATCGAGTTTGGATATGAGGACATGCATCCGGAAAAAAACCTCTCCCATTGGGAGGCAATGTTCAAAGGCAAAATATGCCTCTAATATTTAATAAGAGAGCAGTGGTGGCGTAGATTGCAATGAATCCAGCGCAAGATGCGGCCAAAGCCGTACCAATAACATTATTTCTACGCTCTTGTGAATCGATGGGCTCTAGGGTTGGTGATATTGACAAGAACCTTTTCACGTTTCATCTAATTGAAACCCCATAAAAGTGTCAGTTCAGGTTTACTTATTCCAGCGATCCCATGTGTATTCATAAACGTAACACACTAAAATGTAAAGTACACAAGGAACAGAAAAAACGTGATAAGCAAATGTAAGAATAAGAAGTGTGATCTCCTTTTGAATGCATTTCCACACGTGTGTTTATGCTGTGCTGTATGACATAACAAATGTATCAAAATAGCATCAAGATATTTAAGAGGGTTCACATCAAAACAATAATTTGGAAAAAAGTACAACAACATCAAAGATTGACAAATTACACATTTGAAAGTTATTATAACTATAAAAATGTAATTTCAATTTCAAACTTTGTGCGAACACTATGTTTAAAAAGAATAGAATGATTATAAGAATCAGAGGTTTCATTGATTTGGATTTGGAAGTGTTGGTACAAATTCAGCATTTTCCCCCAAATCGCTAGGCAATTCCTCCGGGATGGCTCTTACGACACTGGCAGGTATGACCCTACTCGGATCCCAAACCTGTACCGTCTGTCTCAATAATCGACAAATCGTTCTGTTGAGGGAATTGAATCATTCGGTATTGGGGGTCATCACGAGTTGGGCTGTAGCCCTTAAATGCAGCGGTAACAGTATTACCGCCGCATTTAAGGGCTGGCCCTATCATGAGTTGGGCGCTAAATCGGCTGTTTTACCTCCAGCTTTATTCTGGAGGTGAAAATCCCTTGTTTTCGGCTGTATTACAGCCGGCTGTGTTAGCCCGCAGTATTAGCACCGAAAATTCCCCATTGGACCCAATGGACCCAATCAGGAATGGGGATTTACCGTTAAGGCCCAACCCATGATCCGGTGGTAATACCACCGGACCAGTCGGTGCTAGGGCTATTACAGTCGGCAGTATTACAGCCGGGAATACAGGCAAACTCGTGATGAGGCTCTTGTTCACATAACTTTGAAAAGAATTGGCATACATAGGGAAGCCAAAACATACATTATAAGATAAGGAGTTTTAAGACAAATATTGCGGAAATATGAGATAAAAATGTATATTTGCAATTAAATAAATAATTCAATTCGAGTTTTTTTGTGCTGGGTTATAATTGTGAAAATGAAATTTGATGACTCACCAAAAAACAAGACTAATTGGTTTATCATAATGTAACTATAATATGTTTGCTATTATAAATATAGTCAACTAATGACATCACAATTCCATTGTAAACTGCTACACAAGGCAATAGTGCAAAGTTAGCTCAGTTAAAAGGCATTTACACAATACTTACTCATTGTCAGGAACACAAGGGTGAACGGTTCCACAAGGTTTGTGCACCAGCGCCATCATAATCTTCAACACAGTACGTGTAAGGCAGGCTGCCGTGAAGTCTTGTTGTTGGGTCACGCATAGTGGTGGAAGTTCCTCTTCGGATACTTAGGCCAAGCATGTTGAGTTTTCATGGCATCAATTGACGTCTAAGGCAAGTCTACCAAGAGGAAACATCTTCCATTCGACGAGGATCAGGATCTTGGGAATGGTCGCCACCGCTTTCAGTCATTTGAACATTCTGTTCCTGGCAACTCTTCTCAAGCACGACCTCGTCCGTGTGTGCCATTTCATACATGAACCCCTGAATACCAGCCGTAATGTTTCAGGATCTAATCGCTGAACAATAATTGGGTTGAAAAACAAATAGCATTTAGATTTTTAAATACATTTATACCGGACTGGTTCTTTTTAAAAATATATTTAGAAAAAAAGTGAGACAAGACAACAAACAATTGAGAAAAACAAGTGTATAGTCAATTACGTAAAAAGAAAAGTACATTGGTTTGAATTTGAAAAACGAACAAAACACAAACAGAGCAGCTTCAGGGACAATGATGAACAGGAATCTTTCACACATGAATCAACGCACTTAGCAAAGCTTATTTCCTTTTACAAGTATCTGGACTTACCAGACACATTTGTCTATGATGGAATTATTGACATGGGATGCACATGTAGAGAAAGGTTATATGCAGTAGTGGGAGTACCTTTTTTGTGTTGTATGTTTTGTAGTTTGTAGATGAAGAAAGCAAAAAGAACGAGTCTCGAATTACAGAAATAAAACAGACGAACATTAGGAGGAGAAACTCAAATGTTGTCAAGGTGAAAGGGTTTGTGGATATTTATTGAGTGAAGCGACATCTTTCGTCTTTCGATTTCCATGGAGACACCGCAATACATTCTGTACAGAGCAATTCATGCACTGATGTAGTGACAAAGGGCGCAACATATCAGACTGACATGCTGATGTTACCAAAAAGGGCACATGCTGTTATGATTAACAGGGTAATTCATAGAATTTCGCAGAAAAGTGTCGCAAGCGGCTGGCGCAGTGTCCGCGTGCGATTGTCTGCGCCAGGCGCGTGCGCCAAAACCGATTTCCGCACACAGCATATTCATGGATTTTAGGCTCCCAAACCAGCCGTGGCGCAGAGTATCGCGCGACCCTGCAGCAGCGCCAGTAACGCCCCCAAGAACGCCCCCGCGCAAGGAAAAGCCATCAAAATCGCTAAATCATTCCAAAGGGCTGCAAAACAGGGGACTACCCTGCACACCTGCTCATGTCTCCCACCCCCCACCCCCCCCAGCAGTGTGGGGCACCCTCCACCAGGCCCCCACTCATGTCCCCTATCACCCCCACCCCCCAGCCACCATGGGCAGCTGCCACCAGGCTTCCACCCATGTCTACCACCATCCCCACCCCCCAGCAGTGCAGGGGCAGCCTCCACCAGGCCCCCACTCATGTCTCCCACCCCTCACCCCTCCAAGCACTGTGGGGCACCCTCCACCAGGCCCCCACCCATGTCTCCCACCACCCCCACCCCCCAGCCACCATGGGCAGCCTCCACCAGGCCCCCACTCATGTCTCCCACCCCACCCCCCAGCACTGTGGGGCACCCTCCACCAGGCTCCCACCCATGTCTACCACCACCCCCACCCCCCAGCAGTGCAGGGGCAGCCTCCACCAGGCCCCCACTCATGTCTCCCACCCCCCCAGCACTGTGGGGCACCCTCCACCAGGCCCCCACTCATGTCTCCCACCACCCCCACCCCCCAGCCACCATGGGCAGCCTCCACCAGGCCCCCACTCATGTCTCCCACCCACCCCACCCCCCAGCACTGTGGGGCACCCTCCACCAGGCTCCCACCCATGTCGACCACCACCCCCACCCCCCAGCCACCATGGGCAGCCCCCACCAGTCCCCCACTCATGTCTCCCGCCCACCCCCACCCCCCAGCCAACATAGGCAGCCCCCACCAGGCTCCCACCCATGTCTACCACCACCGCCACCCCCCAGCACTGCAGGGGCAGCCTCCGCCAGGCCCCCACTCATGTCTCCCACCACCCCCACCCCCCAGCCACCATGGGCAGCCCCCACCAGGCTCCCACCCATGTCTACCACCACCCCCACCCCCCAGCAGTGCAGGGGCAGCCCCCACCAGGCCCCCACTCATGTCTCCCACCCACCCCCACCCCCCAAGCCACCATGGGCAGCCCCCACCAGGCTCCCACCCATGTCTACCACCACCCCACCCCCCAGCACTGTGGGGCAGCCTCCACCAGGCCCCCACCCATGTCTACCACCACCCTCACCCCCCAGCCACCATTGGCAGCCCTCACCAGGCCCCCACTCATGTCCCCTATCACCCCCACCCCCAGCAGTGCAGGGGCAGCCTCCACCAGGCCCCCACTCATGTCTACCACCCACCCCACCCCCCAGCACTGTGGGGCACGCTCCACCAGGCTCCCACCCATGTCTACCACCACCCCCACCCCCCGCCACCATGGGCAGCCCCCACCAGGCCCCCACTCATGTCTCCCACCCACCCCCACCCCCCAGCCACCAGCCACCATGGGCAGCCTCCACCAGGCTCCCACCCATGTCTACCACCACCCCCACCCCGCAGCACTGTGGGGCAGCCTCCACCAGGCCCCCACTCATGTCTCCCACCACCCCCACCCCCCAGCAGTGCAGGGGCAGCCCCCACTAAGCCCCCACTCATGTCTACCACCACCCCCACCCCCCGGCCACCATGGGCAGCCCACACCAGGCTCCCACCCATGTCTACCACCACCCCCACCCGTCAGAAGTGAAGGGGCAGCCTCCACCAGGCCTCCACTCATGTCTCCCACCCCCCACCCCCTCAGCACTGTGGGGCACCCTCCACCAGGCCCCCACTCATGTCTCCCACCCCCCATTCCCCTCAGCACTGTGGGGCACCCTCCACCAGGCCCCCACTCATGTCCCCTATCACCCCCACCCCCAGCAGTGCAGGGGCAGTTTCCACCAGGCCCCCACTCATGTCTACCACCCACCCACCCCCCAGCACTGTGGGGCACCCTCCACCAGGCTCCCACCCATGTCTACCACCACCCCCACCCCCCAGCCACCATGGGCAGCCCCCACCAGGCCCCCACTCATGTCTCCCACCCACCCCCACCCCCCAGCCACCATGGGCAGCCCCCACCAGGCTCCCACCCATGTCTACCACCACCCCCACCCCCCAGCAGTGCAGGGGCAGCCTCCACCAGGCCCCCACACATGTCCCCCTGCCCACAGGCCCTGACAATCCTCAAGCATGGGCCTCATGGCCAGCCACCACAGCCCAAAGACACAACCAAGTATTACATGCGCCCATGATACTACTCCAATGGAAACAATGCAAATCAACACATGTGTCTCACACACACACAATGGTTGCAAGTGAACCTGAAAACCCATATCATGACATGCATGAAAACAATGAGATGAAACCACACATTGAAGAATGAAAAAATCAAAATAATGTATTAAAAACAACAGTAATGGCAATCAAAATGAAACAAAATACACAAGTAAAAAAATAACAAAATTAAGCTGGCTGTACCTTTTCAAATTAAAATCAATAAATGATAATCCAAAAAAATGTCTTCCAAAGTTCAAGTCCATAAAAAGGAAATGAAGGGAAAAAAGAAATAGAAAACCATTGCTCCATGGAAAAAAATATTCATAGTAAAAAAAATATCCAAATCCAAAGTCCAACTATGTACAAAGTATTCAGGGTCCATCATCCCAACAGAAGAAATGAAACCTACCAAAAAACCTATCTAAAATGGAACTATATACAAAAGGTGGAGCAGTGTCCGTCAACTCCAAATAAAAATAAACTATAAAGGAAACCTATTACTAAATAACTATATACAATGGTGGCGGGCCAGTCCAGCGGCTCACTTAGTGGTGTTCCGGGCCAGGGCATCATCGAACTCCTCGTCTATGTCCCGGAGGCGGTCCTGTTCCATGGCCCCGAGGGTCCGCAGGGACGCCGACATGTTCACCTCCAACTCCCTGCGGATTGCCTCGAGGCACTCGGCCCGCTTCAGGGCCCTCCGCATGGAGTTCTCCGCCCTGACCATCGTGAGCCGCGCCTCTTCCGCCCGCCGCCGCTCCGCTTCTATGGCATGGCCCAACCGCTGCCACACGGAAGACACTTCCCGTCCAGGGTCCTCCGGCCCTCCGGCCGATGCCTGCCCCTCCGATGTTGAAGGCCCCGAGCTATCGTGGCTCCCAACTACAGCCTCCTGCTGCTGCAGCTGATGCTGTCCATATGCCCTGTCCGATGGTGCCTGCACATCCTCCTCCAGCTGGGGTGCTGTCGTTGATGTGGCCACCCCTGCTGGACGTCCGACTCCCGACTGTGGCAGGGATCTGTTGTCCACCAGCCTGGCCGCACGGTCGGAGGCAGCTCCACAGGGCACCCAGGTGACACATGGGTGGGAAGATGGCATGGAGGATGACTGGGGCATAGGGGGTTCCGTGGAGGAGGGGGTCGGAACATGGTCCAGGAAACAGAGGAATCCAACCCTGGTGAGCTGTCCTAGTGGATCAACGCGGACAAGAAAAACAATGCGAGAAGACGTGCAGACTCATCATGAAAAGACTGCAGGTCAGCTTGCATGGCCCGTTGACGAAACGCCACCCCACCCTGGACAGGCTCAACCTGGTGCAGGATAGCCACATCCGCAGGGAGAGGAAGGCCAGTTGGTGTAAGCCAATCCCCTCCCTGAGAACGGGTCTGGAGGTAGGCATCCCTGCTGGTGCAAGATGATGCAGGGACAGGATCAGGGACAGGATTGCACACAGGCACCTCCGCGGCAGCCTGTGCTGCCTCCTGTCCCTGGTTCTGCACTGCACCACTAGCACCAGTGGAATCCCCACCTCCAGACCCCGCCTCTATCGCTTGCACGGCCTCTTCCTCCACGAAACCCCCCACCAACCTGGATGACTCTGTGCCATCTTCCCCCGTTGGGCCCTGTGGGGTCCCAGCTGCCCCTTCTGCTGCCGAGGAGTCCAACTCCGACCTCTGCCTCTTGGACCTCCCCGCGGCAGCTGCGGCCTGTAACGTGGCACCGGACTCCTCACTCCCCGACGAGATGACAACATGGGAGGGGAGCCGGGCCTTGCGTCTCCGGCTGGTGGTGCGACCCCTGCCGCTGTGCTCCACAGCACCTTCTCCGCCTTCTTCATCAGTTGACGCTGCAGACAGGGAGAAAGAAAACACAGGCATCAGGGCACTGTACAATGGACTCATACACACATGACAGTCATACATGAGTGGCATTGGTAAACCTCAGACATGGCATCACAATCCCCAACACACATGTCATTTCAACTTGCACACATGAGCCATACCACAGCCATATTGCAACTGCCACCACCATCCATACACATACAACAGCATGAGCAGGCAAAGGTGAGCCAGACATCACATGCAACATAGGGAGTACACTACACATGCACACACACCACCAAACTTGCATGCATGTGTACACCTCCGCCAACTGTCGCAGTGTTCCGATCGACATCCATGTCACACCTGACAATCATTCCTCCACATCCTGTGCCATGCAAGCCCACACACACAAGCACCATCCATGTGTCACACATGAGACCCCTCGCATGTGTCCCCCTCACGGCCCTGTACACCCCCCCTATTTGCCCACATAAAAATACATGTTCAACCTGCACACTCCTGGCACACCACACGCACAGCTTACAATCAGTATGCATGTACACTTACTGCTCGACTCCATACGGGTCTACCTCTCAAGGACCTGGACGTGGAGCACTGTTAGGACACTTACCTGGCCTTCTCGCCGCATCCGTTCCCGGACGTGGCTGTTCTACCCCTGTTACCAGCTTGGGAAGCGTGGCTGTGGGCAGCGGGTCGGCGCTCGCTTGCGTGCGCGAGCCCCGCGGGTAACCAGGAACGGGCAGGCAAGCTTGTGTTCCAAGCCTCGTTCCGGTGCCCGCTCGGCCATCGCGCATGCGCTGTCCCGCTAGCGGTCCACGCCTCGCTTTCGTGCTGGACGCTGTAAATAGCGTCCAGCCCTCTGCTGTTCGCGTCTTAACGCGGTTTGTCCCCACTTACCGTCGCTTGGTGCCTCGCATCAGGTCCCTGCCCCTTGGTTCCTGTTTCTTTGTCCCGACTACGGGCTGCCTTACTCCTGCTACCCGCCAGTTCCTCTCCCTTCCCTGGGTCCAATTCCTTTGGGATTAGCTCCCTTGGCTCCGCGGCTCTTAGGAGGTTGGGGGGGATTCCCATCTTGGCCTTCTCCCTCTCTTTGGGTCTCCCTGTTCCTGGGTCCATTCTCTCTTCCTGACCTCCTTGTTTGCCTTGAACTTCTTGTCACTTTGGCCCTGGGTGCCAGCCCTCCGGATCATCAACTGCCTTGGTGGATCGTGCCGAAGACCTCTCGTCCTCCAGTTGTGGCTTTCTACCGGACCGCACCAGCTCAACCTAGTCACCTCCCTGTCAGTGCTTGCACTGTCCCGACGTCACTGTAATCCACAGGGAGGTGAGCCAGTGGCGTTGGGAGGTGATTCCAATCCATCCCTGTTCCATTAGGGTTGGGTCGGGGTCGCTTCCTAGCGTTGCGATATCTACATTCGGTTTGGAAACTACCAGTCTGGCGTCACCAGTGAGACCAGCAACTGAAACCCCAGGTACGCAGCGCTCCAGAGACGCATAGCTTAACAGATTAAGACGCCTTACAACCAGCTCTGGTTCTGTAATGGAAGACTCCGAAGAATTGAGGAATGAGATCAGGGCCCTACGCGCCGAGATGACCGTACTGCATCAGGAAAATGTGGCCTTACGTCAGCTGGTAGCTCAAGGGACTCACCCCGGTACCTCCGCAGAGTCTGTGATGGCTCAGACCACCCCGATAAAGTTCGACGGAGACCCCAGACGGGTAGCTGAATTCTGCAATCATTGTAGGATACATTTTTTGTGCCGTCCTACACATTTCAACCAAGATAAGGCTAAGATTGGGTATGTTTTGGGGAATCTCACCGGAAACGCATTGGCCTGGGCCACTCCTTTGGTGGCTGCCGAGAGTCCAGTCCTGGAAGACTTTGTGGCCTTTGAGAAGGCTTTTCTGGAAGTATTTCGGTCTCCCAACCTTGCCGCTGCTGCGCAAAATCAGCTCATGGACCTGAAGCAAGGATCCAGTGATATAATCGCCTACATCAGCCGTTTTCGTCAGCTGGCCACAGATTCACTATGGCCTGAGATTACTCAAAAGACCCTTTTTCGTAGGGGGTTGAGAGATGAATATAAGGATGAACTCCTCCATATACCAGGACCCGAAACCCTGCAAGCACTACAAGAACAAGTGATGCAGATTGATCACAGGTTGTCGGAGAGAAGGGGTGAGAGGCGCCGTTTAGAAAGGACGGTTTCAAGATTCGTCCCAGTACCAACCAAAGCATCTACCTCGTCTGAACCAAACCCCGAACCAATGCAACTAGGAGCGGTTAGAGGCCCCCTATCTGATGCCGAGAAGAAACGTAGGCGTGACCTACGGTTGTGCCTGTACTGTGGGGCCTCTGGTCATTATCTCAGTGCTTGCCCATCAAGGCCGCCCCGAAGGTCGGAAAACTGAATGGCCTGTCGTCCAGGGGTAAGGCGACGATGGGCCCCTCTCCTTCTACAGTCCTTCCCGATACGGTACTGGTTCGGCAACCCATGCAATCAGTCGTGCTTATGGTCTTAACGCTCCGGGTCTCTTGGTCAGGAAGAGAACCCATAGGGGTGCTTGGATTATTGGATTGCGGAGCCTCTGGAAATTATATGGACGCAGATTTTGCCATCAGGAATGGTATCACTTTGATCGAAAAGAACTGCGCTTCAGTGGTGGAAGTTATTGACGGTACCCCGTTGTCTTCGGGTCCGGTCCATCAACATTCCGAGACACTAGGTTTATGGATTGAAGAACATCATGAACAGATCTCTTTGGATATCATCAAGACTCCCTCTTATCCGATCATCTTAGGGCTGCCGTGGTTGTTACATCATAACCCCAACATCAACTGGCAGACTCGGACCTTGGTCTTCAGCTCTGAGCGTTGTGTGCAGGACTGTTGCCATGTCGGTTCTTCTCCAACGCAATCATCAGTCGCCACCCAGACTGAAGGGGTTGGTGTGCCACGCTTATTCTCTGTTTCTTCTGTTCCTTCTGTATATGCTGGCTTTCATGAGGTTTTCTCTGATCCTAAGGACATACCCTTACCACCTCATAGACCTTTCGATTGTGCCATCGACCTGTTGCCAGACGCTGTGATTCCACACGGCAAGGTGTACTCCTTGACCGCTCAAGAAAGGGAGGTCTTGCAGGAGTATCTCGATGAATGTCTTCAGAAAGGGTATATTGCCCCTTCTAATTCCCCGGCAGGATTCCCGCTGTTCTTCGTAAAGAAAAAGGAGGGCACCCTGCGCCCGTGTGTTGATTATCGCCAACTAAACGACATTACACGAAAGGACAGATACCCGCTTCCCTTGATTCGATCCATCCTGGAATCTTTACGTGAGTCAAGGATGTTTTCCAAGTTTGACCTCCGTGGAGCCTACCATTTGGTATGAATAAAGGCCGGGGACGAGTGGAAGACGGCCTTCAAGACCCCAAGCGGGCACTACGAATACAGAGTTATGCCTTTCGGGCTATGTAATGCCCCTGCTGTCTTCCAGCGTTTAATGGATCACATATTCTCCGACTTAATCGGGACCTCAGTCTCGGTATACTTGGATGACATATTGGTGTTTTCAAGAAATCTCGGAGAGCACATTGTCCAAGTAAAGGAGGTACTCCGGCGGCTACATGTGAATAACCTTTACGCTAAGCTTGAGAAATGTCATTTTCATCAGGACCATATCGAATTTCTTGGGTATGTGATCAGTGCGTCGGGTATACACATGGATCCAGCCAAGGTTCGTGCTATCCTAGGATGGAAGGTTCCCAGCGACAGGAATTCTCTTCAACGATTTCTTGGGTTCATTAATTTCTATCGGAGATTCATTCCGTCTTTCTCACTGCTGTCTGCACCTTTAACCTGTTTGACCATCAGTAGGAGAACCTTTGTTTGGGGGCACGATGCTGCCGCCTCTTTTGAGCAACTAAGGAAGGCCTTTAGCTCCGCGCCTATCTTACACCATCCCCAAGAAGACCAGCCGTTCATCGTGGAAGCCGACTCTTCGGATTTTGCTGTGGGAGCCGTTCTGCTTCAGATGGATCCGAGCGTTGGAATGGAGTTTCCTGTGGCCTACTATTCCAGAAAACTCACGGCTAGTGAACGGAACTACCCCATTATCGAAAAAGAACTACTGGCCATCAAAACCGCCTTTGAGGAATGGCGCCATCACCTTCTTGGAGGACGTTTTCCAGTTGAGGTACGCACTGACCATCGAAACCTGCAATTTCTACGTTCCTTACAGTGTCGGACCTCCCGCCAAGCACGATGGGCCTTTTTCTTCTCACAATATGATTTCCGTATCACCTATGTACCCAGTAACCGTAACGTGAAGGCGGATGCTCTTTCCCGTTCTTTGGCTGCTGATGTGCAACATGAGGGACGGGACCTGCCTGTAATCGCTCCCAAGCATTTCCTACTGGCCGTGCCGTCGTTCCTGCAGAGGGTGGTACAAGCTACTTCGTCGGACTCTTCTCGGGATACATTGGTAAGACGTCGCCAGCTTAGGGAGAAGGACAGATTGCTCTTTTTCCAGAACAAGTTGTACCTACCCACGGATGAGCTTCGCAAGACAATCCTACAGAGTTTTCATGATTCCAAGATTGGGGGTCACCGTGGTATACGGTCTACGCAGGAGCTCGTTTCCCGGCATTTTTGGTGGCCTAAATGGACCTTGCAAGTCAGACGATATGTGGAATGCTGTCCCATCTGTGCCCAGGTCAAGGTTCCGCGCCTGAAGGCTGTGGGTCTTTTACATCCTGTGGAAACACCACCTTTTCCTTGGCATACAATTGCCACTGACTTCATTGTCGACCTTCCGCCCTCCGAAGGACATACCTGCATCATGGTCGTCGTTGACTGTTTCACCAAAATGGCCCACTTCATACCCTTCCCTGGACTTCCCACGGCTGCCCTAGTGGCGCGTGCCTTTTTACACTGTGTATATCGCCTGCACGGATTGCCTGTTAAGATTATCTCCGACCGTGGTTCCCAGTTCGTCTCTTCCTTTTGGGGTCGATTGTGCCAGCATCTGGGCATCCGGAGGGCTCTCAGTTCTGGATACCATCCCCAGACCAACAGACTGACAGAGAGGACGAACCAAACGTTGGAGCAGTACCTCCGTTGTTTTGCCAATGCCTCCCAGACTAATTGGATGTCGCATCTCGACATGGCCGAAGTTGCGTACAACAATGCGGTTCATTCTGCAACTGGACTAAGTCCTTTTTTTTGTGCTTTTGGCCTTCATCCCAGACTGCTGCCTTTCACTCCAGTGCTACCAAGTAATGTTCCTTCGGCGGATCACCTTGTTACCGAGATCCAGGATCTACAGCGTCGAGCGGCTGGTACACTGGCCAAGGCACGTGAGGCCATGAAGAGACAGGCCGATAAACGCCGGAGCCCTGAGCCACCGTTCCGGGTGGGTGATCTTGTGTGGTTATCCTCCAGACATTTGCCCGCACGTAACATACCCTTGAAACTAGCCCCCAAGTATTTGGGTCCCTTTCCGATTGTCAGGAGGATTTCTTCGGTGGCTTTTGAACTCAAGTTGCCTGAATCCTGGAGGGTCCATCCTGTTTTTCATGTGTCTCTTTTGAAAGCTTATCTTCCTGATCCCTTCCATCGTGCTTGCCCCCGGCCCGCTGCTATTGATGTGGGTGGTCTCCCTGAATTTGAGGTGCAGGAGATTTGCGATTCCCGTCTCTTCAGGGGTAAATTGCAGTATTTGATTGACTGGAAGGGCTATCCTGCCAGTGATCGCACTTGGGAGCCTGTTGGGAGCGTTCATGCCCCTCGTTTGGTTAGGGAGTTCTATGCCCGTTTTCCTTGGAAGCCAGGTTCTTCCGGCCTTTCCGGAGGGGGGTATGGTGTTAGGACACTTACCTGGCCTTCTCGCCGCATCCGTTCCCGGACGTGGCGGTTCTACCCCTGTTACCAGCTTGGGAAGCGTGGCTGTGGGCAGCGGGTCGGCGCTCGCTTGCGTGCGCGAGCCCCGCGGGTAACCAGGAACGGGCAGGCAAGCTTGTGTTCCAAGCCTCGTTCCGGTGCCCGCTCAGCCATCGCGCATGCGCTGTCCCGCTAGCGGTCCACGCCTCGCTTTCGTGCTGGACGCTGTAAATAGCGTCCAGCCCTCTGCTGTTCGCGTCTTAACGCGGTTTGTCCCCACTTACCGTCGCTTGGTGCCTCGCATCGGGTCCCTGCCCCTTGGTTCCTGTTTCTTTGTCCCGACTACGGGCTGCCTTACTCCTGCTACCCGCCAGTTCCTCTCCCTTCCCTGGGTCCAATTCCTTTGGGATTAGCTCCCTTGGCTCCGCGGCTCTTAGGAGGTTGGGGGGATTCCCATCTTGGCCTTCTCCCTCTCTTTGGGTCTCCCTGTTCCTGGGTCCATTCTCTCTTCCTGACCTCCTTGTTTGCCTTGAACTTCTTGTCACTTTGGCCCTGGGTGCCAGCCCTCCGGATCATCAACTGCCTTGGTGGATCGTGCCGAAGACCTCTCGTCCTCCAGTTGTGGCTTTCTACTGGACCGCACCAGCTCAACCTAGTCACCTCCCTGTCAGTGCTTGCACTGTCCCGACGTCACTGTAATCCACAGGGAGGTGAGCCAGTGGCGTTGGGAGGTGATTCCAATCCATCCCTGTTCCATTAGGGTTGGGTCGGGGTCGCTTCCTAGCGTTGCGATATCTACATTTGGTTTGGAAACTACCAGTCTGGCGTCACCAGTGAGACCAGCAACTGAAACCCCAGGTACGCAGCGCTCCAGAGACGCACAGCTTAACAAGCACTGGGGATATGCGTTCCAGGACCCTCATCTGATCTTCCGACAAGTGGGCCCGGCGCCCCTTAGCATCCGCTGCCTTCAGCAGGCGCCGGGTCTTGTTGAGGGTCCTGGACCTGAAGTCCTCCCAGCGCTTCCTGACACGTTCGTAGTCGCGGACTGCCACCTCCTCCGCATTGATGGCAGTCACGATGTCCATCCAGATCCAAGTCCGTCCTTCCTTGTCGGCGCGCAACCTTCTGAAGAGGGCATCATACTGCCCCAGGACATGCTCCACCAGGACACCAACTTTGGTGGCAGTGAAGCTGGTGCCCCTCTGCCTCCTTGGCCGGGGGTTGCCACTGGTGCCAGATGTTGCAGTGCCTGACATGGCAACCCCAGAGGCAGGAGTGGGTGGGCAACTGGGTCCTGGGGCTGGGCTGTGGGGCAATGGAAAAGCAGTCGGGAGTCTTCGGTTCCAGCAGGGGTGGTCACAGCAACAGCACCCCTGGCTGATGTGCAGGCAGCAAATGTCAGGGCACGTGGGCAGCAGGCAGTCAGGCAGCAGCAGGTGGCAGGTGGGAGCGTGCTCAGGGCTCTGGGGGGCAGTAATTCGGCCTTCTGGGCAGGAGCGTGGTCTTCTGTGTGTGAACGCGTGGCCAGCTTGATACGGAGTGATTTTGCACGTGAAAATCCAGCACGTCTGCGTGTAATTCGAGGAAAGGCCCTTAGCGCGTAAGCGCGTCAGCACACGTCTGTACATTCATTGGCCCAAAGGCCACCAGCGTATGCGCGTCTATGAAGTCACGTGCACGTTGAATATGGCACACGTTTGAAATGTTGCGTGTTAAAAAAATGAAAGACATGTCCGAGTGTCAAAGCGTGTAATTGGAGGAAATGGCCCTAGCGCGTACACGCGGAAGTGACAAAGCGTGTAATTGGTGGAAATGGCCCTAGCGCGTACACGCGGAATTGACGCTGGACGTGTGGGCCTGCATAAAAGGTACGTGTAGAACACCATTTCCTTGTACGTGCTTTTCGTGGAGAGCGAGTGGGTGAAATCTGTACTTCTTGTTGCTTCCCACGCGATTTACTTCACGGCGTTTCAAGTTCGTACTCCCTGTTACCTCTGACAGCTTTTTCTCTTTTTTCTCTTTTTCTGGTTTTCCTGGGCCTGTTCCCTCAAACAGCGTTCCCTTCTATTGTTGTCCTGTCTCCTCAGACAGCATACAATTCTTCTTTGGCGGGGGTGTTGCCAACGCGCACACGCGCTTCTTTTTCACGCTCTTTTTCCTGGCAGACGGTGAGTCACGCACGTATCTACATCTGTGCTTGCCCTGTATGTAGCCTACCCCTTCAGAGGTCATTCTAGGCTGCGTGTGACACGCATACGTTCATTCTTGTGTTACTGGGTGCCACAGCATAGTGCAGGTTTTTTTTTCCGCACACGTGGTCTAGGAGGGGTTGCGTGCACGTTATCTCCCTTTTTTGGGCTTCCTGTGCGTTGCGTGACCCGTCATCTTTCCCCAGGGGTCACATTCAGCCTTGCTAGAGCACTAGGGTACGATTACCATCTGGTACCCAACCCCTTTGACCCCCAATTGCCCAGGACAATAGTTTACAGCCACTCCCATACGCACATTAACATCAGTGCCATGGTTGGGAGGCGAGGAATCTGTAAGGGTGGCAAAGGTGGACGAGCCACAAGTGGTGGCCGTGGTGGATCCGGTAGGGGACGTGGTCGTTACTTGCAGGGTGACCCTGTCCCCCCATGTGTGGAGGACCAGTCAAGGGCACCCATAATCCCCCCCCGCCCCACCTGGTTGAGGGTGATGTGGCTGACACCATCCATGCTCAGCCCTTGTTGGACCAGCCCATTGTGGCACCAGACCTGGCCTACTCCATGGCTGACTTCCAGGTCAGCAGGCCTATGACACGTGCGCTGGTGCACGTTGATGTCATCAGGCCACGTGGATCAGGGGCAGCAAGGTAATCTGCTGCCCCAAGTAGGTAGGGTGGAGAGGCTGCAGGGGCAGCTGCGGCTCCATCCACCCTAGCTCTCACACACCCAGCCAGGACAGTGTCGGTCCTAGTCCATCCTGCTGACATTCCCCCTGACACCATTACACTTGAGCCAATGCCTGCACCAACTCCCATGCTGAGTGTACAATCCCACACTCCTGATACAGAGTCCACCAGGGCTTCTGCCCCTAGTGTCCAGAGCGGCGTAGGACACTCAGGATCACCACCACCTTCCAAGCGGAAGAGGAAGAGTGCTCGTCCGGCACAGGCTGATGCCCCAGACACGGCTACACAGTCCGGCCCATCGAGGAAGCCCAGCTTCACGGATGCCGAACTGAATGCACTTGTCGAGTATGTGTCCGCACACGATAACGAAATGGTCATTGTTGCAAGATCCAAGACCACACCTGCACAACGCCAGGCACACTGGCAGACAGTTGCGGACATCGTAAGTGCCCTTGGAATCGTGAGGAGCACAGCCAATGATTGCTATAAGCGCTGGAATGACCTAAAGCGCATGGCAAAGAATAAGCTGGCCTCAAGTCATGCCGCAACTCTAGTGACTGGAGGTGGGTCTCCAGTAGAAGACATGGAACTCACTCCACATGAGTCAGTCGCTGGGACCTACGTCACGGAGGAACATATCCAAGGCGTGGGAGATCTGCCTGATTATGAGGCATTGTCCGGTGAGTGCACATGCATGTGTGTGTCATCCATGTGCATGGTGTGTGTGTGAGGGCTTCTGTTTGTGTGCCAGGTGAGGGTGTGTGTGCCTGAGTTGTTTGTGTCACCCATGTGCTTCATGCAATACATTCTGCGCAGCAGCATTTGGCCATAGCAGTATCCCTTCTGCCAACAGTAGACATCTAGCCCAACAGCACGCCAGTTGCCCTTGAAGTGTCACCTTGCCACAACATTGTTGCTTATTTTTTTCTGTTCATTCAGGCAGATTGTTTGCATTCCACCACTTTTACTAGGCATTTCTCAGTCCTCTAGTCACATGTCTGACATGGCTATGGTAAAGTGGAGTGACTTTGTTACCTGGATATCATTTGTTTAGACATGTCCCTGTGCAATCGGACCATTTTGGACTGGCAGCTCCAGGTGAAAAATCAGACCTATTTGAATTAGAAAAGCTATTATATGAGGGAACTGGACTGAATGAATAAGTGCTGCCCTCCTCTCCATCTTCACTCAATAGCAATGGTACATGCCATCTGTGTGATGGCATGTGTATTTCACCTGGCAATCACAGGCCAATGTGTGATGCCACTGCTAGGCAGCATGCAGCAAATGTGTTCATCTTCCATCTTGGTGTCATCAATGTGTGCCATCTGCCTCCCCATCACACACAGTGACGGTGCATGCATGGGAGTGTTTTAGTCATGTGGGACATGTCAATCAAGTACTGGTTCTGTTGCTTCTCAGCCCTCATTGTGTGCCATGGTGCTAATGCCTGTTTCCATTTGTTTTCTTTTATGTCTTTGCAGGGGAAGACGCATCTGATACTGCTGGGGTTGTGGAGATGGTGCAGACCCAGGAGGGGTCTGAGGGCCGACCGACCATCAGTGAGGGACGTGGTGTGGTGGTGGGTGAGAACCCACAACTGCTACAGGTCGTGCTCTCATGGGGTGTCTCTGGCTGCACCTCCCCCGAGCTGTACTGAGGTGTTGATTCGGATGATGAGACCTACGTGCCATCGCAGGTGAGTGTTCCTGGGAGGGATTCTGTTCTGTCCAACCCACCTGCACCAGGGTCAGAACCCTCAATGGGGATGTCAGTGTTGGCAGCTACGCCTTTGGTGGTTACGGATGCAGGGTCACACTCCGCAACATTTGATCCTGTTCCTGGGCCAGCAGATTAGAGGGGGAATGCAGTCCTGCAGCCTCAGGCAGTGCCGGCACAGCAAGGCGCAGTTCGCCTTGCCCCAGACAGGTGTGGTGCCCGCCGACGTGGTGGCCGTACGCCACCTGGCAATACCGCATGGGAGCAATCCATTTACGGTATGGCAACCCAACAGGCAGCATCATCAGAGATGATGGCTCAGGCCATGGATAGGATGGCCACTTCCAATGTCCCCCCCGAAAGGCTGATGGAGCGACTACAGCAGGCAACCGACTCCACCTGCCAGTCACACAGGGAGGACATGTTGGCGTCCAACAGGGACAGGCGGACGGCACTGGTGACTCTGCAGGAAGCCATCTCCATAGAGTCCCAGGGCCACAGGGAAGTCCTGAGGCTAGAACTCCTTCACCTCAGGACGACTCTTGTTGAACTTGAGGCTTCAACAAACCGAAGGACAGAACAGCAGCTGGAGCGTCTCACCCGTACACTGTCAGCTGAGATGCAGGCAACTAGGGCGGAGGTCCGGGCATCCCGTGAGTTGTTGCATGGGGACCTCCGCACACTCATCCTCCAGAACTAGACCTACCACACCCGCATGCTTGCAGCCATGGAGGAACAGACTAGGGCCTTGCGTGGGCTGCCTCCCATAGTGCCACCACCTCCGGATGCAGCTGCACAGGGTGAGAATAGCGACAGCAGTGATACTCCCACAATAGGGTAGCGGTGTGGGCCATGAGCCCATGGAGATGTTTTTTTTTTCGCAAGATCCACACAGGTGGGTTTTGGTGTGCACCCTGTCCTCGGACCTCCTGGGTGGCCTACCCAACCCCCCCCCCGGGCCCATTAATGGCCATTGTTTATTTTTTATTTTTTATTTTTTTTTTAATTTTTTTTTTTGGGACAGTGTGTTGCCTTGTGTGGCTCCCGTGGGCATACGCTGCATTGTGGCTGAGCACATGCAGGCTTGTCATGTATTTGGTTCAGATGCTTGGGTTTTTGTCACACACACCCCTCCTGCTTCCCGTTTCCATGGGCTTGCAAAGGGTGTGCCCAAGTGACATTGACGTACATGGTGACATTGGACTCCCACTACATGTGTGGGTAGTCTAGTCAATACTGTGTATACATTCCTAGTGCATATTGCTGTTGTGTTGTACACTGCATGTTGCATTGATGCGTAACTCATCATCCATGTCTACCTCCTAATTTGCAGGTCCTTTCCTCATGTCTACACAAGGCTCTCTACTTTGGAGATGGAGTCCATGTTGGCAGCAGTGCACCTACAACTCTACATGGCGGCAACACTGTACAGTTGGAAGTGGTGGGAGTGCAGGCATTTCCAGGTGGTGAGACTACTAATTTCTTACATTCGTAATGTCATGTTATTGGTAGTTTAGAGGGTCAGTAGCTGATAAGTGTTATTGCTAAATACCTGCTCAAGTGTGTTGTTGGTCCTGCATTACTGTGAGCATTTCAGGTGTCGCGTGTTTCAATTAAGGACTCTGTACTTGGCATGGTGTGTCGTGTGGCGGTGCTGGGGATGGGTTGGGTGACATGGCACTGTCCTCTTGTTGCATTTTGCAAGTGGGTATTCATTTTAGCTGCATGAATGTGTTTTTTCACGAAACTGCATTGGTGGTGCCTGTGTAGGTAGGGATGCACACATTGTAACACTTCCAGGTGAACAATCTCAGGCTGATATGGTTTTGACGGTTGATTCTCCAGACATTCAGGATCATTGTCAGGTTGAGTAATCATTGATTGTCAGATGGTATGTGCCAGGGCAGTGTGCACTCCACAGGGGTGTGATTTCTATGAGAAGTAATTAGCCACTAGCTGTGTACGGGCTGCCTCCCCCCGTGCCCTTTCCCCTCCCATGCGCAGCGGGCGTGGATGTGATTGGGGATGTGGCGGCACCACCATGTCCACGGCCAGGCCCCGGCGAGTTGCAACGTTGTGCAGGACACATGCTGCCACTATGATCCTGCACACTACTGGGGGAGCGTATAACAGCTGCCCACCAGAATGGTCAAGGGAGCGAAAGCGTGACTTAAGCACTCCGAATGTGCGCTCCACTATGCCCCGGGTTGCAATGTGGGCTGTGTTATATCTTACCTCGGGTGGCGTGGTGGGGTTCCGAATTGGCGTCATCATGTGGGGGCTGAGAGGGTAGGCACTGTCCCCTGTGGAGGTGGTGATGGGTATCATTGGTGGGGTTGTGACCTTGCTCAGTATCTGACATGCATGCATGTGCAGTGGCATTCATACTCACCAAGCAGCCATGTATCGCCATGCCGCCCAGCTTCTAGGTCCCGGCTTAGGGTGGACATTCGGTAAATGAAGCTGTTGTGGGTGGACCCGGGATAGTTGGCATATACTGAGGTGATGATTCCCTTGGCATTACATACTACCTGCACGTTGATGGAATGCCAGTGCTTGCGGTTCCTATAGATGTGCTCAGATGCCCTGGGGGGACGTAGAGCCACATAGGTGCAGTCGATGGCAGCTAGCGCTTTGGGGAATCGTGCCACACCGTAAAAATCCAGGGCGGCAGCATGCCTTTCTGCAGGTGTTCTGGGCAGGTATATGTGCCTGCGGACTGATGGGCGTGCAGTGATGATGTTCAAGACCTGGTGTAGGCAGCGTGACTGCGTGGCCTGTGACACCCCACCCACTATGGCACTTGTCCGCTGAAATGATCCAGTGGCTAAGAAGTGCAGTACATTGAGGACCTTCTCCAGGGGGCTGAGTGCTTGGGAGCACAAGGTGGGTGATGTGAGGTCATCCTCCCACTCACTCACCAGGTCCAGAATTATGTGTGGTGGAAACCTTTACCTCCCATACACCTGGTCATCAGGCATCCCAAAAAGGCTGGTTCTGGGTGTGAAAATTCTGGCCCTGACTATCCTCCTCCTCCTTTGGTAGCCCACGGCCACTGCTGCTAGGAACGGTATATTCATCCTGGTGTCTGAGCTTGTTAGTTTGTTGCGCGCAAATTTATGCGTCGCAGGTTGACGTATGCCTGCTTCCTACTGGCGTACGTGTTTCTTTGCGCGTATTGTAGGCGAGCGTGTGAAACTTCCAGCGCACCCCTGAAATCCACGTACCCAGGCCAATAGCGTGTGGAAATTCCCGTGCACCCCGGAATACACGTGCGCTGATGTACTCGCGTGTGTAAGTGCCCGCGCACCCCTGAAATACACGTCCATAGGCCAATCGCGTGTACGCGCACTTTTGTCCAATTACACGCGATGACACTCTGACGTGCAGTCTTTCCACGTGTGCTCCGTCATCACGTGCTATGAGGGAAACACCCATGCGGGTCACGTCACAGACGCGCTTACGCGCTGAGGGACTTTGGTCCAATAGAATCGCGTATGCGTGCTGACGCACTTACGCGCTAAGGGCCTTTCCTCGAATTTCACGCTGACATGCAGGATTTTCACGTGCCAAATCACTCTGTATCAAGCTGGCCACGCAAAAACACACGGAAGACCACGCTCCTGCCCAGAAGGCCGAATTACTGCCCCCCAGTGCCCCAAGCAGCCTCCCACGTGCCATCTGCTGCCATCGTGCCCTGCCATTTGGTGCCTGCACATCAGCCATCTGCAGGGGTCCAGTTGCTGTGTCCACCCCTGCTGGAACAGAAGACTCCCGACTGAGATAACATCGCTCCACAGCCCAGCCCCAGGACCCAGTTGCCCACCCACTCCTGCCTCTGGGGTTGCCATGTCGGGCACTTCGACATCTGGCACCAGTGGCAACCCCAGGCCAGAGGGGCAGAGGGGCACCAGCTTCACTGCCACCGAAGTTGGTGTCCTGGTGGAGCATGTCCTGGGGCAGTATGATGCCCTCTTTGGATCGTCCCGCGCCAGCAAGGAAGGACGGGAGAGGATCTGGGCCGACTGTGTGGTTGCCATCAACGCGGGGGGGGGGGTGGCAACCCGCGACGTCCAGAAGATCAAGAAGCGCTGGGAGGACTTGAGGTCCAGGACCCTTGTGAAGGCCCGGCGCCTCGTGGAGGGGGGCCGGGGCCGCATGAGTTCCATCCAGATGAGGGTCCTGGAACGCGTACGCCCAGCACTCCACGCCCAGATCCTTGAGAGGGAGACCCGTCTGGAGTTGAGCAGTAAGTGGCCAAGCATTGCTGTGTGAGACAGGGCATGTTGCGGTGTGCTGGTTGTCTGATACCTGCCTGTATGTGTGACATAGGCCATGTACGCATGTATGTGTGCAGGGACATCATGGTAATGCATGTGCGACCAGTGATGTGTGAACCACATGGTCATTGCATGTGTTTAAATGCGACATGGGGAGCCCTATGCAGATTTTACACATGAGAGCATGCCAGTCTCTGTTCCTGGACATGGGTGGGGGTGAGGGATGGGTGCTGATGGCAGGTACATATATGGTAGCCATGTCTGTGTGCCTGACCTGCGTGTCTGTGTCTTGTGCATGCCATGGATGCATGACACATGTGTGTGACAATGCACAGATTCACTGATGCAGCCTAGTTATCCTTGTATCCGCTGTGTTTGGGGTGTATGATGCCAGATGGATGTGACTGAGGTGAAGTGTGTGCATGTGAAAGGCATGACCCATGATGCATGTGAGTTCCATATCATTGTATGTTTCAAGAGTCCATTGGACATGTATGGAAATGTCCATGGCATGCACCATGCCTGTTACTGTGTGTGTGTTGCCTGGACTGACCCATGTGTTGTGGAGGGGCATGATGGAAGTGTACGTTGACAGTGGTACTCAACTGCTATTGCTTCCTATCTAGGGGACCATTGTACAGTACCCTGATGCTTGAGTTCTGTGTCTCCCTCTACGCAGCGGCTAGTGAAGAAGAGGGCAGAGACGGCGCTGTGGAGCAAGGCGGCGGGGATGCCCCCACGGCTGCAGCAGAAGGGGTGGGTGAGCTCCCACAGGGGCCTGCTACGGCAGAAGACGGTGAGGAGCCATCCAGGTTGGTGGTTTCCACAGAGGAGGAGGAGGGCGCCACTGAGGCACACATGGGGCCTGGTGGGGGCATCCCTGCTGGTGCAAGTGGTGCAGTCCAGGGGCAGGGGCAGGAGGCAGCACAGGTCACCGTGGAGGGGCCTGTGCATGTCGCTGTCCCTGACCCTGTGAGTGCACCACCATGCACCAGCAGGGATGCCCCATCCCAGGCCCGTCCGCAGGTAGAGGGGATGTTCATGTCACCTGACTCCCCTCCACCTGTGGACGAGGGGACCCGTGGCCGTATGGAGAAGGTCCTGATTGGGGTCGCGATGCGCGCGGGTGCAATTCGTGATGACGTGCGTGCTTCCCGGGAGGAGCACGCACGTCATCACGAAGAGCACCGTGCCGACGTGTCCCAATTGGGATCTTCCATGTTCGGGGGTTTCCTGCATGTGTCGGCCAATCTGGTGGCCCTCTCCTCCTCTGTGGAGGCTATACGCCGGTCGTTCTCCTTGCCGTCTTCCGGCCCAGATGCCACCAGGGCCCCCTGTGGACCTGCCCTGACCAATGCAGCCAGCTCGGTGAGGATCCCATCCCTGCCACAGTCGGGAGTCGGAGGTCCAGCAGGGGTGGACACCACAGCAACTGTACCCCAGCAGATGGAGGATGTGCCGGCATCATCAGGCAGGGCACGTGCACGACGGCGTCGGTGGATTCCATCAGCCTGGATGCCGTTGTGCTGGCAGAGGCGGTTGCGATGGAGGCCTGGTGCAGGGGGACATGAGTGGGGGCCTGGTGGAGGCTGCCCCTGCACTGCTCGGGGGTGGAGGTGGTGGTAGACATGGGTGGGAGCCTGGTGGGGGCTGCCCATGGTGGCTGGGGGTGGGGTGGGTGGGAGACATGAGTGGGGGCCTGGTGGAGGCTGCCCCTGCACTGCTGGGGGGGTGGTGGTGGTGGGAGACATGAGTGGGGGCCTGGTGGAGACTGCCCCTGCACTGCTGGGGGTGGGGGTGGTGGTAGACATGGGTGGGGGCCTGGTGGAGGCTGCCCCTGCACTGCTGGGGGGTGGGGGTGATAGGGGACATGAGTGGGGGCCTGGTGGAGGCTGCCCCTGCACTGCTGGGGGGTGGGGTGGTGGTAGACATGGGTGGGTGCCAGGTGGGGGCTGCCCATGGTGGCAGGGGGGTGGGGTGGGTAGGAGACATGAGTGGGGGCCTGGTGGAGGCTGCCCCTGCACTGCTGGGGGTGGTGGTGGTGGGAGACATGAGTGGGGCCTGGTGGAGGGTGCCCCTGGTGGCTAGGGGGTGGGGGTGATAGGGGACATGAGTGGGGGCCTGTTGGAGGCTGCCCCTGCACTGCTGGGGGGTGGGGGTGGTGGTAGACATGGGTGGGAGCCTGGTGGGGGTTGCCCATGGTGGCTGGGGGGTGGGGTGGGTGGGAGACATGAGTGGGGGCCTGGTGGAGGCTGCTCCTGCACTGCTGGGGGGTGGGGGTGGTGGGTGACATGAGTGGGGGCCTGGTGGAGGCTGCCCCTGCACTGCTGGGGGGTGGGGGTGATAGGGGACATGAGTGGGGGCCTGATGGAGGCTGCCCCTGCACTGCTGGGGGGTGGGGGTGGTGGTAGACATGGGTGGGAGCCTGGTGGGGGCTGCCCATGGTGGCTGGGGGGTGGGATGGGTGGGAGACATGAGTGGGGGCCTGGTGGAGGCTGCCCCTGCACTGCTGGGGGGTGGTGGTGGTGGGAGACATGAGTGGGGGCCTGGTGGAGGCTGCTCCTGCACTGCTGGGGGGTGAGGGTAGTGGTAGACATGGGTGGGGGACTGGTGGAGGCTGCCCCTGCACTGCTGGGGGGTGGGGGTGATAGGGGACATGAGTGGGGGCCTGGTGGAGGCTGCCCCTGCACTGCTGGGGGGTGGGGGTGGTGGTAGACATGGGTGGGAGCCTGGTGGGGGCTGCCCATGGTGGCTGGGGGGTGGGGTGGGTGGGAGACATGAGTGGGGACCTGGTGGAGGCTGCCCCTGCACTGCTGCGGGGTGGGGGTAGTAGGGGACATGAGTGGGGGCCTGGTGGAGGCTGCCCCTGCACTGCTGGGGGGTGGGGGTGGTGGAGACATGAATGGGGGCCTGGTGGTGCTGCCCCTGCACTGCTGCGGGGTGGTGGTGGTGGGAGACATGAGTGGGGGCCTGCTGTAGGCTGCCCCTGCACTGCTGGGGGGTGGGGGTGATAGGGGACATGAGTGGGGGCCTGGTGGTGCTGCCCTGCACTGCTAGGGGGTGGGGGTGGTGGGAGATACGAGTGGGGGCCTGGTGGAGGCTGCCCCTGGTGGCTGGGGGGTGGGGGTGGTGGGAGACATGAGTGGGGGCCTGGTGGAGGCTGCCCCTGCACTACTGGGGGGTGGGGGTGATAGGGGACATGAGTGGGGGCCTGGTGGAGGCTGCCCATGGTGGCTGGGGGGTGGAAGTGGTGGGAGACATGAGTGGGGGCCTGGTGGAGGCTGCCCCTGCACTGCTGGGGGGTGGTGGTAGACATGAGTGGGGGCCTGGTGGAGGCTGCTCCTGCACTGCTGGGGGGTGGGGGTGGTGGTAGACATGGGTGGGGGACTGGTGGAGGCTGCTCCTGCACTGCTGGGGGGTGGGGTGATAGGGGACATGAGTGGGGGCCTGGTGGAGGCTGCCCCTGCACTGCTGGGGGGTGGGGGTGGTGGTAGACATGGGTGGGAGCCTGGTGGGGGCTGCCCATGGTGGCTGGGGGTGGGGTGGGTGGTAGACATGAGTGGGGGCCTGGTGGAGGCTGCCCCTGCACTGCTGGGGGGTGGTGGTGGTGGGAGACATGAGTGGGGGCCTGGTGGAGGCTGCCCCTGCACTGCTGGGGGGTGGGGGTGGTGGTAGACATGAGTGGGGGCCTGGTGGAGGCTGCCCCTGCACTGCTGGGGGTGGGGGTGATAGGGGACATGAGTGGGGGCCTGGTGGAGGCTGCCCCTGCACTACTGGGGGTGGGGGTGGTGGGAGACATGAATGGGGGCCTGGTGGTGCTGCCCCTGCACTGCTGGGGGTGGTGGTGGTGGGAGACATGAGTGGGGGCCTGGTGGAGGCTGCCCCTGCACTGCTGGGGGGTGGGGGTGATAGGGGACATGAGTGGGGGCCTGGTGGTGCTGCCCCTGCACTGCTAGCGGGTGGGGGTGGTGGGAGATACGAGTGGGGGCCTGGTGGAGGCTGCCCCTGGTGGCTGGGGGGTGGGGGTGGTGGGAGACATGAGTGGGGCCTGGTGGAGGCTGCCCCTGCACTGCTGGGGGGTGGGGGGTGGGGGTGATAGGGGACATGAGTGGGGGCCTGGTGGAGTCTGCCCATGGTGGCTGGGGGGTGGGAGTGGTGGGAGACATGGGTGGGGGGCTGGTGGAGGCTGCCCCTGCACTGCTGGGGGTTGGGGGTGGTGGGAGACATGAATGGGGGCCTGGTGGTGCTGCCCCTGCACTGCTGGGGGGTGGTGGGAGACATGAGTGGGGGCCTGGTGGAGGCTGCTCCTGCACTGCTGGGGGGTGGGGGTAGTGGTAGACATGGGTGGGGGCCTGGTGGAGGCTGCCCCTGCACTGCTGGGGGGTGGGGGTGATAGGGGACATGAGTGGGAGCCTGGTGGAGGCTGCCCCTGCACTGCTGGGGGGTGGGGGTGGTGGTAGACATGAGTGGGGGCCTGGTGGAGGCTGCCCCTGCACTGCTGGGGGGTGGGGGTGGTGGTAGACATGAGTGGGGGCCTGGTGGAGGCTGCCCCTGCACTGCTGGGGGGTGGGGGTGATAGGGGACATGAGTGGGGGCCTGGTGGAGGCTGCCCCTGCACTGCTGGGGGGTGGGGTGGTGGGAGACATGAATGGGGGCCTGGTGGTGCTGCCCCTGCACTGCTGCGGGGTGGTGGTGGTGGGAGACATGAGTGGGGGCCTGGTGGAGGCTGCCCCTGCACTGCTGGGGGGTGGGGGTGATAGGGGACATGAGTGGGGGCCTTGTGGTGCTGCCCCTGCACTGCTAGGGGGTGGGGGTGGTGGGAGATACGAGTGGGGGCCTGGTGGAGGCTGCCCCTGGTGGCTGGGGGGTGGGGGTGGTGGGTGACATGAGTGGGGGCCTGGTGGAGGCTGCCCCTGCACTGCTGGGGGGTGGGGGTGATAGGGGACATGAGTGGGGGCCTGGTGGAGGCTGCCCATGGTGGCTGGGGGTGGGAGTGGTGGGAGACATGAGTGGGGGCCTGGTGGACGCTGCCCCTGCACTGCTGGGGGGTGGGGGTGGTGGTAGACATGAGTGGGTGCCTGGTGGAGGCTGCTCCTGCACTGCTGGGGGTTGGGGGTGGTGGTAGACATGGGTGGGGGACTGGTGGAGGCTGCCCCTGCACTGCTGGGGGGTGGGGTGATAGGGGACATGAGTGGGGGCCTGGTGGAGGCTGCCACTGCACTGCTGGGGGGTGGGGGTGGTGGTAGACATGGGTGGGAGCCTGGTGGGGGCTGCCCATGGTGGCTGGGGGTGGGGTGGGTGGGAGACATGAGTGGGGGCCTGGTGGAGGCTGCCCCTGCACTGCTGGGGGGTGGTGGTGGTGGGAGACATGAGTGGGGGCCTGGTGGAGGCTGCCCCTGCACTGCTGGGGGGTGGGGGTGGTGGAGACATGAATGGGGGCCTGGTGGTGCTGCCCCTGCACTGCTGCGGGGTGGTGGTGGTGGGAGACATGAGTGGGGGCCTGCTGTAGGCTGCCCCTGCACTGCTGGGGGGTGGGGGTGATAGGGGACATGAGTGGGGGCCTGGTGGTGCTGCCCTGCACTGCTAGGGGGTGGGGGTGGTGGGAGATACGAGTGGGGGCCTGGTGGAGGCTGCCCCTGGTGGCTGGGGGGTGGGGGTGGTGGGAGACATGAGTGGGGGCCTGGTGGAGGCTGCCCCTGCACTACTGGGGGGTGGGGGTGATAGGGGACATGAGTGGGGGCCTGGTGGAGGCTGCCCATGGTGGCTGGGGGGTGGGAGTGGTGGGAGACATGAGTGGGGGCCTGGTGGAGGCTGCCCCTGCACTGCTGGGGGGTGGTGGTAGACATGAGTGGGGGCCTGGTGGAGGCTGCTCCTGCACTGCTGGGGGGTGGGGGTGGTGGTAGACATGGGTGGGGGACTGGTGGAGGCTGCTCCTGCACTGCTGGGGGGTGGGGTGATAGGGGACATGAGTGGGGGCCTGGTGGAGGCTGCCCCTGCACTGCTGGGGGGTGGGGGTGGTGGTAGACATGGGTGGGAGCCTGGTGGGGGCTGCCCATGGTGGCTGGGGGTGGGGTGGGTGGGAGACATGAGTGGGGGCCTGGTGGAGGCTGCCCCTGCACTGCTGGGGGGTGGTGGTGGTGGGAGACATGAGTGGGGGCCTGGTGGAGGCTGCCCCTGCACTGCTGGGGGGTGGGGGTGGTGGTAGACATGAGTGGGGGCCTGGTGGAGGCTGCCCCTGCACTGCTGGGGGTGGGGGTGATAGGGGACATGAGTGGGGGCCTGGTGGAGGCTGCCCCTGCACTACTGGGGGTGGGGGTGGTGGGAGACATGAATGGGGGCCTGGTGGTGCTGCCCCTGCACTGCTGGGGGTGGTGGTGGTGGGAGACATGAGTGGGGGCCTGGTGGAGGCTGCCCCTGCACTGCTGGGGGGTGGGGGTGATAGGGGACATGAGTGGGGGCCTGGTGGTGCTGCCCCTGCACTGCTAGCGGGTGGGGGTGGTGGGAGATACGAGTGGGGGCCTGGTGGAGGCTGCCCCTGGTGGCTGGGGGGTGGGGGTGGTGGGAGACATGAGTGGGGCCTGGTGGAGGCTGCCCCTGCACTGCTGGGGGGTGGGGGGTGGGGGTGATAGGGGACATGAGTGGGGGCCTGGTGGAGTCTGCCCATGGTGGCTGGGGGGTGGGAGTGGTGGGAGACATGGGTGGGGGGCTGGTGGAGGCTGCCCCTGCACTGCTGGGGGTTGGGGGTGGTGGGAGACATGAATGGGGGCCTGGTGGTGCTGCCCCTGCACTGCTGGGGGGTGGTGGGAGACATGAGTGGGGGCCTGGTGGAGGCTGCTCCTGCACTGCTGGGGGGTGGGGGTAGTGGTAGACATGGGTGGGGGCCTGGTGGAGGCTGCCCCTGCACTGCTGGGGGGTGGGGGTGATAGGGGACATGAGTGGGAGCCTGGTGGAGGCTGCCCCTGCACTGCTGGGGGGTGGGGGTGGTGGTAGACATGAGTGGGGGCCTGGTGGAGGCTGCCCCTGCACTGCTGGGGGGTGGGGGTGGTGGTAGACATGAGTGGGGGCCTGGTGGAGGCTGCCCCTGCACTGCTGGGGGGTGGGGGTGATAGGGGACATGAGTGGGGGCCTGGTGGAGGCTGCCCCTGCACTGCTGGGGGGTGGGGTGGTGGGAGACATGAATGGGGGCCTGGTGGTGCTGCCCCAGCACTGCTGCGGGGTGGTGGTGGTGGGAGACATGAGTGGGGGCCTGGTGGAGGCTGCCCCTGCACTGCTGGGGGGTGGGGGTGATAGGGGACATGAGTGGGGGCCTTGTGGTGCTGCCCCTGCACTGCTAGGGGGTGGGGGTGGTGGGAGATACGAGTGGGGGCCTGGTGGAGGCTGCCCCTGGTGGCTGGGGGGTGGGGGTGGTGGGTGACATGAGTGGGGGCCTGGTGGAGGCTGCCCCTGCACTGCTGGGGGGTGGGGGTGATAGGGGACATGAGTGGGGGCCTGGTGGAGGCTGCCCATGGTGGCTGGGGGTGGGAGTGGTGGGAGACATGAGTGGGGGCCTGGTGGACGCTGCCCCTGCACTGCTGGGGGGTGGGGGTGGTGGTAGACATGAGTGGGGGCCTGGTGGAGGCTGCTCCTGCACTGCTGGGGGTTGGGGGTGGTGGTAGACATGGGTGGGGGACTGGTGGAGGCTGCCCCTGCACTGCTGGGGGGTGGGGTGATAGGGGACATGAGTGGGGGCCTGGTGGAGGCTGCCACTGCACTGCTGGGGGGTGGGGGTGGTGGTAGACATGGGTGGGAGCCTGGTGGGGGCTGCCCATGGTGGCTGGGGGTGGGGTGGGTGGGAGACATGAGTGGGGGCCTGGTGGAGGCTGCCCCTGCACTGCTGGGGGGTGGTGGTGGTGGGAGACATGAGTGGGGGCCTGGTGGAGGCTGCCCCTGCACTGCTGGGGGGTGGGGGTGGTGGAAGACATGAGTGGGGGCCTGGTGGAGGCTGCCCCTGCACTGCTGGGGGTGGGGGTGATAGGGGACATGAGTGGGGGCCTGGTGGAGGATGCCCCTGCACTGCTGGGGGGTGGGGGTGGTGGGAGACATGAATGGGGGCCTGGTGGTGCTGCCCCTGCACTGCTGGGGGGTGGTGGTGGTGGGAGACATGAGTGGGGGCCTGGTGGAGGCTGCCCCTGCACTGCTGGGGGGTGGGGGTGATAGGGGACATGAGTGGGGGCCTGGTGGTGCTGCCCCTGCACTGCTAGGGGGTGGGGGTTGTGGGATATACGAGTGGGGGCCTGGTGGAGGCTGCCCCTGGTGGCTGGGGGGTGGGGGTGGTGGGAGACATGAGTGGGGGCCTGGTGGAGGCTGCCCCTGCACTGCTGGGGGGTGGGGGTGATAGGGGACATGAGTGGGGGCCTGGTGGAGGCTGCCCATGGTGGCTGGGGGGTGGGAGTGGTTGGAGACATGAGTGGGGGCCTGGTGGAGGCTGCCCCTGCACTGCTGGGGGGTGGGGGTGGTGTTAGACATGGGTGGGTGCCTGGTGGGGGCTGCCCATGGTGGCTGGGGGGTGGGGTGGGTGGGAGACATGAGTGGGGGCCTGGTGGAGGCTACCCCTGTACTGCTGGGGGGTGGGGGTGATAGGGGACATGAGTGGGGGCCTGGTGGAGGCTGCCCCTGCACTGCTGGGGGGTGGGGGTGGTGGGAGACATGAATGGGGGCCTGGTGGTGCTGCCCCTGCACTGCTGTGGGGTGGTGGTGGTGGGAGACATGAGTGGGGGCCTGGTGGAGGCTGCCCCTGCACTGCTGGGGGGTGGGGGTGATAGGGGACATGAGTGGGGGCCTGGTGGTGCTGCTCCTGCACTGCTAGGGGGTGGGGGTGGTGGGAGATACGAGTGGGGGCCTGGTGGAGGCTGCCCCTGGTGGCTGGGGGGTGGTGGTGGTGGGAGACATGAGTGGGGGCCTGGTGGAGTCTGCCCATGGTGGCTGGGGGGTGGGAGTGGTGGGAGACATGGGTGGGGGGCTGGTGGAGGCTGCCCCTGCACTGCTGGGGGTTGGGGGTGGTGGGAGACATGAATGGGGGCCTGGTGGTGCTGCCCCTGCACTGCTGGGGGGTGGTGGGAGACATGAGTGGGGGCCTGGTGGAGGCTGCTCCTGCACTGCTGGGGGGTGGGGGTAGTGGTAGACATGGGTGGGGGCCTGGTGGAGGCTGCCCCTGCACTGCTGGGGGGTGGGGGTGATAGGGGACATGAGTGGGAGCCTGGTGGAGGCTGCCCCTGCACTGCTGGGGGGTGGGGGTGGTGGTAGACATGAGTGGGGGCCTGGTGGAGGCTGCCCCTGCACTGCTGGGGGGTGGGGGTGGTGGTAGACATGAGTGGGGGCCTGGTGGAGGCTGCCCCTGCACTGCTGGGGGGTGGGGGTGATAGGGGACATGAGTGGGGGCCTGGTGGAGGCTGCCCCTGCACTGCTGGGGGGTGGGGTGGTGGGAGACATGAATGGGGGCCTGGTGGTGCTGCCCCAGCACTGCTGCGGGGTGGTGGTGGTGGGAGACATGAGTGGGGGCCTGGTGGAGGCTGCCCCTGCACTGCTGGGGGGTGGGGGTGATAGGGGACATGAGTGGGGGCCTTGTGGTGCTGCCCCTGCACTGCTAGGGGGTGGGGGTGGTGGGAGATACGAGTGGGGGCCTGGTGGAGGCTGCCCCTGGTGGCTGGGGGGTGGGGGTGGTGGGTGACATGAGTGGGGGCCTGGTGGAGGCTGCCCCTGCACTGCTGGGGGGTGGGGGTGATAGGGGACATGAGTGGGGGCCTGGTGGAGGCTGCCCATGGTGGCTGGGGGTGGGAGTGGTGGGAGACATGAGTGGGGGCCTGGTGGACGCTGCCCCTGCACTGCTGGGGGGTGGGGGTGGTGGTAGACATGAGTGGGGGCCTGGTGGAGGCTGCTCCTGCACTGCTGGGGGTTGGGGGTGGTGGTAGACATGGGTGGGGGACTGGTGGAGGCTGCCCCTGCACTGCTGGGGGGTGGGGTGATAGGGGACATGAGTGGGGGCCTGGTGGAGGCTGCCACTGCACTGCTGGGGGGTGGGGGTGGTGGTAGACATGGGTGGGAGCCTGGTGGGGGCTGCCCATGGTGGCTGGGGGTGGGGTGGGTGGGAGACATGAGTGGGGGCCTGGTGGAGGCTGCCCCTGCACTGCTGGGGGGTGGTGGTGGTGGGAGACATGAGTGGGGGCCTGGTGGAGGCTGCCCCTGCACTGCTGGGGGGTGGGGGTGGTGGAAGACATGAGTGGGGGCCTGGTGGAGGCTGCCCCTGCACTGCTGGGGGTGGGGGTGATAGGGGACATGAGTGGGGGCCTGGTGGAGGATGCCCCTGCACTGCTGGGGGGTGGGGGTGGTGGAAGACATGAATGGGGGCCTGGTGGTGCTGCCCCTGCACTGCTGGGGGGTGGTGGTGGTGGGAGACATGAGTGGGGGCCTGGTGGAGGCTGCCCCTGCACTGCTGGGGGGTGGGGGTGATAGGGGACATGAGTGGGGGCCTGGTGGTGCTGCCCCTGCACTGCTAGGGGGTGGGGGTTGTGGGATATACGAGTGGGGGCCTGGTGGAGGCTGCCCCTGGTGGCTGGGGGGTGGGGGTGGTGGGAGACATGAGTGGGGGCCTGGTGGAGGCTGCCCCTGCACTGCTGGGGGGTGGGGGTGATAGGGGACATGAGTGGGGGCCTGGTGGAGGCTGCCCATGGTGGCTGGGGGGTGGGAGTGGTTGGAGACATGAGTGGGGGCCTGGTGGAGGCTGCCCCTGCACTGCTGGGGGGTGGGGGTGGTGGTAGACATGGGTGGGTGCCTGGTGGGGGCTGCCCATGGTGGCTGGGGGGTGGGGTGGGTGGGAGACATGAGTGGGGGCCTGGTGGAGGCTACCCCTGTACTGCTGGGGGGTGGGGGTGATAGGGGACATGAGTGGGGGCCTGGTGGAGGCTGCCCCTGCACTGCTGGGGGGTGGGGGTGGTGGGAGACATGAATGGGGGCCTGGTGGTGCTGCCCCTGCACTGCTGTGGGGTGGTGGTGGTGGGAGACATGAGTGGGGGCCTGGTGGAGGCTGCCCCTGCACTGCTGGGGGGTGGGGGTGATAGGGGACATGAGTGGGGGCCTGGTGGTGCTGCTCCTGCACTGCTAGGGGGTGGGAGTGGTGGGAGATACGAGTGGGGGCCTGGTGGAGGCTGCCCCTGGTGGCTGGGGGGTGGTGGTGGTGGGAGACATGAGTGGGGGCCTGGTGGAGGCTGCCCCTGCACTGCTGGGGGGGTAGGGGTGATAGGGGACATGAGTGGGGGCCTGGTGGAGGCTGCCCATGGTGGCTGGGGGGTGGGAGTGGTGGGAGACATGTGTGGGGGCCTGGTGGAGGCTGCCCCTGCACTGCTGGGGGGTGGGGGTGGTGGTAGACATGAGTGGGGGCCTGGTGGAGGCTGCTCCTGCACTGCTGGGGGGTGGGGGTGGTGGTAGACATGGGTGGGGGACTGGTGGAGGCTGCCCCTGCACTGCTGGGGGGTGTGGTGATAGGGGACATGAGTGGGGGCCTGGTGGAGGCTGCCCCTGCACTGCTAGGGGGTGGGGGTGGTGGTAGACATGGGTGGGAGCTTGGTGGGGGCTGCCCATGGTGGCTGGGGGTGGGGTGAGTGGGAGACATGAGTGGGGGCCTGGTGGAGGCTGCCCCTGCACTGCTGGGGGGTGGTGGTGGTGGGAGACATGAGTGGGGGCCTGGTGGAGGCTGCCCCTGCACTGCTGGGGGGTGGGGGTGGTGGTAGACATGAGTGGGGGCCTGGTGGAGGCTGCCCCTGCACTGCTGGGGGTGGGGGTGATAGGGGACATGAGTGGGGGCCTGGTGGAGGCTGCCCCTGCACTGCTGGGGGGGGGTGGGAGACATGAATGGGGGCCTGGTGGTGCTGCCCCTGCACTGCTGGGGGGTGGTGGTGGTGGGAGACATGAGTGGGGGCCTGGTGGAGGCTGCCCCTGCACTGCTGGGGGGTGGGGGTGATAGGGGACATGAGTGGGGGCCAGGTGGTGCTGCCCCTGCACTGCTAGGGGGTGGGGGTGGTGGGAGATACGAGTGGGGGCCTGGTGGAGGCTGCCCCTGGTGGCTGGGGGGTGGGGGTGGTGGGAGACATGAGTGGGGGCCTGGTGGAGGCTGCCCCTGCACTGCTGGGGGGTGGGGGTGATAGGGGACATGAGTGGGGGCCTGGTGGAGGCTGCCCATGGTGGCTGGCGGGTGGGAGTGGTGGGAGACATGAGTGGGGGCCTGGTGGAGGCTGCCCCTGCACTGCTGGGGGGTGGGGGTGGGGGTGGTGGTAGACATGGGTGGTAGCCTGGTGGGGGCTGCCCATGGTGGCTGGGGGGCGGGGTGGGTGGGAGACATGAGTGGGGGCCTGGTGGAGGCTGCCCCTGTACTGCTGGAGGCTGGGGGTGGTGGTAGACATGGGTGGGGGCCTGGTGGAGGCTGCCCCTGCACTGCTGGGGGGTGGGGGTGATAGGGGACATGAGTGGGGGCCTGGTGGAGGGTGCCCCACAGTGCTGGGGGGTGGGGGTGCTGGGTGACATGAGCAGGTGTGCAGGGTAGTCCCCTGTGGTGTCGGCTGCCTGCAGGGGCCATGGAGGGTGTACAGGGAATACCTGGGAGCACACAGCCAAATTGCGTGTAGAATTTCCTGCGTACCCCTGAAATACACGTACCCAGCCAAATCGCGTGTGGAAATTCCCGCGCACGTACCCGGCCAAATCGCGTGTGGAACTTCCCGCGCACCCCTGAAATCCACGTACCCTGCCAAATCGCGTGTGAAACTTCCCGCGCACCCCTGAGATCCACGTACCCAGCCAAATCGCGTGTGGAAATTCCCGCGAACGTACCCGGCCAAAACGCGTGTGGAACTTCCCGCGCACCCCTGAAATCCACGTACCCTGCCAAATCACGTGTGAAACTTCCCACGCACCCCTGAGATCCACGTACCCAGCCAAATCGCGTGTGGAAATTCCCGCGCACGTGCCCGGCCAAATCGCGTGTGGAACTTCCCGCGCACCCCTGAAATCCACGTACCCTGCCAAATCGCGTGTGAAACTTCCCGCGCACCCCTGAGATCCACGTACCCAGCCAAATCGCTTGTGAAAATTCCTACGCACGTACCCGGCCAAATCGCGTGTGGAACTTCCCGCGCACCCCTGAAATCCACGTACCCTGCCAAATCGCGTGTGAAACTTCCCACGCACCCCTGAGATCCACGTACCCAGCCAAATCGCTTGTGGAAATTCCCATGCACGTACCTGGCCAAATCGCGTGTGGAACTTCCCGCGCACCCCTGAAATCCACGTACCCTGCCAAATCGCGTGTGAAACTTCCCGCACACCCCGGAATACACGCACACGTTATTTTTCAGTCAGCGGGTGTCCGTGTTTGTGGGTACCCCTTTGCACGTCATTTGTCCTGGAGGGCCACAGTATAGGACATTCATCATAGCTGTGTATAGGTGCTATTTGTTGGCGCACCTTTTGGCGCACATTTATTACAGGCGCAGAGACGCTACGGCCTGCTTTCTTGTGGCGGTCGTGTTTGTGCCTGTGTGCTGGTTTGACCGTGCGCTTTTTTGCCCTATTTGATTCCATGAATACGTGTTGTAGGCGAGAGTGTGGGCGTTCCGCGCACTTGCACCCTGTACTTCCCCCGTGACGCCCACATTTTGGCAAGTTGTTCCCCATTCCGAGTGTTACGCCCCATGTTCCGCCTACTTTTGTTGTGTGCGTCGCGCTATGTGCGATTTTCGCTGTGGCCTGTGCGATTTTCGCTGTGACCTGGCGCACACCGTTAGATGGCCTGTGCGCCAACCTACGCCGCACACTTTTTTAGCGCACATCCGATGGTTTTCTCGCGCGCAGCCTTCCATGAATCGATGTGCGCTGCTTTTCGTGCGATTTTCGCATTTGCACTGCGATTTTCGCTATTCCACTGCGAATCGCACGTTTTTGGCCACTTGCGCCGCGCTAATTATTCCATGAATCGGCATGTTAATGTTGCCAGGCCATTTGATCAAAGGGCGATAGATCGACTGATTAAATTATCACAAGATGGCGGCCTTGGCCTGTGCGGTTTGCATGTGTAAATGTCTGGAAATCTAGAAATAAGATGCATTGAAAGAAAAATCGGTATATATCGGTATCTGCTCAGAAAGGCATGCTGTGTGAAATGTTTTCAAATAGAACTCCTCCTCCTTTAGTCATCATCCGGGATTTAGGAAAACTCTAAAGGGCCTGCCTGTTTTCCACCCTCCAACCTTTTATTCTCTACAGTTGTATTTGTGATGTGTGCAGGGACTGTGTAGCCTGATGCCCAGAGGGTACTGGCATGCATTGATATTCACATTCTGGTGGAGAGTAACATACAGGAGCATTGCATGTCCCTAATGCACCTGAGTTTCTAGACTTGCTTTGCTGTGTGTTTTGGCATGTTCCTGGTGTTTATACGAGATGTGCATGGGTTTATCAGCATGTGTTTGGTATTTCCTGGCAGATTTGCATAAGTGCTGGCACATCTTTCGTTGTACTGTTCTTTTCTTGTGTGTTATGATATGATATGATATGATATGGCATTCATAACGCACCTATACACAAGTGTTTCAAGGCGTGACAAGGCAAGGGGGGGAACAGAGGGAAGACAGAGACAACGATCTTACTAGGCCTGGTGACATTGAGATCGCACAAGTGCAGGGTAAGGGGGAAGGGGAAAAGTGCGGGGATGGAAGGTGCAGAGGACAGTGCAGTGCATGGAATCGACAATAAAAAATAAATAGAATAAATAATAGCAATAAATAAAAGTGCGGCCAGCTGGTGGCAAGTGCAAGGGTAAGTGCAGACATCAGGTGTCAAGTGCTGGTAGGGGACTGAAGGGATACATAAAACAGTCCCCAAGTGCAGGGGTTGCCAAGGGGGCAGTGCAGGTTTGCAACTTGTGGGGGAGGGGACTGTATTGCTCGCCAAGAGTGCACGGACAGTTATTTATCACCATTACATTTGCAGAGCAGAGCAAATACTTTGAACGCAGGTAGACGGAACAATAACTCACACCCAGACACGCAGTTAGAGGATAATGAGCACTTATATGGCTATTTATTCATAAAGCAATAAGTGATAACACAGAAAAAAATCACTTAAAATAGATAGTGAATTAGAAAAAATACATCACCATGGGCGTAACTGAATCCCTCATTTCGCCAGAAGCGGCTGGAAGACCCCGGTAGTAGCCAGGCCGAGAGCACAACAGCCCACAGGTATGTCGGAGCAAGGCGTCCCCCCTCAGACTGAGGTCTTTGTGCTTTTTCCACCTGACCTTTCCAGAGCTCTGCATACATGCCCTCCTCAAAAAGGGGTGGAAATTTCTGAAACCTTCTGGCATTAGCACTTGGGCATTTCTGAGTGACTGTTGGCTGCCGGCCGGGCCAGCCGACAGTAACCCCAAGGAGCAAAGCGCTTCTGTCTCCTAAAGCACCACGGAAAACAATTCCATAACTCATCCTGAGACCTTGGCGCAAGTGTTAGGGAGAATTCTCTGTTTAGGCTGAATTTCCTAACCTAGTGAGTCCCCCAGCAGCTTTGCTGGATTTCTGGAGTTTGTTTTTTTCATCCTTCCAAGAGCGAGACTCTTTTCCTCCAACTCTTGGACATGATTTGTGGTATTTCTTTGAATGTTAATGTGTTCTATGGGCTATGGGGTCTTTTACTCCATAGGGTCTCATGTGTTTTGCTATTTGTGTTACACAGCACCCTCCGTGCCGTAACACTGGGGTGTCCTAGGTGACCCCCACCATAGACTCCATACCCTGGGACTGACTACTGTCTCCCAGGGCATGTAAAGTCACCATTGGCTTTAGTAGACCTAAATTTACTAACAGAACCAGTACAAACCATCCTATTGTGGACGTACTGGTAGGGGTAATTCGATTACCCCTGGGTCTGTTGTTCGAGGGGGCACTGTCCCATCCCCCCTCGTCGAGTTTTGGCTGGTGGCAGTGGATACTAATTTTTATATTCAACCGCAAATATATTCCTATGGGATTCTTCCCATTGTTCGAGGATAATACTTTTTCACATTAGTCTCTAACATACCGCCGGTTTATTTGTTTTAAATAAATTCACCGGTTGGTATTTTCTGCCAGAACTCGGTTTTTAAAATGGCGTATGTGTTCGCCTCTGTAACTCCAAACCAAAGGTTGAGCCCTTTGTTCCACTTTTGGCGGGCTTCTGCACAGAAGCCCTCTCCAGAGTGGTGCCATTCTGTCTGGGTACCACAGGGGGTGTAGGAGGGGGTTTAGGCACCCTGGACTGAGTTGCCTTGCCAACTCAAGTTTCACTCTGGTGTGATGGGCCAAGTGGTGAGCCGCCCCGCTCACCACTTAGCACGTTTGATTGACAGCTAGGCTGAATGAATGGGGGTTTTCTGCATAAAAGCAGGGCTTTTGGGACTGGAACTTCAGAAGTCGCCACAGGACCTAAGAATCCGACAAGGGTAAAGCTGAGCCGACCTGCAATGACGACACCTCTGGTGGAGCCCTGCTGAACCGACTCACCACTTCCCAACGACAGAGGAGATCTCCCTGCTGGAGAGTCTTCTTCCCCTGACTGGTGGGAACAACCAGTCCCTTGCTTTTTCTTCGCTTCCAGGACGTCTAGTGGTCGAATTGCCTGTGCTGAGCACCCCGGCAACCGGATAGCCACTAACCACTGTACTGCGACCAAATGGTGGTGCCTCGTGACTGAGCACTCCGCGGCTGGTCTCTTCCCTGGTGGTGCAACGATCTTCAACTTTCCTCTACGGCAAGATCATCTCTTCTTCTGGAAAAGTCCAGATTTGCATCCACCACCAGGAACAACTGCCCCCGCCGGAGCTGTCTCTTCACTTTCAAGGTACTGTGTCCGCCTGGCTTCCCTTGAAACGGTTAGCATGAGGTGTCTTAAATCCTTACCTGTCTACTGGGTCGCCTCCAGACCTTCTTAACTTTTGTTCTAAAACTGGTCCAACCTTTCTGTGACATTTTGCTACAAAGACTGGAAGTGCATTTCCACTGTGGTATTTTTGGGACATACTGCCTAGCCTCTCTCCGAGTGGGCCTGGCCTCTGAACTTTGTGATCTACAGTAGACCCTGCCTTGCTTGCCTTGCATTTGCTTCGTAATTGTGTTGGTACTGAGTTGGTTTCATACCCTGCCTTTTTCTCTCCCTTTCTAACGAATACTAGAGTGCCATCTAGATTAAAGCATTCGCCTCTGTCTGCAAATAAGTGGTGTCGTTGAACCTAGACTTGTCGAAATATTGTTATGGGATTGATATATACTTATAGTGACTGTGACTGAAGTTGTTTGCCATATAAGTGCCAGTGTGTTTTTCATAGATGTGTTTTTAAATAAATAATTATATATCTTTACACCCAAGCTCTGATCAGTGTCTGCTTGTTCTACTGTGTAAATTGCCCTATTTTGTATACTCTAAATACTGCCTAACTCGTCTTGAGAGAAGTCTGACTGCTCAGCCACAGCTACCAGGTAAATCTGGGTGGTGCAGACTGCTACCAATTGGGTTTACTGCTAACTCCTGTAGTCTAACTCTTGTAGTCTTAAACTTTTTGCAGTGGTCCCAGAGGGAACTGCACAGGTTTCTGCCTAACAGCAAGCATAGCAAGACATAACAAAACCTTTTTTTATATCTGGTACCAGCCGGCACCTGTGGATTGTCACTTTCCCAGTGCCGTGTCCTTGGCTGAGGCCTGCATACCAGGCTCAGCAATGAATAACATTGAAAACATGTTTTTTAGCAAAGCAAGTGCAGTTTTCACTGAGGCATGGAATAAATATCCATTATGGCTCTGAGTGCCCCAGAATGCACTGCGCACCAGCGCCATGTTTTAGCTCAAGGATCACAGGGACCTGGGCCCGAGATCAGAGGGTGGCCAGGTAAACAGGTGCAGTTTCAGCCAGGAGTTCAGCAGGGGAGACGAGGAGAGAAAGCAGAAGCAAAGAGGAAGAGGGAGGCCCCAGCCAATGTGAGTGATTCTGTGGTTGTCGTCAACTGTTGGGTGATTCTTTCTGTGGGGGTTCACTTGGTAAATGTGCTCTGAGCCTGATTGTGGTTTGGGGCTTTGTTTTGTCCTAGGTTTGGGGCAACATTAGGTGGTGTCCATGGCCAGATGGAGTCTCGCGACACGAGTACTTGATTTGGGCTGTTGGCTTTCTTATGTTGCTGAGGTGGCAGTCTATAAGCGGGCAGGTGTTTGGTGGCGGCTGCTTAATCACCCACTGGAACATGGATTCCTTGACTCAGTAATCACTTGGGAAGGGAAAATATCCAGATTCTGGCACATATTCAGGGATTCAGTAGTCACACATTTTGGCAATTACAGACTTCCTCGGCCAGACCCTTAATGTCCAAAACTCCACTTTACTCTTTCGTACTTTTTCAGAACCTGTTAAGAACTTTGGGTGAAGTCATAAGGTTGCAGCTTTCTTACCAGTTCCCCGGTGACTGTGAGCAGAAGCCATTACCCTGAGGTGCCCGCTTCACTTCTCGCGACGTTAATTGAAGATCTTTGCCCAAATCTCCAGACACCGCTCTTTGGTGAGGGATATCCCGGGAGGAGCTGAGAATCCTTGCAACCTCCACATTGCCTTGTCTGAAGAGTGTATAAGAACCGTGCTCAGAGGAGAGCTCGCCATCCTTCCCTGGCAGCAGCAACCGCCACCGGCCGCCGCCATGTAGACCTGTAAGTCTTTCTGGAGGTTTTACAATGGGATTAGGATTGGCTGTGAGCGTTCCCTGGAAATCATCAATGTTTATCCTTCCAACTGATCAGAACCTTCACTAGCACATGCAATCCTTGCACATTCACCGGCACATACAATCCTTGCACCTTTACTAGCACATACAATCCTTGCACTTTCACTAGAACAGGCACTATTCACACCTGCACTTGCACACGCAGATGCTGCAATTGCATTAATGCATCTAGCCCTTGCCCAGATTTCCAGAGGGCATGCTGCTGCATGGGGACCAGAGAACCCTCGAAAGAAGAAGTGTGTTTTTGTGTCTTCTTTGGAGGGTAATTCTCTGAAACATGTAAAGTGTGCTGCACATGTGAAGAAGCCTTGAGTTATGTGCTGCTTCTGAAAGTGTAAAAGGACACCTGTCACTTGCTCAGGCGGGTCTCCTATAACTGAGGAAATGTGCACCTTTTATGAGGGAGAGAAGTCTGGGTATGATAGGCCAGGCCTATTTATAGGCGGTTTTGGAACCCGGGGAACAGACAATTTAGCCCCCTGACTCACAAGAACGAAATAAATAAAGATACCTGAGAATCGCTGCTGGTGCCCCCAATGCCCCTTCTTCGTGGTCAAACCCCATTGCTTGATGTACTGCCCTGGCAGTGATTACCATAAGTGTGGAACTCTCTAGAAGTCCTCTTGCCCCTTCATCCAGGAATAAGAAGTCCTCTTGCCCCTTCATCCCGGAATGAGAAGTCCTCCTGCCCCTTCATCTGAGTATGAGAGATCCTCTTGCCCCTTCATCTGGGAATGAAAAGTCCTTTTTCCCCTTCATCCTGGAATGAGAACTCCTCTTGCCCCTTCATCCAGGAATGAGAAGTCCTCCTGCCCCTTCATCCGGGAATGAGAAGTCCTCTTGCCCCTTCATCGGGGAATGAGAAGTACTCTTGCCCCTTCATCCGGGAATGAGAACTCCTCTTGCCCCTTCATCCAGCAATGAGAAGTCCTCTTGCCCCTTCATCCGGGAATGAGAAGTCCTCTTGCCTCTTCATCTGGGAATGAGAAGTCCTCTTGCCCCTTCATCTGGGAATGAAAACTCCTCTTGCCCCTTCATCCGGGAATGAGAAGTCCTCCTGCCCCTTCATCCAGGAATGAGAAGTCCTCTTGCCCCTTCATCGGGGAACGAGAAGTCCTCTTGCCCCTTCATCCAAGTATGAGAGGTCCTCTTGCCCCTTCATCTGGGAATGAAAAGTCCTTTTTCCCCTTCATCCTGGAATGAGAACTCCTCTTGCCCCTTCATCCGGGAATGAGAAGTCCTCCTGCCCCTTCATCCGGGAATGAGAAGTCCTCTTGCCCCTTCATTGGGGAATGAGAAGTCCTCTTGCCCCTTCATCTGGGAATGAGAACTCCTCTTGCCCCTTCATCCAGCAATGAGAAGTCCTCCTGCCCCTTCATCCGGGAATAAGAAGTCCTCTTGCCCCTTCATCTGGGAATGAGAAGTCCTCTTGCCCCTTCATCTGGGAATGAAAACTCCTCTTGCCCCTTCATCCGGGAATGAGAACTCCTCTTGCCCCTTCATCCAGCAATGAGAAGTCCTCCTGCCCCTTCATCCGGGAAGAGAAGTCCTCTTGCCCCTTCATCTGGGAATGAGAAGTCATCTTGCCCCTTCATCTGGGAATGAAAACTCCTCTTGCCCCTTCATCCGGGAATGAGAAGTCCTCCTGACCCTTCATCCGGGAATGAGAAGTCCTCTTGCCCCTTCATTCGGGAATGAGAAGTCCTCTTGCCCGATCATCCGGGAATGAGAAGTCCTCTTGCCCATTCATTCTGGAATGAGAATTCCTCTTGCCCCTTCATCCAGCAATGAGAACCATAAACAAGTGGCATTTCAGGGGCAACATTAGCTGTCCGGGAAGTGGGTACTTTTGTCTAGCGCAGCTGCAGGACACATTTTAACAACAGCACCCAACGCGGATGGCACACGGGCTGCAATGTGTATGCATCCCATATCCTCCTTCCATCCTACCTGCAAACCTTCACAACCTCGGATTTCCCCTCATCTACGCTCCATACACCATCTTCTTTGTCGTTTTGAAAGCCGTTGGCTTAAGACCAAATCAACGTCTTGCCGCTCATCTTATTTTATTTGTATCATGCTCTTTGTGATAACTGCCTACTTTCCGCTACGCTTCTTTATTTCTCTGATCTGTTACATACCCAGTCTACTCATCCTAGGATTCTCTTTCAAACCCTTGCACGGCTCCTGTCCCCCGCCACCTTGGATCATTCTGCTAACTCTATCTTATCTGCCTCTGACTTTGTGCAATTTTTCTCTTCTAAAGTCACCTCTCTTCGCAATGACATTGAAGCCTCTAATTCAACCTAAAGCTGCTACTCCTCCTGTCTGCTCCAATCTCTTCCCTTGCTTACTTTACTCTGATTCCTAACTCTGAAGTCTCTCTTCTATTAGCTAAAGCCCACCCTACTGCATCCACTACTTACCCCATCCCTCCGGTACTTATTCCTAAGGTTTATCCCTTTCTTGTACCTTATCTTGTTTCCTTTTTCAACGTCTGTCTCTCTACCTCTACTTTTCCTACGTCTTTGAAGCATGCTTCTATTGTCCAATCACTGCTGAGTCTTTGATTGTTTCTAATTTTCGTCCTATTTCTTTATCACCTTATCGCTCTAAACGACTAGAATGGCTTGTCTATTCTCAGATCTCCATATTTGTATCTAATTCTTCTATCCGTCCTCAATTCCAGTCTATGGACACTGCCCTTCTTTCGGTGTCAAATTTGCTTCTTTTTGCACGATACTCTAAGTACTCGTCTGTTCTTATCCTTTTAGATTTATCTGCTGCTTTTGATACTGTCAATCACGCTTTACTTCTGGCTTCACATTCGTCCTTCAGTCTCACGGTGTCTGTCCTATCTTGGTTTCACTCTTATCTATCTCATAGAACATTCTCAGTTTCTTGGGCTGGCAAGTCTTCTAAATCCTTCCCGCTTGCACACGGTGTGCCCCAAGGGTCCGTTTTGGGCCCTTTTCTGTTCTCTCTGCATACCTCTTATCTTGCTGTTATCATTTCCTCCTTTGGGTTATCTCACCATTTCTATGCTGAAGACACCCAATTGTTTCTTTTCATTTCTTCTTTTCTCCTGAAATTCACCATACTCTTTCTGCCTATTTAACTGCAATCAAGTCTTGGATGTCTTCCCACTATCTCACACATAATGCTGGGAAGACAGAAGTCCTCTTTTTCCTGCTAACACTCTTCCTCCTCGCCCTTCCCCTTCTTTTATTTTCTTTCTTCCATCTAGGCTCTCAATTTCACCTACGACCCCTAATCTCGGCCTTTACTTTGACACTAATCTTTCCTTCTCTCACAGGATTTCACTAACATCCCGCTCCTGCCATGTCCATCTCCTTGACATTCGTAAAGCTCACCCCTTCCTCAATTTTCAAGCCTCTAAGCTTCTAATTTCCTCTTTAATTTTTTCTAGACTTTTCTACTGGTCCACTGTTCTTTTTGGGCTCTCCAGTTCCCGCCTTGCTCCTCTTGTGTCCGTCTCTTGTGTCTCCTCTCTTATTGGGACTCTATTTCTTCTTCACTTTCAACTCTCGGATGGCTGCCTTTTTGTTATATTGTTAGCTTTGAGGTTTAGTTGTACAGCTTTAATATATATTTTGATATATAACAATGTTAGAGTATATGTATGTCATCAGATGACATCACGTTCCAATGCTATGTGATGGAGGTGTTTCCTTTTGCCAGGGTTCCAGATCAGTCAGTTAAGCCCTTTGCAGTGAATGTAATGGTGTTGCTCTGCTGCTGGGGGTCCTTATGTTTATTTGTAACTCAATAAATACTTCATATTGATGCTGTGTTTCCCTGCATGATTGAACTTAACACTTTTCATACTCAAATTACATTTAATTCTTTGTCTTGTTTTCAAATCCTTTCATGGTCTTGCTCCTAGATATCTTACTGCTTTGCTATCCTTCTGTCCTCCTTCTTGCTACCTTCGCTCTTCTTCTCAGTTTTTATTGCTAGCCCCTCGCCCTCCTTGTGCTCAATCTCGTTTTCGTTCTTTTGAGCCTCTGGCCCCTCTTCACTGGAATGCTCGTCCGTACTCTCTCTGTTCTATTTCTGTCTACTCCTATGCCCTTTATTGATTGTTTTCTGTGTATCATTGTTTACTACTTTTTGTTGTACTGTTTCGTATCCTTTGTGCAGTGCTTTGTTTAAGGCGCTTAATAAAATACAAAATGCAAGGAAACAGACTGGTAGCAGCATGCAACAGCAGTCATGAGGACAGCACACAGGCTGCATTGTGTATGCAGGAAACAGACTGGTTGTGGCATACAACAGCTCCCATGCGGATGGCACACAAGCTGCAGTGTGTATCCAGAAAACAGATCAGTAGCTGCATGCAACAGCACCCATGTGGACGGCACACAGGTTGCAGTGTCTATGCTGGAAAAAGACTGGTAGCTGCATGCAACAGCACCCATGCGGGTGGCACAAAGGCTGCAGAGTGGATGCAGGAAACAGACCGGTAGCTGTATGCAACAGCACCCATGCGAACGGCACAATGGCTGCAGTGAGTATGCAGGAAACAGACCGGAAGCAGCATGCAACAGCACCTATGCGGACAGCACAAAGGCTGCAGTGAGTTTGCAGGAAACAGACCGGAAGCAGCATGCAACAGCACCCATGCGGACGGCACACAGGTTGCAGTGTCTATGCTGGAAAAAGACTGGTAGCTGCATGCAACAGCACCCATGCGGGTGGCACACAGGCTGCAGTGTGTATGCAGAAAACAGACCGGTAGCAGCATGCAACACACCCATGCGGGTGGCACAAAGGCTGCAGAGTGGATGCCGGAAACAGACCGGTAGCTGTATGCAACAGCACCCATGAGGACGGCACAAAGGCTGCAGTGAGTTTGCAGGAAACAGACCGGAAGCAGCATGCAACAGCACGCATGCAGACGGTACAAAGGCTGCAGTGAGTTTGCAGGAAACAGACCGGAAGCAGCATGCAACAGCACTCATGCGGATGGCACAAAGGCTGCAGTGAGTATGCAGCAGACTGCTAGCTGTATGAAAAAGGTACATATCCACCATACCTAAAGAATCAAGATCAAACAACGTAAGGAAGGTATGTTGACCAGAGAATATATACTGAGTTATGAGTTCAGTGTTTCGAAGCCACGTGGAAGGTGTACGTCCCTCGCATGAATGCAGGACACTGATTGAGAGCCACGGGAAGGGTAAATGTGCTCTCACAAAAATACAGGACAGGGTTTAGAAGCAATAGGGAAAGTACGCATAGACCTATCATACATGCAGCTCAGAGACCAGCAGCCTCACAGAATGTACAAGTGCTCAAGCATGGATACAGGAGACCGCGTGGCAGCCATGAGGAAGGCACGCATGTCATAGCCTAGATAGGGAACATGGATTAGAAGGTACCAGGAAGGAGCGTGGGTACGACCACAGACTGAGATTTTCACGTGGTGCTGCATGCATGCTATTCTATTGGTTTTGGGTATTGCGCCAACACACCCGTAGGCCTGAGGGCGCTCACAGGACATTACAACAATTAACAATATGTGGGGCATGGTGATGTAATTCACCGCAGCATTCTCAGTAATGTCCCCTGTCAAGCAGATAGGCCTTCAAGCCTGTCTAAGTGAATGTGGGAGTGCATTCCAGATACTGTGTGCCCATGCATTGAAGCTGGAGCCTCCACACCATTTTAACAGAGAGCTTGGCTGCACCAAGTGGTCCTCTAGTTTGATCGCAATGTGCGCCTACATGGTGTTCTCATAATCCTGAGCTAAGGTAGGAAGGTGCATCACCAGCCAGGCATTTATAGATCAGACTTGAGGCTTTAAAATTAATTCTTTGGAGAACAGGGAGCCAATGCAGCTCTTGGCGTGCACGGTTGGCGTGCTCTCTGAGCTACATTCTGCACACAGGCAACAAGAAACAATTGACTTTGTGATGTTCCACATACCAATGGTCACTATTATTATATATCTACAGCCAGTCAAGCCACGAGTGAGGCTGCACCAACCAGTACAGCCAGTCAAACCACGAGTGAGGATGCACCAACCAGCACAGCCAGTCAAACCACGAGTGAGGATGCACCAACCAGCACAGCCAGTCAAACCACGAGTGAGGCTGCACCACGAGTGAGGCTGCACCAACCAGTACAGCCAGTCAAACCACGAGTGAGGCTGCACCATGAGTGAGGCTGCACCAACCAGTACAGCCAGTCAAACCACAAGTGAGGATGCACCAACCAGCACAGCCAGTCAAACCACGAGTGAGGTGGCACCAACCAGTACAGCCAGTAGGCCCGGCTCCAGGAATTTTCATCTGGGTGGGCCAGGGTTGTGATCAGGGGGGCCCACATTCCATTGGATGTGGGTCTAGGAGTACCCTAAACAATTTGCTGGCGTTGATCCAGATTTCCCAGATCTGTGATCTAGCAAAAAAGTCTTCCAAGATCTGCACAAATACATTTGCACTCCTCTATGAAAAACAGTACATAGCAAAAGAGAAGCAAGGAAAATAGTGTTCCAACATCACTCTACCCATCTTCCCTTCCCAAGCCGGTCAAGTGGCACAACGAGTAGAGCGCTCGCTTTGACACCCGTGCAGAGTCTGTTAACGCAGGTTCGAATCCCGGTGGGGCCAAACTCAGCCTTTCATCCTTCCGAGGTCGATAAATGAGCACCACACACCGTGGGTAATAATAAGCAGCGCTCGGATACCTGAGGGTTTGTAGCGCTATATAAAAGCCTAATTATTATTATTATTATTATTATTATCTGCTCTCCCCTTTCTGTTATATCTGTTCCTCCTTCGCCTTTCACCGTCCTGTCACCTTCCTTCAGCTGCCCTAACCACCATTCCCATTTACCTCCCCTCCCACCTATTTACCCCAGCACCCAGCATGCCTTTCCTGGCCTGGCTTGGGAGAATTGAGGGCGATGCCTCCTCCTCCTCTGAGAGGGCTGAGCAGTGAGGACCCCAGTCTTTGTACCATCTCAGATGGTGTCTGCCCAACAATACCTTCCTGAGCTCTGTGACTACTCCCAGCAGGCCCCGGAGGAGATGCTTGTGCTCCCTCCATCTTGTTGTGAAAGATATACCCCCCACCCCCAGAATACTGAAGCAAGGACTAGGAGATTTTGTTTCCTACAAAATTACATTTTTTTTCAAACCTCTTAATTTCAAGAACAGAACATACCATGTCCATTCAATACAGGTAGTCTTGTTGATCTTAAGAATATTTTGAGCACAACAACATATCCTCCAATAACATAGACATGAATACAATCCTCCCATTGTGCACCCATTCCACAACCCCCCCACCTTTCCAACTGAACCCCTACAGTAGACCCATTCTGAATGTCTCCCATCAATGGTTAAACACAAAATGTTATTTTTTTGTTGCATTTGTGCAGCACATTTTAGTTGAGTTGAGAGTTCAAGGGAGTGCTAAAGCTGTAAGGGCTGCATCAGGAGGCAGACAGTGCTGGTTGAGGGGTTTGAGGCCTCCTGGTATCGCTCCTGGTGGGGCGTGCTCCTGTACATCATTGTCTGGTACATACTGTTTACATACTTGTTATAATATGCAATTTGAGGCTTTTTGGAATACCTTATAATGCGAACTGAATCAGTTCTAGGGGCACCTAATTTTAACAGGTAAGGCATAGTGAAATTAAAAAATATGCCAAGGATCACACACTTTGGTCAAGTGGTAAAGCCATAATTTGAGCCTAGCCTGAAATTTAGATTCTTGACCACACATCTTCCAAGCTCAAGTTGGTACAAATATGTGTAAAGGTTTGGATTTGAATACCTAAAATAATATTAAATGTTATATGGATTACTTTAAATGATTAAATGATAAACCAACCTGACAATGTATAGATCATTGTAGCAACATGTTGATGAAAAGATTAAGGGGGGCATTTTGTTTTGAATCCTAAATTGCACAAATCAGAATTCTCCTGCTTGCCTATTTTTGCAAAAGTGGCCATTCATTAATTTTAATTGTTTCCACCAAGTGCTGGAAGAGTAAAGAGTAAAACACATGCGAAAATTGCCTTTGCTCTTTACTTTACCACCACGTGTCTGGAAAAGTGTAAATCACTTCAACAATTAACTATTGTGGGAGCCATCCACAATGTATTCCTTTGGACCCTGCCCGCTTTTACCAGGTGTAAATGTCAGGCAGGTCCCATAGGAATCCATTGGTTTTCCCGCAACGTAAAAATACATGCTGGTGGAATACCAATTGGATTTGGCAGGGGGACCTTGTTAAGTCCGATCTGCTCTCCATCTTCACCTATCAAATCATACAAAATCCTACAGCTCATAAAAAGTGGAGCTACATGCATTTAGTGCCACTTACTCCACTCCGCTTGACCTGGAAAATTATCCCCTATGACTGTAGCTTTATTTTCCCCATCCTGAATGGAAGCCTTCAAGCTCCAGCATAGTAATTAATTAAGAACTTACACAAAATCTCATTCAGACACAAAGTGAAATGAAATGCATGACAAGGTTATTGCTTCACACAGCTTGTTCTGTATCCCCTTACTTACATGAACACACATAAAATAAAAAAGAAGAGTGTTTTCTATAATGTTACGGGCAAAGAATAAAAGGTGTACATCTTTTATAACTAAAAAGCAGTATTTAAATATTTTCTAAAGAGTGCAATCAGAGGTGGATTTAACATTCGGACAAGGGACAAATGCCCCCCTACTGCTCTACCCCCGCCCCTCCAATACAAACAGCCAGGGCTGATCAGGCCCTACCAGTGAGATCCTATCTATTTAATGTGTCTCAGAGGAAGATTATTTACAAAAGGTAGTGATTAGAGATGAGAAAAGGTAAAAAGGCAGTGACCATTGCTGTGCCACATATAAAAAACATGCGCCCGCAAGCCTCTGGGCAAGGTGCGCAATATAAATAAATAAATACAAATACAAATACTTACAAATCACCGAACAATCACACTTAAATAGTTTCTTAAAATCCTAACGTATTTTGTGGATGTTATTCCTCCCAAAGCATGGAACAAGTGGCTTGCCCTTAAGAAAGTTATTAACAACTGTGGCAGCCACTCCTTAGAGGCTAAGATCATCGCCTATAAATTATCTATTTTCCCCGGCATCAAGTATGCCTTAAAAGTATTAGCTGAGAATGTGGTGACTTGGTCGCCTAAACTAGAGGCTAACATCTTGCATTCCCTGACTGGTCTTCCTGGGTCTGTCCCAGTGGAAGCCATTAGACTGGAGCTGTGTCTCCAGTCATTGCTTTCATTATGGAAAATTTGTGTAAACTCGGGGTCAAAATAACATTTGAGGGGAGATCTGTGGACACACTTTTGAGCCAAACTATGGGCCATGAGAAGCGCTATTCACGTAGTGTATGGTAGTGACTGGTATAGGGACATGAAGAATACGGTTATTTCCTATTGCCTGGATATTGGCCTATCTTGCTCCTCTAGTGGAGATGTGGCTTTGTTTAAACAGAAATGGGCACAAAATCCAGGAGTCATGACCATTTCTCAATATTAGCCCATTTGGCTAATCTACGTAAATACGTGATCTACCTGCATCAGGGATTGTTTGCTGAAAGGCCCCGCGGCTGTTTGGTTAAAATGCGTAATACGGTGTTGACTCGTTTTATTTTACTGATAGGCTTTGACAACTTACCTGTATTGGCTTGCACTGGTGCTTGGAGACGTACTCCTTTGGAAGAGTAGTTGTGTCATCTTTGCGAGATACAGATTGAGTCTACGCTCCATATACTTAATGTCCGACACAGCTTAATTTATGAGAAAGGCTAGACAAAATGTTAAATATTTACCGGTTTTATCAGTTTTGTGGTATGATTTATGGTGCAGAATCTTGGTGGTGACATCCCCGGCCTATCACATATGGCCCGAGAGCCAAAGCTATGTTGGATGTCATTTCCTAACAAATACAAGATGAATGAGCCCATTTGATTTTAGCCCGTAGCAGTACTATTAATTGCTTTTATATATATATATATCTCTCGGAAGGTTTCTCTTTTAATGTCTATCTCTATTTGCCTGACTGTTCATATTGTTGTTTTAGTCGTGTAATGAAATTAACATTGCCAAGACTAACTGTGGGCTGCATGAGCATCTGGGGTGCGCCCCTGTAACTACCACCTTCCCCCCGGGGGATAGAACCCCAGCGCACAGAAGCGAGTGCTCCACCACGCAATTTTTGCCAGCTGGTGATTTTTGACCTCCAGCGCCCCCCCCCCCCTAGAGGGCCAAGAACTGGAACAGTCATCAATGCTGGGAAGGGGGGACAGCCCCACCTCACCATAAGGCCGGCAAGACCATCAAAATGAGAGGAAACGGTGACTAGACTGCGTGTAAGGGAGAACAGTTAAGAGTCTGGCCGTCCCTCTAAACCCTGAAAAGGAGGGGTTAAGCCTTACGCTCCCTATTTGCCCCAAGGTCGAGCAGTCGGCGGCCCTCCACAAGCCCCAGCCAAAAGTGCTTTGCCTCATGCCAGAAAGAGTGCATAAATAGCAGTACCACTCGGCACACAGAAGGCCTAGTGCCTATACAGAGAGGCACCCGACCAGACGTGGAAACACACATTACCCACCAGGAGCCACAGAGCCCAAGGCACACAGTGAAAGTGCGCACCAAATAGCCTCCTGATATCCAACGAGAAGCTCAGTGGAGAGTCCATTCCTCAATCTCCTATCATCAGGGTAGCAAGCTATACATAACTGTGCCTGAGGTTGGCGGCGGGTGACAGACAGTGGAGGTACCACTGAAGCGGCACCCCCCACCCCACTAGCAACTCAAGCACCGTGCTGCCTGCCCGACTGCTATATGAGAATCACCAGAGAGGTAAAAAACGCACGCAGTGGTCACAAGCTTAAGGTAACCACCTGCCTACACGACGCGTGAAGGAGTGTTCAACAAAGCGAGCCCTCACCCTGCCAACCCACCCCAGGCAGGGGAAACGTCAGCGACTCGCTGCTGGGTGCACTGTAGAAAACCAAACAAAGGAAAGACCTACAGCTACACTCTATAAGTACACAGAGGATACAGCCACCACTCTTCAGGGTTATCGAAGTAGCGCACCGCAATGCACACCGAAATTGCCCCCTCAACGGTTCAGAAGTTGCAGAAATATCACAGAGAGAAAGCAACCATGGCAACCTCCCTATCTCAAGAGGAGCCCTCAATCCCTGGAGGAGATCAAGAGACCTCAACTAAGGTGGACATCTGCCTATTTTTGGCCGAAATCCATGTATTCTGAACCAACATGGCCACAACGGTTAGTGTGCTCCAAGACAAGGTCCACAGGATAGAAGACAAGGTCAAGGCACTTGAGAACTACCAACATTTGGCAGACATAATAGAGATGAGAACGGAGGGTCGATTCCAAGAGCTCTAACAGAAAAACCAGGACCTGGAGGCGAAAGTTGACGATTTGGAGAATAGAGAGAGAGAAGGGCAAACATAAGGATTCAAGGCCTTAAGGAGACTCTTAACGAAATGCCGGCATCACTGGAGAGAAGGGTCAAGGAACTTATAGGCACCAAACTTCCCCTGCCGGTTTTGCCACAGCTGGAATTCGAAAGGGTCCACCGAAACGGGGGCCCCCCTGGCGGTCCGAGATCTGTTTTGGTGAGATGTCATCATTATAAACATAAAGTGGGCATCCTCTGGAGAGCACGAGAGTCAGACTCAATAGACTTTGAGGATTCTAAGGTGAGAATTTATCGGGATCTATCAGCCACCACCCTAGCCCGCAGAAGAGCCTTAGGCCCCCCTCACACTATGGCTGCGAGAAAAGGGCACAAGATATAGATGGAACCACCCGTTTGCTCTGGTTTTTACTTACAAAGATGAAGACTAAAGAGTCGTCACGGGGGAGGAAGCCAACGGGGTGCTGAATAACCTGCAGGGGAAATCGGACGCGGTCGAAGGAGAAGAAATGCCATCTTCATCAGAGCCAACACAAAAGCCCTCAGGCCCCTGGCGGCAGTGAAGCAGATCCAAGGGCAGCAGGAAGTTTAATAGATTGAACACCCCATGACGGGAGATGAAGAGGGGGAAAAAATACTAAAAGTAAATAAAATTGTAGCCAGGCTGGGCACCTGTGCACAACACATGTCCCAAACACAAAGTCCTGCAGGTCTGCTACGTCCTTTAGAAGTACCCACAGCACCTTGGCATACGCTATCAATGGATTTTTATTACAGACCTTCCCTCCTGTAACGGATACAGTACCATCTTAGTCGTCGTAGATCTGTTTTCCAAAATGGCCCACTTTATTCCCCTGAAAGGTCTCCCAACTGCTTCTACTCTGGATTCTGTGTTTTTGGAACAGATTATCCGGCTACACGGGTTCCCATTAATATTGATATCAGACAGAGGAACTCAGTTTGTCTCTGCATTCTGGAAAAGGTGTTGTAAAATTGCCAAAATCAGCCTCCAGTTATTGACAAGCCATCACCCCCAAACCCCCAAGGACTTCGGGCGTTCCGTCCCAGATATCTGGGACCCTACGCTATCAAGGCTGTAATCAACCCTGCGGCCATGAAATTAGAATTACCGGCCCACATGCAGATCCACCCGGTGTTTCATGTCTCCCACCTAAAACCATTGAGACCAGGTACGCGGATCGATACTCCACCGGATCCCGAAATAGTTGAAGGAGAACCAGAATACAAAGTTAAAAGGATCCTAGACTCTAAGATGGTCCCGTCCAAGTTATACTACCTTATAGACTTCAAAGATTATGGACCCCAAGATCAGACCTGGGAACCCAGTGAGCATGTCCACGCTCCATGATTAATCAGACAGTTCCACCGCAATGACCCCACTAAACCATACTCACTATACTTCAGTCATCCAATCAGTACCACTGGCGGTAGCACTCATGCATAGCACTCAGACACACTGAAACCAGTTTGTGGATTGGGACCAGACAGTCCCATCCCACATCCTGCCAGCAAACAGACATAGCCCTCCAGTAGCCTGCCAAACGCTTCTGCTTTCATGAGCAATGGAAGTCCATATAAGGATTTTTCTGGCCTCACAGGCCAGGAAGAAGGCTAATGAACAAGATGGCAAAAGGACAAGCAAAAAACCATGTGGCACAGCCATGTTTGGACACTAGCCACAGTTAGTAGCCAAACACGGGAAATGCAGTAAGGCTAAAATGAAAGCTTCAAAAAATTGTAAAAAGTCACTGCTGTAACCAGCGTGTTCATTTAGCACACCTAGGGTAACCAAAAATCCTTTCCGTATTAGTGTAGAGGAAAAACAAATGTGTACCCCATTGTACTGCATTGTAAGATGCATTGTACAATGATAAAACATTACCGCAAGTGATAACAAGTTACTAAAAGTAGTAACAATGTAACTAGACTAAGGGAAACAATGTTTCCCAGTACTGACAGCGTAGCGAAGCTTAAGGCTTCACTGTACATTAAAAAGTACAGGTCAGGATCAAAAATAAAAGCAACAAGTTTGGGTGTCCATAAAAATGGAAGGAAAGGTGCAGTACAGATAAATATTTCCTAACACATGCCCCCCCTCAGACTAAGGGACATGGTGAACTAATCCACCCCTGGATGGGTACTCGGTTCCAGTCGTCATCCCAGTTGGACAGCCAATCAGAATTGCTAAATTTGGGATCTGGCCTATGCCCAATAGTGAAGTTCAAGACCTGCAGACTCATGAACCACCTGGGCCACTTTGAATTCTCTCCCTTAACATCCATCAACCACTTCAAAGGCTTAGGGGGAGCATACACAGTGAAGTGAGTCCCATAGAGGTAGGACCTCAACTTCCTAAGGCACCATACAATGGAAAAACAACTCTTCTCCACCTGGAGCCAACTGAGTTCTCCACTCCTAAACTGGTAGCTGTGTAGACATATAGGGTGTTCCTCCCCTTTGTCATTTAGCTGTGAAAGTCTTCCATATATCCCATTGTCATAGGCATCTGTCTGCAGTAAGAAAGGTATCTTGCAATCAGGTGCAGTTAAACCAGGGGCCTGCCCTAGGGATGCTTTCTGGCTAGTGAAGGCCTTCTCACACTCAGGAGTCCATAAGAACTCTTTAGGTCCCCTATGAGTAGTGAGGGCAGTCAGAGGGACAGCTATATTCCTATAGGCTGCCACTTTACTCCTCTATTTCCCAGTGAAGCCCAGGAAAGACCTCACTTGGGCTTGGGTAGTGGGGGTTGCCCAGTTCTGTACATGAAGTACTTCACTGACAAGAGGTTGCATCTTGTCCCCACATACACCAACTCTATGCTCAAGGAAGGCCAATGGCTCCTGTTCAGTTTGACACTCGTTGTCTCCCTGAAATAGTTGGCCTGATGAAGGTCCTGACACCCAGTCTCTTGAGTTATTCCCAGTTCCTTTCAAGTGGGGGTTGAATCTGCCATGTCATCTGGACATTTATTCCTGAGACCTATTTTCCCATTCATAACAGAGGCTAGGTTCAGTTGACAGGTGTTAGTTGCAGCCACAAATCTAGAAGCACACACACTGAAGTAAGGATCTGAAAAGGCCTAAACTGCTGTCTCCTTCCCCCTTAGCATAGACTGCAAGGGATGTGTTGCCATACCCTGCAGAGAGATCATAAAGGCAGCTGCACCTTTTAGTACAGAGCTGATCCACTAAGTTGTTACCTCTTAGTGGAGAGTGTGTATCTGTCTTGGGGAAAGAATACAGAGCTCCAGTGTCCATACAGAATCCAAACTGGCTTTACCTGTATACCCCTCCAGATCCTCAGAACAGATCTTCGATGGCTAGAATGTTCATGCACTCTTTGTTTCAACACATGGTGGATCTCACACCAACTGTCAGGACTTACTGTTTCATCTGACCCACCACAACACCCAAATATGGTGGGTTCATTAACTCCCAGAAAACAGTCTGGTTTAGACCAATCTCTTATTAGAAGAATTTAGTGATAAGAAAGGGGGAGACTGCCTCAGCAAAATCTCCAGCTCACCTTGATGATGTGGGGTGAGTTGAGGAGACACTAGGCAATCCTCACTGAAGCCATTATAAGGGCTGCTTTGGCACAGGGCAGGGAGACACACAGATGTCTCTGGCTCCCTTTCTGCAACCATAAGCAGGACTTCAATTCTATCTCTCACACTATCCATAGGAAACTTTATGGCATCCTGTCCAGGTCCACTGATGCCTACTGAATAGTTTACCTTGCCAAGCTGTGAAACATGGCAAGGCCCTGACCACTCACATGTGTTCAGCAATTTATCAAATATGTTTGACAGGAGAAGGTCCCACCTCCTTCTCTGGGGCTCACTGAGGGCTCCAATCTAACGTATGGGAGATCTGAGAGATATCTCAGACCATCTCGTGGATGACATCTCAGTGACACTTGACAGGCCTCTTCACTCTCTCTCTTTTTGGTCTGAACGCTGCTGAGTACATCAGAGGAGGTACCTCTGGAACTGTCATTCAGTATGGCATTGATGAATGACTCAGCAGTCATTCTCTGTGGGGTGGCATTAAGGCATATGCTGTTGTGATCAGCAACCACCAATTTCAACTTATTGCCTGAGGTGTCAAAGGGCTATTCAAAGTAGGCCTTGCCTCTGGAACAAATGAGTCCACTTCTCCAAGTGAACTCTGGAGTATGTGAATACTGGTCTCGCTTCTGTCAACCTGTTGACAGAGAGGGAGACTTCTGCAGTGGGTTTCTTCTGGGACCCTCATTATGGGCCTGCAAGAAAGAGTGTTAGACGACTGTACTGGTATGCTGACACTAGGATGAACCACAAGGGGAATGCCACACCCCAACCCTTTCTTGAGAAACCTCTAACCTCTCAAGGTTTTCGCTGGTGGGCTCTGTTGGTTTACTATCCAGTAGCCCACCTTCCTGTTGTATCCTTTGCTTCACTGGAGAGGGACCCTCCCACTGGAAGCAGGCCTACTCCTACATCCCATCCCCGCTCCTCCATACTTATGGGACATCTCTCCGTCCTGTGGGACGGGACCGGAGCACTTTGTAAAAAGCATCCCAAAAAATGTTATCAAAAACGCGTCCTTCCTCTCTTTCTGCGCGGGGCCCGGCATGCGGCCGTAACCCCGCCCACCTTGGCTCTGCCCCACGCATCGCCCATCAGTCCTTTTCTACCAGGCCCGGCTCCAGGAATTTGTAACTGGGTGGGCCAGGTTTGTGACCAGGGGGGCCCAAATTCCAATGGCTGTGGGTCTACGAGTACCCTAAATAAAGTGCTGGCGTTGAACCAGATTTTCCACATCCGTGACCCAGCAGAAAATGTATTTCCAAGTCTGGAAAAATGCATTTACACCCCTCTATAAAAACAGTACAGAGCAAAAAGAGCAGCAAGGAACATAATGTTGCAACATCAAGCTACCTATCTTCCCTTCACATCTGCTCTTCCCTTTCTATTATATCCAATCCTCCTTCACCTTTCACCCCAAGTCACCTTCCTTTAGCTCCTCTAACCACCATTCCCATTTACCTCCACTCCCCCTACTCCCACCAGCCCCCAGCATGCCTTTCTCGGCCTGGCTGGGGAAAATCGAGGGTGATGCCTCCTCCTCCCCCTCTGAAAGGGCGGAGCAGTGAGGCCCCTAGTCTTTGTACCATCTCAGATGGTGTTAGCCCAACAATGCCTTTTCTGAACACTGCGGCTACTCCCAGCAGGCCCAGGAGGAGGTGCTTGTGCTACCTCCATCTTGTTGTGAAAGATTGACCCTCCCCCCTCCAGAATACTGAAGAAAGGAATAGGAGATTTTGTTTCTTACAAAATTAAATTTTAAACCTAACATCTTAGATGTTGTTGCATTTTTGCAGCACATTTTAGTTAAGTAGAGGGTGCGAGGGAGTGATGGCATGCAGGATAGAATGCAAGGGCTTGGAGCGCTGCATCAGGGGGCGAACGGTGCAAGATGAGGGGTTTCCAGCCTCTTGGTATTGCTCCTGGTGGGGTGTGGCAGGGAGGAGACTGCCTTGCTCACCTGACATGCCCCTGTACATCATTGTCTGGTACATACTATATAAATACTGTTGATAATATGCAATTTTCCATGATGACTTTTTGTTTGATGTGTTTACTTTGATTTGTTATTGAATTACACCATTTCGTTCAATACATGTCGCCTGATATTTTCAAAGAAAGATGTGGATGTGTGTTGTTGGTGGGTCCTAATGCCTGTGCTGCCCGTCTATTAAACCTTGATTGAGACTTTTTGGAATAGCTTATAATGCGAACTGAATCACTTCTAGGGCCACCTATTTTTAGCAGGCAAGGCATAGTAAAATTAAATAATTTGTCCAGGATCACACACTTTGGTTAAATAGTAAAGCCAGAATTTGAGCCTAGCCTGAAATTTAGATTCTTAACCACACATCTTCCAAGCTCAAGTTGGTACAAATATGTGCTGAAGTTTGGTTTTTAATGCCTAAAATAATACTCAATTTGATACAAATTACGTAAAACATGCACAAGTCACTTGATAAATCAACCTGACAATGTATTCATCATTGTAGAAATGTGTTGATGAAAAGAGTAGTGGGGCATTTTATTTTGAATCTTAAATTGTACAGGAAGGGACCACTCCTGTTTCCACTTTTTTTTCAAAAGGGACCATTCATTAATGTTTATGTTTCCACCAAGTACTGGAAAAGTAAAGAGTAAAACACAGGTGAAAATCGCCTTTGCTCTTCACCTTTCCACCATGTGTCTGGAAAAGTGTAAATCACTTCCACAATTAACGATTGTGGGAGTCATCCACAATAAATTCCTTTGGAATCTGCCTGCTTTTACCAGTTGTAAAAGTCAGGCAGATCCCATAGGAATCCATTGGTTTTCCGCCAACTTAAAAATACATGCTGGTGGAAAGCCAATCGGATTTGGTAGGGGGGCCTTGTTAACTCCCATCTTCTCTCCAACTTCGCCTGTCAAATCATACAAAATCCTGCAGCTCATAACAAGGGGTGATAAATACATCCACTCCGCTTGACTTGGAAAATGACCCCCTATGATTGTAGCTTTATTTTCCCTATCCTGAATGGAAGACTACAAGCTGCAGCATATAAATCAATGAGAACATACAAAACATCTCATACAGACACAATGAAATGCATGACAAGGTTGTTGTTTCACACAGCTTGTTCTTTGTCCCCTTAGTTTCTAATCACCCAACAATCACACTTAAATAGCTTCTTAAAACCCTATGTAATTTAAAATAAAAAACTGCCACAGCAATGACCACTGCCTTTTACCTTTTATCATCTCCAATCACTTCCTGTTGTAAATAATCTGTCTCTGAGACACGTTAATAAGATAACACCTCACTGGGTGGGCCTGTGCACCCTTGGCTGTTTGTATTTGAGGGGAGAAAGGCAAAGCAGGGGGACACGGGCATTGTCCAAATGTTAAATCCACACATGTATTCTGTTTTAATGCAAACTCGTAAGTTAGTAAAACAGTATGAGGTTATCAAGTCAGTTTGAATCATGAAACATTTCTGCAGAGTAGACTAGGCTTCCACACAGACCAAGATACATTCTATTTAGGTCAGACCCCCACTGAAAAGTAATCATGAGAAGATCTGAAACTGCTCCATACTTGCCATGCTAGCTTTATCATTTTCAGGCAGGGTCTTGTTGGACCGACTCAGTGAGGCGCAGCTTGATTTCCTAGGCGTAGCAAGCAAGGCACCCGCATCTGGGCATACACACGTTCACTTAGGGAGACAAACTGAAGACAACATGTATTGGTGAAGCGAACAGCTTTGGGGTTTGGTTAGGTATGGATAGGCATTTGCCAGGCACTGCCATAAGGGTATGTGGCGTGATGGAGTACGGAGATGGACAAGGTGGTATCATTTTGGCTATAGACTTTTATTCAAATAAAGAAAAGAACCTGTCTCTCCCTATTTGAAGAGGGGTTTTCCCTACCTCAAACACAAAATAACTTGAGTGCTCGTCAGGATGTAAGTCAAAAGAAACCATAATACTGTTCTCTGTCCAAACCACCTACTCTATCCCCAACACTAACAAATAAACCAAGAAGAAAAGGGTTCAATGAACTTAGGTTAACTTAAATGCAGTCTCTTATATCAAGGTCTGATTTACCAAATATACCTAGACCAGGAAAATGACTTTTCCCGGTCTATCTAGCCTTTGAGACTGTTCCTTGATAGTTCTGTCTACAAGTCTTTAGATGTCTATACTTACTCCCAATAATTGGTGAACAACAGAGTTAAGACTTTATCAACTCTTCTTCTCATTGCTGGCACTTTGTCAGGAATTTTTATATCTTGACTATTGGGGAGATTACTCCCTGCGAGTTCTTGATCCTTTTGGTAACTTTCACATGTGTTGAGTTGCTCACTGTGATGAGGGAGTGGGAGTTCATTCCTGAGGCACTCTTGAGATTTATGCTGTCTTCTGTCACCAGTGTGACGAAGGAGATCACTCCAGAGGAATACTTGTCTCTTGGTTCTTTCGGTATCACTACTGTGATGGAAGTCACTCCTGAGGAATACTTGACTCTTTGGGCTCCCTGGACCCCACCCAGCTTTCTCACTCCTGTTACCTGTATCTTCATGGGGACTGTAACCGGTTCTTCGCAGGGTCTCAGGTCACTGTCGGTTCAACACGTGTTCAGTGCGTCTTACTGCTTTGCTCCTCTTTGGTCTGTATGGCTCCGCTGAGCTGTTACTGTGGCATTGTCAACGTGTTTTATGGACCACACAGTCCACGTCCAGGCCACACCACTGCTGAATTCTTCCTGCTTCAGCTGCAAGTCAGGTTTGCTCCGGCTCATGTAATTCCTTTCAGCTTCTTCTTCGGAGACCAACTGTCTCTCAGCGCTTTGGGCAGAGTGGGTTTGAATTTCCCAGGCCCTGCACTATGGACACCAGGGTCCCTTACTACTCTTCCTGCTCCCGAACACACTTGGTCCTTCCTTGGTCTTTACTTTATATTGCTGGGCCTGCTCCAGCGTAGCGGCAATGTTTGTCGTAAATGCCTTTGAAGTTACCTTCAAGCCTAACAGTGGCCACCTCATCACGGTTCTTTGGTAATTTCTTCTACTGTTGTTCTGAATGTTTCTTTGGCTCTTCCTTGTCTAAGTCCTGTCTGGCCTTACAGATGCAATAGTAGAGACTTAACAATAACACACATTAGTAGCTTCAGGTTGGGAGGAAGAAGGAGGTAATGGGGCCATGGCTCCAGGGAACAAGGGTGGAGGGCGGCCTTTTACGGACGGGAGTCCTCATCCCCATGAGCGGAGTCTCCACATAAGAGGTCCTCCCACTTTTTACCACCCCTAGAGGGACCAGTGGGTTGGGGCCTCACCTCCCTACCCTCATAGGGGAGGTCTACCCTCTGGGGAGATCTGATGAGAACCTGTGAATCATCACAAGTAACGCCTGGCCATAGGATGGGAAAAGCTGGAAAACGGCGAGTACCAGGGCATATAATGGCATTGCTTGGCAAATGTCAGTCTAATACCTACCTGCAAGCCAAAACTGTTGCCTTTGTGGTTGCTTGCTTTAGACAGGATTTCAGTGCAAGGAATAGAGGCATTGACAAAGATATTGCTTATAAAATCAACTGGCTGAAGACACACATTAATCGATTTTTATTACACCAGGAGCTCATTTACAGAGGCAATTAAGTAATTAAAAACACTCAAAATAATGCTTTGCTATAACAGTGGACGGCACTATACAGCAACACGTGTTGTGTTACTTTGTGATGGAGCTTGCTCAACGAGTTCCAGAAAGGGTACGTTTTGGTGGCGAGGGGCAGGCAGTTGGTGGTAATGCCATAGGCATTAACATAGACCTGGCTAGTCATTGGGTGGGTAAGTGACCAAACTCACTCATAGGATGTGTGTTTCTCCAGACATTTTAGCTCCATCCTATATGTGTTCCACTGCATGAGTTCTGGCTTGTACCTAGTAGGCAGATATCTCTGAATCAATTATAACCACTGGCATTGTTCTGGCCAGCCATCCATACCATTGTTTTCAAATCATCCTTGGCCATGTCACTAATCCCAAACTGCTAGACCACAAGGCCTACACATGCACGTGGCTTGTGTTCCAGTGCAGAGGGGACATGGCCTAGCAATTGAGATTGGACTGCACCTTTTGGTGGCAGCATCAGGAGTCATTTGCTAATGGCTTGTCCCCTTCTGTAATGGCACAGAAATACTACAGAATAATGCCATGAATGTTGCGCAACGGTAGTGGTAATTTTGAATACAAAGCCTTGCCTCTATCACTATTTGATTTTACTACACTCTCCCCTCCTGAATTACATTTTTATTACTACCAACTTTATCTTTTCACTTATACTCAAGTAGTTCATGCAGCAGAATATATACTTTGAATGTCATTTGTAAGAGCCCCCAGTCAGTTGACGCACCTTCTGCAGAAATCTATGTTCAAGCAACTTTACCTGTCATTATTTGTTTGATATAGTTTACCATTTTATTAGGCATTATGTGAAAAAACACTATATTACCACAAAAAACAAACATACTTGAAATTATAGAAACCAAAATTGTGATTTTAGGTTTGAGAAAATGGCGTGGGGCATAAATCATTGTCTAGGGCAAGAAAACAAATCCTGGCCAGGCCTCCTGCAGTTCAGCCAGAATGATGTCTCTGAGGTTGCTGCAGAATGTTAAGAGTGACATCCACCCCCCACTCAGTGGGTTACCAGTGGTGTATAACAGCGCTGACATTGCCTCCTTTCTAGGGGGGGCAGAGGCTGGCTCTGGGGGGCCTGGCACCTCTGCCCCCCCTGCTAGAGCCGGGCCTGACAGCCAGTCAAACCACGAGTGAGGCGGCACCAACCAGTACAGCCAGTCAAACCACGAGTGAGGCGGCACCAACCAGTACAGCCAGTCAAACCACGAGTGAGGCGGCACCAACCAGTACAGCCAGTCAAACCACGAGTGAGGCGGCACCAACCAGTACAGCTGCACCTTAAGAAGAAAATCTCTTTTATGGACTAATGATTTAAAAAATATTTGCGGCTGGCAATTTCGGCAGGTTAGGGGATAGGAGATTAAGTGAGTTGCCTAGAATCACACACTTTTGTCAAGTGTCAATGCTGGGACTTGAGCCTAGTCTGCAATGTCAGCACTTGGCCCTGTTGTTTAACAATTCTTGTAATGAAGCAAGCTGCAATTATTTGTGAATGTTGGACACACACATCCTACACGAGGCGAACACGGCAACATTGCTTTACATATATAATAACGTGTTATAAAACAGAACGTGGTTGTACATTTATTTTCTGGTCCGTAACAGTCTGCAAATGCTGGCAGACTATTCATGTGACCCTATACGATTTCATCAAGGGTTTTCCTGCTGTATTCTAACGGTGTCAATATACTCACCAAAGAAAACTCTGAGCATGTGCCTCTGTATCTTCATGTATGACACAGACGTGTGGTTTGCTATTCATGATGCAGTGAAGAAAATGTAACAATAAGCAAAGCATTTCCGTGGCAAATGGGTGGAGCCTTCTCGGAGGCAGGCCTCTAGCATGTGGCCATCTTTCCCTCTGGTCTAGGGCCCCTTCCACTGCAATGTCTCTCACGAAAGAAGGAGCACAAAGCTGCCAGAAAGGGGGATGGCAAACCTTTCCACCAAAGACAGCCGAGCCCTACACAGCGAGCTACCATGATCTGCCCAGGAGCACAGCATAGCCTGTGGCAAAGCCTGGGCAGACTATACTGCGTAATGCCTGACTCCACTGGCTGGCCCCCTAATCAACTCTTCCAGCTAACACATGTTGGGGGGGGGGGCTCCTCGTGGTCCCACCTGGAGACCTGCGCCATACTCATTGTAACTCCATTTTTATAAGAGTAAGTATTTCTTGGTGCGAGAACGCGCAGTGGCTGCTCCTATGGCCAGCGCCTATAGACTCAAGTTGAACACCCTCTGAGAGGACGTGTGGCGCGTTGCATAGGCACACACGCTCTTAACACACTGAGCTATTTTCTGAACCACTGTGACATTCATGACCACCCATATGTCTAGTAACTTTGTGATCAATACCTTCCCCATATAAAGGCGAAAGTGCTGCCACAGTGAACAGGGCCGGGCCGGGCTGGCCATGGCTTGGGCGTAAGGGCTGGGCAGCAGCCCAGAGCCTCACCAGATCCTCATATGTGACCTGTGCCATGACCTTTGGCATGAGGCTGCCAGGTGAGGCCACCCTGAGTGTGGGGGAGCGAGGGGGCAGGGGCTAGGAGCACGTGTCCCATGAAGACATCTTTGCAGTGCATGCTTCTGCCTGCGGGATGGCAGCAGCCACTCCCAGGTAACGCCGAGAGTGCAGGGAAGATGGCACGGGTTATTGTGAGCGCTGCCTCTGGAGCGAGGTGAGGAACACAGACGTACCTTTAAGATGGCAGCTGCCCTTCCCGCCCTTGATCGAGCACGCCTGAATGCACCTTGTGAAAAGGGCAGGTTTACCATGGGCCCCTCCCTGTTCCCTTCCCACAGGTTCTGCTCTGTGGACCTGGCACTGTTCTCTTACTTGGGTACGAGGTTCAGTAGCAAAGGGCCAGGAGTGGGGCGGGGCGACTCCCCTGTGGATGCATTGTGGGAGGGGGAGGGGAAACCTGGTGATATCGGGAAAGCTAGCGCCTTTCTTGCCTCTCCTGCAGCTCTCTTGCTCACTCCCTCTGCTCCTCACTTCTCCTGGGTCTCGCCCTTCTTCTCTTCGCCTTCTTTGCTCCTTCACCTCGTGACCCGATTCTACGGCAGTGTCTTCCTTAGGCTGGCTTTCTTTTCATTCTCATCTAAATGTAACTTTCTGTGTCTAGCTTTCAAAGCTGTGTATGGTCTCTCTCCTCCTTACCTGTCGGCTCTTGTTTCCTTTTCTTCTACCTTTCGTTCTCTGCACCCTCAATCTCTTTTCTTTTTACTGTTCCTCGCCTGCCTCGTGCCAGCCTCGAGTCCGTTCTTGTTTACTTGCTTCCTTACATTGGAACGCGCTTCCACTTTCTCATCGCTCCTTACATTGGAACGCGCTTCCACTTTCTCTTCGCCCCTTACATTGGAACGCGCTTCCACTTTCTCATCGCTCCTTACATTGGAACGCGCTTCCACTTTCTCTTCGCTCCTTACATTGGAACGCGCTTCCACTTTCTCTTCGCCCCTTACATTGGAACGCGCTTCCACTTTCTCTTCACTCCTTACATTGGAACGCGCTTCCACTTTCTCTTCACTCCTTACATTGGAACGCGCTTCCACTTTCTCTTCACTCCTTACATTGGAACGCGCTTCCACTTTCTCATCGCTCCTTACATTGAAACGCGCTTCCACTTTCTCTTCGCTCCTTACATTGGAACGCGCCTCCACTTTCTCTTCGCTCCTTACATTGGAACGCGCTTCCACTTTCTCATCGCTCCTTACATTGGAACGCGCTTCCACTTTCTCATCGCTCCTTACATTGGAACGCGCTTCCACTTTCTCATCGCTCCTTACATTGGAACGCGCTTCCACTTTCTCTTCGCTCCTTACATTGGAACGCGCTTCCACTTTCTCTTCGCTCCTTACATTGGAACGCGCTTCCACTTTCTCTTCGCTCCTTACATTGGAACGCGCTTCCACTTTCTCTTCGCTCCTTAAATTGAAACGCGCTTCCATTTCTCTTCGCTCCTTACATTGGAACGCGCTTCCACTTTCTCTTCGCCCCTTACATTGGAACGCGCTTCCACTTTCTCTTCGCTCCTTACATTGGAACGCGCTTCCACTTTCTCTATTTCTTCTCACTCATTTTCAGGACTTGCTCGTGCAGCATTTTGCTCCTGGGTAAACAGCAGTGCATGCTTCCCCAGGTCAGTGCTTTGTTGGCTTGTCTAACACAGCAGCGCCACAGATAACACATACTAATGATCTGTAGAGGTTTCATAGACTAGCGGCAGCCTGCGCAAGAGATTCCAGTTACCCTGTGGAAGGCATCATGAAGCAAGACCCAGACAACAAATTCAAAGTTCAAATACAAGGGGCCTCATTACGAATGTGGCGGTAAGGCAACAACGGCGCTGCTAGTGCAACCGGCGGCGTTAATACCATACCGCCACATTAAAAGTTCTGCTTGCGGGTGCCGCTCTGCATGCCTGGTCAGACCAGGCGTGCAGAGCGGGACCCACAAACAGAACTCGTGATTGCACCGGCACCGTTATAGACGGTGCCGGTGCAACCATGCTCCCCACCTCCATTCTGCCCTATGTGGCAGAATGTGGATTGGGAGCCCGCCATACCGGCACTCGCAAGTGGGCAATTACCGGCCCGTTCAACTCCTGATGGGTCGGTAATGGTCCATTCGCGGGTGCCGGTGCCGGTAGCGAGTTTGGCGGTAGTCGTGCCCTTGTTAAGGGTACGGCTACTGCCAAACTCGTGATGAGGCCCAAGGACTTTATTAACTCAAATGTCAGGATGTTTGAAGGCCTAACTAAGGTGGGATTTCCATACCTAAAGAAACTAAGAAACGTCTGAGTCAGTAAGTTCAACTTGAAAGTCTATCTGTGTGCAAAACCTACACGTGCCCTCACAACTAAAGCTAAACAATGGGTAGGGATGCCAGCACCCACCGTAACAGTGCCCAAACTAAAGTTCTGGGCTTCTTCTAACTCCAGGTTTGCTCCTGACACCCTTCCCCAAGTTCAAGACAGTTTCAACAAAAGGGACTCAGGGTTCCCTTCCCCAAGTTCAATACAGTTCCAAAAAAGGGACTTGATGTTCCCTTCCCCAGGTTCAAGACAGTTCCAACAAAAGGGTCTTGGGGTTCCCTTCCCCAAGTTCAACACAGTTCCAACAAAAGAGTCTAGGGATTCCCTTCCCCAAGTTCAATACAGTTCCAAAAAAGGGTCTTGATGTTCCCTTCCCCAGGTTCAAGACAGTTTCAACAAAAGGAACTGTGATGATTCCTGCCCCTCATATCCCCAGCCCTCCAAGAGGTCAGGCTGGAGCCAGACCATGATCACCTACATGGCCCTCAAGGGCCTCTCCACCCCTCCGAAGAGCCACTTGGAGTCAGATTTGGCGCTTGTGGCACCAGACTCACTCACTCCCATAGGATAACATTGGGGATTGGACTTGTAGTGCATTGATGGGGACAAGATGGATGCCCCCACATATTTCGGTTCCCAGAACTGCATGTGCGGTCTAGTCTTTTGGGTGTGGTTCAGCTCAGAGACACCTGGGATACCCAGAGACTATTTAAGCCACACCCAGGCTGAGAAACATGCTTTGCGTTTTCTGCACCTGCAGCGTGACACTCACCGTGTTCGGATCGGTCTCCAGTAGGTCTGCATCTTTCTTCTGCGCTCAGCTCCTGCAAGAACAAGAACACTGTTAAGAACAGCCTTACCTTGCGGCGCTTCTGCCCATCATTCATCGCTCCTTCTGTTCTGCGGGCATCTTCGGCGGTGTCATTCCCATCCCGGCACGCCGTTTCCTAAGGAAAGGGGAAAAGAACAGAAAAAAGGCATTAGTAAGCATTCAGCAAATCTTCGCTTATATTTTAAAGACTGTACGAGCTTCAAACGCTTACCTGAATCGCAGCCGCTGTGGGGGAACTCTGTCTCCGGAACTTCTCATCCATCTGCAAGAGGGAAAAGACACTCCAGGTTAGCGTGGCAACATCTAGAGGCGCCGCATACCGCGCTTACTCACCGCATTTCTTCTTCATAACCGGCATCCACGCTGAAAACGTCGCAGCACCTAAAAGACACAGAAAAAGAACTCAGTTCAATACAAATACGAAAGGGTTGCATCGCGCTCTCACTCACCTTCAGCGCTACTCATCTCAACAGCACGTCGCCCTCCCCGGACGCTGGCCATCATCTAAGGAAGGAAAGGAACGAAACGAAGTTAGTGAACTGTTCAAAAGACTCATTATGCTTACCTGTCGGACTCTTGCCAGTGAAGTAACTAGGCAGCAACGAGCCCGCATCAATCAACGCGCCCCTGCGCTGAAAGCAGGATGGAGAGCACACTTTCCAAGAAAACAAGGTGAGCTGTGGATCAAAGGGAAGGGTTGGACCCCGGGGTAGAAGGGGTTCAAGCACACAGAGACAATAGGGAGTTAAACTCTACCAATCCTGTGTTTCAGGCCCAGTCTCCAGTCGAGTAGACTCCAGGGAAGGGTTTGAGGTCGTAAGAGGCCAGAACAGGCTGAGTGACGTCCCCGTGGATACCAGGTGAGCGTTACAGGGACTCAGGGTTCTCTTCCCCAAGTTCAATACAGTTCCAACAAAAGGGTCTTGGGAGTCCCTTCCCCAAGTTCAATACAGTTCCAAAAAAGGGTCTTGATGTTCCCTTCCCCAGGTTCAAGAATTTTCAAGAAAAGGGACTCAGGGTTCTCTTCCCCAAGTTCAATACAGTTCCAACAAAAGGGTCTTGAGATTGCCTTCCCCAAGTTCAATACAGTTCCAAAAAAGGGTCCTGATGTTCCCTTCCCCAGGTTCAAGACAGTTCCAACAAAAGGGTCTTGGGGTTCCCTTCCCCAAGTTCAACACAGTTCCAACAAAAGGGTCTCAGTGTTTCTTCTTTTGGACAATCCAACTAATTTCACATCCAAATAATTTCCATTGAATAATTACTCGCTTATTTGCAACTCCATATGCTCTGGATTTCGCCAACACACTAATGAGGAGACATCCATCTCTCAGGACATTTGTCTCCTTTCATGTACTTACCTTACATCGCCAAATTCCAACTAGTGTCTGGTTGCTTCTGGTCAATAACTTTATGTCCAGTTTTGGAATTAATAATTGATTAGCTCTTCCATATATCACTTTCCAGACATTTTACGAGTCATGGTAAGCATGGCCTTACAGCGACTGAGGGTTTATTTTTGATAAGGTGTCTATGAAATCTTTCATTACTTTACTGCAATGGAACTTCATACTCACAGACTAATGTCCAATATAATGAATACTCGCACTTACAACTACGGGAAGCTAATTTAAGCGTATTATGATTCTTTTGAGAAGCAGTAAGATACTACACTTACTGGCTAAATTACTCTGTGCGTCAGTCTCTAATTTATTCTAATTTGTATTGCTTCTCCTTGCAATCGTTTGAATCAAATTCTGATTGACTGCCCCATCCTCATCCTGATTTGTGTTATGTTTTGTTCTGTTTTTTGATTTGAATTAGAACTTCACAAACTTGAGAATTTGGGACTTCTATTAATATGTTAATTGAAATATAAATAATCCTTTTTACCATAATTACGGTTTTGAATGCAAATCACCTATCCACACCTATAATCCTTTTTGTTCTTATTTTCCAACCCTGGTGGATGAGTTGGAGGTTTTAGTGTGATCGCTGCCAAACACATTTTTTTCATTGTTCCACCTACAGCTTAACAAACCTTAGAACGACCTCTAGAGTGGTCAAGAGTGCACAGGTTGCATCAATTGAATCCACCCATCTCATTACTGTTTCAATTATAATACAAGCTGTAATTGTGATCGGTATCCATTTGGTCCTCGGGGACCATGACCCTCGAAGGGAAGACTCATTATCAGTAAAATTATCAGTATCCTTATTAGTACGAGTGGCCTCTAAAATAGGCATAGTTTCTCAGCGTCCATTAAGAAGCATCACTGTTAGGCTCTTTTAGTTCATCCGTGAGTGGCACTTGACCACGTGGCCTATCTTGATTGAAGGTAACTTTGCCGGTCCCTGGCTCTTATTGTATGCAGCAGAGTAATGACGAGGGACTGGCTCAACAATGGTTTCTTGTGGGTTTCTTCTGGGCACAGAATCCTAGCTGTACTTTCCTATTCTATAACATTAATGTAATGTCAGCAGGCCCGAAATCTAAATCCTGTTCCGTGATCGCAGAATGGACCTTACATCTCCAGGTAATGAATGATCGGTGAAAAAAGCGTTGTGTTTTCCTGAAGAAGATGAAGAAGCAGAAACAAGATCGATAGACGGTGAAGAATAAAATGAAGAAGCAGCAATCTCCCAGGCCCCACGGGCTCAGGAAGGACTTTCGTGACACCCTTGGTGTCGATCAAAGCAGGCTCGTTGTGAGCATCGCGATCATCAATTCCCTTCTCCTCCCCTTCGTCATACGGCAGAGGGAAAGGAATCCACTTCACATGGATCCAGTGTTTCTTTCTGGTTACTCGTAATGCAGTTTGCGTAGCTAAAAGTATCTGGTGTGGTCCTTTCTAATGGGGTGCAAGGCAGGTGCCACTCTCGAAATTCTTCACCAGGATCCACTGACGAGGTCGGAGTCGATGACCTGTACCCTCGTATTTTACACAGAGGGCTACTCGTACCTGCTGGTGAATCAAACGCAAGTTTTGAGTCAACTGATCACAATAGTCAGACAAAAGCGGGTACTCAATTTCTTTCAACTGCTTGGGCCTCGGTGCATTCCATAAATTGGCTGGTCTCCCCCATGACAATCTCATAGGGAGAGAGCCCTGTCTTTCATTGTGCGGTCGTCTGCATTGATATTAAAGCTATTTGCAAAGCGTCAGGCAATTTTAGATGGCCGGCACTCTGAGCATGTCTGGCCGAGTGGAAGCGTTTATTGATCTGTAATCCCGCACATACTTGCAGGATGACAGCAGCAATAAAATGTGGGCCATTATCGGACCAAATTACTCTCGGCAAGCCAAACCTGGGGAAATATTCCCTAAGCATGGTCTTTGCCATTGACATTGCTGTGCCGTCTTTAAGTGGGAAAGCCTCAACCCATTTGCTAAAGGCACAGATCACAACAAGGACATATTTATAGTTTTAACAATGTTCCATCTCAATGAAATCAAAATAGATCACCTCAAAAGGCATGGAGTGGAGACCAAAACTGCCCTTCGGTGTTGGTGTTCCCTTCCCAATGTTATATTTCAAGCATATCATGCAACTCTGGACCAGACGTTCAGCAGTTTTCTGGATGTTAGTGTTTTACCCAGACGGGATCTAACTGTTGTCAAATCTTTTTGGCACATATGTGTGTTGGGCCATGAGCCATGGGGACCATTACAGTGACATAGGCATTGGGTAGCATCCATCTTTACTTCTCATTATCCACCCAACAACCCTCATCATCTAGACCCGCTGGACTCTCAGCCCACTGTTTGATTTCTTCTGGGATAGCTTCAGCCTGAATTTCTTTTATACAGCTAATCCCTTCGTCCATCATACAAGTGTCAGTAACCCATTGTGTTGGATTGAGCACACGTACATCTTTGAGTGCAAATCAATAGCAGTCTGTTTGGCTATTCTGTCAGCAAAAGCGTTCCCTTTTCCTACATCGTTCGTCACTTTCTGGTGTCAGCACACTTCATTATTGCTAGTTGCATTGGAAGCGCAAGTGCTGACAGCAACCGGACTATCAGAGTGCCATGTTGAATTTTTATTCCATGTGAGATCAAGAATCCTCTCTCAGCCCATAGTCAACCAAAATTATGAACCACCCCAAACGCGTACTAACTATCTGTATATATATTTACAACAAGCCCTTCAGAAATATCACAAGCTCTGGTTAGCGCAATAATCTCTGCGGCCTGCGCAGAATTATGCCAAATTCGTTTAGTCTCCACAATAGTGCATAATGTAGTGATTGCATAAGCAGCGATAGATGTACCATCCGGAAGTTTAAAATAGGAGCATCACAGAGTAGCTCCCCTTGCGGATTCTTTAAGCGTGTATCAATTAAATCAATTCTGCCCTTAGTTTCTTTTTCTGTAATAAAGAGGCAATCATGTGACATTTCATCACTGCACTCCTTCTATTGTGGAGAAGGCAATAATTCAGCCTGATTCAATGAACAACAGCTCTTAATTTGGATATGTGGTGCAAATAAAATCAGCTTGTATCTTGTTAATCGGGCTGATGTGAGATGTTGCATCTGTGTTGTGTTTAAAAGAACATCTACGGAGTGGTGTACCATCACGGTTCAAGAATGACCTAAAACCATACCCTCACTTTGTTTCATGGATGCAGCAGCAGCAGCTACAGCTCTCAAACATCTTGGCAAAGCGCATGCAACAGGGTCTAACGTGGAGGAAAAATAGCCGCACAGCCTATTATTGCCCCAGTGTTCCTGTGCAAAACAGCCAAAGCACATCCATCACGTTCATTCACATATAAAACAAAGCCTTTTTCATAATTTGGTGTGCCCAAAACTGGTGCTGAAAACAGCGCAGCCTTGAGCAGATCAAAAGCGTTCTGGCAATCCATGTTCCATGGTAAAGGCAAAGAAACGCCCTTCTTTGTCAGTGCCAACATAGGTTTTATCAACAAAGAAATATTTGGGTTCCACTGTCTACAATATGAAGCCATGCCTATTAAAGCTTTGACCTCTTTCTGTGTATTTGGAACAGACATATCAGAGATGCTTTGTATCCGTTCAGCTGTCAGTCTTCTTCCCTCCTTTGACAGGAGATAGCCCAAATAGGTGACCTTGTGTCGACAACACTGAAACTTCTTCAACAAAGCCTTAAGCCCATACTCTGCCAAATTAATAAGCAGCAACACTGTGCCCTCTTTGCAAGCAACTTCAGAATCAGCAGCTAGAAGTAGATCATCAACATATTGCAACAATGTGCAAGTGTAAGGTAACTCAAGCGTATCAAGCTGTTCTTTCAACGCTCTACTATAGATGCTTAGACTCTCAGTGTACCCTTGCAGCACACAAATGAATATGAATGAGCGTCCCCCTACGGTGAACGCAAACAAATATCTGCTATCAACATGCACAGGGATACTGTAGGAGCAGCCCGCGCTGCCCCCGAGATGCAGAGAGGAAGAGGTAAGCTCCAGGCTTAATATCAGCTGCCTCAGAGCCCTTGTTATCCTCACAGCACATCTTCGCCTCATCCACTCTAAAATCGCTTTTATTGAAGAGCACCTATCTGCTATACTCTACGTAAGTAAGGCTGCTCACCTTACTTGCCTGCAGCCTCCAAGCACATATTGCCTATGTATTTGCAGTCCACTCGAAATTCGTTTGTCAGGCAATTTAAAGATGGCTGCTGTAATTTAAAGATGGCCGCCGCGCTTTGGTCCCCCCGTGCCTGACCTTGTCCTGAATGCCTGCCTGGCTTGCACCCTGCATCCTGCCTCCGGATTGGTGCTGACTGGCAAGACATCGTGCCTCCAATCACCGGCAGGCGAGAGCCGGCCAATGAGGTAAGGCCCAGAGAGGAGGCCATCCCCCTGACTGAGCTGACCGAGCGCAGCCACGCAGCCAGGCGACGTCCTTATGCCCAAAAACTTCTGCAATTCATCTTGCCTCTAGTGCCCCTCCGGCTAACTCAACCAGCAGTGCTTGACCACCTGCAATGGAAGGTAATCCACGCTACCTGCACCACCTTTAATGTACTTTATTGACTCTGAGATACAGCGCACTCCTTACCATCTATAGTGCTCGCCCCCAGTTTGCTACCAACGTGCTCACCTGCAGCACCCCTGTTTAACACCTGCCATACTGCCTATGCTTTACCTGCTATGCTCCCTTATTGTGCCTGCCTCAGACTAATGTGCGCGATTCTTGAGTTAGTCTGCCTACCTCCTGCATTATCCAAACCTGCTGCGCACATATTCTGATCTGCTCCACATGCATGCTACATCACTCTTCTGCCTGATAATGCTCGAGGTTCATTGCCTGTTTGACGTGCCACACTTTTGAATGGTGCCTTGTGTACTCTGCACTGCTCCTTACTTGATGTAAGTGTAGTGTACTTGCATAACATAACCTGCTGTGCCTCACTACTGATTGGTGCCCCATGTATGTTGCATTGCTCTTTGCCTGATATGCCCACATTTGCTGCAAGCCTGGTATCTGCTTTGCCTTTTGTGCCTCTGCTATGAATGTGCAAAGCTGCTGGGGGACTCACTAGGTTAAGAAATTCAGCCTAAACAGAGAATTATCCCTAACACCCATCTACTCATACTTAGGCATCCCATGTATCACCCATCCCTGCCTGATCGTCTACAGTTCTAATCTGCTTCCACAAATCAGCAGGAAGGATCATGGGAAACATCAAATATATATCAGTCAGCATGAAAATTGTCAAATTCAAAACAGATTCAATTTCCTTATAAAATCCTGTTGGATTCTTACTAATATCTGGAATTGATTGCCTAATGGTATTCACTTCTTGTCTCGAAAATGGAACATGGACAAACTGTGAGACATAATGTGCTTCAATAGTAGTGGCAGGTGTTCCTGCTGCAACATCAGCTGGAATCTCTACTTTTGGAACAAATGTCGGAGGAACCTCCCTCATCGGCAATTTTAAAGTAGGCAAATCTGAACGTCTATTAAGCAACAAGGCTAAATCAAGTGACAAAGTAGTCATAGCAGTATCGGGTGAAAATGCTCTTTTATAAATAACCATCAAATCTGCGTGACAACATTCCTTTGTCTTCATAAACTCATCTTGTAGATATTCTACCATCACCTGTAACACTTTGCTATGCATTGCCGGAGCATACTGACTAAACCTGTCATGCACTTCAATGGGAGAAATTGAATCATCCAAAATCCATCTAAGAGCATCTCTTATGCAAATGAGCATTTCTTCACTCATTGGTTTCAATGGAGGAAGAAATCACTTCTGCACATATGAAGCTTTCCGTTCATTATGATCCATTTCATCTTCCTGTAATAGATCTAGCTCCCTTTTAAACTCAAATACCTTCTCTACATGCTCATATACTTTCTCTGCAGTGTCCCTTGAGCGGGCAAAGACATTCAAATCCCTCAACCCTTGTGGGACATTTATGTCCGTTAAATCCCTCCATATATCAACTAAATACGTTCCCATCCGTTCTATCAAAATATTCTTTTCAGGAATACTCCTTTGATCAGAAATCACAACTAAAACAGATGATTCATCGCCCTCTTCTATGTAATTTTTAACCCACGTACACAATTCTCTCTTTTTGCCTTTAGATACAGTGCCACGAGTCACTATTCTTGGATCATCTCCCGCCCCTTCAACCACTATTGGTGGAGCAGAACCACCTGGCAAAGAGTCAATAGATAGCAGAGGCAATACCGTTGGCGGTGCAGATGGAGCTATTGGGATGGCAACTGTCGGCAAGGGTGGAGGTGCAGGAGGGGGAACAACAACGGGAGGAAGATGAGCAATAATGGGAAGAGGAGGAACAACAACGGGAGGAGGCAAATAAGGAGGTGGTGCAGTTGAAACAGTTCTACGTTCATTCAATAATTTATTCATTAACTTGTCTGATGTATGAAAATCCTGAGAGGGATATATCATTTGCACATCTAGTTGGAAAGCCCTCCCCATACTGCTAATGGATTCTGACTGTTTCTGCTGATTATGCAACAATTCTTTCTCAGCATTTGTCATGTCTCTGCGTGTATGCTTTTCTCTACTTCTGAGTTGCTGCATAGCTTCCTTCCTCCAATCTCTAACTGCCTCAAATGCTGCAGGCCTAGCCTTTTTTCTCAACAATACATTTTCTAAATGCTCTAGGCGGGCAATTTCAAAACTACCACAGACTGGCCACTGAAGTTTGGAAACATGTCTGGTCTGTTTTTGCCAAATTTCCTTAAATACAATAGTTCCTAGGCCATACTTACAATACAAAAAATAAGTTGGCAACCCATCAGGTGGCGCCGGTTGGCCTTGTTTCAAAGATTGTCTCTCTCTGCGGAATAGTACCCTGAAACAGGATGATAATTTCCCAGGCATATCAAATCACTGTCTTTAACTGGCATTGTTTGTATTTGCAAAAACAAAACTGCAACCAATATCAGGACTTTTAAGAATCGGGGCACAACTCACCTGATTTCAAATTTCAAAGGGGACCAATCAGATTACAAATCGTTGTGGCTGGCGTTTTTGCAAAACAGGCCTCAGCACAGGGACCCTCATCGTGATGTCCTACTCAACGCTAATCACCGTCCAGGGATCGGGTGTGGTGTACTGCGGAGGAATCGCATCTCACTTTGCAGGGGCCCCCGTCACTCTCTGATCCCGGTCTGGCAGCCTTGTCTTCGTCTAGCGATGTAACATCACTCCTGACGGTCCTTATTTGGGCGCCATCTGAAAGATTAAAAGAATATCGAGACTTAATTCCATATAATATGAATACGCCAGTCACGAGTACTAATGTACAAGTACACTTTATTTAACAGAAGAGCTGTCAAGCTCTCAACACGCTGCAATGTGTGCAAGCAGACACTGTGAGATGAGAGAGTGCTGGACATGTCAAAAACTTGAGTATTTATAAATTTTTCTTACCATCCCGGACACATCGTCCAGCCCCTCTTCGTGTAACACATTTACCTAGGGTACATAGCCTTTCCACATAACTAATACATGTTCAAACATTGTTTGAATAGTGCTTTGTTTTCTGTTAAACACTTCATATGTTTTTCAAACATTGGACACAAAGGTAATAGTCCTTATTTCATTTACTTATATTTGCCTACCATGTGTTCTTAAGTTTAAAGTCAGCTTAGTTTCAAGGAGCGAAAACCAATATTTCTGCAAAAACACATGTTCAGCTAGGTTTATAGTCATAATATCGTAAACATAATGCCGAAATACAAAAATGTCGAAAAAAAAATGTCGAAAACAAATATGTCGAAAATATATACATATAATAGAAAAAGACAATCAGTCGAAACAAAAATGTCGAAAAAAAAAGTCGACCAATAGTACTAACATACTGATGTGAAGTATTGGTAATCGTCCGTTTTTATGGGGGGGGTTACCCTCCCAACCTCCCCTTAGCTCTACACCCAAACTCACCCACCCCCCTCTCGCCCACCAACACATAACCATTTGCCAATCTGTAAATAAAATACATTATGACTAACGAAAACCCCATAGAATCATGAGTAGTAAGGGTTAAGCCAATAGGTGACACCCACGAGTAAAGAACCTTGCCTAAACACAAAAGGAACAGATGACGGTTGTGGACAACTGTCATTACCTGACAGAACCAGAGTCAGAGCGAACTACAGTGGATTCGATTCGGCTACGTCAGGCAAACAATCAGGTAATATAACATAAAAAATATGTAACTAGATATTTAAATCGAAAAATATATTATTATTAGTGTATGACAAACATAGTAAAACATTTTTTAATGTTATTTTAGATTGAAAATGACAAACGGTTGAATACATAACCTCGCAAAAAGGAGGAAAACAGCTGGTTTTGAAAGGATACATTTATAATAAGGAATTGGAAAAAAATGAACGCTCGTACTGGAAATGCATTGAATATGGACGATCAAAATGTGCCGTACGAGTTATAGTTGAATGTTCCAATACAAAAATAAAGGGAGAACACAACCATCTACCGGACAAGACAAATATAGTAATGAAACAAACTCTCCAAGAGCTAAAAAGAAAGGCAATAGAAAACCCCGGTCAGGCAAGCGGTTTGGTAATATCAACGGTATGTGACACGTTACCTTCACACATATCAGCGCAGATGCCTAGTGAAAAACATATGCAACGAACAGTAAACCGCAAGAAACAGCAAAAGGAAAATCTGCCACCATCACCTACAAAATACAATGACATCAGCATACCAGAAGTGTTTAGAGTGACAGCTAATGGAGAAAATTTCCACCATTCTACCGTTGAAGTAAGAGACGAAAAAATATTGATATTTTCAACTGCGACCAATTTCAAGCATCTAAGTGAAAGTGCCCAATGGCAAGGTGACGCAACCTTCAAAGCATGCCCACAACCCTTCCAACAATTTTATTCAATACATGGAACAATAAATAACAAACTAATTCCACTTGTTTATGTTTTAATGCCCAAAAAAAATGAAGAAACATACAGAATCATGTTGAACAAAATCAAGGACACTGTACCAGATTCGAAACCCAAAAACATAATCATGGATTTTGAATTAGCACAGATTAAGGCATTTTCTTTAATATAGCCTGATTCTAGCATACAAGGGTGCTTTTTTCATTTTACTCAGTCGATATGGAGAAAACTGCAAAAACTTGGACTAAGTACAAAATACATAGACGACAGCACTTTCCAACATAACATAAAAAAACTATTCAGATTAGCATTTGTGAAAGAAGATCAGGTTATACATTTCTATGAACATTTAATTGAGAATGACTATTTTAAAAATCATGAGGAAGAAAATTCAGACATGTTAGATTACATGGAAAATACATGGATTGGACAATTAACTAGGAATGGCACCAGAAGAAGGCCAAAATACAATACAAACGGTGTCCAGTCATATTTTCGAATGCAATATTTTTGAAAGTCAAAATGTCGAAAATATTTATTCGAAAATAATAATGTCGAATTACAAAAAAGTCGAATTGGTTTATAATGTTTATAATGTTAAATGGTGCTCTCAAGGGGGATATTCCTCCTGAACCGACGTGGAGGAGGGGAGACCAGGCTGCCATCATTGGTATATTTGACGTTATTCAGGACTTTCAAGTTCTTTCACAGGCACACAGCGATCACAAGCTCTTGGCAATGACCTGGTTGTGGTCAACTATCGAGCAGGATTCTGAACATTATACCTCCTTGCTTGAAGTCCTGGGTGGTCGTAACAGGTTTCGATGGTCAGCTGCTCAGGTAGTTCATTTTTAACACCGTTTACGAGCCGACCCCCGAGACCTGAATCCTGACCTTTTGCTATCACATGGTCACTATGTAGCAACCATGAATCTGTTTAGTCTGCGACCCTCCCTTAACCGGAAACCCATGTTTTGGCATAAGTATGCTTTTGATCAGGAGATATCTTTGAAGAAACTCGAGTTGCAGAGAGCTATTAGACACACATATAATTTAATTGTGAATGAAAGGTTTAAGGCCCCTCGAAAATTGAAAATGAAATGCAAACATTGGCTAAAGTTTCATCGAGCAACTATTTATCAAAGAGAGCCAGAATTAATGCTTACAGCTACGCATCAAAGAACAGCGGCCAGATCTGGAGAATTCTAAAGGCTGCAAATCAAGAAACTCAATCTCCTTATCAGATGCACTGTTTCTAAAGGGACCTGGGCCCAACATTTTCCAGACTTATATACTTGTCATGTGGAAAGTCAATTTGGGGACTCATGTCAATGGACTACTAATGACAATATGGCTCTTGATAAAGATTAGATATTATTTCAAATATCAAAATGAAGCACTTCACATCACCAGGTCCTGATGGCCTTACTAACCGAATGCTGAAAGACCATCCTGAAGAGTGGGCCCCCGTGGTCTGTGTCAACTTTTCTAAAGTCCCTAGCCTGAGACAAATCTCTTGGACCTTGAGAAAATCAATCATCGTACCCATATTTAAAAAGGGAGATCGTGAGCGACGGGAAAATTATTGCCCGATCGATCTCTTGGATATTCCTGGGACCACTTTTGTTAGACTCCTGCTAAAAAACTTCTCCTTATGGGCGAAGGAAGCAATCGATAGCCATCAGACAGGATTTCTCCCAGAAGTGGGAACCGCAGCTAATCTGTCTGCAATATGGGCTATTAAGAGTCACAGGATTCAAACTAAACAACCAATACACAGGGCTTTTGTAGACTTTAAAGCTGCCTTCGACTCTGTATCAAGGGACTTACTATTTGCAAAGATGAAGAGGGCAAACTGTCCACCTTATTTACGAGCCCTGATCTTGCAATTACAGACAAACACCTCTGTTCAAATCTGACTGCCTATAGATGGTAATCTAGCTGAGCCCATTCCGTCCTATCGAGGCTTGAAACAAAGATATCAGGACCATGACCCCTCAGACAGTCCACTTAAAGGTCCCCCAGTGGACTGTCAACCGAAGAGCCAGACATTCTCCAGAGAACAGTGTACCTCTTTATCACCATTTTTAATTTTTATTATATGGTTGACTTCCAACCTTTCAACATTTAAAAAAAGGACATTAGAATTGTATTACATGACTTATTGTCATACAGTATAACCAATAATACATATCAATTCTTGGTGATTTACAATTTTTTCAACATTTTCAAAAATAATTGTAATAGAACATTTCTCCCCAAAGGTTTAAAAGTGAATTTTATAAAATGACTATTAGAAAATAATGTACTATTTAAGATAGAGTGCACTGCTGCTCATAAAATAAGTTCATTAAAAAAATAAGTAATAACTACTAAAATCTTCAATATAAATAGCAACGTTACCAGTGTATCTACGTTCCACTGCGATACTTATTCAGTGAATCAGTTTGAGCATTATCACTGAGTTTTAGAGAATTAAACAAATTAATTGCAGCAATAATTACAGTTTCGCTCCCTACTGAAAATACTTCACCAAAGCATATCACAACTGACAAATCAGAAATTCTGGTATAGATGTTCCAAGTAGTATTTTCTCTTAAAGAGCAAAACAGGACAAAAAATGAGAAGATGTTTAAGAGTTTTGGGATCTAGAGCATTTTTACAGAATCTACAAACTCTAAGAGATTGGCTCACTTTTGCTCTTCTTCTTAAGATCTCGCGCACGGGCGCAAGATCGAACCTAAAGTGTAGGAACTTAGTTCTTTACTTTGAACTGGGAAATTTGATTAGATATAACTCAGGCCTATTAAAACTCTTAGTTTCAAAATCAGCTGCTTCAAACGTTTTGTATCACATGCACTGCTGTCGAGATTTGCAGGGTCAGGATTAGTTAACAATAGTTCTAACAAAATCCCTGCTGCCGCCATAATGGCGGTAACATGCTTCTTCCAGGGTACCATATAATTCACCTCTGACGTTTTTTTAAAGTATAGAGCCAAGAGCGAAAGCAATGACCCGTCAGCATTATCTGCAACACGTTGTTGGCACAAGTTAAGCATTTTCCACATACAAATTGCATTTAATGACTGGAAACCAAGTTCATACTGAATTATACTCATTGGCTGAAGAGTTGGAAGGGAAAATCCTTTTCCAAAACTGGCCTTCCAAGTTTGTCTAAAAGTCTGTGTCCTGATATGCCCTGACCTCTGAACCATACGTGAGTACTGGCACCACCTTCTGTTTATAGAACTTTATAAGAGGCTCTAGGGTACTGTTCCCATATTTCCTGTGTATTAACATGACCAGTGCAGCAGCGGCCTGTGTTTTTCTTATGGAGATTGTGCCGGATAATTGCTTGTATTAAGACCAAGGCAGCAGGACTCGTTTACTATCTAGAATTTAGTGTCATACAGATGCCAACTATATTTGCACTTTTTGATTTGTTGTTTAGAGCCACAAATTATTCAAATTAATGGCCAATTGATTATTGTTGACATATGATTCGAGGGCTGAAAGTAAATTTATTAAGCTTCTGGGAGTTTTCGAGAGTAATAACAACTCATCACCATATATAGCCATGGCGAAGAATTTAAACACTTGTCTATAGGCGCGTTATAAATGCCATATCATATCATATCATATCATGGTAATGCATTTGGGGCAATTTTTGGCGGGTCAGAATTGACTGATTTAAGATGGTGTCCAAGATCAAATATAAAAGAAATGAAACAAGGAGGACGTTAATCTACATCCTTGTTTCAAGCCTCGATAGGTCGGAATGGGCTCAGCTAGATTACCATCTATAGGCAGTCAGATTTGAACAGAGGTGTTTGTCTGTAATTGCAAGATCAGGGCTCGTAAATAAGGTGGACAGTTTGCCCTCTTCATCTTTGCAAATAGTAAGTCCCTTGATACAGAGTCGAAGGCAGCTTTAAAGTCTACAAAAGCCCTGTGTATTGGTTGTTTAGTTTGAATCCTGTGACTCTTAATAGCCCATATTGCAGACAGATTAGCTGCGGTTCCCACTTCTGGGAGAAATCCTATCTGATGGCTATCGATTGCTTCCTTCGCCCATAAGGAGAAGTTTTTTAGCAGGAGTCTAACAAAAGTGGTCCCAGGAATATCCAAGAGATCGATCGGGCAATAATTTTCCCGTCGCTCACGATCTCCCTTTTTAAATATGGGTTCGATGATTGATTTTCTCAAGGTCCAAGAGATTTGTCTCAGGCTAGGGACTTTAGAAAAGTTGACACAGACCACGGGGG